>NC_133952.1:4904821-5517923 GCF_031877795.1 Strix aluco | reverse complement strand
ATGGCTCATCTCAATCTCTCTGTCTGGCCTCTTTTCTCTTGGCTTTAATGATAGCTGGATAAGGAGGCTTTATGGCTTCTGTTGAAGCAAGTCTTGTTCCCAGAGATGCCCTATACAAGGCAGTATGTGGTCCCCTCTGTTCTGCGGGGTAAGGCTAACGGCAGAGAGATGCTGATGGAAGCAGCATGGCTTGATTTTGCTCAGAGGCAGCAGCAGATGCCTAAAGCCAATTTGAGCTCCGTCTAATTATTCTGACCCACACAAGAGACTTTCCCCTTCTATTCAGAGCTTCTTCCACTGTTTAAGTTTTTAAGTAGCTATGCTGAAACAGATGTTGGCACAGCATAGATAAGAGGGTCCAACATCTCATGGCAAAATGGACCTTGAAGCTAGAAAATGCTGCCCTATTTTGACTGGTCACCACTCAAAAGGAGGAACCATTATGGACAACTGAGAGAGGGAAAAGATGAGAGAACCTGGCTCATGTTCTCGGCAGTGGGAGGACAGGGGGTTCACAGGCATTCTCGATTTTGGATTGTGACTATTGATATCTGTATTGCTTTGAGGTAGTGGAGGGTGTCTGTGCAGTGGCTGATGTCCCTGCATCACAGCACTGAAGTCACCTCCAGGTTTGGCTTGGCTATATTTAGCACTTACTATAGACAAGACCATATAGAGCGATATATATGATCTGAAAACCTTCAACTCCTGCTGACCTCTCTGCTGCTGCAGTGAAATCCCCAAAATCTGTACAGTCTGGGTGAGGAATGACGCAAGAGCAGGAGAAGGGAACCTTTTTCCCTGACAGGTTTCCTGTTTCCCCCTCCCCAGGTTGGTCGCTGGTGCCCTGGGCAGCACAGCTTTCCCTGCCAGCCGCGGGGGGAGAGGGGTGTGAAGAGCGTATGGGGATGCGGGCTGGGGAAAAAGAGGTTTGGCAGGAGATGTTGGAGAGGAGGGAGCTGGGATGGTGTTGGGAACTTGAGGAAAGAAGAGGGGAGAGGAAGAGCATGCCAAGGCTGAGGCTGGCAACTGGGAGGGGAAGGGGGACACAAAGGGCAAAACTTTGGAGGGGAGGTGGGTGTCGGGTGTAAGAAGGATTTCGCTGGAAGCAGAACCTTTCATAGCACCAAGAACCTTCCTCAGGTGCCAGCTCATTGCCAGGAGTCCTGTTCCTCTGTGCAGAGACCCTCTCTCCTCTTTGCTGAGCTTCTGACCAAAACAGGCGCCTGGGGGACTTACACTCCATAAAGCTTTTTGGTGAGGGTGAACGTAGGGTGGGGCGGGAGGGGATGAAATCATGGGCCTCTGGGGACTCTGTTTTCCCAAGTGGGTGAGCGTGCAGGGAGCAGGCCAAAACGGTTCATGCTTTCCTCGCCCGCTGCTGGGGTTGTGATTGTTATTGATTGGGTTTGCTGTTCTCGGCACTTTGTGTTTTTCCAGCTGAGCATTGGCTGCCCCTTGAATTTTATTTTTTTTTAATTTTTTTTTTTAACCTCTGCTTTAATTCAGATACCCCCAACATTGCACATGGGGCAGGCGTGTGCACAGCCCTGTGGCAGCCAGCACTGCATGGCTGGGGTGAGGTTGGGAGTGTGCAGGGATCTGTGTAAGGTACCAGTAACATGCAAGTCTGCTGTCATAGGATTAAATTCATAGGTCTGTGTTATCTCTGGACGTGTGTCATACAGAAAGGTAAAGAAATCTGCACTTGTAGGAAAACCAGTATCAGGGCTTCGTGTTGAAGCAAATAATGGGAACATGCACAGGGATTTCCCATGCTTGGGCATGTATAGTGTATATCTGGCTCGAGTTGCATAAGCTTCAACCACAGAGACAGAGGGCTAAGGCTGGAGAAATAGTTTTATTTCATTTCCAACGTGTGGTAGTGACTTTCGGACCCCGCCAAGCCCCTCGTATTGGCCTGCTCGCACTCCAGCCCTGTGCTCCTCCGCAGAGCTGTGCCTGCTCAGGGGGCCAGTGGCAGGAGCCGTCCCTTTAGGAATGGCATTTTCCAGGTTCTTGTGTGAGGCTGAACATGTCCCAGCTGCAAAAATAACTAGCCTACATACCCTGTGGAAACAGGAGCAGCAGCGACACATCTGTCTGGTCTGGGCAGAGCCAGCTTGTAACTAATGCCCCAAAGGGGCATCGAGTGGCCACAAGCTACTTGTCAGTGTGCGGAAACCTGAAATAGAGACCTTTGGGGAGGACTAGCCCGTCAGAGGGGCGAAGCTCTGCAGTGGGCAGAGCAACAGATACCTCTTGGCCTCTTGTAGGACTGGTGGGTTCCAGCAAGACACTAATATTGACTGGCTTCTCTGGACCCGCTGCGGGGCGTGCAGGCTGCTGGCGGGGCCGAGGCGAGGGGCTGAGGCTGGCGCTGCCGGGCACTGGTGTCCCCGAGAGCACCCCAGCCTCTTCCCCCCGGCCCCTGCTCCTGACTCCCCCATGGCCGGTGGGGTCACTTTGGATGGAGAGCGCAAGCTGAGCTCAAGGATAGAGCCCCCTGGACGGAGCCAAGGAGCCGCTGTATAAAAAACGCTGAGGTTTTCCTTTTCTGTACAGCGCGTTTCCCTAAATTGCCTTTGACTGTGTGCATCGCTAATGAAAGTTTATGCCCTTGTTAGAAGGACAGGCAGGTCCGTTCCAGTTAGGGCTGGGTCTATCCTTCTGCCAACTGCCCTCCCCAGCACACACACACACACTCTCGCTCGCTCGCTCGCTCGCTCTCCCTGGTGAATAAGTGGAGGCTGTTATAAAAAAAAAAAAAAAAAAAAAAAAAAAAGAGGAGGGGAAAAAAATTTCCATATTTGTGTAAGTTGCTTTAAAAGCATTTTATCATGTCATAAAAAAAAGGAAAGTACTCTCGGAAATTGATCCTGCACACGAGCCCATTGGACAGAAGGACGTCGGGATGTTAATGGCTATTTTGCTCCAGGGTGGCTTATTAAAAAATTTATACATAAATGCTTAAAATTGCATAAATTATTTAAAAAAAAAACATAGTAAGCAATTTGCAATCCCGATCCACTTTTCCTCTTTTTCTTTCCCTTGTCATCCTTTTCTTCCCTTCTTTCTTACAAAAAAAAATAAAATTCCTTCCCCCTCTTCTCACCCTCATCCCCTCCCTGTCTGAAAATGTGATGCGTCCAAAATTGTACATGTATGTGTGTAAAATAAAAATTATTTTAAATGTGACCTGCCACTGACCAGCGGAGCTAGCTACGAGGGGGAAATAAAAGAAAAAAAAAAGAGGGGAGAAGAAAAAAGAAAAGAAAGAAAGAAGTTTGGATATGATGAGTGTTTCTCGCAGGCGTGGAATGTCACCCACATATCCTGGAGATTGTACTGGGGAGGTTTATGATGGTTTCCCATTGATTTGTTTCCCCGACGCAGCTGCCGACCTCTATTGAGGGACAAACATAATCAGCACTGACGCAAATTAGATGGTTATTCGTTTTGAAAATTGACAGAAAAACAATAAAAAAGATGAAATGCTCCCAAATCAATAGATATAATGAAATTCAAATAATCCGAGAGATGAGGTCTCCATGGCAACTGATAATGTGGAAAAGAAAACAATTTAATAAAGGACAGACACACTTTGAAAACAGATTGGGCAAAGGGAAGGCGGGGGGGGCGAGGGAGCAAGGGGGGCCGTGGGTTGGGTGGTGGTGGGAGGGGGCAGCGGGAGGAGGTGGTGGTGGGGAGCCGAAGCCGGCTGCCTCTCCGGTTGGTTAGCGGTGCTGTAGTGAAGGATCACTGTCCATCCCAAGGACGCTTGCCATAATTAAGAGAGGCTTTCGGTCCAGAAAGTGCAGATTCAGGTTTTAATACACAAAATTATTTCAGGAGCACTGAATCGGAAAGTCGTTTGTTATGACCTTCCTGAGAGGCCTGGAGCAGGGCATGTTGGAGGCGCGGCGGCTGAGCCAGCTGAGTTATGGCATATTTGTGTTTTTATAGTGCGGAGGGGAGGGGGGAAGGGGGGAAGAAGGTTAAACAGTATTTACAGCTCAGTTGTTTTCAGAAAGGAAAGAGAAATAGAGTTCATGAAAAGATGCGAGTGGAAGAGAGAGAGAGAGGGAGAGGGAGAGATCCCCTGCCCGGCACACACACTCCGCTGGGACGCCAGCTCCAATGAGACACTCACCGATGCTCTTTTTGCCTTAAGGTGTGAGGTGCAGATGGGCTGGGGGTAAAGAGGGGCTCTTTGGTGGGATGGGGAGTGTGTCTGTCCCTGCTGCCGAGTCTGTCTGCAGGGTCCGGCTGGGAGCCCACTGTCTTCTCACTCCAAGCTGCAGAATAAACCGCTCCTGGCATGCGGGCTTGTGCTGAAAGCGTGTGTGTGTGTGTGTGTGTGAGCGTGAGTGCATGCAGGGTGCTCTGCGCTCACAGGGGTGGCTGCTGGTGTGCGTCTGCATGTGTGGCTGCTGGTGGGCTGGAGATACGTGGGTGCTCACCGCCTGTGCGGGGCTGAGCAGAGCTCGGTGCGTGCGGGTGTGCGCCTCTGGGGAGGTGCATACGCTCTGTAGCTGTGTTTTGCGGTGTGCGGCTGTAAGGCTCGTACGGTCACAGGTACATAGGTGCTTGCGTGCATTAGCGTGTGTTCTGTGTGCGTACCGTCTCATGAGCACATGCAGGGGCGTGCGGTTGCGTGTGTTTGTGTGCTGGGTCATGTGTGCCTCTACGTGTGATAGTGCACCTGCATGGCCACGTTTTTATACACGTGTGTGTTCCCACTGATGGGTGTTTGCAATCAGTGATAGCGCTAGCGCACGGATGGGCTCACGAGGACAGGAGAGATAAGAAGATGAGCCCTAATGACTAGAAGAAAGAGCAGCAAAAGGCGAGACAGAGCATGAGTGTCAGTGTGAGCACTGGGAAGCGTGGGGTGAGTGCCCACACAGCCCGGCCAGTGGGGTTTCTCTCCCATGCTGCTCTGACAGGAGTGCTGAGTTAACAAGCTCAGGGATGACCCACTGCTTTCACACCAGAGCTCGGCTCTCCTCTGGCCACCCTGCGAGCCTTTTCCACACAAACAGGACGGACAAGCATTTCTCCTAACCATGTTGCACAGTATTTGCAAGTGCCAGGCATCTCGGGGGATTAAAGAGCCCCTCAACTCCCAGTGCTGCCTGTGATGGGTGCCTGCTCTGTGGGACTCCCAACCCCACTTGGGGATTATAGAAACCTCTAAGGGATCTGAGTGCCCGCTTTGCATACCAAGCCCAGAGCATGTTACCTGCTCACATACAGCTCAGGCAGCCGTGGGGGGCTGTGGGGAGGGCGTAACACAAGCTGGAGGGCTAAAATGCTCTAGTTCGCGCTCTGTCATGCAGCTCTTGCTGAGGTCTCATTTACCTTGTGCGGGCTAACACACTGATTTACTTTGCGGGACCTTGAAAGACCACAATAATGAACTTTTCCTGGCCCTGTGTTTCTTAGTGATGCAACAAGCATTCAGGCTCCCAGCTCCCATTTAGCTCCTGACTTCCCACTGCAATTAATTAGGAGTCTGCATTCTTTGTTGGGTCTGAGTTTAATAGTGCTGAAAGGGATTGCAAATTGCTCTTAAACTGCCTACCAACTACAGATAGGGTTTGGAGGGACCCTTTTTTTTAGGAGGTGGCTCACTTAACCCCTGCCCTGGATTAGGGATGACTCTGAGCCCCACCTGAAGCCAGGGAGCTGCTCTCCACTGACTTGGGTCATGGTGGGTGTGGATTCTCTGTAAAGTAACTCCTTAAAGACAGTCACCAAGAGGGACTGATGAAACTTTGAGCAATTCCCGTCCAAATCTCTGTTCTTTAAGAGACCTGTTGTCTCTCCCAGGTCCTTTTTATTTTGCCAGTGTCAGGTACTTGCAGCTAAGTCTGGTTCCCTCTCTACCACCTCGATGTTTCACCACATCCCCTGCCCTGTCTCTTTTGGCATTTACAAAGGGGTCTGTGCAGCGTTTCAAAAAAATTCACGTCTTGATCTCTTCTTCATGCCTTGGGAGCTGGCTCCCACAGGGGCTGGCTGCTCCAGAGGCTTTCCCAGCCCTCTTCACTCTCCACCACCCCTTCCCTCCCTCTCTCTGCATCCACCGTATCCTCCTGGCACAGCACCGGGAACGTGGATGTGTGTCTATGGAGAGGTGAAGTTAGGCACCGTGTTTGCATTTAGTTGCCCTGACAACATGTCTGGCTTCATAGGGAGTTTTCCAAGGGCCACAGCCAGCCTGCAGGGACCTGATGGTGATGAGCTATTACTCTTCACTCTCCCTTTTGCGTCTTTCCACTCGGTTTTCTTCACAACCTGTGGGGAGATTGATGGCGGGATTGTGATGTAGATGTTAGCAGTTCTGCTTGATTTATAGAGTTACTTAGGCTGAGTGAGGCCACTTAGGCTCGTCTGGATAGTAAACCTTTTAACTGGACTAAATAAATAAATAAATAAGTAAGGCAAGGAGAAGAAACTGGATCAGAAAAGCCGATCCTCTTGTCTTTATATTATCTGAAAGAAAGACTCTGAAGACAGAAGGCTCCCAGGGAGCAGCCTCGCTCAGCCTGGGGAGCGGCGAGACCCTGCTCGCTGCATTAGGCTGGAGCTCTGAGAGCAGGTTTTCACGCGACCGAGGAGGAAACTGTTGAAATGTCTCATCAAAGATCCTGCATTGACAGATGAACTAGAAAGTTGGCTGCAGGACACAAGGGACTTTTGAGCTTCCAGCTGTCCTGAATCAGTGCTTTTCCTCTGCTGTTACTTGAATTGCAGTAGCACCTAAAGTTGCCAACAAGATACCGGGCCCACTAAGCTAGGCAAGAAATCTTTGCCCAGATGGCTGACCCTCTGAAGAGACCCAGCAGGTCAAGGGCAGAAGGGGAGTCTGTGTGATATTATCTGCCCAAAGACAAGGAGAAGGTCAGTAGCAGAGCAGGGAGCAGAACCAGAGTTCCTGACTCCTGTTACTCCCTTTTTTCCCTCTTCTTTCCACTCTGCTCCTTTTGTTAATTCTGGAAGTTCCCTATGTTACTTGTATGCAGAACGGGGGGCTAATTTCTTGTCCTCTGGAGGTTCAGGGTTCAGGGTATGTGAACGCAGAGCAGGGGAAGGGCAGAGGCAAGGAGCTTTGTCTCAGCACTCGGGGTGAGCAGCAGAGCCTTAGTGGCTCTCGGAGTAAGGAGGCTGGGGGCAGACAAGATCAAAGCACATTTAGGATCATTTTTGAGATCTGCTCAGGAAAAGGTTCAGACGTGCGTTACTAAAGAGCTGTGAAGAAGGATTAGTCCTGTCCTTGCTCGCAGTTGAACCACTTTCCCCACCAGCTGTGCCAAATGCCTGTGAAGAGCTGGTCGAGCGGCAGCAAGGCAGGTCAGCGGCAGGTGAGAAGGCAGTGTCACAGAGGAGACCGGCACGGTGCGAGGGAGCGGGGCCGCTGTGGAGGCTGTTGCAGTTCAGCCGTGCAGGGGAGAAGTGCCCCAATTGGGGCTGAGCTGGGGTGGGGTGAGGAGGACGGGGTCCACACAGGCTGTGGCGGTGCAGGTGAGGACGTCTCTGCGGTGGGAGAGGGCCGATGCGGCAGCCGAGCAGGCAGCGCAGTGCTGAGTGTTAGCAGGTGTCCGTCCTGCTCTGCTGCCTGCCAGCCCAGCTCTGCTCTCCGACAGGGACTCTGCGGACTCTGGAGGACTTTGAGTTGCAGCCCATTGCACCATTGCAGCAGGAGCGGCTGTGCCTGGGCTGTGCTAGGGCCAGCTCACTCGTAGTGTGAGGTCTGTGCTGCCTTTCTCTCCCTGGCCAGTGATATATGGCATAAATTAGGCCTCTGAAGGGGGATACTGCATCCTTAAGAAGAAATATGTCCTCATTTTTCTTAAACACCGTTTGCACTGAGTGAAATGTTTAGAAGGGACGCTGAGGGATAACTTTATTTCTTACTAGGGAGTTCAGAGCCGTTCAGTTAAACCCATAAAACACTGGGAGTAGGGAAGCTGACAGCCTGCCCGTGCATTAGAAAAGCCATTACTCATCTAGGGGAAATTCACCCCATGCTGGAGCCTTGCGTTACCAATGGGGTGGTCCAGGGGAGGACACAGGATCATCTCCCTTGGCCATCTAAGGGGTCAGTAGGATGCTCAGAGTGGAGAAGAGTCAGTTAGTAACAATCCAGCACAGTGACAGAGTGCTGATACGGAGATCTCAAAGCACCGAGTACACATGGCTGGGTTCAGCCCGATGGGTGGGTGATCATCCCTGTTCCTCCTCCTCTGCATGGGGAAGCTAAGGCACAAAAAGCTGGGGAGACGGATGGTTACACCATGGTTGGAAACCAGGCTGGAAGCCAGCACTCCTGGCTTTTAACTCCCAGCTTAAATCACTAAAACCAAATTCCCTTCCAGAGCAAGGAACGAAGGTCAGGAGCCCTGACCCCCTGCTCTGTTTCTGCCGCAAGGCCGTGGTCCCAGGGTGGAGTCGGGAGTCCTGGCTCCACCCTCACTGCTCCGATGTTCAGCCCGTTCTTCCCAATGGGATTTAGAAAATCCTCTGGAAGACGAAGGCAGGGTCTTGTAGGTGGTAGTAATGGGAATTCCTGTCTGGGATGGTGGTTGGTGGTGTGGTGGGCTGCGTTACAGGTGTGGCTGGGTGGGCTTCTGCTCTGGCACAGGCACCTCGCCGGTGCAGGCTGCCGTCATTCCCCAGCGGCTGGTTGTCTGAGGGGACATGGCCACAGGCGCCCAGCGTCATGGCAGACAAGGCTTCGGCCACCAAGAGGGTGGTGACTTTCTATTTGATATTTTATTTTGGAGGCTTGACACCAAAAGATTTAATATTTGTTTGAAATGAGAAACAGTTCTCAAATGAATTTGGAGAGCCTGGGAATTAATGTCAGCCCCCCCCTCCCCTCCCTAAACACCCCTCCTCCTCGTCAGCTCAGCCCCCCCCTTTCAATTTCTGAAGCCTGCTGATTTGAATATTTATAAATATCAGTAAATTATTTATTGTAGCAATCTGCTGTGCCATTTCACCAATCGCCGTTAACACTTTAGGGCTCGCTTTTCAGGAGGACGTGACTGGAGAAAGCGGGCACCAGGGGGCTGGGAGCATGCCCCAGGGAGGGGGCTCCTGTGCCAGGGCAGAGCCTCGTGGCTGTGATGCCAGGAGATTTTGCCTCTGCGTGTGGCACAAGAAGGGTTGGGGGTGTTTGCAGGAGAGGATGGGGACCCTCTGTGCCCAGGGGGGACACTGGGAGAGGACACGGCTGGAAAGGGAGGCTTGTGTTAACGGGGGAGGGCAGCGCAGAGGATTGCCGGACAGGATGGGCTGTTTGCTGCAGCACCCTCACAGGCTTTGCCCTGCGCTGTGCAGGGATCTCACTCTGGCTTAGAGCTCAGCACTAACCATCTTTGCTTGTAGTTTCTGTTCCCTCAAGGAGGAAAATTCCTCTCGGTTTCTCCTGTCCCATTCCTTCTCTCTATAATTACACTTGTGCACTGAAAATACACACCATTCAGAGATGATGTGGCTGTTTTCTGTTTGGGGAAAGGGGGGTCTCCCCATGTTCATGAGCTGTTCTCCTATAGAAACCCTGTCAGCAGCAGCAGAGCAGTCGAGTGGCAGGGTGGGAAACAGGAGCAGCCCAGCTGGCCAGCAGCCCCAGTGCCAGGAGCAGCATCTCCAGAGCCCCATCATTTCCCCCTCCTCCCAGGATCTCCTGTCTTTCACTGCCCAGTGCTGGTTTCTGTACGCTGCCCCTCACTGTCACCAGAAAATTACAGCTTAACTCTGCAGCTGAGAAGGTCGAGCAAAAGGAAGCAGGACAGGCTTGCTGAAGGGAACTGGTACTGGTCTCTGTCCTCTGGGCCAGGGTTGCACCAGGCTCTGGGAGCTGGGAATAGGGAGAAAAGTGGCCTCTTGTGTGGCTGGAGATGCCAGTGTGGCAGTCAGGAGAAGGTCAAGCAGTGCTGACTGCAGGCAGACTGCACTCTGACAAGTGCTGGCCATGGGGACCAGAGCAGAGTCCTCAGCTTTTCCTCCGCAGTTTAGGGATGGGGTGGGTGGGGAGAGCCCTCACAGCTATGGGAAAGCAGGGAGTGTAGCTGGCAGCGCTTTGGTAAGGACACCCTGGCTGCTCACTTCGTTTCTCCTCCCACGTCTTTGATTCTCCTTCTCCTCCCTGCCCAGCGCTGAGCTGGAGCCTGTCAGGTCTGACTTTCGCACCGAGGGCTTTCCCCGGCTTCATGCAGACGCGCACAGGCGGGATCCATGCTTGCAGGGCAGAGGAGGTTGTTAAAGAGCCTTTGTGAACTCCCCAAGGTCAGCCAGAAGAGACAGCATCCACTAATCCAAGGTCATTTCCTGGGCTAAAAGCAATAAAATGTTTTATTGATAAACTGAAGAGGGGAAAATACACACACTAAATCCACTCTCACACACTGTGGGCCATGCCTGGGCTGTTGCTGCCTTTGCCCTGGCCCTGCCTGGGATAATGCACGAGTCGTTGTGCTGGAGGGGAAATGTTTTCTGAAAGGGGCCGAGTGTTTGTCTGCCTTCCCTGCCTCCTCCTGGCGTGTGGCTGGACATCACTAGGGCATGTTCCCCATGCCCCAGCGGCCTTCTGCTGTGAAGGTTTGGCTCTGTCTTAGGGACTGCAGCTCAAGTGTGAAGAGGCTCTGGCATGTAGCATCCTCATCCCCCACCCCAGCGAGCTGTGCTGCCCTCCCTATTTGGGGCTCCTGGGCAGACTGGAGTCTCTCCAGTCAAGCTTGCACCACAGTGGTTAAAAAAGAAAAGGACTGTGCAGCATGTTGGCCCTCCTTCCCTCCCCCTCCCCGCCCCAAATAATGCCGTTAATAATTAATCGAATGAGAGCTTGCAGCTCCTGGAAAGCTGGCACTGGGACCTCCCTCTTGAACGGAGCTGCTCAGCTGGGCTTAAAACTCTTCAATAGGAATATGAAAGCTCCATCTGTTCGATGTACCCGGCCCTCTGAAGTGACAGCACGCCGTCCCTCCCCAACCAGCACCCCTCTCCCCACAGCACAGGCCCTCCTGCCCCTCCTCCCCTGCCCTTCCTCAGCCCCTGCCCCATCCAGCGGGGTCCCCCCTGCACCCCCAGCTCTTCCCATACCACTAAGCTCCTGCCACACAGCCAGGGCCCCTTCTCCTCCCCCCATGCCAGCTGGTTCATCCAGCTCCCACATGCCCCTTTTTCACAGCCAGGTCCCTTTCTCTCCTCTACCAGGGTCCCTTTCTCCCCTCTGCCAGGGCACATTTCTTCATTGTCCCCAGGAAAAAGCCAGGCTTTGGCTCTGTTTTCCTTTCCCTGCAAAGCCAGACTTTCTCTTTGCACCGCGGTTTGCCCCTCGCTTGGGCTGCTCTATTTCTGTCCAGGCTGCAAAGCCCTCGGTTCCCACACACGGTGCCCCCCGCAACCCCTCTTCTCCCTGGGGGGAGGCAGAACTAAGCCATGCCCACCTTGGCAGCACCCCACTGTGCAGTTTATGGGTGAGAAAGTGCTGCTTTGGGGACTGCATGGAGGGTTTTGGGGCTACACGCAGGGTGCTGGCAGCACATGGGGACCAGGGGAAGGAGGGGCGGTGGGGGCAGCAACCTGGGCTTGTTGGCAGCAAGTTCAAGGGGTGAGAAGGCAGCAAAAAGGCTAGGTGAGTTTTGTCCTCCTCCTTGCCAGGCCTGGTTGTGGCAAGCCGTACCTTTTCTTCAAAGGGAGGTTTGCTCTCAAGATGCCACGGGGCTGGGTGCAGAGTGGAGGGAGCTGGTGTCTCCTTGCAGGGTGTGGGGAGGGGGCAAGCGGAGTAAACTCCCGGTGGCATTGTTTTCAGAGGAAGTGCTCAGTGTAAATAGAGCATGTGGGAGAGTTTGTACTGGGCAGAGATGAAAAGTCCGTGTGACAAGCTCAGGTTATAAACGGCTTCCTCAGATTGATGTGAAATCAAAACATTTCTATTTAGACGAAGAAAACGAAAGGGGATGTTTACTTAGCCTGGAATCTTTAAACAGTGTGATGGAGACGCAGGGTGATTTGGGGTGGGGAGCTTGGCCTGGGGGGGGGGAGCCTCTGCCTGGCTTTGGGGGTCTCTCCCTGCCTGGCAATCCCGACCTTGGTCAGATACGAGGGTGCCTCATTCAGCAGCTCAATTCCTCTCCCTCTGCCTCTCCCTCTGCCTGAGTGAATGAAACATGGATGTTCTGGTCCCCTCCAGGCTGATGGCCATCTCCAGCATTTCTTTATAAGAAGGGTTTCCCTTCTACTTTTGAAATTAAGAGGGGAACAGAAACGTTGATGTAGGTAATGTCCCTCCTGTTCCATAGACATGGAAATAAGGCAATGAAAAGATAAAATGATGTGTCTGGGCTTGTGGAGAGTTGGTTGCAAGGCTGGCAGAAGCAGCTGGGAGTTCTGATTTCCTGCAGCCATACGTGCATAGGTGGGATGGAGATACAGAAGAGCCTTGGTACTACAGGGCAAATCCCATCTCAGGAAGGTCTCTGGGAGGGTTGGTGTTATAGACCAGGGAAGAGGTATGTTTTCAGAACTTGCTTTATTTTTAACTTAAACTTTAGGAAAAGATTCTCAAAATGTTAAAGGCTGGCATTGCTGTGCTCAGAAAAATCCCAAACACAAGGAGAAGGGACAGGACAGATGCAGAAGGGAAGGGCAGGAGGTGGGGGGCAGAAGCTGGGGAGGTGGAGGGGCAAAGCCAGGGTGTGTGAGATGGAAGGAGGCAGGAACAGGAATGGAAGACAAGTTGCAGGCTCCCGGGAGTTGCTGCGTACGCGGCAAGTGCAGCCTCGGGAACGTCTGTTCCTCTCTTCCTTTGAATAAATATTTATATATTCATTTGCTGGCTGGTGCACGCTCTTGGCTGCTCACCTCCAGACCAGAATAATGGGACCTGCCCTCACTGCAGAAAGGGGGAGGGCAGCAGGGATTTGGGCTGCTGCGTGTCTGCCTCCCAGTCATTTCCAGCTGCGAGCGGTGCTGATCTCACCAGTTAGGCAGGGCTGGGTATGGTGAGAACGTGGATGGGGAATCACCAGGCAGCGTTCAGGAGAGCAGCGCTGGTGATTCAGTGCTGACCCAGTGCCCCGGCCCTGGGCAGGCACCGCAGCGCGCGGGAGGCACCGTCCTCACCACCTGCAGCCGTCGAGGCTCCGCTGGCCTTTCGCCCGAGCATACAGGCGTGAGCTGTAGGTGTCCTGGCCAGGCTCCAGTTGGAGCTCACAGCAGCCTCCTGAGATTCCCTCTGTGGTACCAGTTGCGCACAGGATCGGCCTTCACTTTCTGCCCTAAATAGAGTGGGAATGTGATGGGAAGGGAAGGTGCCAGCACACAGAGACTTCTGCAGCTTCATGGGCGTCTGCCTGTGCCCATCTGTATGCGTGAGGACTGTGTGTGTGTGTTGGGGGAATGTGTGAAAGGGAAATGCGTGGGGAAATGTACAGGAATGTATTTTGGGGAGATGGGACTTTTTAACCCCTACGTGTATGACTACGTTTACGGAGCGTGCCAGCGCATACACACAGCTCTTGAACAGCTATAATTTCTAGATGGGGAGGTATGTGTTTGGGGGCAACGTGTGCTTTCCCTTCATGAAAGCATGATTGCACGTAGGTGTTAGTGCCGGGGGGGGGGGGGGGGGGGGCGGTGTGCATTTGGAAAGTGGAGGAGTGCATTTTGCCTCCCTTTGTGTGGGGGGCTGATGTATTTGTCGGGGGGTTATTTTTCTTGCAGTCCTTGACAGGGAAGCGTGTCTGAAGCTGTCAGGAGTTTACGCTAAGCAGCCACTCTCTGGCTCTTGGACAGCAGGTCTAAAGTTTCAGTCTGTTTGTATTGGGCTGTCATGTTATGGGATTAGGGGCTGTCACAATGGCTTCTGGATGCATTGTAGGGGGTCTGATTAATCTCACTGTGCTTCTGTGGAGCAGCACCTCTGTGCTGGTGACAGGGAGGTGTGGGCTGAGCTGCCACGAAGGACTCCTGTGCAGTGGAGGAACCCGTTCTCACCATTCGAGGGCTGCTTGTGTTTGCTCTCCATGTGATGGGCCCCTCCTTCACATAAAGCACGACAGAAAGTCCAAGAGCACATTTTGGAGGGAACTCCAGCCACGTCCCCATGGTAACTCCAGTGACGTGTGTGTCCAGCAAGTGTTTTACTGGGTGCTCTTCCAGAGCCCTGGGACACAGAGCGGGGTCTGCCTCGGCACTGCACGCTGGGGGAAGAGCCAGGCTGTGTGTACGTGTCTTGCCTTGGGACCTTTAACCCTTCGTAGACTGGGTGTCTCTCAGAGATATTATAAATAAAGAGGGAAATTAGACAAAGCAGCTGCTTTAGAATCAGTTTTTTGCTTTTATTTGCGATTGAATCTTGTTAATTGTTGGTGCAATAATTATGCAAGTGCCTCTGATAGGGACCATTTAGTTCAAGATTCTCCGTGACCTTGAAGTTAAGACCTTACCTTCTTCCTTTCTCCCCCCACTTTCTCTTACCCCTCCTTTACTAGCTGTCATATATGAATAAACTACATTAAAATAACAAACCCACACTAATTAGCTGATTGTGCTGGGAAGTGTGAGAGCAGAATTTTCTGTGTGTGCGAGAGTGAGCAGGCAAAAAGGCCTGATCAACTGATACCAACCCAAGGCGATTTTCTCCCCTACGACTGCCAGGGGAGTCTGGTGCTCCAGTGCACGCACATGCCAGGGCTCCTGCCCTCTGTACTGGTTCTTTCTGGTGCATACTGGTTCTCTTCTCTGAGACTATGTGTAAACCCTATCAAGTGAATTAATTCCTCACCGTCCCTAGGGCTAGGCTTGGGAAGCTGTTCTCCCTGCTACAGGTGCTTGCATGCAGTTATGAGCTGGTGTGGTTTTGGCAGCCAACACATCTGGGATGGAGCTGGGGACCTAAAAGCAGGTGGTGCTGCAGTCTGAAGGAGAGAGCAAGTCAGGCTTTTAACAGACTTCATACCCTGCCTGAGTCAGGAGCAAAGGCTGGTCTGTACCGTGTTCACTTGCATGAGATGTTTGGGGGCTGTTGAGCCCAGCATAAATACGTGCTTCTTTCTTGAGGCCAGTGGCATCCTTTGGTACCAGCAGGTTCAGAGCGTGCCTCTCACCAGGCTCTCCTGGCTGGGCTTCCACTCAGAGCTCAGGAAACAGATGGCAGTCCCACCTTTCCAAGGATGACCCTGGACATGCCTGAAGGCCTGTTCGGTTGGGACCAGCCATTTGCTGCTTGGGTTCAAGTTGTCTGATCCCACTAATGCCCTTCCTTGCTTCTTTCCCCTCTCTTTTTCCAGCTGAAAGAACTATATGCACTGACGCAGCCTCAGGAAAACCCACAATGGCTGCCAAGCGCAAAGGCGGCCTGAAGCTAAATGCCATCTGTGCCAAGCTGAGCCGTCAGGTCGTCTTCGACCACGGGGGAGCCGAACAGGCGCGAGCAGACAAGGGGCCGCAGCGGGAGAGCAGCAACAAGGACCTGCCTCAGCCTGGGACCAAGGAGCTGGGGACAGAGTTTTCAGATGGACTCAGCCGTGTGCAGAAGATTGAGGAGGACAAAAGGAGGGAGGTGATTGAGAAGTGGGTGAACGGGGAATACAACGAGGAGCCCTTGCTGGGGCGAGTGGAGGGCAAGGAATGTAAGGGCGCTGAGAGCGCGGAGGTGCCCCCCGAAGGGGTTTACATGGTGCAGCCCAAGGGCTGCAGTGACGAGGAAGATAACGGGGACGAGGCGGATGCTCTGAGGGGCTCGCAAGATGGCAACTTCTTGGATGACAGGGATTCAGACGGGCCGGCCTCAAAGGACGATGCCTACCGGTCCTCCAGTGGCGAGACAGGCTCCAAGCTGGGCGGAGGAACCACCTCAGGTAAGCCCTCTCCTCGATCCCCCTCCCCACACAGGGCGACTTCACGGTCATGTTTTCTGTGGGACAGACAAAGCTGTTGCTGTGTGTCCATGCCAGATCCTGTCTGCACCTGGCAGCCAAGGAGGAGGGTGAAAGCCCTAGTCCCCTTGCCTGGCATTTTGCTCTTGGGACTGTGCTGAGTTTGCCTCTGCTTCAGCCTCCCCTTCCCGAGAGGGCTGTTTGTTGGGGTGGATGTGGCTGGATGGCTCTTCCCAGACCGTAGATCCCTTGGTGGGGTAGATCTGCCCCCCGTAGACTACTTCACACCATTCCCATGGAGATAGCAGTGGTGTGTGCTGGTTTCCTAGTCATGTATTTCCACACGAGGGGGAAAGAAAGCAGAGAGTGCCCTTGTGGCAAATCCCAGGTGGGTTCTGCAGCGTATTAACACGCACGCAGGCTGCCCCTTCCCCCGGCCTTCACGTACCCCTGCGAAAGCTCCGGGGGGGGCAGAGGCCGAGGGGGACTCTGGGCAGCCCGAGGCTGAGGGTGGCTCTGGGAAGAGGCATCAGGGAGGGGGTGCCCCTGCGGCCTTCCCCTGGGGCCGGGGCCCGGGCCTTCACCCCGCCCGGCCACACCTGGGGAGGCGGGAGCCGGGCCGGGCCCGCCCCAGGCCGGGCGAAGGCTCTGGAAGGAGGGAGCGGCCGCCGCGGCGGGAGGCAGGAGGTAGGCGATGGCGGCTTTTTCCGGGGGAAGGGGCGGGAGGGGACCCCGCGGGGGGAGGCTGAGCCGTGCTGGGGTGGCTGCAAGTCCTGTGGGGGACCCCACCGAGTCACAGCTGCTCGGGCTACCTGTCTTCATCACTTATCTGCTGCTGGCCTACCAGTACCCCTTCCTGGGTGTCAAACAAGAGCCATCCATTGCCTTCCCTTTGTGCTGCTGTGTGTTCCCTCAGCCCGGCCAGGGGGGCTGGGGGGCTACCGCCCGCCGTGGTCTTGCCTCCTTCACAAGGCAGGTGTGGGAGCCCGTCCTCTGGCGCTGCAGCGCACCCTGAGTCTGGGCTCGAGCTGGTGAAGCTGCTGGTTCCAAACCTGTATGTCCCCCACCACTTGAGTTTGATGTTTTCCCCCAGGCTGTGTGTGCATTTCTTGTTTTCAGATAGCTTCTACCTTATTTTTGCGGTTCCTTCAGAAGCTGAATTCAGTAAGAGATGTTGGGGAAAGCCCTAGATGAATTTCTTTCTCGCTTCCTGATACCCAGGTTCCCCCCCGATTGATTTTGGGGGGTGTATGAGTACTAAGTGTTGGAAAAAGCTTCGGGTAAATTGAATTCTCTCCATTAGGGCAGAGCAGCTCCCTCCCCCGATTTGTCACTCAGCTGGGTTGAATCTGTAATTGAAAGATCTCCCCTTAATCTACTCCACCTGCATGCACCCCTCCCCTGATCTCAGCACTTTGTGAATCCATCAAACTTTCCTCCTTTTGTGTGCGCGCATGTTTTCCTCCTCCTGTTAATAATGCAGCCGAAACTCATCTCCGTCTGTCCGTTCCCCTTCTGGAGAGGCACATTCTCTAGTCTTCACGAGTTCAGTGGCAGCGCACATAATTATGCATATAAGATATAAACAGAGCTGTTTAATTATCCTTCGCCACATCAGTGACAGAGTAATTAACAAACATTGCAAGATCAATGAGGAAAAGTGTGACCTTCAGTTTCCTTTGATAGGAAAGCCCTTGTCGTTTCCAGACACAAGGTGATTGTGCCTGGACTCTGTTTTTAGTTTGTTTTAATTTCCCCCCCCCCCCATTTGCAGATTTTATTTGCTACGAAAACTAAAAGGAGGGGAACTTAAATGTAAAAAATATGTTACCAAACAGGGCAAAATGAAAAGAAACTGAGGTTTCTCTCTGGGGTAGGAGTTTTCAGTAAAATGCCTTTGTAGGGCTGTATTGTCAAAGGATTATGCAAAAATGTATAAGCATTCTGGGGGGCTGAAGACTCATTTATGTTTAAGGCAGGTAATGGCACATGCGGGGTCCAGTTTACATACGCAGCCACATGGGATTTGACTTGCAAACAGACGTGCTGCCAGGTCTCCAGCGTCTGTTTCAAGAACCCGGTTGTAATTGTGGTTTGCAATGTTTCCCTGGAAAGCACAAACTGAAACATCTCTTGCTTTGGAAAGGACAAAGTTCTTTTCCTCTTCTTTTTCTGTCAATGTTCCAGAAAATGGATTTTAAGCTGTTCATCACTGAGTCCTCTCAGACCTGGTGTTACTGGGTGCAAGTTAAGTTTATCCCTGTGAGATCTGGAACTGCCTATACTGAAAAGGAGGGTTTTTTTCCTGTGAGCTGAGGGGTAGCAAGAGGCAGTCAGATCAAAGGAGAGGAATTACAGCTCTGCCCTCCCAGTCAATGCAGCTTCGAGGGGGTCATTGCAGGAACCTGGTTTTGAAGGTTCTGAGCACCCATTGCTCGCTCTGAGGACATAGAGGATACAGAGCTGGCAGTGCTCAGCAGCGTTTAAAATTGAGCCTGTGCTTCTCTGATCAGCTGGAAACTTGGGTAAAAAGCAGGAGCCACGCAGAAAACCGGATCCTATGTCTAGCTGGGCTTTGTTGATCAGTGGGGAAAGTGATCCTAATTAAATGGGGCTGAGAAGGGTTCCTGTTTCCTGGAGTTTCACTTCAGGACTTCAGCTACTGCTCGTGTTTTCCACTAGCACCTCCTGTAGTCTAATGCCAAGTCCCTGCCACCTTTGTCTCCTTCCAGAGTCAGACAGCGAAGCTTGTTGTGCATCATGCAGGAGTTTGCAGAGACTTGGTCCATGCTATTCAATCCTCACGCTTTGAAACAAGCTGGGGAACATGCATGTATGGCATCCCTGCCTCTCTTTCTGAGCCACCCCTTGGAAACAAGGCACTAAGAGTCGGTGCTCAGTCTTCCCTTAGGTGCCGCCCTCTCTGGTACAGCTAGGAAAGATGTTCAGGAGTCACAAAGCTGGTGTCTGTCAGGAGGTGGGTGCCAGAAGCTGATCTGGACATGCAGATACGTTTCTTTATTCATTCACGCACCCTCTCCTGCCCACTGACTGACCCAGACTTCTCTACACACATTTATATATAGCATTTAGATTTCCCAGTACAGTCTCTGACAGAGATCCCTTTCCACAATCTCTCACTGACGCACACATACCCAGGGAGATTTTCCTATATGGTCTGTGTTCTTTACTCTGCCTGTTGCTTGCATAGTGGGCTAAAGTAGTCACCAGGAGCTTTCCCCTGTACAAGCTTTCAAAGTTCCTTCTTTTCTTAGCCTCTTGGCTAAGTCTGTTAGAGAGGGAATACTGGACCTGTTTTCAGCAAGGGGAGTTTTCTCTTCATAATTTCCTGGGGAGACTCCACTTGGGAGAACAGGCATGATGAGTGCCAGTTTCTTGCTCATTATTCTCTAGCCCCCAAGTCTACATGTTTTCCCTCCCAAGCAGAATAAAGGACAGAGCCCTGGCTGGGATGTCCCATCCCCCAGTATCCAGACCTTGCACTCCATTTGGGCTGTTTTGCTTTTCCTTCCATATATAGTGTGCTGCTGCAGGCTATTTTTAGCCCCTTTTTTGCTAGCTTCGGATCCTTTGTGATACGATAGCTGCTCTGAGACACACAGATCTCTGCTCTTTGGCAATGCCCACAAATGGAGAGCAGCGGCAAGGGGAGAGGGAGCCCTTTTATTATCACATAGAAAAGGAGAGAAAAATGCGGTGCAGGGGAGGGGAAGAAGACCCAGGGACAATGTTTCCTGTGGCTTCCAGGGCTGCACACTTCTCACAGGGTTTTGTTTCCGAACTGCTGTCCTGCTTCACTTTTGTCTGCAAGTGGGTATGAGGAGGGTTTTCTGTCAATTAGGTAGTAATAATTACTTCGTCACTGTTGTTTGAAAGCATATGTGAAATGAGTTGGCTGGGTCTCATACCATCTTTGTGGTGAGACAGATCCCTTCCATAAGGTGCCTCCACTAGAAGAGCCTCCAGCCTTCTGGTTAGGTGCCTGTGCAGATAAGGGAAGGTCGTCTCGGCTTTAGGGGATGTGTTGGTGGGCTCGTGCTGGGATGAGTGAAGGTGTGCTTGCTAGGGTAGTGGCAACTGGCAGGGTTTCATCTCAGATGTGGATGTGGAAAGGACTGAGCAGCACTGGCAAAGCTGCTGATCAGGGAGGGTATTGCTATCATCTGGAACCAAGTTTGAGCAAAGGAAAAGCAGAATGCAAGGTGTTTTGGGGGATGAGGGAATTAAATCCAGGGTAGTGAAACCTGAACTCAAGCTCAGACTTTGCAAAGCACAAAAAAAAGTCTGAAAACTCCCTCTTTCCTGTGGTTTTGGGTTTTGCAACTAATTGTTTGCACCAATTGAAGTCTAGCCACATGGGTACCAAAGATGCTTTCCAAGACCAGGTGTGCAGATGAGAGAAGTTTGAAAAGGAGCTGGTCTCAACAATATTTCATTTTCTCCAGTATTAGAAGAAAATACTAGGTTTCGCTGAATTTCCTCTCTGGATTTCTAATGTCAGTGGGGCTCGAACCGAGCTGGGATTTGTAAAACTGATTTGAGATGTGGGAGTGAAAAAGAGGGTCTCCTCCTTTTTTTCATGTGCTGCAGGTTAGGATAAAGAAGGAAAGGGATTGGCTGGCTTTCAGGGCAGCTGTTAAAGCTAGTAAAAATCACACTTAATTTCCTATCAGATCCTCTCTGTGGTATTCTTTCTCCCCTTGCAGTTTGGCACAGGCTGGCTAGAGTTTCTCTGTGCAGTCCTTGGAAGTCAGGGCGTTGTGAAGGAGGCTAGGGGATTGTTTTACAGGTCCAAAAAGAGAGGAAAAGCAGAACAGGGAAAGCAGATTTAACAGAAACAGAGAACTGTTAGATCCAGTAGGGATTTCATGGGTTTAATCCCTGTTGTTTGGTCATAGAGTTACACTGACGTGGAGGTGGAGAAGAGAGAAAAAGAGGTAAAAAGGAAAACTGCTTTAAAGCAAGATGAAATTCTTTAATATGTGTGTGTGTGAAGGATAAAGTTGATGGCTTTAGTAGGGTGTTGGAGGGGCCACAGGAGAGGGTCAAGTGGGGAAGCACAGATTAAATGATCCTACCTCTGAGGATGGAGTAACACAGCCGTTCCTTGTCATTTCCTTCTGACAAGTCTTGGTTTTGGACACTGTGGGGCATAATTCTGCATTTAACATGCTTTAAGATTAATGCTGACCCATGAAGTTGTGCTACAAAAACCTACAACCAGAGCCAGACACTGCAGGGGCATTGCCACCCATTCTGTAGCTAACAGGGTGTTTATTCTGAAGTCAGGCATCCCAAAATCCCATGCAGGATGCTGGGCCTAAGTGTCCAGAACTGGAAAGTCAGTTTGGGCTAAACCAGATCCCAGCACTTAGCAGGTGTGTCTTTGTCCTTCTGCTTGCAGGCTTCAGGCATGTTCTTTGCATTGCCTTTCTCACGTACCAGGTACACAGGCAGCTAGTGCAGCAGCTCTTCTGTTACATGAACACAGCTATACCGGGCAATATTGAAACAGGGATGTGACCTTCATGGTCTTGCACATTTTAGTGCCCGTTACAGGCAGTCTCTTCCTCCGTGGAAGTCCTGTGGAAACTGATTTGTGGAAGCTGATGGCTATTGAACTTCGACTTTGCTCATTGACTGGGTCTTGTGTGTGCGGAAACACTCTCATGTACGTGCATCGCTGTGTGTCTGGCATCATTGGCTGTCAGATCCCCCAAATCCTAGGGATCCGTTTTCATGCTTTGGATGTGCTGACCTGCTCTGTGGCTATGTCTTGGTGCCTTCCTTTTCCACTCTGTTTCAAGGCAGTGTTGGTTTGAGTGGGAGCCAGTGCCCAGAACCTCCATTCTGCTGCCAGTGTACCTGCCTGTGCTGGCTCCCTGTGAACGAGCGTGCTTGCCCATGAGAGCTAGAGTGAGTGATTGGAAAAGATGACGAGGGAGGTTTGAAGGACTCCTGCACACAGTAAATCTTTACTCTGCAGGAGAAAGCAAGAGGGAGAGGAGGAGGAGCGCTGTGTCAGACTGAAGCCTAAATGAGTCCAAGCTGGCACGTCAGAGCAATCTTTATTTCCTCCTTTACACTGATATTGGGTGACCTCCAGATGTGTGTTCTTCCCCTCCTGGTGGCCTGTGAAACTGCCTGAGGGAGTAGGGGAGGGAGGAAGGGAGGGAGAGACCCAGGGAAGGACAGCTTTTGCTCATTCTTCCTCCCTGTATTCATGCTCAGGTAGACTAACCCCTTCCTGCCCCTTCGCCAACCCACACTCCAGAGAACAGGCTTTCTCCCCCTCTCTGGAGCCCGCGTCAGGACAACAGCTCTTTCTGTCCTCAGTCCAAATCCTGATGGAGAGGAGGCTGTTCCTCTACCTATTTTGCACCTGCGTGGACTTTTCCATTTCCTGGTCTTATTGGAAGCTGCTCATGTCTGCTTAGGAGGCTGCCTGTAGGTTTCCACAGCCTTCGCTGAACTGTGGCCCATTTTCACGTGGAGGGTGGTAGCTCTCCAGTCATTGGGATGGAGAAGAAAGGGAGCAAGTTGGGTGAAAGAACTTCTACAAAATTGGCAGGGGAGGGGAGGACTGCAACAGCTATGGGGAACTATCCTGTCTTTGTCTTGCCTTCTCTTCCCCTCCTTCCCCCCTACTCCTCCCTGCCAAGCTTCTCATGCGTATAGCCTTTGCTGCTCTTCCCCCACCTTAATTCATCTTCACCTCTGCTGCTTTCCTTCTCTACTCTGCACTTTTCCATTCTGCCCTCCTCCTGCTCCACCCCATACATTGTCTTGCCCCGTCTCCCTTATCCATTTCACACGGTGCTGTCCTGCCTGCTCTCAGCCCTGCTGTTTACCACCACACATAGCATACCTCATGTTTTTGCCCCCCTTCCACATGCAGACACGCTGCTGTCTATCGTCTGTGCACCTCCTTCCATATACAAACACGCACAAGGACAGAACTCTAAAAACCTCGGCATATTGGCGTTGGTCTCACTTCCAGTAAAATTACTTTTTCTTCATATTAGGCCAAGGCAAGAGTGCAGAGACATTTATGAAACTTTGTTTAATGTACTGAAAAGCCATCGGCTAGAACATTTAGGAAATTGATTTTCCTGGCATTGATGAACTCTTTTTATTTTACCCCAGTATTAATTACTTTTTTTTTTAAAACAAATTAATTTAAGAGTCGTAAAACCTAACAAGTGAGCCAAACGTCAGTAGATCATGTTCCCCTCTCCCCTTACTCCCCCTCCCCGCTACTAGTGCTGGTATGGGAGGAGAAGGAAAATCAACGCCTTGCGTGACGCTCTCACTTTGGTTCTCTGTAGGGGAAGCTTCGTCGCTGCGAGATTATGCCGCCACCACCATGAATGAGTTCCTGGGTATGTTCGGCTATGATGATCAGAACATGCGGGATGAGCTGGCCCGCAAGATCAGCTTTGACAAGCTGAACGCTGCTACCTCAGAGGCCACTGCGACTGCTGCCTCTCTCCCTGGCGAAGACGCCATGAGCAAACGAGCCCGCTTCTCCAAGTATGAGGAGTACATCCGCAAACTGAAAGCTGGAGAGCAGCTCTCTTGGCCCATGCACTTGGCCAAATCTGAGGAGCTGGGCTCCAAGCTGGGCAAAGAAACTTCCTCGGTGCTGGCACAGCCCATTCGGGTGCCAGGTCCAGATGCCTCCATGGTGACGGAGACCAAAGCCACCATCCTGCCGCTGCCCTCTCCCAGCAGTTCCCAGATGCAGGGCCTGATGTCACGGGCCTCCAAATATGACTTCTTCATTCAGAAGCTGAAGACGGGTGAGAGCATCAGGCCACAAAATGGCAACACTTACAAGAAGGCCTCCAAGTATGACCTAGAAAACGTCAAGTACTTGCACCTTTTCAAGCCTGGAGAAGGAAGCCCAGATATGGGAGGAGCCATCGCCTTCAAGACAGGCAAGGTAGGCCGGCCTTCCAAGTATGATGTGAGGAACATTCAGAAGCTTACTCCAGTAAAAGCTCCAACACCCAGCCTGGCCCCTGCTCCCCTCGCCAGTACCCCCAGCAGCACTCCTGTGGCTGGGCCAGAGCAGTCCGTCTCATTGCCATTCAACACTCCTGAGTACCTGAAATCAACTTTCTCCAAGACAGACTCCATCACAACTGGAACAGTCTCTACAGTAAAGTAAGTGTCCTCCCACTTTTCTTATCTTTGTAGTAGTGAGGGATCATACCTAAAGTCTGTGTGTGGATCAGTGGGCAGTTCCCGTTTGTGTGGTGATAAATACGGCACTGTTTGTGTGATGCTTCTTTTTGCTCTATTGGGAGTGTCTGCTCCTCTGTTACACCTTACTTCTCTTTTTATCTTACACTAAGGATGTGGTCTGCCATCAGCAGTCACAGCCATGAATCTGGAGCCCACTAGCTTCTGGGTTCATATGTTAAAATGAAAGGTGAGGGAACGTGGTGCTGTCAGCACTCTAAGGTCAAGGTTGTAACTACTTTACTTTCTCCTCCTTCTGTCTGGTTCCCCAGGCATCCAGCTGTGTCTGTAGGACAACCTGATTCTTGCTTCCATTTAACTCAATGGCAAAACTCTGCTGACTTTCCTGTTAGCAAGATGGGGCTTTTTCTTTGTCCCAGAACTCAGAAGACATTTTGGTGCCTAATTCCCAACAATTTTCATAGGAGTTAGGCATATACATACTTCTGGGGGCCAGGCCTGTGTCTTCTCAATTTGCTTGTTCCTTACACAAATAGAGGTGATTCAATTACCCCTCAGACTGGGCAAACTCATTAGCCCAATTACCACTAATAACCTCCTACATATACATGGCTGGCAATCTCTGCAGTGCTGCCATTGACTGGAGATATCTGAAGACCTTGCCAAACCTTGGATTACTTTTTAATGTGGCTTCCAGAGGTGGTAGCTGTAGCAAAGCTACGTATGTATGTGAGGCTGCAAACAGGGAGGGACTTCTCTGCTTTCTTGTTATGGTTTGGATTTACTTGTTTCTCACTGTGGACCTGGGGCTTTTGTGAGCTATGAATCCCATGGGGTCATTTGTAGTAAGTCTAGGACCTCTGGCCTGCACTTCTGTGGCAAATGCCATCACACACACCCTGGTACTTTGCCCTCTGCTAAGGAGGAAGGCAGTTCTGTGTTTAATATGTGGACCTAGGAGGCCTTGGGCTGAATCCTCACTCGAGTGTTTTTTGCAGTCTCAGGCAAGTCTGCATCTCCCACTTTCTGTGTTTCCCCACCTGGAAGGCAGAGCTCACGATACATGTCTTCCACGTGAAACAGTCATTTCCCAGCTGCCTGCGGATTTGGGAGCTCTATGGTTAAGGTGTACGGGAAAGAGCAGAGGATTATTAACATTTGCATTTGGCCCCCGCTCAGGATGAACCCTGTGTGTGCTCCAGATGGCAGGCAGGGACTCCTATTACTGAAAAACACTGTGTTGTAAATATTCCTGTAGGCACAGTGCCTTGTTGTGATGGGTGACTTGGCCAGGGCCTCTGTGCCTGAAGAGTCTGCAGAACGCTCAGCTGCCTGGAGTTCAGTGGCCATCCTAGAGCTGTGCTTGGGGGGTTGTGAGCCTCTTCTTATCTGCTTTGGTGTTGCGCTGGGATCCCAGTTTGATTTCCTTTCTCTTGCTCATTTCCTGCCACTTGCAGATGTGGGTTTGCAGCACTCTGGTGATCTCTCCTCTAGCCACAGGGCTTCCTCAACTGGGGCATTGCGGTGGGGCTGCAACAGGAATGGGAGTGACCAGGGCCTTCAACCTGGCAGTTCCCAGCGTCCTGATCACACACTGGAGTACAGAAGGGGCTCCAGTCCCTTCTCCTTCAGGCTGCTTACTAGATACAGGCTTTATGATAAAAGAAAGCAGCCCATTAATTGTGCTGGTGGAGGAAGTGCTACCTGTGGTATCTGGGGCCTGGCTTTCCATTCAGTCCCCACTGGGACCAAGTAGCCTGTCAGGAATTACCCCTTACTCTCATACGTGGGTTTAAACTCTCTAACATCTAATGCTCTTAACCTGCGCTGAACTAATCTACCTATTTCAAGTGAACTCTGTGCGAAAGTATCCTTGTTTAAACCAGGCTACAGGGCTGTCAGGAGTAGGAGTGAAGGTTGGGTGTGGGCGAAACCGAGAAGGAAGACCGTGTATAGCCTGACTGGGATTGTGTTGGTATGCCACTATCTCTTAGGTAGGCTGGAGTCAGGCCCTGCATCTCTTTTTCCTCTTGCTGAACTCACTGAGGATGTAATTTCTGTCTGCTTCCTAGTGATATTAAGTAACCCAGGCTTATGTGACAGTTGGGTGCAGTTGGGTTGGTTTTCTCATTGATTAAAATACATAAATACCTTTGCTGCCCCATCTATCTATTGGAGTTGGGGTGTCTGTGAAAAATGAGGCAGTTAAAGCCCCATCTAGGGAGCTGTAGCCACGTTGTCAGTACCAGGTAGCAGTCCACCGTGCCTGCTGGCCTGGGAAACATGCAGTAGCTCATGGCGTGGCTGAAGCACAGAGACTCTTCTCCCACAGTTGAGCTTAGGGCAGACCTGTCTCGATGGCCCTTCCACCACTGCACGTAAGGGCAGTGCTGCAAGGTGCTCCAGGAAGGTGTTTCTTTTCATGTAGGCATCACTTGTGTATGGGTATTCAGTTTTTTCTGTGAAAACAGGTTTTCATGGTTGGTCTTCTCAGTGTCTGCAACAAACTGAACTGAGTCCTGCAAAGAGGGAACATGCAGGAGGGGTGGTAGTTGGACTCTGTAGTTCCCTAGGAAAAGAAGGTACAAGATTTGAAGGGTAAGGAGGAGGGAGGTTAAACCTATGGGTGTCTTTGCTGGGTACTCTTCCCTGGGCCCTCTCTCCTGATGTGTCAGTGGTGTGTGAGAGAAACAAGGAGCTTGACTGTGCCCTGTTCCTGCCTGCTAACCAGCTCTGCCCTGTGTGTTTCTCATTAGGAACGGATTACCCACTGACAAACCAGCTGTCAGCGAAGACGTAAATATTTACCAGAAGTATATTGCCAGGTAAGCAAAACTCTTGACTTTCTTTGGGAGAGGTCTGGAAGTATGAGGGTGGAGTGGTGGTGGGAGAGATGAGACCTTGTCCATCTGGATCAAGTGTTTAAACCAGCCATTGGCACTTCCATTTCCCTCTGGCATCAGTACTTGCTCTGTTCCCCTCCTTGAGAGAGCAGTAGCTGTGAGAGGTGTACAAGCATGCCAAGAGCATGCTTGGCTCCCCAGAGCTGTTAGACTTTGTGACAAATAGTGGAAAAATGTTTCACTGCAGAAGCCCAGAGTTTAAATGGGAGCGCTGTCTCTTGATTGTTGTTCTTTCTGTCCAATGATATGCTGTCTCCAGCCTTTTTCCCTTCCCATGTCCAGTGCCTGCAGGAGGCAAGCAGAGAACATCTCACCTCTGAGGATCTAGGCTGGAGGAATTCACAAGTGTCTTGAGTTTAGGCAGGTCTTGGCATCAATGTGAGTTTGTCCTAGAAAATTTTGCAGCTTATTTATATGAGAAACCCTCACTGAGTAAGGTGCAGACTAGGGCATCTTATCCCAACTGTGGGCAAGCTTGGGTCAGGAGTGAGCGATGCTGAGAGGGAGCCCAGGGCTGTTGTGGTTTGACAGTGAGTCTCACGAGAGCCAGAGGGACAGAGGAGATTATTGCATAACACCTGCCTGTTTTTTAGCTCACGGTGTAAAGGGTCCATCAGCCTTTGCCCTGGCCTGTTGGATCCTCCATCTGTACTGTGAGAAAGCTCGCTACGAAAGCCCCTTGTATACAGAAAGACACCAGTCGGGGAAGCCAGCAGACACTTCTCTCCAGAGATAAAACCGAAGGCTTTGTTCCCACCAGCACTTGGGCACTTATTAACAAGAGGGGAAGGAAATGATTACTGTGCTTTCCCACCTTACTGCAGTCTACAGAGTCTCCTTGTGGGAGGCAGTCAGCTGCTAGGAAGGTGCAAGGGAAGATCTTGGCACGTCAGCGGGGCAAAAGGGTGGAAACAGTGCTCTCCCTAGCTGGAGAGTGGAACAAGAAGCGATTTCCTTTCTTCCCTTTAGCCCAAATGCCTCATGTAGGAGAAGGGGGCAGAAGACCACCTGGGAAGGGAGGGCAGCTGCACCACCACATGCAGCTCCTCAAGCAGCCATGCCTCTAGTGCGTGTGGCAACTCACTGCCTCCTGGGAGAGTAGAGGAATGAAAGCAGGGGTTTGAGCCCATCTTTGTGTGGGACAGAAGGAGCAGCACCCTTTTATTGCTGAGATTGCAGGAATCGCAGAGGTTGCAGTGAGAGAGGAGATGCCACCCTTTCTCTCCCCAGTTCCCCTCTCAAGCAGAGAACTGTATCAACACTTCACCCACATCCACTCTTCGTAGCGCTCTGCAAGCCCCTTCCCCTGGGTCAGGCAGGTATCTGAGGGAGGCTTGTGAGATAGCTAAGGGACACCACATCCTGCCTAAAAAGCTCCGCAAGCCGCCCGTTGGCAGCACAGCCACTTCCCTTCAATTTACACACAATTTTAAAAACAGTTTAAAGCCTTAAAATCAACGGGGGGGGGGGGGGGGGGCGGGGGGAGAGAGACACGACACTCTATGTCTGTACTGCATAATTAGCTTAATGAGTTTGCCAAAGCCACTGCCAAAAGCTGCCCAGGGATAATCCATTCTCTCACACAACAAAACAAAACCTCTTACTTAGCTAGTTTGGGTTGGGTTGTTTTTCCCCCCCTCCATATATTTATAATTAAAAAAAAAAAAAAGACCACAGAAAAAATTATTATTATTATTATTAGTGCCTCAGCAGATGGTGCTTCTGGCAGCACTTGCTTAAATATTTATTTCTGTGTGGGTTTCCTCCCCCCTTGTAATTGGGGTGGGTTTTTTTTTTTTCTTCCTTCTTTCACATCATCGTTACAGGGTAATGAGTCTGTAAACACTCTCTAAGCATGCTGACTTCTTTATTTATTATTTTTATTATTATTTATTTATCTTGGTTTTTCTTTCTAACTCTTGCCAGATGAAGACTAGTTCTTTCTGGCCAAAAAAAAAAAAAAAAAAGTGGACCAATTAAAGTAAGGGAAGGGGGAGGGGGTTGTTCTTGTGAAAATTAATCTATGTGCCTATATGGACAATTTAGGAGTTTGGATTTGCATATCAGTGTGATTAAATGATCTGTGAATTTGCTTGTTTCAGGTGTGTGTGTTTGTGTCTGTTCGTGTGCATGGAAATTGTGGGTACGTTCATGTAAATTAAGAGGGTTGTTGATGCACCTTAGAGTATGTGCATGTAAATGTGTGCGTGTGTATGCGTGTAAGTGTGTGGTGTATAAGCTTTCCTGTTATGAAAAAGCTAAACAGATGCTGTGCTTTAAAAATTAATAGCTTTGAACTGTTTCAAGTGTCAGAAGAAACACAGGATAAATATAACCCTTTAGGAGCCTAACCTTACAGACTGAAAGAGCAGAATTTCCCCTTTGTGCTGTGTTTGCCGCTTCCCTCCTTCCCCAAGCACACGGTTTGGTAGAACACTTGCCGCTCCCTTCCTGCGCTGTAGACAGCACACACACACCTTTCCGTGGCACGTGGAAGGGAGGGTAGGAGTTTGAAGTGCTAGAACGCTTGTTTAGCTGTTGCTTTTAAAAGCTGAGCCCACGAGTTACTCCTGCTAGGACGCTTCAAGTAACTTATCCCATACAGTCAGATCTCTTCGGTGTCTGGCCCTTCTTTTACTGCAGCTGGCATCTCTGGTCATTTTGCATCCTCGCTTTCGATAATATTTTGGGCTGCTTTGCTTCAAAGGTGTCTGTTTGTCAGCAAGGTCTTTATGTTCCTCTTCTCTCTGCCTGGCCTGCGCTCCACAGTTCTCCAGCCCTGCACAGCCCTTTGCTCTCTCTTCCCCATCTCATCAGTGGAATAGGGAGGAAGCTTTCCACAGAGCAGTTTTCTTTCCTTTAAAGCTGCTGACATAAAGCCCCAGACTAGCAGGACCAGTTGGTTTGATCTGCTGCCGAGCTGCATGTACCTGGTTGGTGCCATGGTGACTCAGGCTGCTGCCTGTGCCCTGTACTGGCCTCGCAGCTGCCCAGGCGTTGAGCAGGAATCGCTTCCTCTGCTTTCAGTTCCACACCTTTGTTTGTGCAGCCAGCCTTGCTGTTTGCCTTGCGGTTTGTTTCTTCTCCGCTGCTGAGGTTTGTTCCAGTTTCTCAATCACCTGTTCTGACGTGATCCTGATTTCCTGCAGTATTTCTTCTCCTTCCCCAGGGAGAGGCATGTCTGCTCCTGGCATCTGTCCCTGTCTCCCTTTGTGAATGCTGAGGCAAAGAAGTCATTTAATTTTTTAGCAATGTCTATCTTTTCTGTCAATTAAGTCCCCTTTCCATCTCCTAGAGGCCCTGCTGTCTCCACAGTTGACCTCCTCTTCCTTACCGTGATTCACAAATGCCTTATTCAGTGCTGCTTTTCATCCCCACTTTTTCTATCCTGTAGCTCAGTGTTACGTCACCTTACGACGATCCATAATCTTCCCTGTTTGTGCGCTGTTCCTTGATTTCCCCGGAACACCCTCACTCCTCTCATTTTTCCTTTTTATCCGTTGCCCGCCCTTGTTTCTTTCCCATGCCCTTTATCATATGCACTCCTGCTGTGTTTAGCACTAAGTGACGTGAGGAACCTTTGAGGAACCTTTGAGCAGATGGTACTTTATCTTTGAATGTTTCCCCTCTGAGTCCCCTTCTCTCCACTGCTTTTCCCTTTCAAGCTCTTCAGCTCTTCCAGGGTCCTCTAGAATATACATCAGAGAGCTCATTGCACTGATTAGCCCATTACTGGATCATCCCCTTTTGCCAGTTATTGATGTGTCTATCAGTCAATACGTTCTATGTACTGTCTGTTTGTATGTAGATATTATATGGCATTTCTGCCTTTCTGGGGTTTTTTTCCACCCTGTATGTCAGGAATTTCCAAATTGGCCGTGTGGAATGCTCAGTGGTGGCCTGCAGAAATGGATTGGGTGCATGTTATTGGCTTGCTTCTTGTGTCCTACTCTTTAACTGCACTCAAAGGCAGGCTGAAAACCCTGTTTTGCACTGCACTATTTTTTGTTGTGAGCAAATAGTGTATCCACATCAAAAATAAATGGTTGGCAGGGCTGAAGCGTATGGGAGAAGATGTGCACACAGGGTTGCGATGGTCTGCCTGTAACGCTTCGTTCTGTTCCTGTTGATCCATCTCACCTTTCTATTGATCTGTCCATTTTACTGGAAGTTCCTATGTAATCTTGCCATGATCATCTTCTACCTGTGTGGCTTACCATCTAATCCACTGGTTTGCAATTTTCTCTGTAGTGTGACACCATACTGTGATAAAAAAAATGTCTTGAGACAAAACTCACACAAACAAATGAATGCCTGAGCTTTTCTGAGGTCCTACTAGATGGGTGTATACCTAACATTTAGAATCCCTATTTGACTGATGTTTGTTGGTCTCCTTCTGGCATGGGAGATTCTGAAACTCACTGCTGTGGTATCTAAATTCACACCTGAGAATTTCAGAATTGTGCGATATTTAATTCAAGGACCCCTCCTTTCTTATTCTTCCCCAGGTAAGCAACTTAGATAATGGAGATGAATTTCAGAGGGAAAGACAGACAGATTAGGGATGTACACGAACTGAATGATCCTGCTCAAGAAACACCTTTAAATAGTGACAAATAGAAAAAGGAAGATGGGAGGGTCACCACCCTTGGAGGGGTTAAAGGGGATGGGGTTTAATGCCATGAACATGTAGGATGAAAGCAGGAATGGGACTTACTTATTTGTACCTTGCTTGCAGGCACTACTGTCAGGACACTGTTTTACTCTCCCTTTTCTTTCTTCTGTCCTCCTCTCATGTTTGCAGGTTCTCTGGCAGTCAGCACTGTGGACATATACACTGTGCATACCAGTACAGAGAACATTACCACTGCCTTGACCCAGAGTGCAACTACCAGGTAAAAGAGTGGTAAAAAGTTATCAGCACAGCTATGTGAATGTAAAGGGGTACAACCTAGGGCAGATGTGTGCCCTCCTGTGCTTTCCTCCCCCACGCATGCACATGCCTCTTCACTTTTCTGCTCTGAAACAGGGCAAGGTATGTTTTCAACTTACTAGAACCCAATTTTGTTTCCATTTAACCCAACCTAACGCCATTTAGCCAAACCCAGACCACTGTAACGAAGAGCAGATTATAGATCAGCTCAAGTCAGTGGGAACTACTCCAGATTTACATCAGACAAACCAAGAGAATAAATTCTGCTGTGTTACAAAATGTGCCTGAAACTAGGGAATGCTGATCTGTTAGTCTGTCTCTTTCCCTCCTGCTGCCCGAGTGACATTGTAGCAGCAGTATCTGCAACAAAACACCCAGTAAGACCAGCAGCAGCCTGGGATTTGTGGGGAAAGCGTGGGGGCAGGAGCATGTGCAATGCTGTAATTACTGGGAGAATTGCCAGGATAGCGACGTCAAGCCAGCCGAGTCACGTGCTGTGTTTGTTTACCCTCTTCCCAGGTCTGTGAGTTTGACACTGCCATTTCTGTGGTCAGGCTGAGGGTGTGTAAGGGGGAATCCCAGAGTTTGCCTCCACTGTGCATCAGGCACAACTTCAGCCCTACCCCAGGAGGCCTTTGGGTCTCAAAGGAATGAGTCTGACCACAGCATAGGAAGTTGATCTGGATCTGCTGAGCTTGGCTGTGGGTTTCTATTGATCAAAGGAGAGTTTGTCTCTGGGATGCATGTAGTGGTCCTCCTAGCCCACCATTTGGTAATTGAGATGAGTCAGTCCCAACTGTGACACAGATATCTCTGCACCAGAAAGAGAGAAAAACAAAGGATGGAAAGACAGAAAAACCTATTATTATGATTGGCCTCATGATTATTTCCTAAGGAGTCTGGAAGCTGCTTGCAAAGGAGCTGTCTGGTCTCGCAGGGAATAAGGATTTAGACTGCTTTTTAAAATGCAAATTATTTTATGGCTGAGATATATTTTAGAATAAGTAACGCTCTGTAATAAGTGGGCACAAATTAACGATGATTGGCAATAGCAATCCTGTATGTACGCCCTGGGAAATCATACCTCCAGCCTCCAAGGGATTCCTGTTGAAATCTATATCTGTATATTCCCGTGCCAATACCAACGAGATTGATCAGGATTGATATTATAGGAGGAAAGAGTGGAAGTGATAATCATTTGTTTCCTATGAGGGAGACTAGAAAAGTTGTTAAACATTAGAATACAGGCCTTTTCAATTACGCCTCAAAATAAATGGATATTGATTTCTTTTAAAAAAATCAGATTTACTTTCCCACCTTCACTGTTAAATATTGATGTCTGTGGGAAATAGAAATGAAAAGCTTCATTTTAAAGGCACTTAGCCTGCTCTGACAGTGGGGTACCCCTTCATTACTTCAAGCAGGTAGAGGATGAAAAGGATATTCTGTCATACAGATTTAGCTCTGAGCTCTACTACCATCTTTTTCTGTGACTGGAAGAAAGTTCCGTGTCCCTGTTTTCCTAATAGAGCCATCCTACCTTGTCAGGGAGGCAGAAGACTTACGGTAGGAAGATACTATAAAAGAGCAGAGTGTTTTTCCCAATTTCTGGTCTGACACGAATGTGGCAGCCAGTATCTTGTTAACCACTACCATGAGTGATTTGGAAGCTTGGATTACTCTCTTGTAGGCTGTTTAGTTCACTGGTTTGCTTTCTAACTATAGCAGTTCTTGAGATAGTAGCAGCTAAAATTATGTTAGAAGAATTGCAGTCTTAAAGCTGCAGGGAGTGTTTTCTGGACATCGCCCCAGTGTCATGTTTACTCTACAACTTTTCATGTGTATATACTTTCCCTTTACCAAGAAGATACATGCACACAATTCCTCTTTAATCTGACTCTCCTGGGGTGATTACTGCTGAGCTTTAAACTCCTGGTACCATAAGTTTATTAACAACAAAACCCACCCTGCCCCCAGGATTACTCACCCACTCCCATCACGTGTGTCTCACTGTCTGTCTCTGTATCTCTCCAGAGATTCACTAGTAAACAGGATGTGATTCGGCATTACAACATGCACAAGAAACGTGATAATTCCCTCCAGCACGGCTTCATGCGCTTCAGCCCCTTGGATGACTGTAGCGTGTACTATCATGGCTGCCACCTGAATGGGAAAAGCACACACTACCACTGCATGCAGGTAACAGCTCGACTGGGGAACAGATGGTAGCACACGAGGCATGTGAAGAGTCTTTGTTTGAGCTGTGTCTCTTTTGGGGTGGACTGAAACGATTCTTGAGTTCAGGCAGCCCAACACTTCCTCGTTAGAAAGCCAAGGGGCTGTCCTGAGCAAAGGTGACATTCACAGCCTCTCTTGCTCACTTCCGATTCAGGTGCCTCTTTGTAGAGTGTGTGCCCTGTCCTCACTGCACTTGCCCTGCCAAGTGTTGGGAAGGGCAAAGGGAAGCACCATGCTCTGGTTTTAGAAGCCTTGTGCATGCAGTGAGGCAAAGCAGGTCTCAAGGTTTTCTTACAGTCTTGGACTTCACTTGTTCAAACAAGTCCTGTTCTCTGAGATGCAGGGACCTCTCTGCAATGCCACTGCACTGCCTCTACTCAAATCTGATCTGTCACTCCCTTGAAATCAGACACATCTGCCCTTTAACACTGGGTTATTTTTCTGCATAATCAATTTCTAAAGTAACTAAACTTTAATGTCACATGTCTAGACTTAACCCCCCCGATTCTCCATCTCCTTCACCAGTGGTGCTTGTCTGTGGTGTAGGCTGGGAGTTTTGTTTCAAGAGCCAGCCAGGCTTCAACAGCAGCGTAACCAGAGTTGGAGTTGCTGCATAGATGTAACTGTGACGCCTACACTGTTTTTAGACACAGACACACCAGATTGTTTGGGTCTTACCCTGATTGTTCTTCAGATTAGAGGTTTTGATACATACTTGTTTCATTAGAATTGTGGCCTAAACCATTGCCATGAGAATGTGCTGTAGTTACAAACAGAATAATCAGGCAACCCTTGGTGAATGCTTCTCTGTTCTGAAAACTCAGGTCTCACTTCCTGCCCTATCCCAACAGTTTAAGACCCCAGTTAAAGTCACAAGGCCTTAATCACATGCTTAAATGCTTTGCGGGGATAGACTTCAGCATATGTTTAACTTGAAGTCAGGTAAGCTTTCTGAAGTCAATGGGGCTTAAGCACATTCTTAAATGTTAGGCATGCACTCAAGTATTGTCCTGAATAGGGGTTGGTTTAAGCATGTGCTTACAACATCTGATAAATTGGGAACTTCATGTGACTTTCCGTTGAGGACATTTTCTGTTATGCTTCCATAATATTGATTGTTTAGTTTCTTCACTTGACCAGGATGGGATTTGTTTAATTTTTTTTTTTTTTAGAGTATGAGGAGTGTTTCACAGCTTTAAGTCACTCCGAGTTCAAATAGAGACCCTCGTTTACACAACTATATATGGGTAATTCCATCCTGTGCCCACTGTCTTCCAGGAAAATAATGCCCATGTAAGCAGTGTCTTACAGGAAAGGTGTCTGAATATAAACTCCCAATTAAAGAAAATACTGCTTAAATGGCAGAATTTGTGCCATCCATCTCAGGGTTGTTTTTTTCTTTATGTCCATAATTGGTGTGGATAAAATTCAGTTAGTTGTTTATATAAACTGACATTTTTTTAGGCTTTAGCACCAAGAGCTCCATTGCAAATTATTCCTAAGGAGGTTTTTGTTTAATTCGTTTTTTTAATGCTGTGCAGGGTCTGTCTTTTTTCAAGGTGTCAGTGCAGAGAGAGAGAGGCTCTTTTATATTGGAAATAGCTGGAGATCCTTTTTATTTTTTTTTTTTCTGAGTATTTGTCATGGGTTTTGTTACTGCCTGTTTGAATCAACCTGGGCTGAACTAAGAGGTGGTGTTTTCGTTCTCTTCACTTCTGAGATGGTGCAGGCATTGGCACACGTTGTGCTAGAGAAGAAAAGAAAAAAAAAAAAAAAAATCCTCCCTCAGCAGGGCTGAGGACGTTTTCAGATTCCAGTGTTTTTTTACTCAATATGGCAAAGTTGCCCGCTTTACCCAGAGGAAGGCAGGTTTTCAGCATTCCGTCCTCGTCACACCATTCCCATTTGCTGCAAGAGTTCAAAAGTATTGAAGTGGTAGTCTTGAACAGTGACAGGGAAAAAAAGTCACCAGTTTGCTAAGATCAGCTGAACATAGGGTTTATGCTTTGCTAGAATGAAACCCGTATATTACAAGCTCAAAAGATTGGCCTCATGTTGCACCACCCTGCCTTACCTCCCAGAAGGACTAAAGAGGTAAATAACTCATTCCCACTCAGTTTTGTGTTCCCCAAATAGATGAAAGCCCTACTTAGTTCTGTGTTGCTCCAAGATAACAAAAAGTAATGGCATCTGTCAGTGTTGTTTTCTCCTTAAGAGCAGGAACCCTGCTTACTGCCTCCCTAAGCAGGCGTGATTATCTGTAGCTGGTCTTTTATCCTTTTGCATCCTCCCCATATTTTCTTACTGTTTCATGCCCAGAGAGTTGTTTGTTTGATTTTGTTTTTTTTTCACAACTGCTCTATCAGTCTTTAGATTGGGAATTAAAGTGATGACTTAATACTCCTAGGAGAAGTGCACAAGTGGAACTATTAAATGTATGTGTGCTGCTCGTGTGTTTATTATTGCTGGTAATAACAGTAGGCTGTTAAAACGCTGTGCTGATGACTCCCTGTTTTGGCCTGGGGTAGGTGGGTTGTAACAAGGTCTATACAAGCACCTCTGATGTGATGACCCATGAGAACTTTCACAAGAAGAACACGCAGCTCATCAACGATGGGTTTCAGCGGTTCCGTGCCACGGAGGACTGCGGCACCGTGGAGTGCCAGTTCTACGGGCAGAAAACCACTCACTTTCACTGCAGGTGAGACAGCAGGGAAGGGGAGGAATCCTGCCTCAGAGTTGCATGGTCTGTTTGCCGCCTCCTGCCAAGTCATAAATTGAGGAGTATACACAGGGACTTGATTTTCCCTGCTATGTCCTTCTCAGTACTGCTCTTGAGAGAACTTATGCTCCAGGGCAGATGTGATTTCCAGGATCTTGCCACAGATCACTCTCAAGGCAGAAGTGTGATCTGAGGTGATCTGGGGAAAGGGTACCCACTAGAAAATACATCCTAGAATCATTTGGGAAAGAGATCACAGTGCTCTTCGGAGTTTGGCAGAAGTAGGCCATTAACGTACTGCTAATGGCTCTTCCATGCTAGAGTTCTCTCCTGCCAGCAGTCAGCCAGCTCATCCCTTTCAGGGCCAGACTCTGCCTTCTGTACACAAATGCTCCTCTATTGATTTCTCGTGCTCTCAGGAAGAGTAGGAAAGCACAGTTTGTACCTTAGCCCCCTTTAGGTGCTCTTTTGGTTGGAACTTTTAGTGATGGGTGCCTCCATCCCCATGTTATTGTGGCTGTTCCTCAGAGTGGACTGAGCTTCCCAGCTCACTCGCATGGCAGCATTTTCGCTTGCCTTGGTGTCACAAGTTAATCCGCATAAAGCTCCTCAACCCCTTTGCAGCCAGGGCCATTGTCTCATGCTGGCCCCAATCCTTATCCCAGAGGGAGGCAGGTGACAGCAGTTGGGTTGTGCTCCTAGCCCACACAGCCAACCACCCTCTCCTCCTCGATGCCCTTGCAGGCGACCTGGGTGTACATTCACCTTCAAGAACAAGTGTGACATTGAGAAGCACAAGAGCTACCACATCAAAGATGATGCCTATGCCAAGGACGGCTTCAAGAAGTTTTACAAGTATGAGGAGTGCAAGTATGAGGGCTGTGTCTACAGCAAGGCCACCAACCACTTCCACTGCATAAGGGCAGGCTGTGGCTTCACCTTTACCTCCACCAGCCAGATGACCTCCCATAAACGCAAACATGAGCGCCGGCACATCCGGAGCTCAGGAGTGCTGGGCCTGCCCGCCTCTCTCCTGGGGTCCAAGGATAATGAGCAAGAGGAGTCCAGTAACGATGACCTTATTGACTTCTCTGCTATGAGCTCGAAGAACTCCAGCCTGAGTGCCTCCCCCACCAGTCAACAGTCTTCCGTTTCTCTCATAGTCCCAGCTGCACCCTCCTCTGCTGCTGAGCTTGCTTCCTCACAGGCCAGCAAGTCTGCCAACAGCATGACACCAGCCACCAAGATCTCTGGCCTGCTCTCCCAGGCTCTTCCCAGCAATATACCCTTGGCCCTGGCACTCTCCAACTCAGCACTTCCTGGAACAGCTGGATCCTTCTTCCCCATCATCCCCAGTCGGGTCTCCACACCGCTTCCCGCCAGCTCAGCTAATCTCATGACTGCTGGTTCTTCTGGCACCAATCCAACATCGTCTGCCCCTACGGATTCCTCATCCCAGGCCATTTCAGGATCTGGTGAGCCAGCGGCTACTTCTTCTCCAGCTCCAGCAGCATCTATAATGGAAAGGATCTCTGCTAGCAAGGGATTAATCTCTCCTATGATGGCCAGGCTGGCAGCAGCTGCACTCAAGCCCTCTGTGGCACTTGAAGCAGGTGAGTTACCCTCATCAGTTGTGCTAGTGGTGGGAGGAAGAGCAGTGCCTGATGACTTGGAGAGGAGTGAATGAAAAGCCACCCAGTTGTCCATGAGACTGGAGGTGGGGAGGAGGTAGTAAAGGAACATAAATGGGAGAATAAATTTGGTCGTGTCCAGTTAACCCTTGAAGAGGGCAGTCTTGGCATGGTTTCCTGTGGAGCCTGGCTATACCCTCGTGGCCAGAAGAGAGGCAGGAAATGCAGCTTTGCCCACAAATGGAGTAGGCACTTGCCAGATCTGAAGGAAGAGTGTGGCCATGTGTATTGCCTAGTTTGCTGTAGGCTGAAAAGAGAGAGGCACTGTATTAAAAATGGAAATGAAGAAAAAGCTTGGCCAATACTTGGCAGGCCATACAGTAGCCTAAGGCCTCTTCTGCAGACTGTATCAAGTTTTGGCTGGGTGGTGTTGATCCTGTAGCTCATTGCCAATTGTTTTTCTGATCTGGGGGGTTGGTCCTGTGCTGCAGCTTTGTTGTCCCAGCTCTGCATTTGGAGATAGTGTTGGTACGGTCCACAAACCGGACCTTTCTCCTGTTCAGTTCTTGCAAGCTGTGCTCCTCTGTCCCTGCAGCTCCCTGAGCTGCGAGGAGCAGCAGCACCGTGAGAGAGGGGTAGAAGATGGGTCTGAGAAGTCCCCTGGGGCAGCCCGGAGTTCTTACTGCCACCACCTAGACCTGGGGCAGGTCATTGCCTGTGCTCAGCCCTGCCCGCAGGGACGTGGGGCTCCCTCGAGAGCGCAGGGTACTTCCACAATCTCCTGCTGAACGTGGGCAGCTCGTAGTGGGCAGCGTGGAGTTGTGGAGGGGAGGCCCTGCCCGGCAGCACCCCGTGGCGTTGGGCAGCCCCACAGCCTCCTTCCCCGGGGCGTGGAAAGGCCAGAGCAGGCTGCTGGCCCCTGGGGGGGACGCGTGCTGCCCATGTTCCCTTCTACCCAGGAGCAAACGAGGGAGTAGGACGAAGTGATCTGATTAAAGAGGGAGGGGAACTTTCACATACTTTTAAAATTATTATTTGAAAAATTGTTTCCTAAAGCAGAGAAAGGTCATTGAGGGAACTATTTTCCTTTATTTTTTAATAAAATGCCACTTGCTGTCTGAGAAGCAGCTCGCTGTCAGCTGTACTGCCGGAGGGTAAATTAATATTTTAGTCACTTGGGGATTGTGGAAAAAAGCTCTGCAGACATGTTCCTGTCAGCAACTTTTTTCCCCTCCTTTTTTCTTTGCTGTTCTTCTTAATTTTTTTCTTTAATTTGTTCTCCCACTTTCCCCCTTTCCTCTTTTTTCTCTTCCTTTAATTTGAATTTTTCTCTCGCGGGCTCAGCACTAAACCTCCTCCCAAACAAGAAGAATTTCCTCTTTTTGTGGGGACAACGTGGTGGCGGTGGCGAGAGGTCGCGCAGTTTGAACCGGGCCCGTTGGCTGTCACCTTCGATAGCCCCGGCAGGGCAGATGCTCCTGCTGGGCACGCGCAGTGGCGGGCCACCGCTGTCGCTACGGCAACGCTGGGATTGGGGACGAGGAAGGGGGCTTGACTAGCAGTCGAAAGCTGCCACATTGCCTCAGCATTAACAGAGTCTTTAATAAACGCTTAAGAGGCAGCCCCGCAAATTAGTTATGACAGTTTGTGCAGAGAATCAGGTCTCCCCCACGCTCCTTCCGCCCTTCTCCTTTAAAGGGCCCATAGCCTGGACAACTTTGACATAATTTTGCAATAATTATCACTTGAAGAATTTCCACGCTGGAGTGGACGTCAGAACCCATCATGTCAGCTTGGCAATAAACGCTGACCAGCAATCCCAGCACTTCCCTCCCCCCACACTTTTCCTTTGCTTTTTCCATTTATGCACTGGTACTAGTGATTTAACGTACTTATTTGCCGTTGTAACCTCATTTTAGACCTACACTTTTCATTTAATTTTTGCATTTGATTTCGGTGTCTTTCTCAAGCAGGGAATGGACAACCAGCAGCTCCTGGACGGTTCAATCCAGTTCAGGTGAAGCAGGAACCTGTGGAGGCCATGGGATCGTCATCTGCCACCAGTCAGGACTCCTTGCAGGAGCACAGCTTGGACCTGAGCGTCAAGGATCACGGGTGAGAGAAGTGCACAGGCAGGCACACTTAACTCTTTCCAGCAGCAAGCTCTGAGAAGTTTCTGTACCCGTAATGAGAGGACAGAATATGTTGATGAAAGGCAATTTCACAGTGGCTGAGTTAGATGCCCCCAAACTGGAGGCAGGGAGGTTCTCTCTACTCCCCCTCAAGCATGTGTCCTCCAGATAGTTTTTTGGGCTCACAAGCACCTAATGACTCTTTGACAAGAGCTTCACCTCTTGTGCTCCCCTCTGAGAAATAAGCCACTGGCAAAGCTCCTTCTTTGACTTAGATATTCCTGCTGTTGTCATCAAGAGCTGGTTGAAGGCTGCTCCAGTGCCACACTTCAGCACGCTTCTAGCAGGAGCATTTGCACTGATGTAGTAGGGCACTGAGTCAGGGCTAAGAGAGGCACTTCCAGAGAAATTGGACACACAAACCAGCTGGGTGTCAGGCTAGCTCTGGTCTGGGTCTGGCATGTGCTAATTTATAGTTATGGTGATGACTCTTTGCACTTGCACAGATGGGAATGCACCTATCTCAAAGCATGTGTCCCACTTGTCCAGCATCTGTACTGAGAATAGGAGTGTTTGGGGGTTGTCCTGCATGGAAAAACTGCAGAGGAGCTGATACTGGGGCTAAGTTTTGACCTTTGTATACATTCCTTTCCATACTTTAAACAAGGCTCAGGTTGGGACCCCAGCACTTGCAGTCAACTACAGGCATTACCGATGCATGTGAAACACCAAGGCTGCCTTTCAGCCCGCCTGGCTGCGGCCATGAGGATTGCTGCCTTCTCTGCTGCCGAGGGCGCCCGTGGCCCTGGCAGTACGAGTCTCCCAGCAGCATCCCCTCTGTTTTTTCTGAAAGTTCTAACGGGATGGGGTGGGTTGTGAGTCAGCTAATAAAAAAGTGTGATGGTGTGGACACTGGAGGAAGAGGTCTGGACTGTTTAATAGCTGACAGAACTAAACTCTGCAGACTTGGGACCCTCTTTGTCTCCATCTTGGCTATCACAAGTGAAAGAGTTTGGCCTGCCCAAGGGAGGGTGGGCATCATTCTCTTCCTCCGGATGTAGCAGGTGAGGAGTGAGGCAGCTTGAAGGGAGAAGGATTAATCTCAGTGCTCACAGTCCCTGTGCACATCTTAACTAAACCCTGTTGGTTTGTGTGTTCCAGTAATGAATCAAATGGCCACACAGTCTCGGCAAATTCATCTCTTTTATCCTCGCTTATGAATAAGGTAAGAGCCATCCATCAAACGCCTTTCATTCCCCCCACCAAGAGAAATTAAAGCTGCGATGGCGGGGAGGGGGGGAAGAGATGCGTTTGTTTTTTAATGTTTTGCCTCTAATAAGATGAGTTTGTACCATTTAAATTTTGAGACCATTTTTCATCGGGTATAATTTCAGAGCCACTGCTTACGAATTAATTTAATGAACTGGCTGAAGAAATATATTGCAGCCTCTGACACCTTTTTTTTTTTTCATCCTTTCTAGACAGAGGAGGGCTCCGAAAGATTTTTTTTTTTTTTTTTCCATTTTTATTTCCAGAACCTGGCAACTTCTCTCTCTCTCTCTTTTTATAGTTACTCATTTTGTTTATTTACTTAAAAACATTTTCTTTCATTGGGGGAGGGGGAGGACAATCATTTGTTTTTATGAAAGAGAAGAAAAAAATTAGAAGTTTTGAGCTAAAATCATCAATTTCTGTCTATCTGGTGTGAGTAATGGTGTCCAACAGAGCCCCCTTTACCATGTTCTAGAATATTTATTTTAGATAATGCACAGTTTCTTTTTCCTTACTTTTTCTTTAAATTATACATCATCTCAAATATATATTTCCCTTTCACATGATAAATTCTACTGTACCAAGATTAATTTTGCTGTTGTATACAACTGCAGTAGAGATCAGGGCAGCCTTTGAGCCATGCTTTAATATTCTACAGTGTGATAGGTTTTACGGGCATAACTATTGCCATCCCCTTGGCTCTGGGCGTTACATGCATCAAGGCCATATAACCCTCAAGAGAGGGCAAAGTGACTTTGCCTAGTAATCTCTTGCCTCCTTTCTCATTTCATCACTCTTTTCTCTGTGTTGTTTAATTTCTGCCTCTATCCTTATGCCACTTTTCTTCTCCACTGGCTTTCTGTTACACTGGGTTTTTGATGTTCCCTTTTAAACCGAATTTCTTATTTGTTCTTGTGTATTGTCCCTTTAGTGATTCCAAATATGCAGCTTTTTCTCTAGTGAGTAAATCTGTTTAGTAAGTCTGCTGTCTGGGGTCCTGAGTCGTTCTGAATGCCCCAGCTCAGGGACATTCTGTTTCAATAGATACTTCACTTGAAAATATCCAGGAGAATATGAGATTTAAGCATATGCATGTGCAGCCCTGCGTAAGATTCTTTACGTTGTGCAAAATATGTGTAGCACAGGTATAAAATATGAGTTCTTCAGGTTGTTCCTTTTTTAAAGAAGGAGTGGGATTAACCAATGACATAAACTAGCAAAGAATAGAGCCCACTGATTTGAAGGAGCCTATTCCATGACTAAGGATAGCTGAATCAAGCTCAGTGTGCTCAGGAACACATCAACGCCTGCTTCTTTCTCTTGCTGCACACAATTTCTGTTCATGGAGGAATCCTTCATTATTAGTCTAGGAAAAAGAGCCCTTTACAGAAACTGAATGTCCAGCAAACACCAATGGAAAGAGACGACCTGAATTTCTGGCTCCAGCCATAAAGAGTTGCAGTCTCCACATAGCAGCAGGGGCTTTACCTTCAGGGGGCATTAAGAAAGCCTCAAATAGCCAGGGTTCCTGTAGCCTACTGCAGTTTATTTAGGGGGCTGTCAGGCTTAATTAACTGATATTTATAAAGGGCTACAAGATCCTCAAGTGGGTGGAGTTTATAATGCAAGTATTGGGCCCAATCCTGCATTTTATTCATGCTGTGAAATTTCACTATTGTTACTGGAGGTAACTGAGAACACAACAAAGCAAGAAAGGGTCTGGGAAATTGTGCATTTATTCTGAAAGAAAATTTGTTCTCTAAGCACTCTTGAGTAAGTTCTTTTTTCTATCCTGCACATCATACACCTGGACCTCTAAACCTTCTCTGTGTAGAATCTATTTGAAGCCTTTCAGACAAGGCAAATCCTAAGTCCAAGTCCTGCTTTGTGGAGAGTACATCCATTTAGCACAGAAAGTGACATCATTTCTTTATTTAAGTTAGGAAGAATTTTCCGGGAACTTAAGCGGAGCCGGAATTTTTCCCCAGTTGAATCAGATTTCCCCTCTCCCACCCCCAAACATACCTGATAGTCACTTCAAAGAAGGAGACATCCTTGTGACTGGGATATGGTGATTCTAAACAAACTAGAGCTTACCAGTTCTATCACTAGGTCTGTACTAAGAGACCAGCATTTTGTAGGAGCTATACAGGGCTATTAAGGTTTAAGCCTGTGCACCTTTTCCATACTCAAATAGGGCATGTCTCTCTTCACCTCAGTTTCCCCATGTATAAAATAGACAAAGATGCTTCATTACTTTATACAAAAGCCATGAATATTAGATGGGCACCTGAGTACTTTGTGATAGTTGGGTGGAGGTTGCAGAAGAGTGAGGTGTTGTTAAGTTTTGCCAGTGCAGTTGAGGCAGCCTGCGCAGACTTCTTGTCTTCTCTCTTGATCTTTGAAGACATGGCCTTCCGTGGGACAGTCCTGAGGACAGACTGGCAGTGCCCAGGGCTGTGTGCTGGGCTTGATGCAGTGTCTATGTTCTTGTTCCAGATGTCCAAGACCAGTGCCAGCCTTGGCAACCTGCTCAACATTAAGGCAGAAGGAGATGGCAGCCAGGCTGGGGCTGGAGAGCCAACACAGTACTTGGGCAAGGCAGTGAAGGCACTTGTCCAGGAGAAGCTCTCTGAGCCGTGGAAGATGTACCTGCGCCGGTAAGGAGAGCATGGAACTGGGAATAGAGGAAAGGGAAAATGATTTCCTTTGCAAAGGGTCTGGCTCATTAGTTCACACTTGAATTCAGCGTTCTCTTGAATTTAAAGGCCTAATTCTGTGATATGCTGATCACCTTCTAGTCCCGGCTAGCCGCAGTAGGTGTTAATGTCCTGTAAGAAATATCTGTTCACGTAGAATTATTTTGCAAAGGGATCTTGAGAACCAACTACAAGCACAGATCTTCACATAGTCCTGTTAGCCTAGACTGCATCTGAGGCTCCTCTTTATGTCCCCAGTCTGCAAGTCTGAGGACACGCTGCAGCTTGCTCTTAGCATTGAACTTCTGTAGTTACTACGCACAGATCACAGAAGCCTTAAAATGCTTGCTGTGGCACTTCCTCTGATCACAGGAGTAGGCCACTGAAACAAGGAGTATAAGGGGTATGGGAACGGGGATGGTTTCTGCTGTTTTTGTTGTAGACAAGAAGGCTCGAAAGGAAAATGGAACAGATACAAAACTCACCCACACACAGACACATGCACATACATGCCCGGACAGACACATGCTTTGAGCATACACAGATACACCCAGGCAGACACATACAGGTTTGTGCTCTGACACAAGATAGTTGCCTACAAATGCCTGTGGACACTTTGTAAATCACAGACTTTAATGGAGAAGACTAGAAAGTCTTCTAGTCCATCTGCCCCTGGCCAGTGCGAGATCCTTCCCTGTAGTCCATTTGCATTTTGTCCAGCCTAGTTGTAATTATGCCAAGCAGTGTGGCTATTTTCTTGTCTGTGGGAGCATTATTCTACCACCTAATACGTTTCACTGTCATGATTTTTTTCATGGTATGCTGCCTGAATTTCCCTTTTTGTAATTTTGTTGCAGTTCTCCTGCTTATATCCCCTTGAACCACAGCAGATAATTCCTCTCCGCAGTCGGAGTTCACTCCTTTCAGATAGTCACAGACTTTTAGCATACCATTTAACCAAGCTTATTTACTTCCTTTAGTCTGGCTTTGTAAATTAGTCCCTTCAGCCTGCTGATTGTGTTGCTGTTGTCGTTCTTGCTGCTCCCTGAATGGGTGCAGAACTGGGCTGCCATTCCTGTATCACCACACAAGCTTTCTGTCCCCACACATGCAGCTCACAATTGTGCTACCTTGTTTGCATCTATACTGCATAATGTATATGTATCGTGTTTACCATCCACTGTTACACAGCATTGCTTTTAATGTTGCTCTCATGAGTCCCTTAGGTATAAAAATACAGCCCCCACCCCCCAGATATATTAGATGTATGTTTCCAAATACAACTCTCACTTTCTGAACCTTCTCCCTTGTCTTCCAAGGCCTCTCTGTGTTATTTTTCTCCTCTTGCACTGGTGTTGCCAACCTCCTCCCAGTTTAGTATCTTCTGTGAATTTCATTAACACGCTGTTTACTCCTTCTCCTAGATTACTAATGAAGATGTTAAATAAGCTCAGACCTAACCAAAGTCATCCTTGCGGCATTCACAAGATACCTCCTCCCAGCTCAATATGTTGCTGTTTGTCATTAGCCTTTGTTTACGGTCCTTCAGCCAGTTTTCAATCCATGAGGTGGCATTCACATCCAGGCCAATTTGAATTAATTCTAAGTCTATACGAGACTGTATCAAAATGCTTTACTAAAATCCAAATATATTGCATCCCTTTATCCACTAATTTTGTAATTCTATCAAAAAAAGCAATTAAATTTGTCTGGCAAGATTTATTCTTTATAATCCTGATGCTGTTTATTGCTCATGGTTCCTTTATCCTCTAGATGTTTAATGATTTTCTCCTCCCTCTTAATATTTGTTCCATTACTTTAGTGGAAGGAGAAGTTAAGACTAGAGGTATGATAATTGCCAAAGATCACTTGCCTTTTTTTGCCCTGAAAGAATCAGTACCTAGATTATTTTTTTCTTTTTTTTTTTTTTTTCCAATTTCCCAGTACCTCCCTCTTCTCTATGGGTTAACAAATAGCAAATACTAATGCAGTCAGTTTGTGAGTTAATTTCCATTGCACTTCAGGACATACCATCATCCAGACTGGCTGATCTGTGCATATGTATATTTTCCAACCAGTCCCTTTATCTGCTCTTGTAGAAGGTCTTCATTTTATCCCTAATTGTCTGCTTTGTCTTAAGTTTTCCTATCCAAAGCAAATTTTATAAGGCAGCCATTTTTGACTCATCACCTCCCATTTTTATTGGACCTTCGTTCTAAGTACAATACCTCATGTCCCTGCTACAACCACCCCTTTAGTTGCTGTAACGTGGTTTCTTATCTCTTACCACACCTTTACTTTCCTTCATGTTCTCCCTGCAAGCCTTGACTGCATGCATTCTATATCCACTGACCTTCCTTCTCCAATACAAGTTTTTTTTCTTTTTCCTTTACCCTCAAATTGTTCAGAGGTCCCTCCTGGGACCACACAGGCTGCTGTTTGTTTCTCGCTTTCCTGCTCATCAGAGCAATTGTACTTTGTTGTATCTTAATTATGCAAGATTCCCCTGTTAAGTTTCGAATCCTTCCTGCCAGTGTTTTTTACTTGATTTCTAGATTCCCTGTGATTCTGGAGTTTCCTGAAATCACATGTATTTGTGCTACTCTTACTAAGTCCAGAGAATCTCAGCAGTGGATGAGCAGTGAAATCATGCTTAGTTGTTTTTGCTCTCTTGACCGTTTCCTCCAAGATGACAAGAGGCATATCTTAGACAACAGCTTTTGCTCTGGTTTTTGCATTGCAGAGTTGTTTCTTCTGTACTTCAGGGATTGTACTCTTCAGTATTTATGCATATACTAGGCTGTAACAGCTGTATAGGCAATACTTTGTCTCTCCCATCTATGTGACACCCTGTTGTTTCAGGGCAGGGGAAAGGCAGATTCTGGATCCAGAACCACTGTTGTTTCTTCCCTTTTGCTACTCCCAGTAAGCTGAAAAAGAAGAACCTGTAATGTTTCAGCAGTGTCCTCTTGGTCTGGGTTGCTTTTATTTACTAACCTTTGATCACTCCTCAGAGCCTTGGCTTTTGTACATAGATGCTCAAGAACACTAATGAATTTTATCTTCTGTTTCAGAGTAGTTCTGTATTTTGCTCCCACTAAAAGTGGAGGGGAGTTTCTCGGTCAAGTTCAATTGGAGAGAAATTAGGTTCTTGTTCTGCATGTTCAGATCTATATAACAGGCAATAATCAAGCAACAATGCCAGCAGTGCTATTTGTGCAGCAGGGACAGTGATGTTAGAAAACGGAATGGTAGTAGAGTTGAAAAACAAAGAAAATATGTCTGTTCCAACACCGCTTCCCTTCTGGGGCCTTCCATAAGATGCCTGCTTGTCTGCTTTGGCCAGGTTTGGTACCAAGGATTTCTGTGATGCGCAGTGCGACTTTCTCCATAAGGTGCATTTCCATTGTGTCGTGGAGGAATGCGGTGCCCTCTTCAGCACCCTGGATGGAGCCATCAAACATGCCAAGTAAGTAGGAGAGTCTTGGGAAACCTGAGAAAACTCTACAACACGCATGCTGCAGGACAAGAGGGATCTTGCCGAGTAACTCTATTCAGGAGCAGGAACGTGGGCAGTCCTGAGAGCAGCAGTTTGGGCAGCCACGTGCTTCCTGTGTAACTGCTCAGCTAAAATTTTTGCAGAACTCTAGGTCCTCTTTAACTTTGTTTCACAATAAATGCACTCAACTTGTGAAAAAGTGTTGGCAGGGCTGTGAACTGGACATTGGTGGTTTTCCATAGCCTACTTGACAGACAGTGTGTTCAAGGAGACCCATATTTCTCACAGCACACAAGTACACCATACAAAGAAATAAGAAACTATGGGAGAGGATCCTGCAAACCCAACCATTGTCACTGGAAACAGACTTTTTGTGGAGTGGACAGCTCCCCATCACTGCAGTGTAGAAAGCATTTTATTGTTCTTCGTCTTGTTATGCCAAGTCTCTGTTAGCAAGTTTTCCCTAGCCCTTAGTTTATATGGTTTTGTTTAAGAGGTTCGCATCATTGGGATAAGGATCTTGAAATGAAGCAGTCAAACTGTCCAGCCCAACAGCAACTTTTTTCTCACCTTGTTGTGTTCTTATATTGTAAACCCTTTGTCATTTCACATCATCTGGAAAGAAGCAGACAGCCCAGGGTTTGGTAGCCAGAACTGATAATATGGCCTGTATTACAGAGGCTGTACAGCGTGCTCAGAACTCTAAATGACTGTTGGGTGAAGAATGAATTTAAGATACACTCCCACTGTTACAGTGAGGGGACTAGCAAAGGAAGGGTGCGATACTGGAAATTTTCCCCGTTGCAGATTTCTACAGAGCATAATCTGCAGTTCCAAGTATTTTCTAAAGGCAACGTAAGGTTTGCCCAAGTAAAGAATGAATAAGGCCTTCAGCAGCTGGCCGCATGACTGATTCTGAAGGGGTTTAAAGGGAAGGAGATGTTGCAGATTTTAAGACGGAAAGATCTGTTAGCACGGGTGGTCTCTGGCGTTGGTAGTTCCCTGAGGTTCACTACAACCCGGCCACGGGAGGCTGCCCTCATCGGCACATTGATGTTACCGACTGCAGCGATTCTCACATCCCCCTGATTTCAAACACTTTTTTGTACCTTTCTGTCTCCACCCCTCTTAATGAATTCCCTTCTCTTCACAGTCAGTCTAGGAGGCCCCTAAATCTTTCCACAAAGTTTGCAGAACACCTTTTAGGATTTAACCTCAGCTAATTTGTTTGCAGACTCCTGCCATGTTCTTGTTCATGTTTAATCACGTTCTATGCAGTGGTCAAGCACTTATGTCTGAATTACGCCGTCTGTTGCAGTTTTCACTTCCGAACTGAGGGTGGAACTGTGAAAAGTAACTCTGAGTCTCCCTTTTCAACCACTACGGAGAATAAGGCTTCACTGGCCCCTTCATCACCATCTGCTGCTTCTGTCACCATGGCAAGTGCTCCTGCCCTCGACGTGCCCACTCCAAGTCCAGCTACTGTGCCCTCTGCCCCCACACTGCTAGCTTGGAAGCAACTGGCTTCAACTATACCCCAGATGCCTCAGATCCCAGCATCAGTGCCTAACCTGGCAACTTCACCCTTGGCAACGACTTCCCTGGAGAACGCCAAGCCTCAGGTCAAACCCGGATTTCTCCAGTTCCAGGAGAAGTAAGTTACAGAGGCTGCCTGCCTCCTTATGTCCTCTCCAGCTGTAGTACTACATCTCTCTTCACCCACTGAGAGACCTTCTGTCTAGAAAGAACTCTGGGCTTTATCTCACAGAAAATTTACTTCTATAAAGTCTAGAAAATACTTTCAATTATCTCAGGAAAAAACAGGATTTTCAAGTACATCTGGGAGCACTTTTAGGTATGAGTGTTTAGAGGAGAAATAAACTTGCTGACATATCACTGACGCCTTTTTTATACCTCATGAGAGGTGTACAGAAATACATGCATCTTTGCAGTATTTTTGACCCAGAAGGCTACAGAGGTAGCATAGCATCTTTAAGGTTTTTAGCATGATGCCTGATTAGGCACCTCCACATCTTGCTGCAAGTCTGAGCCTTACCATGAGTTTCTGTAGTTGGGCAAAAATCAGTGGGCAACTGAGTGCTCAGTCCTGCACAGGTGAGGTGTTACTGCAGCAAAGTACACAGCACTAAGAGTAGATGTTTACAGATTGCTGAAAAGGAAGCTTGCTGGATTTCTCTTGGATTTGTCCTCAGGAAGCTCTGTGGCCTTTTCCTAGGAATGCCCTCTGTAACTCAGTGTAATACAGCTTAATCTTTTTTTTTCAGTGAAGAAGACTGGGGGTCAGATAGTGGAGGGGGCACAAGTGCTTGGACTCTGCCTTACCAGGAATGGGTGTCAACAGCTCAAGGAACAGGGAGCAATACTCTCTCACTTCAGATTTATCAAAGTTTTGCTGTCCTGGCTGAACTTCTGTACGAGTGTAATGAGTCCCCTTAAATTCAGTGCCTCTGGTGTGCCTCTGGTTTTGTAGTGTTAGTTTACAAAGTAATTCACAAGAAAGGTGTCTGGCAGGAGGTAACATACCTTGCTGAACTTCTTTTAAAACACAGTGCTGCTGTGATATTGGTGGCACAGAAGTTTTGTGGTTTACAGGAGGACACGGGAGTCCAGGATCAGGTTAGGCATTACAGCTTAGTTATTCAGCCTGGTGGAGTATCAGTCTCTGGGTATATTGACAGTCATTTTTCTGCTTTCAAAGAAGTGTATTAATTCTGTTTCACGTATCTGAGTAGGTATCATTGGGTACAGTGCTTGGGATCCAAGAGATCAGTGTTCAGCTACCTCCCATCTGACCTGTTTGTGCAGCCAGAAATCCATGGAATGGGTTGGGGGAGTAAGGTACCAAAACCATTTAGCTGATTAAATAGGCCACTGCTGATTTTGTCTAATCAGGGGAAGCCCTGGCATCTTGCAGTGTGCATGCCCAAGAATTTCATTTCAGTTACACAAAATTGAGATGGGAGAAACTATCTGAATCCATTGAGGTAAGTACAGACAGAAAGAGGGAAACAGCATCTATCCAGATCTTGTGAGAGGTTTAAATTGGAAACGTGGCCCTCAAAGACTACAGAACCCACCATGCCTTGCTGTATTTTAATAATCTTAATCAAGAAAGTGCACTAGCTTGGTGGAATTGCAGTAGTGTTGCCAGCATCAATTTTACTAAAGAGGAGGGTGGCTATGGGAAATCTGTAGGCCACGTTTGGAACAGAGGCTTCAGCTGAGCTCCCCTTGAATTAAATTTTGGCAAAGGAACAAATGTGTGAAATGAGTGAAGGTGATGATTGGGTTTTGGATGTATTCCAGTGATCCCTGCCTGGCAACGGACTGCAAGTACGCCAACAAATTCCACTTCCACTGTCTCTTTGGGAACTGCAAGTATGTGTGCAAAACCTCTGGCAAAGCAGAATCCCACTGCCTGGACCACATCAACCCCAACAATAATTTGGTGAATGTGCGAGACCAGTTTGCTTACTATTCGCTGCAGTGTCTCTGTCCGAACCAGGTAAGAGCAATTCAAAAGGAGTGTTCTAGCCAGAGGATGTGTGCAGGAGAAGAATGAGAAAGAGCAAGTAGACTACCCAGTAGGAAGTGAGGCTGAGTGGTTCATTCCTGGTCCAAGTACAGAACCATAGAAGGGTCTCAATTACGTGGTCTACCAAAAGGTCCGGTTTCCATCAAATTAAAAATGTGTTTCTTTGACTTGGTGAAGTAGATAAGGCAGCTAGAATGATCTAAAGAGACACAAGATGAAATAAACCAAAAATGTATGATGAATACCAGGGAAAGCCACAAGTTAGATTTGGGATATTTCAATGTAGAATAGTGCAATACAAAATACATGACAGGGAACAAGATTGCACTGCAGCTTGTGGAAGATAAAATGGATGTGCTCTAGAGTATCAGCTCAGGCCCCTCTCTCGTGTCGCAGAGGGACAGCATGAGTAGTAGGCAGACGAGAGTGCATTTGTTTTAGATGTACTTAAAGCAACCTGCCTGTTTGCTTCTCTCTAGCACTGTGAATTCAGGATGCGAGGGCATTACCACTGTCTTCGTCCTGGCTGCTACTTTGTGACTAACATCACCACCAAGCTGCCCTGGCATGTGAAAAAACATGAGAAGGCAGAGAGAAGGGCAGCCAATGGCTTCAAGTATTTTACCAAGCGAGAAGAGTGTGGCAGACTAGGTGAGTTTTCTTCTCATTCCCCCCCGTCACCTTTCTCATGTGGTCTGTCCCACGTCTGGGCTAAGAATGCCATGAGTTAAAGCCAGTGAGTTATGCTTAAAATGTATTTGGTCATTAAATCACTAAACAAGAAATGGAACAAAATAGGAATCAGATCCTGATCTGCCTGAGCTGAAGCATGTTTTCCCAAAGAGAGACCCAAGTTAAATGGCTAGAAAATGTAATACAGAGGATTTTATATATATATATTTGTCTGGAGATACAGCTTCCTCTTTGTTTTTCCTTTTTATCTAATTGTCAAGACCTTTGGTTTTTTCTGTACTCTGTAGTCTTTTGGGCCTACTGCTTGTGTTGGGTGGAGTTTAAGGTTGCTCTTAGAAGTAAAAAAAAAAAAAGCATAGGGGCAATGCCTGTTCTGGTGAGTGCCTTCTGTGAAAGTCTTCCTGTACCGAAGTTGCTGCTTTGCCTGATCCCAGCCAGCTTCAAATGAAACGGGTTTTTGCACCGTTGCCAGCGCGGCATATGGAAAGCCAAAGGGCACATAACCGGAGATAGAGGTATGGAGAGGAGCGTTGAATAAACTGCTCCCTTTTCCCCCAAAACCATTCTCCACAGCCACTTGTGAGCAGGGGGGAATACAGCGCTGTTTGTGCCTGCCTCCCACCAGAGCACGGCCCAAGGGAACACCTGAGATGTGGCACAGCCTCAGACTGTGGCTTGCCCACTTGCCAAAACTATTAGCAGCGCTGCAGCAGTTATTAAATCTAAGTGCCTCTAGTGTAAAGCTGGTAAAACAAACGCCCAACAAAAAGTAGAATGCATTCCCAGGGAGGTCTCTAGAGCTGAAATCCATGGCTCTGAACTGGGAGGAATCCCTAAAGACAGCTCCAGCAGAGCTCTGTCCTGAACTGCCTGGATTCTTTTAACCCTCCAAATTGCATTTTGCCGTAACAGTATCCCAGGCCCAGTCTTCCCTATGGTTGGAACAAAGGCTGGAACAAAACAGGGTTCAGAATAACATTTCCGGGTGCTGTTCTCTCACACTGCAGGGAGACAGCCACAATAACCAGAAGCAAACTTTTCAGGTTTTCTTTTCTTTTCTTTTCATGTCCAGAATTTATACCCAAATGGTAGCTTGTTTGTGGTAACCAGGGTAATGAGTCTCAACACGCCACAGCCAGTACTTACCTAGGTCTCATTTACACATGTCAGTAGATTCAGCAGTTGCTGTTATTTACTCAACTTTAGGTGTTTCAGGTGATAGCAGGGGCTAGACAAAGCAGGACAATGATATATGACACCAGCCTACACGGATGCCCTAGCAACAGGCGAGCCTTCACCTGCCCTTTGCTGATACCGTTCAGTCCCGCCAGCACTGTTTGTTCTCCCTCCCAAAGAACAGCACAGCGTGGTGGGGAGGGCAGATGAGGTGGGGCTGTGGGCGAGTGCAATACCTAAACAAACACAAACTTGGCATGCACATAAAACACTATCTGGGAGCTAAAGATGGGCTGGGTGATTCAGGCAGCGAGGCATCTACAGGCTGTGCCTGTGTCAGCAGTGTTTATTTTGGGGAGCGATGGGGTACATGCATCCAGCAGTATGTACGTATGCCTATAGGTTGGGCTTGCTGTGCAGTAAACATATGTTTAGGCAGCACTCTGCGTTTGCCTGGGTAGATACAGGCAGCATGACGGGATGGTGTAGCTGGATGTGTTTGTGTAGGTGTATACGGTTATACCAACATGTAAATGCACGTCTGCTGCTCTGTACGTGCTTTTTATGTTGCGTAGGTATCTATAGCAGGTGCAGAAAGCACTGGGCTGCTTTAAGGGCTGTGAATGTTTCTGAACAAACACATACAATAGATTATTTTTTTTATATGTGTGCTTGTGCATGTGTAAATATATACATGTGTGTATGCATGGGGAGAGGGAGAGAGAGATGAAAAATACGTATGTACATAAATAAAGGTGGATGGGTGTAGACAGATGAGTAAAACTGAGCCTGTCTGTACCTCTGTGTATATAAGGGTATGGCCAAGGGATGATGGAGAACAGACAGAACCTGATTATTGATATAGCTGTGTTTTAACTATAACAAAGCATTACTTATCAGCTATAGAATGTAGCTGTTTAAAATTGTCCATTAAGGAGAGACACAAACTCCCAGCATGCATGGCACTATCCACGAGGAGCAAAATGTGTCAAGTGCTGTATGCCAGAACCCATATAAATTGCTTGTTGGTTAGTAGCTGCCCCTATTACACAACAAATTTGGAGTGGCAATAAACACTTCCTGGCTCATTTCTATCTGACCAGAGAGCATACACTGTCCAGAGCTAGAGCTTTTAAGAGACTGCTTTTTTGAGAGCACAGTTAAAGGAAAAAAGAGAAAAAGAACTTTTCATTTCTAACCTAATTATGAGCATGTATTTTTGATTATAATTTCTATGATACAGTTAAATGTCTTCATTTTGTTTGAAAAGGAAAAGGCACTAGCTAGGACTGGAGAGCATTAGGCTACTAGATGTAATGGCAATGTTCCTTTCTTTATAACAAAACAAAGAGGGATGGGACTGGTCTGCAGCTCAGGCTCACTTCTTACATCTGTGTACACTGTAATCCTCTCTTGCAGTTGCTCAGCAGGCAAAAGCTCATGTTTTTTCTCATTCAGGACTGATCCTGAAGAACCTGTGACTATTGATAATCTTCAATCCACCAGAAATCCATGTAGCAGCAGCCTTGACCCGTCTCCAGATCATCTTCCCTACAGTCCCCTTCCCTCTTGGTACCTTTCATGTGCTACATACAATGGTTTTGTGTCTGTAGGTTGCAAATACAACCAGGTGAACAGCCACTTCCACTGCATTCGAGAGGGCTGCCAGTTCTCCTTCCTGCTCAAGCACCAAATGACATCCCATGCCAGAAAGCACATGAGAAGGATGCTGGGGAAGAACTTTGATCGTGTTCCTACTCAGGTGACTCACTGGTTATTTAAGTTGTAGATTCACATGTAGTGTTGGTCCCTTTGGTTGCTTGCTGCAGAACTGCTTTAGTGCCAAGACACTTGTACCCAGACTCTTAAGGATGTAAGTCTGCACTGGGGGATGCAACCGGGATATGCAAGTTCACCCAAGGTAGCTTCACCTGGTTGGACTTCTACCATATGAAGGAAAACGATGAAGCATAGACATCAAGGCATTACTGAGTGTAAACAGCTTTTCGTTGTGAATTACGGAGAAAAAAATGTACGGAGGATAACACTAAAAATACTCATATTTACAACTTGCACTCCCTCCCTGCTCTCTCATACACCAGTTGACTTATTAAAATTAAAGTGCTTAGGATGTGGAAGAATTGAACGTGCTGGTTAAAGCAAACATTTCCTGTTGCCCATAAAGAATTATTTGCTGCTTCCACCTAGGATGGGAGAAATACTTGAAATTTCTCTTCCCTTATTGATTTGGAGTTAGTTTGGGGAACTTGTCCTCTCTCAGGAAGTAGCAGAGCAATACACTTGCTTCTTTTCTAACATGTAACTGAGAGCAACTGGCAGATTAGGTTTGTCTATTCCATGAATAAATTCAAGAGTTTCAACTGCAGCGCTGAGCTGCTGCTCAGAATGGCAGCAGTCCTGCAACCTCCTGCTGCTTCTTATTCCTTAGTTGCTTTAACTTCCATTGACTTGGGAGATGAAACAAGTTAGCTTTATTTAAACGCCTGTGACAGATCTGACCCTAAGGACATCTTCTGGTACATGAAAAAAAAAAGGGGCCACCTGTAAAAGGAAGATGTGAACCCCCTTTCATTGCACAACATGGGAATTAAAGGTCCCTGTTAGTTATTAAGTACTGTCGATAAGTTAATTGTTCAAGTCTACTGCTGTTGGATTTAATGAGTTCACAGGTGCCAAGGAACTGGTGTGGTACCTTTTGTTCTTAACGTGAAAAGCTTAGGTAAAACAATCAAACTTAGGAGAGATTTAACAACTAGATTTGTCTTCACTACTCTTCTAGTACATGATGAGTCTAGCCCTAAGAACTGTAGTGCATGCTGGGCGGAAGAAGCTAGTTTTGACCTCCATCTCCTTTCACTGGCAATCCTGTGTCACTTCAGCAGTGGAGAAGTAGTAATCATGGCCTGAGAATCCTGGGAGCATACAGTGCTGTCTTACTCTACTGCTGTGCTTAGCCCAGGGAGCAGTCCAGCAAACAACAAAGCAGGGATGAAACCACTGATCAGGGCACGTGGCAAAGCCAGAGAGCGCGCTGTACCGCCACTGCCTTTCTGCATTTAAATGTCCTACCTCCGCTTTTTCCCATGCTTCGGTGCTCAGCGGGCGGGCAGTGGTGTGTCTTGGTACCTACCCGTGTAAGTACCCAGAGAGGACCACGCCGTGCCAGGCCACAGCAGCTGCACATGAACACAGCACACACACACATCCCTGGTGTCAGCCTGCATTCCCCTGTTGCAGTGTCTCAACATGCAGGCGCTAGGACAGTCATGTCAGTAGTTGTATTTCCAGTCTCTAAATGCAACAGGACCTACACGGTAAGGTAGTAACGCCAAGATTAACACCTCCTGTTTTTGAATGCATCAGAATCCACACACCAGGAAAGCGGTGCCAAGATTAACACTCCCAGCCTCTGAGCGCATCACAATTCACATACCAGGATGCATGTGCCAAGTCTAATGCTCTGAGCTCCCAGTGAAGGAAGATTCACGCTCGTAGCCATAGTACCATGGGTTCCACTCACGAGCATGTTCCAGCTATCCCTCATGAACTGTGTCAGAGAGAAATAAACGTGCAGACAGATGGTTTTGGTCTTGGCATCTTGCTTTTGGTGTGAAAGTCCCCGTCCTGTTTTCTTGCTGCAGGTTATTGGCCACACTCCAAGAAATGAAAATCTCCCCCAGGTTGGCAGCATGGCACCCAGCCCAGCCTCATCAGGAACCCCAGCTTCCTTTCAGGGACCCCCAAGCATGATGGACACTGAAACAGATGAGTACATGGATTACACTGGCTGTAGCCCTGGGGGTATCTCCTCCGAATCTTCCAACATGGACCGCAGCTGCTCCAGCACTCCAGTGGGCAACGAAAGTACATCAGCAGGTAAGAGAGAAGGGGGTGGGGGGGGTGAAATGGATCATCAGTTGCCTGCTCTCTTGGGAGATAAACTCATGAAGAGAGGCCAAGGAACAATTGCACCTTAAAATATGCACTGTACCAGCTTCACAATAGTGCCTCGTACTAACCCAGCTCCCTCTATCATTTGTGAGAAGAAATCCATCAAAATGTGTGCCTCAAGCATCCATGAACTAACAGCGTATCTTTTTTCTCCCCTGAAGAGAGGTTGTTTTCCTGTGTCTTGGAGTTGGATCTGTTTTACTAACTGATTTAAAAAAAAAGTTGTGGGCCTCTTCTGAACTTGGCATTTCCCCCAATACTGTTTGTATTTCATTATGCAGCATCTGAAGTCAGGCACTTTCCTACACTGTTGAGGTACAGAAAGACTGTACAATAGCAAATATTATATACACAGGGGAAAAAACCTACCACATCTTCAGAAAGCAACACATAAAAGCAGCTCTCTGAGCTCCCTTCCTCATGCAGAAGCTCTTGTTCTGTTTTGTGCTGTGTTGCACAGAGCAGACCTCCATCATCCCCTCTTTTTGGAAGTAAGTTTCTGCCATTGTTTCCCGTTTGCCAGGATAACGTGTAGCCATCTCCCGCTGCCCTGTGTTACAGGGTTATCTTTTCAGTAGTCAGATATCTTTTATGAATTCTGTTATCATCTAGTGGTGATCCAGGGATCTCTTAGCTGTCGTTCCCAGGGTTAAGTGTTACATTCTACACAGGCTGCCTCACTGAGTTTGCTTTAATTTCGTACACATTTTCCTACCTTTCCGTCCCACAGCAGTTAGATGAAGGTTATCATATAGCACATCTAACCCTATGTTGTACGAACACTGCTGGGTCATGACAGTGGTTGTCCCATGACATTAAAGCTCCTCCAAAGAGTTCTGGTGGGACAGTGGTCCCTGGCACTCTCTCCTCTGTCAGCACGCTGCCCGGCCCGCCTCACGCTTCCTAGGGAACAGCCCCCACTGCTGCCTGGGCCGCGAGCAACCCCACTGCCCCGAGCGTGCGACCGCCTCACAGCTATTAGTTGGTATGAGCTGGTGCCACATAGATGAACAAGGACCAGACAAGCAGGACTTTCTGCATGAAAGCCTGTAGCTCTTCCCCCACGCCACTAAAGCCACCTTACCTTCTGCAGGGACAACCCTCCTCTTCCTGATGCTGTCAGTTCCTCACCTTCTGTTTCTTCTCTGTTACAGTTCTGTTTCATACATTTGTGAATGTATTTTCCATTTTCATCATATTGCTTCTGCTCTTGGGTTCTCATTTCAGTTCTTTTGTTTTTTGTTTTGTTTTGTTTTTTTGTTTTGGTTTTGTTGTTTTGTTTTGTTTTGGTTTTTTTCCTTTTTTTCTGCTTTTTTTTCTCTCCACATTCTCCAGGCTGCCTGGTTCCTTCTACTGCTACTGCTGCTGCCGATGATGCTACCCACAATGCACCACAACCTCAACCACCATCTCTGCCTCCATCTTTCTCACAAGCCCTGCTTAGGTCTCCCCTTCCCACCCTCCCCTATCTTTTCTCTCCATCTTGTCTCTCATACTCTCTGCTCAGTGCCACTCTTGGATCCAGCAGAGGCATTGTCATGCCTGCCGCCAGCACCACTGGGTTTTCGCCCATCATTGCCACTCCAACTCCAGTAAAAAGTGACGTTCCCTTAGTTCAGGATGCAGCAGGTAACACTTCTTTGCTTTCTCTCTGTGTCCTGTGCCCATCTCCTTCCCCACTCACCCTGCCCACATTTTTTTCTCTGTACCTCTGGGTCAGTAAAAAAGCATACATCACTCTGTGTCTTATTTAACTTTATCCAAGGGCCCCTCCATGCCTACTCCTTTTGTCTGCTGACACAGTAACCACAGCTAAGAAGGGTAACCAGAACCACAGCAGATCACTGAGAGACATTTGGATACCAGAGAGCAATTTCCACCAATTCCAAACTATGAGAAAAACCTAACAAAATCCATAGTTAAAATGCACTTTCAGCCTCTTGATAACAGCAGGGTGGCCACAAAGCAAACTTTTGCTCATGTAGCATTAATGGGACTTGGAATTCTTGTTTAGATCTTCCAGGCCACCCAACTCACACATCTCTGCAGGTAAATATCTGACAGGGTCCTCAGTTCCTGTACTTTTATTGATCTTGTAAGCTTCACTGCTTCCTATTCATATACGAAGCCATAAAATTCAGGGCTGCTTTCCCCAGCACAAGTAACAGAGTACAGTACAGTCAGTGTCACTACGATGACATCATCAGACAGCTCAGGCTGTTTCTCACACTCACTGTTATTTATATCTGCTCTTAACAGCTGCAGAAAATACATCTAGATTTTTAGTTTTAAGCTGCCATGTTTCCCATGTGTGACTAAGATCAGAGATGTCTCAGGCTGGGGATTCTCATTCCAGCTGGGAATGTTTTTTAGGGTGTGTCTCAGTTTTGGCTTCTTTTCCAAACTCCCAGCTCTTTTCTAGTTAATTAAGGGCATATTTGTGCTTAAAGTTCACACTTAAGAGGATTCTGGCAGCCTACAAATGTCCCAGTCATTCTTCCTGCCAGTTTTAGTAATGCACAAATCCAAGGTAAATGGTTGGGAGTATGGCTGGAGGACCAACTCCACTTGGAAGTTCACAGGTTTTTCTCATGGGACTTGGCAGGAGAAAGATCCTTGCCCTGTCCAGAGGAGTGTGTTCCAATGGACAACATTCACAAGAAACTGTATTTTTGCTGCTTTTTTTTTTTTTTTTGAAAAACTGATTTGCACGCAACCTGAAATATCTTAACCTTGTGCTGTGCTTTCCTCTAATTATATATTTTTAAGTTTCTTTTCTTTTTACCTTTCTATAGTTTTGTGAATGTTTACATTATTAGTAGTTGAAAAGACAAGCCCTACGCCAGGCACTTACCATTGAGATTTACTTGGGATTACATCTGTTGAGGCTTGTAATCTTCAGTTGGGTGCTAGGGACTGAACGTTGTCTAGTGGCTAAAGGAGGAGAGTCTACCAGGTTATCATCTCTCTTTTTCATGCCCTTGCTCTGAAACTTTGCCTGTATGAGAAAACAGAATTGGTTTAACTAAAGTTCTAAGCACATCTGTTTGAACTGTTGTAAAAGCTGGGCAGATAACATTGAGTTTAAAACAGGTAAAATTTAAGTTCTACTTATTTCCCAGATTTCCTATCCAGAGTCTTACCCCCAAGATGGCTTATCCCATATTCCTGTCTGAAGGCAGACAAGCTGAGCATTCATACTAATGACAAAAGAAAGACTTGGCTGTAATTTTTTTAAAAGAAGGAGCTGATCTGGATAGCAGCAATTTGTCCAGGCAACGATGCTCTTGCACTAGTCGCCTGGAAGCGAAGAACTACATTTTACAATACCAGATGTTTAGAGGGGGAGCAGAGAGTTAATTGGTCACAGATTCTATAGCTAAGAGCTTGCTAATTTAAAATCTACAGTGACAGAAAGTTATTCTTTCACTGGTAGCAGGTTAAATTAGCCTTAATGTGCAGTTTCCACCAGCTCTGTGTCACTAAGATGGTCTCACCATGGATGCCCCAAGCTGGCGTCCTTATTTGCAGTCTGAGCAAAAGTGCCACGTAACGAATGGGCATGGAAAAATCTTTTGTTCTTTGCTTATCCTGCAACCTGTACAGCCTGGCCATGGGAACTGTGCAGGAGATTGGGTTGCTGCTGCCATTTCCATTGACTTGTATTTTTCAATAAGGGCCAGTTTAACTTTCGGAGGCTTCCTTCAATGATCACCACTTTCTCTTAAAGGGATGTCATTGGAAGGGCCAGATATGGCAAAAATAGCATTAATCACTTTTAATACCTGCTTATCAGCCAGACAAAAAACCCAATTCTACAGCAGTCAAACAGATGACTCTTTCTTCAGTCTCCTAAACAAGGATGCAGGCTGCTCTGGAGTCTCAGGCCCCAGGCACTGCATGTCACAAATCATGCCTCTTTTTAAGAGGTTGGCAGTTTCAGCATGAAGGGGGGGGGGGGGGGGAAGTATGTTTTTGTTGCAAGCTATAATTTCCAATTACACTCACAATTCTGCACCTGGTGAGAAATTCTTGCCTCCAACCTTGTCTGTGCTGCATGTTGATACTGGAGATTGTGGTTTGATTCTGGAAGTAGCAAGCAGAGAAGAAAAAAAAAGTTAATAGATATAATGAGGTCGAGTCCTTGATGTCAGCTTGATCCTAGGGGACGTGAGCACTAGCCAGTTATGCTGGCCCTGTGAATGAAAGTGGAAGATAGATGAGGGCTCTTTATTTACTAGGGGCATCATGTGATTTTTGAGACCCAAGGGAAAACTGTAGAACTGGTATTTTCTCTCAGAGTCCACTGGCTAGTGATGATGAGAATTAGCCCCATTGAACATCTGTCCATCTGTCTTTCTAAGTGCACTCATCGTAATATGTAGGCTCATTACAGTGAGGGATGTTGCAGTCTCCTGGCCAAAGTCCATCCTATTTCTATAAATTCCCCCCCTTGCAGTTTTAATCACGCATGGGATCTTCCTTCACTTCCTGCCTGTCCTTGGCAGTCGCAGTGTATTACAAGAGCCTGGACAGGGGAAAACAGTATACACGTACCAGTTTTCAGCGTGCTTAAACTCTTTTACCACTCAGCCCCAGTGAACTTCAGTAATACGCCTCAGTCCTTAGACTGGAACAGGCCAGCGCCTCTGTATTAAAGTCTGATTTGAGGAAAATAGGACTAGAGATTAACTAAGCAGCAGGAGAAACTGTGAGAGTAGCAAAACAGAGAAGCAACAGTCAGCATTTGGACAGTATCAAGTATACCAGGGCAGCAATTGGAGGCAAGGTGGGATATGCTGAAAATTGAGGAAGCGATGTCCAGCAAGTATCAGCCAGCCCAACGATCCAGAGTTTGGGCTTACTTAGAGCTTGAGGGATGAGCTGCTGGGTGGGAACAGTTGCAGCGTTGTGTCTTGGCAAATGCAGAGCTTGCCAGGGTGCTTAGGAGATGAAGAGAGACCTGGCTGTCAGCAACACCGCTCTCCGCTTTTTCTCCTCAGGGAATACCATCACTATGCCAACTGCCTCGGGGGCCAAAAAGCGTTTCTGGATTATTGAGGACATGTCCCCGTTTGGCAAGCGCCGCAAGACCGCATCCTCACGCAAGATGCTGGATGAAGGGATGATGCTGGAGGGATTTCGGCGCTATGACCTCTACGAGGACTGCAAGGACTCCAGCTGCCAATTCTCTCTCAAGGTTACCCACTACCACTGCACGCGGGAGAATTGCGGCTACAAGTTCTGTGGCCGTACCCACATGTACAAGCACGCCCAGCATCACGATCGTGTTGACAACCTGGTTTTGGATGATTTCAAACGCTTCAAGTCTTCGCTGAGTTGCAACTTCCCAGACTGTCAGTTCTCTGGCAATAGCACACACTTCCACTGTCTGCGCTGTGGCTTCCGCTGCACCGACAGCACTAAGGTGACAGCCCACCGTAAGCACCACGGCAAGCAGGATGTCATCAGCGCCGCTGGCTTCTGCCAGTTCAGCTCGAGCGTGGACTGCGAGGTGCCTGACTGCAAGTACAAACTCAAGTGCTCCCACTTCCATTGCACCTACCCTGGCTGCAAACACACAGTGGTGGGCATGTCACAGATGGACTCGCACAAGCGCAAACACGAGAAGCAGGAGCGAGGGGAGCTTCCTGCCATCTCGCCTGGCCCCGAGGGCCTTGCCCACTCCACTCTTGAGTATGACATCCAGAACTCTTCCATCAACCTGGACAGCTCCCTCAACCTCAGCACTGACAACAACAGCTCCCTCTTCTTCCTGCAGAATGCGGCTGGTGTGGGCCTCAATGATTCCCTGGACCTCAGCAAGAAGCCATCGGAAGTCACTGAGGGTCCGTCGCCGAGCAGAGCCGGGACCGCGCCTCAGGAGAGGGGGGCGGTGGCATCCGGCTCTGGGGAGGTGGAGGACGAGGATGACTCTTCCCAAGAGGATGAAGAGGATGACGAGGAGGAGATGAATGAAGAAGAGGAGGATGATGAAGAGGAGGAGGATGATGACGACGATGAGGAGGATGATGAGGAGGAAGACTTGAACACAGATTCTGAAGAATCGCTGCCTGACCCTGAGGGCCTGGCCACTAAAGAAGATGGAGAACCAGAGGAGGCTGCTTCTTCCACAGACCACGGTGATGCTTCCAGGCCCCAGGGCGAGCCAGCCCCAACTCCAGCCCCAACTCCTGCTCCAGCTCCAGCTGCTGCCCCAGCCTCTACTGTTGCTCCAGCAGCTTCTCCTTAATCTTAGAGACAACAGCGGCAGTGGTTTGGTTTTGCTCTTACACAGAATTACTAAGAGGACCCCATATGAGGCAAGAACAAAGATTGGGATGGCAAGTGAAAAACAAACTCCGTGCCACACACACGAGAGAGAGAGGAAGGAAGGAAACCCATGCTCCTCCACAGGCCCCATAAGAGAGACAGGTTCGCAGCAGGACTGGTGCTGCATCACTTCATTCTGCAGATCACAGAACATGGGGGCAGGATGCAGCAAAAAATACCCTTTTATACGGACATGAACCTTGAGGGTACCGGCTGCTTTTCCTTGCTCCCTGCATGGTGCGTGGGGCCTGTGCCCATCTGGGGACCCTTTGTTATGGGTGGGGCTCTATCCCCCCATTTTTCTTTCTGGGTTTTATTTTTCCATGTTTTCAGTTGTACGATATTAATAATAATCTCCACTTCTTGGAGGGGGGGTGGGTGGGAACAACAGGTAATGAATTTTAGAAATATATATTTGTGTGTGTGTCTCTCTATATATAATGTACACACACACACACATATATAAAATTCAAGGAATTGGTGTCACAAAGACAACTAGCTCAGCTTTTGCCAGTGGGAAGGAGGGGGTGAGGGGTGCGCGCTCTCTCTCGCTCTCTCTCTCTCCACCCCTCCCCCCTTCTTTCTCCAGCATTAAATGAATGGCATCAGACAGCAAGGGTGGGAGTGGGTATTTATTGTCACTTAAATGAGGACGCATTAATGAATGAGCAGGGGTGGGAATGGGACACTCCTCTGTTCTTCCAGATCCTTTTTACTATTAATGATAATAATTTTGAATGCTATTTATATTGTAAAACTTTCTCAGTCTACACTTTCTCTGTAGGACACCTCTCCTCATCCCTGCTGTTCTGCCTGTAGGGATTTAGCTGAAGTAACTCGGGAAGAACACAGCGGGCAGTTAAAGGGTCTGTCACACTGGAGGACTGGGGTTAATCTCCCATCCAGTTCCATCTCATCCCAACCCCCAGGTGCTTCCTCTCTGTTGAGGGCGAGGCGTTTTTGTGGTGCTTCAGTATCCCCATCTCAGGAGGTTGTGAGCTGACGCTCTGTCCCACGGTGCAGCACAAGGAGCACCGTGCTCGCAGAAGAGCGTCCTAGCCACTAAAGCAGCCTTGAAAATACTACTTGCTCTCTGACCCAGGTATGTCCCCAGTCCCCAAGCCCTCGTCCCCAGCTTTTCACTGGGGAGGGGCAAGTCTGTCTGCCTGCATGGACCGATACGGATCTCTGGTGGCTTCTGGGAGAGGGTGAAGGCACCGCTGCAGAGGGAGGAGAAGGCAGGCAAGCACCCGGGATCCCACTGGGGGCTGCCCTGCTCAGACTGGGGGTCTCTTTTGCTCAGCGCTGGGGCGGGGCGGGGGGACAACACTGTTCTGCAGCACATGTGTAGTTGTTGGCCCAGTCGTGGCTACGAAACATGAGGCTGCCGCAGCACAAAGAACTCAAAGTCGGGGGGAGATGCTAGCTGAGGCCAGGATGTAGTCCAGCTAAGAATTAATGCATTTCTGGGTCCATGCTGATAAATTCTGACAAGTAGGGCTAATAGCTTGGGCACTGCATGAGCAAATGCAACTCTACTGTGTTGAGACCTGCCACCTCCAGCAGCTTGGGCTTTCCCCTGGTTACAAGCTCTTCCCTACTCTCTTTTCCTGGCCCAGTCTGGGAACACACACTACAGGATACTGTCCCGGACCCGGGCAGGTGAGACAGTAGCTGTTTGACCCCAAATCCCCGCCTGAGGCTCGGAGAGAGGGCTTGTCTGCATACACCTGGGCTCCACAAGGACTAGCCGTATGAATTAATTCTGACAATAGTTATTTCAGTGCCAGTCTGTAAGTATACCAGCCTAGCAAAAGGTTCCTTGTGTCTGAAGTTTGTCCCTTTTTTAAAAGAAAACCTAATGAATTTTTTCTAACACCATGCAGGCACCCCCTCCCCTCCCCCAACTCCATGAGCACTTCAGCTCCAAGGGATCCCCATAATTTGTTTTCACCCTGAACAGATAAAGGCCTCAAGAAGTTTAGGTTGCTTTTTTTCTTTTTTTTAATTATTTCCCTAAGGAACTGGTGCAGATCAGGTCTGATTTATAAACAAGCAGCTCAGCTGTGTAAATGTGGGGACAGAATGTTCAGATAATGTTTCAAAAGGAAAGGCAAAAAAAAAAAAAGTTGTACAGTATTTTTCCTGTAAAGGTTATTACTATATATAGAACAAAAGAGAAACCACCAATGCCAGGGGGATGAGGGGGGGGTCACCTGCCTTCTGGATAGCCCTTAGATACGGTTAATTGTGTGCAATTTTTTTTTCTCTTCTTTTTTTTTTTTTTTTTTTTTTCCCTTCAATGTAGTGTTTGTTTGTAGGGGGTGGCAGGGGAGGGGGGCCTTAATGCTACGGTTTGAGGCTGACTTCACACTCCTAGCACTGACCGGAGCTGCACGATTCCGAATTCTAACTTGAATTTTGTAGAGATGAAACAAATGAAAACAAAACAAATGAAATATTGTTATTACTAGTTTGTAGTTTATTTAATTCTTTGGAGTTCTTTTCCTCTATCAGCTATTTGTGTGGCTTTTATTTTTATAGGGGTTTTTTTTTGTTTGTTTGTTTTTGTTTTGTTTGGTATATCCCCTGCCCTCAACTGTGTGTTTTCTAGCACAACCCAATTCTTGAATATAATGAAGCTCACGTTCCTGGGGCAGAGTGAGGGAATGAGGCCCTGGAATTTCTAGAAATGGGATGGGGCAAAATGATTTTACTTTAACGGCATTTGCTGCAGGTTCTGTACTTGTACATTTTTCCCATAGTCAACTACTTAGATAGTGTGGTGATGGGCTCCAAGAGGAATCCTTGGATGTAACACAAGCCACATCTTGCAAAACAGATGTGTTCATTTTGTACCACTGAAATCAGCACGATGTATATTGGTGACTTCTGTGGGAGCAGGATCGAGCCTACTGCCTTCAACCCAAGACCCCGCCAGGCTTCTCGAAGCCGCCTGTGAGCGCCGCTGGCGCTGCGGGCGCGGGGGATCCCTGGTTGCAGGGGCGAGGCACGGGGCTCGCTGGGGCCGCTTGATTCCGTTCACAACAGACGGGCTGTTTCCCTGCTGCTGGGAGCTGGGAATCTGCACTGTGACAGTGTTTTTACCTCTCCCCTTTCATATCTCACCAGACTCCACTGACTGAATCACTGCACAACAGTGGGAGAAAGCAGAAGTGTGTGGAGAAAAGGGGTAAAAGATCTACCAGTAGCTGGGCTCAGGCCGGGCTGGCGCTGGATGTTATAACGCATCGTCCCGGGAGGCAGCTTTAGGCAGGTGCGGCCAGTGCAGCTGCACCAGGATCCGCGCTGGAACGGGGCCCTGTTTCACACGTCCTTCTGCGTGGCTGAGCGTGCCAGAAGGGCCTGTGTTTATCTATGCACACCATTTTCTCCCCCAAGGCACCCTACTTCTCCCTAACATCTCAGCCTTTCTCCCAAACTTTTATCAACTCTTCTCCGGGAGCTGGCACAGGGAACGAGATTTCTTTCCCACCAGGCTACTGCTAAATGCGGCACCCGAGCAGCGCCTGACCCCCGCAGAAGGTCAGATAACCCTCACAGGACGTGGCCACCCCAGGCTGGCCCTACCCCCAGAGCGCGTCTCACTCAACCTTCTCCAAGTCTTGTTTCTGTAAATCTCTTACTATGTCTCTATTCGCAACAACAACAACAAAAAGTCAAGAAAGTTAAACCCGTCTTTTTATTCTGCCATGTTAAGGCTTTAATTCAGCAAAACTCTTAAGCAGATGCTTTCTGAACGGGCACAGGTTTAAGCCCGTGCTTAAGTGCTTTTCTGAACAAAGGTCTCAACAGCACAAAGATCCCTATTACAGCGAGGTGGTTTTTTCACTTCAAGCTACCATATCAATAGGACTGTTAATACAATACTGTTGAAATATGTGCTTAAAAGGATGACCAGAGAAAGCGAGGGAGATCCAACTAACTGTATGAGGAGGGGGAAAGAGGAGAGAGGAAATGGAACTATTCTGTCCAAAACAAGATAAAAACCAAACAAAATAAACCTTGAGATGGACCCTCCTGATTCTGCTACCATTCACTGCTGAAGAGCAAAAAAATGAAATAAAATAAAAACTATTGACTAGATCGTTCATTCTAGCCACAAACTCAACTGGATTAAAGTCTGCGTGGAAGGAATTTTGTAAAGAAAAAAAAAATTAAAAAAAATTTTCCAATGTAGCAAAAAAAAAAACAAAACAACTTTAAAAAATAAAAATGAAAAAAAAAAGACAAAGAGGGAGGATTCTAGCCTTTTGTAATATCCATATTGCACACTAGGACTATAAGCCATTGCTAGCTCATTTTGAATTTTAAATGTGTAATTTTTTTTGTTTTGTTGTTGTTTATTTTTCTTTCCGTGGGGGAGGGGGGGAAATAAATGCTTGAACCACCAATGCTCTTTTTAATGTTTTATAAATATGTATGTGTATATATATAAATATAAAAATAATATGTATGCACATATATATGTGTGTGTGTATATATCTATATGTATATACATATATATAGATATATAGATATATATATAGGTTTTGAGACAAAAATGCAGAAAGTGAAAAAAAAACACCCTAAACAGGATGGTGTGCTCTGATTTACTTGAATCTGGTCTCTTCAGCACCTGCGTTATTAAGAACTGAATATTTTTCCACTTGAATTTAGTGCTATTAGAAATTTAATATATGTGTTTTATTTATTTGATTTTTTTTTTTTTTGCATGACTGATGCAAGGTTTGACATTTTCACTCAATAAAAACTGGAAAAAAAACCCCAAAGTTTTAAGTGATCAAGTTGTCTTCTTGATTGAGGAGGTGGTTTATTTTTTTTAAGAGCTGACAAGTCTTGGAGCAGTTTGGGTCTTTTAAAGCCCTGCAGTCCTAGTCCTGGCCCTGCACCCATTAGCAGCCCCTGTTTTAGCACTAGTACTGAGGTGATAAGTGCAGTAAGAGCAGAGTTCTCTTGACATGGCCTGGCCCCCAGCTCTTTAAGGAGCCCTCTAGTTTGATGTGAAGTGCTCATCGGGGCCCCTCACAGCAGTGACGCTTCCATCTCCACAATCTGCTAAACTGGGACCTGGGATTAGAGATGGGACTGCTCACCTTTTGACTTTCCCCTCCCTACGTTGGCCTGCAAACTCAGGGTGGTGGACTGGGACCCACGGTGGAACGGCACTTGCTGTAACCCATGTGAAACCTTACCGTGACATTCAAAGGCCACTAAATCAATAGATTTAGTCTGACTGTCACCCTAACAAAAGGGAGATGAGGAGCATGAATGAAACATCCTGTCTGCATAGAATGGGTGGGGGGGCTAATAAATCTACTAATCTCCACTAACACGCAGCGTTGAAGCCATATACTTTCAAGAAGGCATAAAGCTGTGTGCCAGGCATCAGAGATCTGAGAGACAGCGTTCCTTACCTGGCCACGCCACAGCTGCTTCCTGCTGCAGAAACTCCTGTACCCCACGCGCTTGCGAAGTATGGCACCCGCCATCTGGGGGGAGAGAGGCTTTCAGGCAAGGGGGTGTCCTGACAGCCCCAGTGCGCCACAACACTGCCAGGAGCGCTGACTGCAAAGGAACAATAGATTAGATAAAACCACTGCGTGCTCAACACAGCCTGTCCCCACCAGCCTCCTGTCCAGGACTCATCCCAGGCCTGGGCACTTCCACACCGGAGGCGGGGCTAGAACAGGCTTTTGTCACTGGCATCCCTGCTCTGAACGGGCCAGATGGGGACAGGTAGCGGATGCCATTTTACAAGGAAGTAAGCAAGTTATTTGGGGGGGGGGGGGGGGGGGGGGGGCAGAAAAAGCGTGTTCACAGCACTTCATGTGCTCTAAAGCAATTGCCCTCGCGGTATCTGCCACGTCCCGACATGCCCCTCAGTACTCACCCCTCGGTGGAAGACCACGGCAAGCACACACCCCAACAGCCCTTGGGGAGCTGTGTTCGTGTATCAAGATGTAACTCTGCATAAGAGCTGCCTCCGTGTTGACACTCCCCTGCCCCCCGCCCCCGAGTTGTTCTTCCACTGGTGAGGCACGACCGCACACAGAGCAGCACACGTCCTGATCAGGCCGGGCTTGGGTGCCCTGGAAACGCAACTGGTTCTGTGCCCAGGGCAGGTATTTGGGTGCCTGCGTAGCCATCCCCTCTCAGCTTCCACCACAGCCTCTGCAGTGCCAGAGGAACTGCTCCTAGACGCTGGCCTGGCACGAAACACTGCTCTGATGCCCATCCCGCCAAAGTGCTGCTGGGGATGGGCGGAAGAGCAATGTCAAAGGTCTTGTTTTACCCAAAGAAAACCCCTCCTGGGTGGTGTGGGGTGGTGTGGTGTGGTGTGGTGCCCCCCCCCCCCCCCCCCCCATTTCGAAGCAGCCCGGTCTTTGCGCCTCGCTGCCACCCGCCACAGAACCGAGGAGCAGCAAAGCAGCCAAGCCTGATGCATTGGCAGCAGCTGCCTCCTTATTAGCAGAGCGGATTAGACTCCTCTCTCTTTCAAAGCCCCCCTCGTTGCTCTGCTGCAGCTCCCAGCCATCCTGTTTTCAGATGTCATTATCTGAACACACTCCTAATCCGACCTCGGAGCACAGCGGTTTGTTCTCACTGGAGCTCTGCCCACAGCACATGGGATATTTACATGACTTTGTTTTTGGGGAGGGGCGGCGGGGGGGGGACTGGACAGGGGACGTGAACAGCACGACTCACTGCTTGAAAGCTCTTGCTGGAACTTGCCTGCTCTCTGTGGAACTCTGACTGCACTTCATAAAAGAATGACTAAGTCATGGGAGACGCTGCAAGTTGAACAAATCAAAGCCTCACTATTGCAGTCGTTCCAAGCCCTCGCAACTGGTGACACTGCAGCTCTGCAGCCAGCCCCTGCGGTTGGCGAGCCGTGGAGAGCAGCAGAGACCTAGTGAGGCTGCTTGTTGTAACATCACGACAAAAACTGGGCAGTTGCTGCTGCCATTATACTTTGATTACATCACGCGTACTCCTGTAACATTTTTTTTTTGCGAGTGCAGGACCCTACAGTTACACCCATCGCCACAAAACTACACTGCCTGTTTTACATAAGACACTGGATATCCACTTTTCAGCACACTACCAAGTCTCCCGCAGCACCCACCAACACAGGCACCCACAGCGGGAGCATCCCTTGCCACCAGCCCAAAGATAAAACTCAAACAGAGGAGCACTGCTTTCCCCTCACCAAAGAATTCAAGACTTTAAACCAATAGAAGCAGCAAAAGTTCAACCACCTCAAATATAAACAAGCAGCATTCAAGGTATTCTAGGACACAGAATGGGAGACCAGATGGTTCTGCTGCTGCTTCCAATCATCCTGGTTTTTAGATGTCATTAACCAAACATGCCTAGTCCAGCCTTAGCACATGGAGACCTGTCCTTGCTGGAGCCATAAGGGCCAACAAGGACAGAAATAAAGATAGCAGATTATCAGTGTTGGCCAAAATCAAGGTAACAGCCATCACAGTGGCTCAGAAAGACAATCATCACTATTCATCCAAGTGCTTCTCACAGAGAGTCTAGCAAGGGTGTTTTTAGAAATTACTAGGAAAATAATACTTTGGGTTACACCTCTCCTTATGTCCCAGACCTAGAAGGAACAGCTTCTACACTGTGGTAGCCATTCATTTAATTTGCAGGAATCTTTCTTAGAAGTTCTTATCAGCTCCAAACTTAACTCCCCTTTAGTCAAGCAGCCAGCTCACGGGGCGCCGTGAAGACCAGACTGCAGAGCAGTCGGTGTCACCATCAGGTGTGCAGAGCTGGAGCATGTGCCCCGTGAAATACTCCTCACAGCTTGCTCAGCTGAGTACAGAATGCAGTAAAGCATGTCTGTCTCCGGGAGGATATTTACTCTAGTAGCACAATGCCTCCTACACCCAGACAGAAGGAAATTCAGAATTCTGATGCTTACTGGGCGAGAGGAAAAGCAGCTGTTGTGACACATAACACATACTGGGCATAACTTACAGCTCGCAAGGACCAATGCTCAACACTGGCTTCCTAAGGCATAATGACATTAAGAAAGACCTGGAGACTTGCTAGGGAAATAGGTTTGTTAAGCCCATCTTTATACCTTTAGATTAGAGAATCAAGTTTGGAACTGAGCAGGATTTTCGCACAGAAGAGCAGCAGTCAAGCCCCTGGGTATGAGTGTGGCTGAGATGGCCGCAGGAGCCCAGTTTCAGGGGAATTCATAGGGCAGGAAAAGGAACTACATATATGCTGCTGCAGCTTTAGAGAAACCTACTGTTGAGAAAATAGGGCATGCCTCTGCTTGGGTGGCAGGACTGGAGACTTCTAGCTCCCTTGGAAGACTGCTAGCAAGAGTTATTCTAACACATCCTCCTGCCTATAAGAGGACAAGAGGCCAGAAGTAGAAATTTTGACAGAACACAGACACAAAAAGTGAAAAAAACATTCACACAATGGAGAAAAAATTAATTAAGCCAGCATTTGGTACTGTCCATGTTGCTCAGGTATGGGAACTAAGATAGAAACCAGCCATTAACAGATAACAACCAGCTAATAGATAATAAACGCCTTGAGACTTCCTGGAAAAAATATTTTCACTGGGCATTGGGTATAATAACACAAAGCAAGAGAGAAGTATTATGACACAGAAGTGAACAAGAGAGTGTGGAGCAAATGTTTAAATCCAAGACCTTCACTTGACCTCTAAAACTTCCTTCACAGCTCTGCAAAAGCCCTTTTCAAGAAGTTCTGCCCCAACAATCCTGGTACGTGGTACATACAGACTGCATCAACTGCTCGTGTCACAGCTGGGTTGCAGCACGCACACAGGCACAAAATTCTGGTCACAAACCTGCAGGTGCCTTTTTTGAAGACTGTGGGAAGCCCTTATAAAGAAGCAGCTCTTTGGGAAAGGGAAGGAGAGGAGCTTTAACTAAATATCCCCCCCCCCCCCCCCCCCCAATCTGCATGTAATCTGCATAGAAGACTGAAGCTTTCAAACATGACAATAAAATCTCGCATCATCTTCAAGGGGAACATGAACTTTAAGGACTTCTCTGAAAGTCAATGAGCATCTTGTACCTATTCCAAACAAAGAAGCATGTAGATTGTTGGGAATGTTTTGGGATTTTTACATACGTGCATGCATGCACACACACATATGAATAAATAATTTCTGTCTTTCTCTACAAATGAAGGCAGAACTTCATTTAATATGACCAAACTTGGAAAGAGTGAGAGCATACACGAATGTATTTGTACACAAGACTTGCACATGCAAAATATCCAGGTTTACCCAATACTTGTGTGAGGACAAGGGAAATATGCCAGTTCCAGTGAAAGCACGTACTAGCTTGTGAAGGAATCGCACGTGGGATATTTACTATACCTGGTATGTTTTATGGGTATCTATAACAAGGTGAGGATAGGCAAGATGCTTTTGTCCCTCTGTTGCAGACACTGTTATTTGGAAATCCAGCGTTCAGGCAGGACCTGAACCCGTTTTTTGGGTCTCTGCCTGCTGTCTTGAACAAACTTCACCAGTACCTGAAAGGTGACATCACCTAATTCTGGAGGCAACAATCTCTACCGAAAGGCTGAGGGCAAAGAGGGGAGAAAGGCACTGAACAGCTTTGTAGGTGCAGTAGGTGTTAGAAGGGATGACAAGTTCTTCATGCCAGCCCTGGGGCAAGAAGTGGGCTCACTGGAGTCCCTAACACACATCTTCCCTTACAAGGGCCAAACGTTTGCTCAGAAGATTGGAACATGGCCCCTCCTGAGCCAGACCCCTGCATCTTACCTGGGGGAGGCAGCGTGCTCTGGCCACTAGTCCCGCTCCTGCCCCTGAAGTGCCCCAGACCCATCCTGGCTGAGGAGGGGTGGCCAACAGAGGCAGCTTCCCTCCTTCCTTTTGCTCTTTTTTGGCAGGGAAACTCTTAAACAAACAAATGAAGAAACGCTGAGGATTTAAGTAAACAGACGAAGATTTATCTGACAGGCAGACTGAGCCTTTCCCTGCCCCCTTCCCTTCCCACAGGGCAGGGTGCTGCCTTGTGCTCTCGCTGTGAAGCCAACAGCACTCACCCCGAGCCCTTGCTGTCACCGGCAGCCCCTAGGACCCTCCTGTGATCCCAGGCCACAGCTGAGCTCTGCCTAAACATCAGACCCTACAGTCCGAGTCATTAAAGAGGATAAAACAAAGCCATTTGGTCTGTGGCCAAAGCAAGTCCAAGAGCCCCTCACAGGGAAGCAAGCCCGTCCTTCCAGCTGGGAGGCACTAGCCCTGCGAGCCGTGTCTCGGTTAGAGCCACTTGTGCCCACAAGATGGAAGGGAACCGGCTCTGGCCTGTGGCTGGAGGTGGCACCGCATTGACCTGCCCGTGTCCTGCGCCGAGGCCGGTAGCAGCCACCTGTGGCACAGCTGCAGCCCCTCCACGTCCCCTCTGCAGAACCACGGAGGGGACACCCACTGCCGGGGCATTCACTACGCTTCTGTTTTTACACACAGTAGCAGACTCTGCCTGCAGTTTTCAGAGTTGGGGAAAAAAGGTAAGAAACAGATGCAATAGTGTGATGTTCCTGTTTCAGTCAAAACACCAGGCTGCAGCTAGCTCATTCCGGGGAACAGAAGAGACTGCAAAGCAAGAGGGAGCCCCAACCTCCATCTCGCACCCAAAACTTGCTGGCTGCTGCGGTGGAAGCGTTGATATTGCTGTACAGCAATGCACAGGCACAAAAACATACAAGTAAGCAGGCAAACAGGCACACAGAGATGAAACCTACTGTTGATACTGTAAGAGGGCAGGAAGCGAAGAATAGTTCATCTACATGGGAAAGCTGCAGCAATTTAGCACAGTCTTTTGTCTCTGCACGTATCAGTTGAAACTAAGTACAGCAAATCTGTTCAAAGAGATGGAAGAATGTCCACCCAAGAATTTGGTCTGGTTTAATTAAATCAGTTAAAGAAATTAATTTTAAAGAGGTGTTACTCCAGCTCCACACAGATAAAACCTCAGTACTAGCTTTTAGAAGCAGAGGGATAAAGTTGGAAGCAGTCTGTTTCTGAAGGGTTAGAAAGAAAAAGGAAAGGGCATTAGGAGACAGGCAGGCATGACGGAAGACTGAAAAACCAACAACAGGGATGCTGTACAAAACAGACACGCCACGCAGACAAAGTGACTGAGAGACATACAAGCAGGCTGGCAAAGTGACAGACACAAAAAGAAAAATAGACAACAAATAAGCCAGTTGTACTTCCAGATCCTCTGAATCAGCCCTATCCAGCCAATCCCCTTCTCACTCAGGAGACACAGTCCTAAAGAAAAGCAAGTATTTTACCTAAAACAGAAAAAAATGACGTCAAATCCCCCCACATCCCTCTTCAGGCATGTTCTTGCAGTCAGTATCATAAAACATCTCTCATTATTTGTGCAAATATAAAAGAAAAAAAAATCCTGAAGGGTTAAATCCTTCAGCAGATGCAGAAACCAAGGGCTTGGTGGGAAAACAGGGGTGGTGTTCTAAGATGCTCCATATTGTAAGGAACCCCTGAACAGTCCTTGCAAAGCATTTGGGGAGATTTTTAGTCTGAAAGACACTTTACAAAAATAAATTTCAATTGAGTTTAATAATCTTCCCCTTTTCAGAAAGGGCCTGACAGATGCTGCCTAGTGCTCACTTCTGCCCCATTTCAAATATTTTTACCTTATTTGGATGAAATATATTATTTTTCTAATGAAAGGAGGTTGTGGTTTTTTTTTTTTCCTCCAAAGAGCCGGTTTTCCCTCCGTCCAGCTGGTGCCTTTATTAGGTTAGTGCTTGCTCCCTTTTGGGGATGGGATTGTTTTTTTCCCTGAGCTGGGAGAGACCATGCCAGCCCCTCAATCTACAAGTGCGCAGCTCAGAGCTTCTACTGCACAGCAAGTGGAGGAGTCTGGCCCTGCCTTCCATCTTCCCTCTTCCCCGATACCCCGAAATTCACCCTAGGTACATTTCCACTATTTTATTTCACTTTTTGAGAGCATACATAGTGGTAAGAGCCAGCCTTTCCTCAGCATAATAGGTGGACACAGCTCTAAAGGTGCCTACAGAGGCTGACTCCTGAGGAAGCAGCATAGTCTGAGGATAAGATGATAAAAGGGAAAAGGAAGAAAGCTGGAAGCTCTCTCCTGTGCCCTCAGGTAAATTATTTCCTATGTTTCACCTCACAGCATCCCTTTATTTACATTTTAAACCCTGGAGGCCAAGCCCCTCTCTTGCTTTGCACTTGCACACCACTCAATGGTATAAGAGGTCAAGTCCAGCCTGGAAGACTCTCAGCTCAAGCTTAACATCAGTTTGTGGTGTGCAGGGTCACCACCACATACAAATTGTGCTGAACAGAAAGCACCACCATACAAAAGGGACCTTCCAAAGCTTCCTGTTGTCAAAGCCCTTGGGAAACACGTGCTCCACAACCTCTGGGTGTGAAGGGCCTAGTCACACGTGGGGACCTTGACTTTAACACAACAGGTTTGCAACAAAAAGCTACTCTGGACCTGCTGTCTTTGTTTTCCATGAGCACCATACTGCCCCACCAAAGGAAAAGCAAAGGCAGTCTCCGTTTCTGTACAAGCACCGCAAACAAAAGCAATGGAGTAGACACAGACTGGGTTTTTCCCCAGCCCCCTCCCCGCCCCAGGCAGCAGCCCAGCATATACCATGCTTCCTTCCACCAGTACTCATCAGGATAGACCTTCTGGAAACCCTTCTAACAAACCCCAGAGCTACCTCACCCTTAGCCATGGGAAACACAGCCAGTTCCCCCACTCTACAAAGACAAAATCAAGAAAGAACATAGTTATTAAAAAGCACTTACTTGCCAGAAGAACCCGAGTTGCTATAAGCAAAGGCCAGATCTAAAATGTCCACCTCCAAGCCAGGGCAAGGGGGCTGACTGGCCAAGGCAGGCTGCTCCAGGGCGGGAGGGCAGCTCCTCTCACGCAGCTGTGCAGTCCAGGCTATCAGGGGACAGTGGCTACAGCTGTGTGGTGTGCTGCAGCCGGGCTCTGCTCTCAGGTCAAAGCCCAGCCAGCAACGGTGGCCGGGGCTCTCGCTCCGCGGCACAGTTCATGGGGGTTGTGGGTTTTGTGGGAGCTGCAGGACCGAGCATGAAACCCGGCTCCCAAAGTTGGCTTTGTCACGTCTCTGTATTTACCAGACAGTATTTTTTATCATCACACGTGGAAACTGAGGCACACTTGTAAGTAAAATACTTTGCAAAACATCAAGCAGCAAAGCGGCAAGATGACAAGGAGTCCTACAGTCCACCCTCTTCCTTCTGATCCCAAACACTGTTAGGTTACACCCCCAACACACAAAAGGCAATTAAAAAAAAAAATCTTCCTGCTTCTGATGAAGATGCGCATAGGACTTATTTGTCACATCCGGGGGTGAGAAAGGTTGGACAAAGACAATGAGGCAACATCTCCCTTAATCCTTTCCCACTTCATCACATTTTTTGAGTTCCCCACGGTTCTTTTGCAGCTATTGAAAAGGGAGCTTTTATATCCTCAAATTACTGAAATGCACCAGCCTGATACCATTTCCTTTAGGAGAGAGCACAGGCTCACAAGGTGTCACTGAAAGTGCTCAAATGACACACTGAAACATTCCTCAAATGAGGAAACTCCCTTCACCTGCTTCCCATACGCTGTCAAGGGCCTATAGAAACCATGTTACGAACCCACTGAACTCACCAATCGGGGTGTTGTTATTCTTCTTCCTGTGTGAAAACAAAGGCTGATTACACAGAGCGCTTGAATAAGCCAGACAATGGGTAACTGCTGCTGCTGTCTGTCTTGTTCTGCAGAAAAAGGTTTGCTACCTGGTCACCTTTCAGCTAATATGATGCCATTCTCAGTGCCTACTGGCCAGTGGGCTAAACATTTCACAGGGCAGCTAATCTAAGAAGTTTGTTTCTAGCAAAAAAAAAAAAAAAAGAAAAAAAATTACAATTTAGCAGTTGGGCTATACGGTTCACAAGGATCAAAATACTCTCCCTACAACTGTTGCTATGGTGGAAAGACAAGGAACACAAGACAAGAGGACTAAAACTCATGATTCACAACAATACCTGCTGGTTCGAAGGTCTGGCTTCTTCCAAATTTTCTGCTGGTGGTTTGGATCTCTTCAACAAAGAACACAAACACCCCATCAGCAGCCAGAGGCCCAGAGTTAGATTTTTTGAGCGACAATGGCCAAGATGGAGTTTTCTGGGATTCATCAGGTTGAGGAAAGAAAAAACTGAGACCTAGTGAATTGGCAAAGGTTGTAAGAAGCGAAAACTAAGGGAGGGAAAAGGGCAGTTGAAGAGAACTGCACCAGAAATCTTGAGGTAGATGAATTGAACACTGGCAACATGGAGGAAAAGGGGGGAAAAATGAACCCACAGGGATGCTTGTACTGTAAACCTCGTAAGTCACTCTGCAAGGCACATACCTCAGCAACATATTTTCCACATTTCACCAACTGCTGTTGTCCAGGCACTTTCTATTTTCAAAACCTTCTATGTATATGAAATGTACACAGGCAGGACAATACTTTTTCATCACATCCCTGCGTTCAGTTGTGTTTTCTTTTCACAGGCTTTCTTGGCTTGGAGAAATGAAAAGTGCCACCTCTTAAGAAAAGCCTTTCCTTTTAAACACTTTCAAATTTGCCCTGTTTTAGCTAAACGTGACGTTCTTTGTGAACGTTAAACAGTGGAGAGACTGAGAGGGAGAGGGGGAGAGAGAGAGAGAGAGACACACACACACACACACACACACACACACACACTCACTCCTGGGGAAGATATTCGTCCATTTATGGAATGAGAAATCATCACATCCAGCAGCAGGTCTAAATACAGTAATATGAAGGTCCCTTTCGCTCCCCCTGAGCAGGAAAATGTCACTGTGTACCAGACACCCAAATACTGAGGAATCAAGTAAATCCCTCATTTTTAAGAAGGGAGCCAAATACTTCTGTTGAACAAAGATGGGACTGCAGTAGCTATGAATCACTTGCTGCACACCATTTCTTTCAGTGGCTTCTGTACTGGCGTGGCAGGACTAGCCCAGGCACGGGATCCGGCACAGATCCCTGCTGGCAGATAAGCCCGAGGGGCCGTGGGATCTCTCACATGCTCCCTTCAGCACCTCCTGCTGCCAGGGTGGAACGGAGCGGGATGTGCATCCTGCACCCTGCAGAGCCTCCTGCCGGGAGGAAAAGCAGCCACAATAGCTGCATTCCCTCACTGGGTGACACATCCATCTCACCCTCTGCAACATCGGAGGCAACCTAGCATTACAGTGTGGCTGGAGCTATTTATAGTGCACCTTATCTTGCACTTACACTGCTCTCTACACTGCCTCCTGCTGCTATAACCTAGTATTGGAGCAGTCAGAAAATCAACCATAAATGTCCTTCAGAAAACATTTTGTAAGCACTGAATTTCTGTAAATAGTCCCTTTCCCTCCCTTTACCACCCTGCATGCATATTTCTCCCCAAAATAAGAGCCACAGTAATCCAGTAATAGCCTGATGTTAAATAGTGGTAACTCATATTTATTACAATTATATACAATCGTATTTTATATTTGAAATCTATACATGATCACACAGACGAGCACACTTGCTTGGTGAGGACAGTGAGACTCAGTTGTTACAAGAATTGCTCTGCTAAGAGGCTCTGATGCAGTGAATAATATAATTGGACACCACCATTTTACCAGCTGAGAACACAATGTTGCAAATGAGAGGTTTCAAAATTCACCGTTTTAATTTGTGTAGAGCCCCAATGGGGCAAAAAAAGGCTGGACTGGGCAAAAAGGGCCAGTGGTTAACGTCAGAGCTGGAACTGTTCTCTCTTCTGTAAAGACTGCTTTGCTGAAGCAGGTGCCTGTCACTGGGGAGGTACAGATCTCAGCTGATCATTTAAGATGGGTTTTCTCCTCATTTCAGGAGAAAAACAGGCTAAAAACCTAAAGATTCAGAATTAACCAACTATTTCAGCATCTGATATCACCTCATTCATTCGTTCATTCAGGGTAGCTATAAATAAAATGTAAGATGTCAAAAACTGATGTGAGCTCCTTGTCTTTGGAGGAGGAAGGGTAATAATTGGGATGAGTGGAATCAACTTCTTTCAAAGCCTTCTTTTACTGGGGAGCAATCAGTAACAAAGCCACCTGTTCTCATGGATTTTACTGTGGCCGTGAAACCTGGACTTGGTCCCTAGCAAGAGGCCACTTTGATGAGTGTACGTCTGTGGGGTAGAAATAGTGTTCTTTGGACCCCACAGAAATTTAGTGTTTTTAGATGCTAGGTAGTTTCAGGAATTTGAGGCTTGACATAAGGATTGGAAGAGCCAAGACTGAGATCTGGTGAGGAATTCAGGGTTAAAACATTCCTTTTTTGGCAACAGAATATCAAGGAGTTTGAGAAATAAAACAGAGGGTTATTTTTGGGAAACAGAGAACTGGTTTGGGTTTTACATGGGGATTAAAGGTTTGTGAAATCAAAGAGCTCAGGACAGGTTGGTTTCTGAAATTGGATAGAAGGACTCTAGGATGCAGCAAAGAGGCTGACTGTTTTGGGAGAGATGGTGTTTTTGTAAGAGGACTTATTCTGTAGCTGTGGTGCATGGTAAGGCGATTGGTCTTCCAGCCTAGGCAGTGACCCCAGCTCAGGGGGAGAAGGTGGGTCTGGGAGGGGAGAAGAAGCCACTGCAACACTGCAAAGCCCTGTGGTGAAGCAGGGCCCAGCTGGTTCTCTGGGCAATCACGACCCTGCTCAAGGTCAATCATGGGAGAGTCACTGGACGGGATGGTGGCACTTCTCTCCACAAAATGGGAGAGGCACCGGGGACAGTGCAGGAGGCTAGGGAGGATGTACAGCAGCAGCAGCAGAAGCCGGGGTGCCTTAGTCAATCTCATTCTCGTTGCTGGCCCCCTCAGGTCTTCGTAGCTTTTCCACTTGCTCATTAATCTGACCATCCCCTCCTCGCCGGTCCTCAGTCTGGACACCCAGACATTCCTCCTCATCCACATGGCTAACATCATCATCCTCATCGTCCTCTTCCTCCTCTTCATTCCTTTTAGTTTCCCTTTTCTCCTCCTCTCCCTGCACCTCCATCCGCACTTGGCTCTTGACGTCAATCACTGCCTTGTTGCCCTCCTCCGTGCTCAGCAGATGGCAGCTGACCTTCGAACCCTCAGGGCTGTGGTTCTCCTTGACTGGTGACGAGGTGGTAGACTCGTTGCTGACAGGCGAGATGTCACTGCTGCTATTATGGTTGGCAACAACAGGGTTGGAAGGTGAGCTTGGCTTCACTGGGATCTGCCATGACGGGATCTTAGGAGCCGAAGGGGAGGGAGGGAACTGCCTCCTTGGGGGAGGGGAAGAGGGGAAGAAAAGGAGAGAAAGGGGCTTTTATTAAAAACACTGAGGGGTTATCATTAGAAAGAATGGTATTTGCACTGGGGAAGCCATGTAGAGCAAGACTGAAACTGCAAGTCTCCTTTGCCATAAATGAGCAAAACCAAGGCCACTTCACTTCTTCAGCCAGCATCTCAAAGTGCTTTACAAGCACCCAGTAATCGAGCCTGCACACAGGGGAAATACCACAGCCGGGCAATCTGAAGTACTAAAATGATCTGGTTTGGCCAATTTCACAGAGTAAGTGAGCACTCAGGAATGCTGCCTGTGGAAAGACATGGGTGCCCCTTTATAAAGCAATTATTAATTAATCAGTAAAGAAAATTCCCACTGGAGCAAGAAGTCAGACACACCAGGTCCTTGTGCCTGAGCCAAGGAATTTCACCACCTGGCTCTCACAATCCTGAGCACCCTGGCTCATCACAATCCAGAGCCCATCTCCTAGTCCCAGCGTGCACTTTACATGTTTGGGCCAGGTCCTGGCTGCCACAAACTGGTTCGGCTTCTCTGACTCGAATGGAGTCACACTAGCTTGCACCAGCTGAGAAAGCTGGCGGCTCTGTCCTCAAGTCCTTTCCAGGTGGCCTTTAAGGATTTGATAGTGGCCCAGCCCTCATAGGAGAATCCAAGTACCAAACAGGACAAATGTAAGTGCAGCGGGGAGCACTGGTGCCCTAAGAAAGTCAATCATCATGAAGAGCAAAGCAAAAAGCATGTCTGATCTAGTACTCCCCATGCATCCTTGCTTGTGTATGTGAAAAGCAGGAGTACGAAGAGGTATCAGATGAAGCTCTGAAAAGGATGCTGTGGGGCAGGGAGTCCTCACACCCCTTGGGTGAGCTGGCTAGTGCCACAGACAAGACCAGAGCAGACAAAAGCTGGCTGCTCTCCTACAGTGAGAACTCAAACACAGCAGATTACATTTTCTTAGACTGAACTAGGAACAGTAGTTGCTCTCACCCCCCTCTTCCTGCTGCCACCACCAGCTATCAAAGCACTCTGCTGAACTAACCTCCATCTCCTGTGACTGCAGTAAGCTAATGTCTGCATTATTCAACCAGTATCATAAATGCAATCAACAAATTAAATCAGGAGATTTTCTTGGCTCCGGTGTTGCTGCTGCCTCCTCACTGCAGAAACATTTGCCTTTTTGTTAAAAACCAACCCCCCAAAAAGTTTTCTTTTTTCCAGAAAGCTCTTACCCCTCAACTGCAACTTTCTCATAGCTGAAGAGGTGTCATTAAGTAACGCTCTCTCCCCAGCAGTGATGTTAGTACGACCCAACTTAACAGACTTAGTATGTGTCCCTCGATCCTCCAAAGCTTTCTACTGTGACTCCTGGGAGGAATGAAATGTGTAGCGGGAATTTACAGAATCACAGAATCATCTAGGTTGGAGAAGACCTTGAAGATCATCTAGTCCAACCATTAAAAGGATATTAAAGACAATACATGTTTCAGACTTCTGAAAATCCCACTTGCTGAGATCCAGAACATGTCTAGTCCAATCTCAGACTGATCTGTGAAGTCCATCTCTTAGGAAACAGATGACTTGAGAAGACTTCGTTACATGTAGAAGGAGGCAAGAGAGTCATATCAGAGTGAAAGGATCAATAGCTGAAAAGCTAGATAAATTCTTAAATAATGTACTTGGAAACAAAGAATTTCCTCCAGAACTGAGATCTGATCCCTGTTCTTACGTCTGTCCCACAGGCTGGAATTTATATCACCTCATTTCAGACATCTACTACATTATAGGATGTCTATACCTGACCTAGCTAAGCGAGAGAAAAAGGCTCTGCTGAAGTGTGATTCTTTTCATCCTGGTTATGCCCTAACCATGAACAGGCCAGCTGAACTGTGTCCAGGAGTGACTCTCTCTGTAACAGAATGCAGGTGCGGATGCAGACAACACTTCAGACTAGGTGAGAGGCATCCTGACTGTGGTAAATGGCAGAGAATTCTTCTACCATAAACAAAAAGAAAAAATCTTATTAATTATCCAAAGCACTCTGTGATTTAAGGCAAGTTTGAAAAGCATTTTGAGACCTGCAAATAGAAAGTGATAGTGGAGTGCAAAGTGGTATTACTAAAATAGCAATAACAGGATATAGAGCTAGTTCCTGTTGGAAATGCCTTTCCTCTCCATGACTGAGAAAATCCCAGAAAGCAACCCTGTCCCCACGCAATAATCTGCTCACATATTCCATCCATACCTGTTCAGGAGAAGTCCTTTTAACGAGTAGATCTCAGATTTCAATTCATTAATATTCTGTGACTCCAGGATCCAGTTGGTGGAAGTTGTGGCCTAGAACATGAAAAAATAATTTTAAATCTCTCAGATCTGAGCAAAATAACTTCCACAATAAAGAAGGACCTGAATGGATCCCCATGATGTTCAGAAATGGTAATTGTCTCAAGGTGCTAAGACTATCCAAATACTCGCTTTCCATCTGGAGGACTAATTAATCTTGTCTCCAACATATCATGCACAAGCATTGCTGAAACATCTCAAGGGGATCTTTCTTTATGGATTAGAAGGAGGCCAGCACTTGTAAGAATTCAGACAAAGCTAGGTCTACATAGGATTTTTTCCACCAACATATCAGACAGAGAATAATACAAAAGGAAGTAAACTAAATCGTTTGACTCTGATCTAATGAATGATTTCTACAGAAGAAGAACTAGAACTGGATCCTGAAAGGCAGTGGCAGTTACACTGAATCAGGTCCTTTACTTTCCTGTGACCACACTTAGCTGAGGCAACAGATTCAAATATTAACAACTATTTTAAAACCATTTGTTCGTTTCTCCTAAATCATGAAATAAAGGATCGATTATCCACACTCTGTGATATTTAGAGGTGGGCTGATAAATTGATGCTTGAAAGTTGCAAAAATCTTCCCTACTAGATCTGAAGAATTAGAGCTATGCTTGAGTTACCAGATTGTATCTCCAGGAAGCAGCTGGAGTAGGCGCTGTCTCTTGGATATTTCAAGGCAATGAATGCAATTTGGTGGGGAAAGATGATAAGCAACTCATGGAAGCCTGGTGCAGCTGCTGTCAGCACTGATCAGAATTGCTATGGGATATCAGGCAGAAATTAGAGTAAGGTAACAAGTGAGGAGAACATGCTGCAGATAACACTTTTGGCAATCTTTCTTTCCAGCCTTTTGGGAACTTGAGAACATTGGGAACAGTGAGGAGGAACATTCTGAAAGACAGATCATGGCCTACAGTTAACCCATCCTATCACTCTAGCAACTCCTGTAGCCATGGGCTGCATATGGGACTAAAAGAACACTCATGTCTAGTGCTTCCCACAATAATCTCTGCTAAAACCCATTAGGAATGAAACTGTTTGTGAACATCACTCCAGAGATACTCCTAATAAATCCCCTGACAAAGGAAGCCAGGACTGGAATAACACAAAACTCCTCCTCAGCAGTTCCTACTAGATGTAGCCAGAACTGGCTGTTCCCACTTATTCTTTAAACAGACCTCAGCTAGTGCTGAGTAACCCTGAACACCTTCACAGCCAGCACTCCTCAGTGACTTCTGGGCTGTGAATCCAGTGGGCTGGGAGAGGCTCAGCCTGTAGTAGCTGTGATATACACAGATGCGCTCCCTTGGGATTCACACTCCCAGCCCTCAGACAGCAAGAATCCAGGAGCCACTGTTCTGGCTTTCCAAGACCTTGAAAGCTACAGCAACACATTAACAAGGGAGTGATTTCCACTCACTGGCCTGCAAAGGACTCAAATTTCCAAAACACATATGGTGCCAGATGCCTAGGATTTAGAAATAAAATCTGACATCTGGGGCTTTTTAGCCAGTCTCTTTAAAAAACAGTTGTAGAAAATTCAAGCCTTGAATTTTTATGTACGTTTTTTAATTACTTAAAGTCCCTCTTTTTAATTTTTTACAGCATGCCAGTAGGAGTTTGAAAAGCAGATATAAAAACTTACATTACAGCTGAGAAAACACAGCTTTTATTCTTTGGTTTGTGGGGTTGCCCAAGTTTTTCTTTGTACACATGAGGTTTAAATATCATAACAATGTGTGCTACCATTTCAGTGCAGGGGGTAGAGAGGGGGAGGAAAAACTTCTTCAAGACTCTCTAAACCACCAAGACTCTTATACCCTTTTTCCTTCTTAAAGCTCAACATGTGGTCTTAATCTTAACACTTAAGACCTGAAAACAGTTTTCCAATTTCCGGACTGGCTCCAGGCCACTGACAGGCCACAGTTCCCAAGGAAAATTGAAGTAGAGTGTTGTGGCCATAAACTGGCTTTCATGGTTGGGTTTACAGCTGTGCCACTGAGGGATTCCTACTGTACAGCGTGCACACCGCATAGTCAGCTGTGGCCCACCAGTTACACACCATCAAAGGGTTTGTACGAGATTAAAGTATGGGTAAGGGGAGAAGACAACTGTTCATGCTACAGGTAAAAGACTGTAAGCATTGTCCAAAGGATTTCACAGTAAAAAGAAAAATCTCTCCCTGTACAGAGAATACTGCAAAATGACTGGGCCCTGAATAATCCTAAGTTTGCAAGTGAAAGGAAGACACCTCTATGTGACTAGTTCAAATTCATCCCACCTCACATGCAACCAACACTTACTGGCTGATAGAACGCTTAGGTCAAGGGCTGCAGAGTACTTTGGAGATGAAGAGTAGTAATTCTCATTGCCAAAAAAAAATCAGTTTTGGTTAAAAGTGGTTACTTGTATTTACACGTGTAACAACACAAACTAGTCAGAAGTGATGGTTTTATTGCCAGGGTCAAGTCAGGAGGCAAGGGGAATGGGCCACTGTGCATCACTAATGTGGTTGTGATGGGGCCACCTGTTACACTGCGATGACCAAAATCACTGAAACAAGAAACCAGCCGTGGCTGAACAGGATTAAGTCATTGTTTGGACAATGTACAAGGGTACAAGAGAAATACAAACATGTAAAATTACATATTACAGACAAATAAAACCTCTGCACAACTGGCCTTTACCTCTTTTGGTCAGTGGACTAACAGCACAATTATTTCATCTCAAATGCAGTGCAGAAGACACAGAGCTGAGAACAAGTCTGAGGCCTCAGACACACAGGCTGCAGACAGAGCTAAATAGCAAAGCCCTCACAGAAGTTAGATATAGTTCACTGAGTACCCAGTTAATATCCAGTGCTTTAAGCAGAGCACCTACAGAGAAGTCAGATGCAGAGAAACTGCCTAGGTATTTGACAGAGCTGAAGGCTGGATTGTGAACATAATAAGGTGCTTTCCATGTGCCCACAAAAGAAGCCATAAATGTTCCAAAGAAGATGGTGATGTTCTAAAGGTGAAGAGTTGGAAGTGGATACCTTCGAAGCAGCCAGTTCTTGGGTGAGCTCCTGGATTTTCTGTTGTTGCTGGATTAGCAGTTCCTGGACAGCTGCTAAAGTTGTCTGTAACTGAGTCACTGTGAGGGAAAAAGCAGGAGAGTGTTTAACAGAGATGCATGCACGTATGCGCGCTCACACACGTCCTTCCTGCTGTCTAGCTACAAAGATGCCTCTATTCCTACTATATTTAATTTATCTACGCCCGCCTGCTCACTTTAATCCATATGATTTATCTGCACTACGGGTAATCTACCTGCACTGCATCTAACCTCCAGTATTTCTAGTTTATCTTTCCATTGTATAGATGTCTATAGCCCACAGTATATCCGTCCAAAACCTCTCCCTTCTAATTATATTGGTTTATGATTTGTACATCTCCCTGAACTTATACAATGTTTGTATCATTTATCTGTCTCGGGCCTCACGCAGGCAAACACTGGGTAGCTCCAGTCTGGGAAGAGGCTGGTCTTAGGATTGACCTTAGGGTACCATGAGAAATGAAAAATGCTCTTCTCCTAACCCTCCACTAAAAAGTGTAATTAGCATCCTCCCACTCTCAACCCACCAGCTCCTTCAACCCCAACATCTTCAACGGAGTTAGTGCTGAAAATCATACTTTTTTCCATCCCACCAACTGAATATACTTTGCACTTTTCCCCTTTTATTTCAAGGGAACACCCTGTATTCCCTCCTACACCCCAGCAAACATGGAAGAACTTCTCCTGGACTCCAACTCCAGCTGTAGGAGAACTTTTTCTACTTTGGTACTTTATCCAAAGCTTCTAGGCAGTAAACAAGCTGATAAAATAAAATAAAATTAAAAACTCTATTGGTGTGACAGGTAACAGCTAATCCAGACCATCATTAGGGCATCGGGTAATGAACAGACACCCTATAGAGTCAATAACAGAGAAGGTGGCTAAGGTCAGGGAGGCACAGTAATTACAGACTCTCCTGACCCTTCCTCGGATTTTCAGATGGAAGGTGGGGGGAAAGCACCAAAAAAAAGCCCCTGAAAACATCAGAGAAGCAGAAATTAAAAATGAACTTTACAGCCCTCCGAAAGGCTGTCATTTTATTCCCCTTATTAATATTCTGAGGTTGGGAGCCTTTCCGTAAAAACATAATTAATTGAGGCCGCGCCGACAGTAAACAAGCAATTTCAAATTAAACCGAAATGACGGCGGCTTCATTTGCAAATGTGAACAGATTCTCAGAGCAGATAAATGAAGTCACCACATAAAGTGGAGATGGAGGGAAAGAAAAGGGTGGGAGTCTTGGCAGAATGGAGGATACAGGGAGAAAGGCTTTGAGGGATGAATTGATGGAGTCATTAATCTTTACCTGTCTGTGTCACACTGCCACTCATCTCAGAAATGTTTGACTCAATCCTCTGAAGCTGTTTCCTGTCTTCTTTGCCTCCCATGATGAGAGGAAGCAGGTATTTCTGCATGGAGTACAGAAACTTTCTTAGGAAACAGGGATATGCAAAGCGGTCTTTCTGATCTACCTGAAACATCCTCAAAGCCCACCACCCAAACCTCAGCCTTTATCACAGAGCCACACACCTGGCTGAGAAAAGAAATTCCCTCTACAGTAGGTGTTAAAAGAAGTTGGAGAAGATAAGATATGAGTTCTGCAGTTACATTTTTGGGTGCTAAAAACCAGTTCCTAATGCCATTGAAGGTTTCCTGGGGCAGCTCTCAGTCTGGAGAAACATCCATCACATATAGAGTACAGTTTCAGATCGTACACTCTCGAATGTGAACACACTGATGTGCCACAACATCTGAGCTACATCCACAAGGCAAGAAATGCAGAAGTGGGAAGAAGAGGAGAAAGGCCCAGGAAAGGGCCAGAGGAAGCACAAGCCAGGGAATGAGAGGTATTATTAAATCTTTTGAACCTTGGCAGGGGAAGGGTTATGAGTCACTGAGGGAAAAGCAGAGATCTGGAGCATGGGAAGAAAAAGGAAACGGAGCAGAGTTAACAGCAGTAGAACTAAGGAACCAGGGCTAAAGGAAGTGAGAGCCAAGCTAGTACAGGATGGGAGGCAGTTCAGTGACACCGTACACAGCCATGAAATCTATCTCACTCTGCTCTTGCAGAGGATGGACTAGACCTAACAGGTCACAACTCTCCTCTAACTACCGTGGATCCTTCTGCAGCACTGCTCCTACGAACTGAACATGCCCTTTAACAAGGGCACATCCAAGCACAACGTGGCAGATGAAAAAAATGTGAGAGAAGGACGGTCTAGGATGTGGAAATAGTCCTGAGAGCGCCTATCAATTCTCCTTCATCCTGGTTTTTGATCCCTGTACCCACTTCAGGGCCGAACATACAGGATTATTCCTGAGACAGAGCTGACTATCCAAACTGACATGTGTGGGACAGCCTTCTTTATTTTACATGTAATAGCACTGGTTTAAGACTTCAGTGTTGCTGTACACAGCTCTTACCCTCACAAAGCACGTGTACGTGTACATGTTTACACTCAGACATTCTGAAAAGCAAATAGCTTTTGATGACTTTCACACACAGTTCTCTCTCAATCTTCACAGAACACACGTGGACAACTATGTTGTATCCTAGTATCCTATCTTTCATATAAAATCACTATTTGCAAACTCCCTCAAAATCGCATAAAGGACAGAGGGAATTTATCAACTGTTTCCAAAGATTTCTTAACTCCTACAAAAGAGTATGGGTTTCTGCTAGGCACACAATAGGCCTTATGAAGTTTGGATAGACAGCAGAGCAAGATCTGTAAACAAAGAATACAGCAGTAGGATATATTAACAGCATCAGTGATGCACCAAAAAAAATTATGTAAATCATCAATATGTGTTAGATATGTGTCATTTAGTAACAGCAATAGGTTCAGGTCTGCAAGGTCCAGCAGCTGTTGTCTTAACATCTCTGGACACTTATCAGCTTCACCCTTCTTTGCAAGAATGAAAAGATCAGTAAAGGTTGGCATCACTACTGTAATACAAAACCATAGGGACAACATATCTCAACAAAAAGCCATTCTCTTAAGTCATGTAACTTTACTTGCAGAGATGGAACGTGTTGCTTGGCCCAGAAAATTAATTATAGGACAGGATAAGAAAAGTAGTTTTAACCTAGAAGGCCAACACTTTTATTTGTAAAATAGATTTTACTAAGCAAGGCAGTAATTGTTAATTAAAGAACAAACATGAAAACCATCAAGCTCTCATTAAGACTTCATCTCTGTCCCTTTTCCAAAAATAAAACATAACTTCTACTGAACCAAAGCTCTTTACACTCTGCTGTGTTGACCCAAACCACTTATGTCTTTCTATGTAGCCACAGAATATGATTGTTTACCAAAGATATTATCTAATGTCACTTACCACATTGCTAGAAAGCAAATCCAGAGTGAAAGAGAAACACTGCACAAGAAGTAAGAAGGGGATGCTGTCTCTACAGTACACAAGCAGACACACACACTCACTCTACCTTGTTCTAAGCACACTGGAGTAGAAATACAGGATGTACGGCAGATCTGGAAATTAGGACCTTTCTTCCAACATTCTGGTCGGTCAGAGAAGATTCTTTCCTACCCATGGTGCAGGATCACCAGTGCACACAAATCATTAGACTGGGGCTATGACAGTAATGTCGGCTGGCCAATGTGAGAGAATCCCTTTGCTGAAATGTGCTTAGTTTCCCCAACTTTAGAAAGTCCAAAATACATATACACGATGAAAATGATCTTGTTTCTAGCAGTTTGAGATCCGCTGCTAAAAACTAGTTTTGTCTGCTTGCCACTTTTTGACTATGCATTTTCACGTTAAGTTTCTGCATTTCTCAAATATACTGATGGCCAGTAAGAACAGAGATGCTTCACCAACTTGGAACCAGCATACCATCATGTTCTCAGAGTACAGTGTGAAAGTAGTGAGGGAGATATTACCTTGTAGAGCTGGTGGAATCCAAAGGCAATTCCTGCCATTATGATAGCCAAAGCCCCATAATCTCTCCATCTGGAGCCAGGTGGACCTAAAGGCCAAAATCAAGAAATAATCATAGTCAGAACTGCAGGTGACAACATTTGCATACACCCGTTTTATCAGAGAAAAGAGTAATGAATAATGCCAGTTTTGCTGCTTCTTAGCAGGCATAGATTTACTGAGTAGGGGGCATTAAGATGCTGGTAGTCCCTCAGGTGCAGTGTGCAGGCTTCTGGCCCTAGGACATTGAAACATCTCTCCAGACCTCCAGCATTGACACTGGCCTTGCACAAAGTGTCAAAGGGAGACAAATCACAGCAGCAATTAAAAAAGTTCCATCAAGCTGTTTTGCCCTACTCTTCCCTTGTAGAAGGCACTCTGAACCCTACTGCACTTTCCCCAGACTGTCTGTGGTGTTAGTACTAGCTAAGGTTAACTCATTATCTGAATACCAATCGTTCTCCACTATCATAATTTTTGAAAACGGGGACAAAGCCAGAGACCCAGAAGACTGCAGAAAAAAAGAAAGAAGGAAGTGTTTTGAGAAAGAAGAGAAATCTAGCAGGGCCATAAATGGGTTTATGAACACCATGTCAGCAATTACTGACCATTTCAATAAGGAAGGATACAGTGTCTTTCAAGCCTTAGTTACGAATAGGGAGCAAAGCACACATAAACAGCAGAGAGAAAATATGCAATTAAATACCTACAGAGAGAGGTAAAGAAGTAGATAAAAGCTTGAGATATTTAACATACAATTCTGCACAGAAGCTTAGAAACTCCACAGAGCAAAGCAAAGATATGGTATGCTGTGCTCCTTCAAGCAGAATCAGAACACACCTGTAGTTTTCCACCAGCTTTATCCTTTCCACTCCCTCGCAGTTCCCTTAACAAATCTTGTACTGCCCCCGGTTTTCTTTAATAATAAAGAGGATGCAGAGTGATCTTTCCTAAAGTTCAGTGGCAGGATGTGGGCAGAACTGATGAGGTGGAGGCCGGTATACAGTCTCCAAACAGACAGATCCAAATCCACATGTGACCTACAATGTCTCAGAAATGCATTCTGTTCTCCAAAGTTTCAATTTAGGCTTTCAAAGGGAGACTTAACTGGCTGAAAGACTGGAAGCTTGTCTCCTTTCTGCTTTGTTCACCTAGTGCCATTTTTCCTGTTGCTGAGATCTACAGGCATTTCATTGCATGAGTTACTCCTAATCCCAGCCCTCAGGCCCTACACACTGGCACTGACTCTCAAATACTGGCACTCACAGCATCTTGCTACGTTTTAGGACACAGCTCCTCAAATTATCCACTGGCTAGAAATCCGAACAAATTAAAGCAGCTCTGTCAGAATTGGTGAATAGTGTCACCAGTAGTATTTTGGGTTGCTGCAGTTGCAGTTTTGGAGCTTAAGCACATGATCAAATTATCATAACTTTTTAACTTAATGAGTTAACACACGTCAGCTAAGCTGCAGTAACTGGCTGTGTACATGTCAGGATTTAAAATGATCTCTGGCTAATCTTGCCGCAAACCCCAGTCATCCATCCCACTTTTCCTTCCTTACTCCACTCCTACTGTCATTTCTGTCTCTTGGTTATCCAGTTCTCTGTCCTGAACTTCTGACTAAAAATATCCTTCTGTGACAACAGAACTTATTCCAGGCTGAACAGCCTATTGTAGAGGGTTAATGAATCTCAGATGGGTCTGTGGGTCCAACCGTGCCCCGTCCATGGCAGTCCTTGACCGGCTGTCCCTACCTACCTCCCAGCTGCAGTGACCTCTGAGCAGAAAGGAGAGACACCTGTGGGACCCTGTCCGTTTTGCCCTTTCACCTCACTCATCTCTCCCTCCATCCCTGTAATGCTTGAGCTAAGAACATTTTATTGCCCCCTGGTTTTCATTATTAATGAAAAGGGACCAGAATGATCTTTCCTAAAGTTCAGAGAGTCTATAAAGACAAGAAGCTGAAATGCCATTTTACTCGTTTTAGAGATGTGTGAAATAATTCTGTCTTGTGGCAAAAAAAAAGTGAGGGGGGTGGAGAGGAAAAGCGAGTGAGTGAGGGACGCAGTAAAGGCTCTGCATTGACCACATCAACTTTACAATGTTATGAAGAATGTCACAGCTCTGCCTAAAACCCACATTTGGTCTTCCTTCTTTTCTGCAATACTCTAAAACATGGGGTGGAGGGTTAGAAGTTTCTCAGCTGTAACCTCGGTGCTCACACTGACTTCTTTGCATATCCTCAATTTCCCCACTTGTAAAACTGGAGTATATTCAGAGAAAATGAAAACACACTAATAGCCCAGTTACTCTTCAGTTTATGCACTGGGGAAGTAACAAACCATTCTACTAAGAGACACTCAAAAGGCAAACGGAAGGGACACAGACATTTTATCCAGCTGTAAGTCTGTGTTTTCTATAAGCATATTTAATTTTCACTGCAGCAACTGTAAATTGCACTTTCAGAGTAAACACTATTTTTAAGATCCTCATTCATCTCAGAATTAACTTTCCTGACATCAATTAATTAGGCCTTGTGCATCCAAGTAAGGTCAGCCTCACTAGTATCCACACTTAAACCTATAGAAACTGAGATTGGAAGAGGTGATTTTCCAAGAGCAAACAGTGAACTTATGGAGAGGAGTTGGGGGAAAAAAGAGTTTGGATTCTAGTTACCATTTTTAATTGTTAGAGAAAACAGTCTGTATTCTACAGCCTCCCACATAATGAAGACACAGGGGTGGGAGAAGAAGATCCAAACGGCAAGAAAAACAGTCACTGGAGCTGATTTTTAAGCAGGTGTAAAATCTGCACAAAACCCCATAAATGGAGACCATAAACACCATGGGGAAGAACACAGACAATACCTGGATGATAAACATGCAGCTTTGCACACCTTGCTCAGAAACTCCCCTGAGTTTGCTTGTAATTATAAGGGTTAGAAAGGTAAAAAAAAATAATATAAACCCAATTAATCATTTAAATATTTAAAGTCAGATTTTTGTCCTCATTGCTGGATTAGTATATTTCATAACGCCAACAGCAGACAGCCCTGGTTTTTTACTGGGGGTTCATTTTAGAGCATGTTTAAACTAGTCAGATTGAGTGATGCTTCCAGCAACTAATCGCATGTCAAATAAAAGATATTTTATGTAATAAATTACTGCTACAAGTAATTCAAATGTCATTTATCAGTTTTATTATCAGTCAGGCAAAGTCTTGTTTCTCTATATTAATCAAATTCAAGCTTTTTTTAAGCTTTTTTTTTTAAGCAGTTTTGACACCTCTTGGCAAAAGTACAAACTGGAGGGAAGGAATTACTCCTCCAGAACAGGAGGAGAAATAGTAGAGATGGTATTGAGTGAAAATACAGTGTCTAGAAACTTAACTTAACTCTTGTCTCTTCCTCCCAAAAGCTATTATTGCTTCTCTTAAACCAAACCCAGGAGGAGTTTGGCATACAAGATCTATGCCACTCTGAAGGCTTACAAACACGCTTCTTTCTTGTCAACTCTTCAAGAATAAGAAAGTACTTACATAGGTAACTGCTATTTCCAACAAAACATTAGAACATGAAGTAATATCTACACTAGCAGTTCAATTGTACAAAAGGAAGTATTTAAGTGGTATGAATTATTTCCTGAAACTTTAAAAATCAGGACAGACTGAGCTGACTGACAACAGCAGAAGATCAAGCAAGTAAAATCAAAAGGTGTGCATAGGATTTATTGCTCTGACACACAAGAGTGGACATCTTGCACTGGAGTTGATGGCAAGATCACCAACTCATCCATTTCCTCCATTCCTGCTGGATAAACTCTCGAGATGGTTCTGAAGCCCTCCTGAACTTCTGTACTCTTAACCCACAGTTTTAACATACTTTTTAAACATGAAGCAGCAACACCTTCTGTGGAGGGGGGACAGAGAGAAATTGGGTTTCTTAAGACACTAGCCGGTGCTTTTCAGCACAGTACCCTCCTCAACTGTTTCTCCTTTTTGCTCTGTGGGGGGTAATTCTTTCTCTCTAGATTTATGATTTTGTGTAGAGGTGTCAAAACTACTCAAAAAAACCTTAAAAAGAACCAAAAATATCAAACACAAAGTGGTTCACAGTCTTCAAGACCTACACTCCAGCAGATCAGATGCCGCTTTGCACAAAACTCAGATGTCTTCTTTGGGGAAGGTAAATATAACTCATAAACTTTTTCAATATCAGCTCTTCCAGTATGAGTTGTTCCCATCAACGAGTCAACTTATAGATTCAGCAGTCTACCTATCTCATTAGTCCTTTAGATATATACTTTTGAACTTCAAACCTTGAAGCATTCCAACACTAGTGTCATGAGTACTCTGTAAGAAGATAAGCATAACAGATAGACATAAAAAGTAGTATCTATCTTTCTCTCTACATGACAACCCCTGGCAAATCTGTGAAAGATAAATTGACTTAGTAAACTATCACAGAAACAACTGTCCTGGAGCAGGTTTGGACCAATTCAGAAATATTCATTACAGGATTAGCAACCAACTGATGAAATAACCTACAGCAAACAAGGCACCTTGAAAGAGCACTGAGCCACTGCACAGTCTCATCCATCAGCTCTAGAGAAATTCACATATTCTTTTTGCAGTTCTGATACCACGGAAAACACTTAACAGGAAGACACAAAGATGGATCCATCATTAACAACACCAGAACTACACCAGTCAAGGACTAGAATGGGGCACAGATGATGCCTAATCAAAATAAATATTTTGGTCAAATAAATACCATGTATATTTAACTATTTATTCTTTTTATACATCCATTTAGAGGTTAAGCTTACATAGAAGGTCTACAAAGAATGGCTAAGGAGGGGAGGAACAATACCTAATGAACCTATTGTCACCATTTCCCTGATTTTGGGGGTTGCTAAAAAGGACTGGCTCACATGCAAAAGCTTCTGATTCAAATTATTCAAAAAGCACCAATCAGATCACAAAGCTAGAGCACCAGTTTACAATACAACCCCTAAAAAAGCTTTACTTTGGTGGTATTTTTATTCACCTTTGGTTTCTGAGATTCTGTAATGCTCAGATACTTTCAGACCTCTCTTTGAAACTGTTACTGGGAACATTTTGATGTCTAAATACTAGTTAGGATTCTTACCTAGTAAGAAGAAATTGGGAGCTGGTGCTTTGAGGAAAGCCAGAATAGTAAAAGGGAAAAAAACAGTGATAAAGCTGCAAGGGTTAACAGTGATGACAATGTTTTCCAGTTTGAATTGCATACTTCTTTTCTGCCCTACTCATACTAGTAGAACACTACAAATAAGGGAAGATTAACTCTTCCAATACTGGGCTGTGATAAGAGTTAGGTGAATGAGCAACAGATAGCACTAAGGGATCTGGCGCCATTTCTTCATCAAGAGCGCAGATTTTGCTTTTCTGGCATTTTCTGTGGAACACAGCAGACAGGTATTAGCCCAGGAGGCAGAATTGAGTCCTGAAGTTCACCAGCACGCCCAATACAACAGTTAAAAACATTCTAGTTCTGAGCCCAACTCCACCACAAATGTTTTTCTTCCCAACTGTGCCAAGCCAGAGTATTTAAAAACTCAGAAAGCAAGTCTAGTACTGTCTCTAGCAATAGCAAAACTATGCCATAAACTAATAAACAGAGTCCTAAGTGGACTGTTGCCTTGGTCAATATTCAACCTGGAGGTGTTTAGGAACAGTATAAAAATCCTGTTCTTAATACTTGGCAGGTAAGTGAAGTGATTTTCAAACTGCCAGACACACATGTGAGCTGAACAGCTTCTTTTGATGGATTTTTAATGGTGTGTACTTTGGTTTTTATTGTTTGGAGCTTAGATACTTTTTTGCGAGGTTTGTTTTAAAATGCAAATATATATGTAAATTTTGAGTCTACACAGATTATGTTGGGACTTTAAAAATTCTTTGAGAGTGTATTTTGTACACAAAATCATACAATCACATCCACACAGTCTACACAGAATTTCTGCTGTCACCCCTCAGATTATTTTAGATTGAAGAGAGAAAGCTTGTTAAAATTAAGGATCCATATTAACTGCCCATTATTACCTGTAACCTGATGGCACTTTTAAAACTCGCTCATACTGGGGGTCCATTGTGTCAGACCTTAAACTCACACATGGAAGTCACAGACTAAGTCCTAAAGACCTTACATTCTAGCTTGCTGTTCGTGCCGAAAATACACCTCTTTCAAGTAACTGTTTGAGGCATTAACTGTCAGAGTTCAAGGAGCATCTGGACGACTCTCTTAGTCATATGGTTTAGTTTTAGGTAGTCCTGTGAGGAGCAGGGAGTTGGACTCCATGATCTTTATGGGTCCCTTCCAGCTTGAGATATTCTATGATTCTATGAACTGATCAGTTGCCTGACTAGTTAAGAAAACAAATCCTCTAACTAAAATACAAAACTTTGCGCTGAGTCCAATAGCTTATTGAACAGAGTCCACTGTTGCCATAACTAAAGATTTAATAGTGTTGTACTTTCACAGCACCTTCTATCTAAGAATCTATCAGCTCTATCATATATTAATGATCTAAATATTAGAAAACCCTCCTGATGAAGGGAAGCATGACCTTAAGTTTTAGAGGAAGACTGAGTCCTCTGTTGACTAAATGCTTTTTTCAAGTCATTATAGTGGGTCAGAATCTAATTTGTATTGACCACACATCTTCAGGTCAAGAGGTGTCACAGGCCAGTACGTATGATGTTTGTTTGTAGACGATGATCATTTGTATCTCATTTTCCTTGCGTAATGTGATCTTGCATTAACAAGCATGAGGTACACGCAAAGTAACATTTGGTGTCCGATTCTGACAAAAAGTGTGGCATTAGTTGAACTGAAACCTAGGATCTGGCACAGAAATCTGTGAAAATGCTGCAGAAATCACTGCAGAAAGCAACGGAACCAGCTGTTTTTCAAAGTGTTACTTACTATGCACCACAGGGTGAGCGGGCTGAGTTGGCAGCAGCTGTGTAGGAGGACCTGGGGACTGTGGCTCATCCGTGCTCGTGCCCGACTGCTGGAAGGCCAGGTCAATCTCTTCATCTGTCAGGCCTGGGGGAGCAGAGGAAATGAAATCAGTTTAGCACCTTTACCCACTTGATGCACGCATAATTAAATTCTCAAGCCAGGCAGAACCCTTTCAAGCTGCAAAGAATTTTGGCACTGACTTGAGCAGTAATGCCTCCCCAATTTTGGATTCACTGGAATGTCTCCCTCTCTCTTTCTCTGTTGCAATTTAACCTTAAGCGACAGAATATTAGCCTCAACGCTGCTTCCAAATGTGGCTCATTCAATTTCCTTAATTTATCCTTGAGTTTATTGCTGCTTTTGAAGTAGCTTTCTATTGCAATTCTCCATTCTTCCCCCGAAAAAAAGATACCATCAACTGCAAATGTGGCTCATTTTAATCTGTAATGGTGTAAAAAAAAAAAAGAGGGGAAAAAACTAACAATAATGCATGAAAACAGACAGGGAAACAAAAAACTAATTATTGGGTTAGACGACTAATTAGTCTAGATCGTTTCCGAAGACGGGAATAATTTGCTTTATTTTATGACAAATGCAGAAATAAAAAGAAAAAATCAGGACTGACTGTGATTAGTATGAATGGGACACAGAATGTAAGGAGGAAATAAAACTATAACAAAACAGATCAAAACAAGGCCAAGCCCAAACTTTCAGCTTAGCATTGCCCCGGCCTATTGCTGCATGATTAGATTGCCCTAGGGCAGCCTGGTTTTTATTTCACACAGAGCTGTAGTAACACTGCACACATGGTACATGTTGGTGCAGTCACTCCTGCCATCAGGAAATGCCCAGATGACCATCTGTAATTGGCCACAACATACGGAAAGGATTTGGCCAACAAGGGGGAAAAGAAAAGCAGCTAAAGGATTCACGATGACCAGCATCTGTGAAGATGCATGCACAGCTGGATTATTTTTTCCAACAGGAGAAAACATCCTCTAGAAAAAGAATTTAGTACTCAGATGGCAACCATGATGTGGGGCCTGGACAGCTGTGTATTTGTTATGTTATTCTCCTGCACAGAAGCAGATAGAAAGCCAGTGTCCCTACTATGACGAACATGTGAAGTGATTCGGGACCTTTTACTATACATGCAGCATGTATGCAAAAACATTTGGAAAGGTTGGAAGGGAGAATATAGATTTAAGGAAAGAGATTTAGAAGGAAAGAGACAGACCACTCGATTCTCACACAGTTGTTGTAGGAACTGAGCACAGTGAGGAAAATGGTATGAATATGACAGCAGTGGGGGAAAAACGGGGGAATACTTTCTCTCCATCACCTCCACTCGAGATCCATGAAGTAGTGCTGGTAGATTAAATTCCTGAACTTAATCCTTTAAAACACTTGGCTTTTTAACATTACTGGGAGACACAATATAGAAAATGGTCCCGTTTCTGGGCATATTACCTAAGTTTTGAGAAATTTTTTTCAGGATCTCAAACTTCACTGCATACTGCGGGTCTAGACAGAATAATCTGTAGCACAAACAGTATTGCCAGAAATAAATACACAAGTCTGTCTCAGAACTGTTACTTAATATCGTAAAGCACTAACACAGTGCTTCTGGTATTCAGAAGGCTTTATGACTATTAACAGATCTTTTCCCTATTCCTGTGAGTACATGAGATACTGTGAGTTCCTGTGAGATACTATTCTATCTACTCTACAGTGCAGATACTGATGCACAGAGAAGTCAGGTGATTTTTCTAACATAACAGAATATTGTCAGAGTCAGAAACAGTATCAGAAAACTGTTTCTGATCTCTGGTCCTGCAATCTGACAAAATCACCCCTTTATTTCTATTTGATGCAAGCCTCAAATAGTAAGGAACCAAAACCACACGTAACAGTATGGAACAAGACTTGCAGCAAGAGTAATAAAAGACACATGAACACAACTCAGCCTACTGTTCTAGTCACAAAAGCAGTATTTATGGTGTCTAATCCATGTTAAAAAGTGAAGTCCTAATCAGAAAGAAACTATTTGAACCAGCTCCTAATTATCCAGTGTAGGAGAAAGCATAAACAGATGCCAACACTGCAGTTCACTAGCAACTATGGAATTTCATAAAGACGGAGACATTATCTGCTGGCTGCAAATGTGGCTCCCACTAGAATAGGGAATTTAGTTCTATTTCCATACAAAGATAGCAAATCTGATAATATTTAATGCTTAGAAACATACAGAAGTTACGGAGGATCATTAATTCATTCTACAAAAAGAGAAGGAAACAATGCTTATGGTTTCCTAACCATACTACCCCTTCTATTCTCATCCTGTTTGAGAAAAAAAGCTAAAATCTTTTGCAGATAAAATGCGCATCTAGAATTATTCTGATCTTGCCAAGTAGGGACACTCAAGTATCACTGTTTCCATTAAAACCCTGCTGTACTGCGCAAAAAAAGCTGATGTGAATGATAGAATGATGGGAAACCTTTTGCATTTGAGTTCACATTTGAATCCTGTGCAAAGCAGTGCAAATTAAAATTGTTATTACTTCCCTGGACTATTCTGTTACCTTGTGAAGTGGTCTTGTTCATGGTACTAGTGGCATTATTCAAAAGAACATCACAACTACATCCCTTCTTGATTATCAGAGGAGAAGACTGGGAGTGCCATCACCTTGGAACACCTCCTTTTTATTCATCCGAACCAGATGTTTTTAAGGCCCTGTGATCTTGGCCTCCAAGCATCAAGGGAATAATCTCCCAGATCTGATTCCTTAAGCATATATATGGAGTAAGTCTGCACTGCAACTAGTCATCTGTGGATTCAGAAATATACCTGTCCTCTTCATGGTTGTCATTTCTCACTCACACTAACAAAAATGTACAAGATATTCTAAGACTGTCCTCGGGCAATTATAACTAAGTCATCAAAATTCCCTTTGGACTGAATATTTTTCAGACTCACCACCTACACACATGTATGCACACAGTATGAGTTTTCTATGCCCCAAATTATTCAACCTCAATATATTAATTACACAGAAAAGTGGGAATTTCTAAACCAGATCAAAGCATTATCTGTTCCAATATCTCACCCTTGCTTTATTTTATCACAGTCCTTCTATCACTGCATTATATAAAAAAGTATCCATGGTCCACGCATTGTTCTAATCTAGCAGGACGTTGGTAACCCAAAAATGATACCACTTCCCTTGGACGCAAAAGCAGTGTCACAAGAACGGGAGCTTTGTGTCTAATATAACTCTCAAATAGGTATGTCAAGAAAATCACCTCAGTTTAACAGAAGAATTGCTCTAAATCCACTTTCTCAACACTTGGGAAAACAAACATTTTAGTTCTTCTGGAGTTGCAGCAAGATCAAGACCATGCAGAATGCAAAAGGTTAAAAGGAACAATAAAGGAAACTGCCAATTGTAAGTGAATTATATTTGGCTTTGAAAGCTGAGCCACGGCTATATTATAAAAGGCATCTCTTTGCGTTGTTTACCATCACCCTGACTAATGCAGACCTTTTTTTTTGTTTTAAATAATCTCATGCAAATTAGACACACACTTCCTTCCAGTTGATTGCTATCTGCAAGGAATAATCTAACCGCAGAGGGTACTGAGCAAGGACTGAGCTGAGGAGAAGGATGCAAGGAAACTGTCTTCATAGCCCTACAGAATGCAAACCTATTCCCTTCCCCCAGCCATCCATTTCATTCCTCTACAGCACCACAGCCATTGCAAAGAATTAGTCATAATTTTCACAAAGCCTTAAAATTTCCTTTTCAGGCTTCAGGGTGTTGATTTGAATAATCCAGCACCCATGATTGTTTTGCACTCAAAGGTTCCTGCTGACCCTCTTTTGTGATTGTCACTGCTGCCACTCAATTTTCAGGGATCACTCAGCCTCTGTAAATTGTAGTCAAACACAAAATCAGAGCAAGTCAGAGAATAAAATGGGTTGTCACAAACATCTCTTGGTGCCTGCACCTCAGGTACTGTATAAAAAGCTCCTCTGCCCAAGAACTTTTAAGACTTGACTGTCTGTTTAGGCCCTTTTATAATACCTACTACTATTTAATACAAGGACCTCATGTACATCAAAATACTGTTCCTCTTACGACCACTCTGAAGTAGAGGAGTACTTAGAGGAGTACTGTTATCCATATTTTACAGATGAGGAAGAAGTGAGACATACAGCTATGAGAAGTGCTCCAAGGTCAGAACTGAATCTCTCGACAGTCAGAAAATAAAACTCAGGAGATGTGAGTCCCAATCCGTTGTTTTACTATAAATCCATTCTTCTCTATTTTCTGGATGAAACACAGTAGCAATAATTGCAATGCAAAACCCTTGCATGAACCTAACTAGATGAGCCACTAAGTCTTCTTCTCCTCTGACACAGGCTCTGACATTTCAGTGACAACCCTTTTTCCCATTTCATGCACTGAGCATAACTTTTTCTTCATTATATTCCTCCTTGCATTGCTCAATCCAGTAATTCATGCAAGATTTTCACAACCTGAAGGCAACATTAGTTTTAGGGAGAAGATTTCTGGTTAGGAAGAAATTAAGAATTCTGCCATAATAGGGCGAGGTGGTGGAAAGAATTAAGCTCCTTTTGTGGGTTTCCAAAGCCAGCTTTATTACCACTCTGAGAGACCACCCTGGAACAATCATCACACCTACCCTTTTGCAGGGACAAAAGGCAGGGGAGGGGTATGGGGCGCAGGGTGCTATCTGTTGCTTTCCTCACACATGCACACACTTTCTATTAAGAAGAAAACAAAATAGAACTGGACAAATTGTTTAGCTACAACAAACTATATGACTACCCAAAGTTAGTGCATGACTAAAAGGAAGAGCTACTGGTAGACACCCTGAAATGACATTACGCTCCTGTTCCTGGAAGCCACTGAGTCAACTCTGCTCAGAAAGAACATGGCCACATTTTAAAAGAATCATCATAAAAACCTTCTGGGATCTGATCCAGACTAATGATTCCACCTGTTCAGTCAGTTACATGCAGTGCTGGATGAGTCTTTTATCAAATGTTTGTCCTATATCCTACTCTGTGCTTAGTTGAACACATTTCAGAAAGGTCAAAAAGGCATAGTCTCCTGATTCATTTTCTTTCACACACCTTAGTTCATAGGGCATTCATGAGGTTGAGCCCAACCCCAATATTTTAACAAAACCTAAGGTCTCAGAAACATCACTGATTTTTTTACCCTTCATTTACATTAAGACACTGTATTCAAATATAAACATCCTGCTGCTGCACTTCCAGCTCAAACTGTCTGTAAAGGAACCCAAACATCAAAGGAAAAATGATTGGTCTCAACTGTCAGGCCAAAAAATGCAGAAATAAAAGTAATTTGAAAAGTTACTGAAAGGGCTTTGAATTCTTACAGCTTTATTCATCTAGGAGACTGTTAATTATGCAATTGCAGTCTTTAAGGAACATTATATACTTTAACCCATCAGGGTGACTAAGCAGCAATCAACTGATAAAGGTGCTCTAACCTCAGTTGCACAGCACTAAAATAAGGAAGGAAAACCTGACTGATGGTACACTGCTAAGAATTATAGTGAGCCAACCAGGAAGGAAAAGGTTAAAATAAAAAGTATTTTGGCATAACAAATATAAATAAATAAATAAATCTGGCAGCAGTTTCTCTTCCTGGCCAAGCTTTTTGGAGTCTATAATAAAATGAAGTGTAATGGAGGAGAGGAGGGCAATGTCAGAGGGTGAGGGTTTGGGAGAGAGGTTGTTAAGTATCTCCCTCTCCTCAGCTGTGTTTACTCCATTTACAGGACCCCAGGTGATTGATAGACAGACAAAAGCAAAGCAAGCAGATAGTAACCCCCCTCTGGGAGCATCAGTAAAGGGGACAACTCCTGACATCATCCAGAGCCCCAAACTCTCCTTAGCCACTTGTAATTAAAAAGACAGAGCAAGATATGCAAACCAGAGAAAAAGTAAAAGAGGATTTTTTTTTATTTATTATTAACATTTTGTTGGAACAGTAGAGTGCAATAAGGACTCTCAGAGCCGTTAAAAGTCGTCGGGTGACCTGCAGACCCCTATTTCCCAGAGCCTTGTATAAAATTGAATTTTTTAAACATAAATTACACGTAATGACGACACTGTAAAAACTAACAGTAATGGAAAGCTGTGCTGTATTTCATTAGCCTGTATTATTCCGTGCCACCTGATCCAGCCGGGCCTTGTTTATGAGTTAGTGTGTTAGCAGATGCCGATGGAAGCATTTGCTTCGACCTTGCTCTTCTCATTGGGGCATGAAATTACGACGGCAGCACCTTGATATTACAGCCATAAATACAGTAAACTGCAAATTTAAGCCAACGGCTCCTATTGTCTCTGAACATAAAGCTGATCGGTATTTATTTAAAAGGAGAACGAAAAAAAATATTATATATCACCTTGTTTATGGGTCCAGTCTCCCCCCCTTCCCCTAATCTGCCTTATTCACTTGGTTAAATACTAAACAAACAAACTAAATCCTCCCTATTTTCTACTGATTAAATATTCTTATGAAATGAGTATTGTCTTCAGAAAACTGGATCAAAGTATTTTCACTCTGAGTAAGAAAGGGCAAGCAACTTGCTCAGCATGTCTCGGAATAAAAAAAAAGGAACAAGTACTACAACTTTTCTTGTCAGTTTTCTATATATGAGAAGTTCAAAATGTAAAATGAAAAAGTTGCTTCTGGTCACTCATTCATGTATGTGTGTAACACGTATGTGTATGCACATGAGAGAGAGCAAGAGAAATATGTTTCCTTCTAGTTGTTTTCTATTTAAAAATATCTCCCTTGTTAATACTATTTCAAACAAGGAGGAAAGATATAGGAAAAAAAATTGCGGTAAGATTAATGGGAGGGGAAAAAAATGCACAGGATTCCTTCTCTGAGGCAGCAGACAGCATGGAGAATGCCTCATTCTTCTATGAGTATTTTGGGTAAATACCCCTGTTCACTGACAAGATACCCACTAAAATTTATTAGAGGGGAAAAAATCAAACACAAAGGCAAAAGGACATTGTAATATCACAAAGCATATCACAGCATAAATCACAGCATTATAAGTCAGTGCAAAATGTATTTCACTGGTAGTTTCAAGGCAGGGAAAATACAGTTTCACTTGTATTAAGAGAGGTCAGGTCTTCCTCTTCTAATGTAAAGTAAGCTCCCTGCTTATATGAAGTATGTTATTTCTGATCCATATAGAAAAAAAGGAAGGGATACCTTAAGTAAAAGCTCCCAATACTAAGCTATATATTTCAGGGGCCAAAGCACTAAGAGGAGAATACGAGGAACAACATGCAAGAAGTGGCTGGATAATGGGACTCACACTTGGGATTCTGAAATGTAAGAGTCCTATTAGATGCAGTGCTATCACAGCCTTAAGAGGATTTGAATGCCTCATTTTTGAATTAATCTACAACAAATCTTCAGGTAGCAGACAGCATAATTCAACAGGCACAATTTTTGCTTCACAAAAAGTTCAAATTAGAAAAAAGGCAGACAGCAACATGACTCTAAATCAAACAAGACATGTCCAGGAGTCCTCAGTAACCTGAATTACAGAACCAGAAGGTTTGTTACAAAGCCCAGTTAAATTTCTACACAAGCATATGCAAAACCACAGCAAAACTTCAATCTTGGGTACCTTCTTCTGAAGACCTGTAACATAAATAAAAATCCCTCCTTCTAGAAATGGGGGGAAATTTTGTTTTATCATCACCTATTTTTAGGTCTCCTGCCTTCAGCTTTTCCTTCCTATCATCACTCAAGCAGAAGAACGGTACGTGATAGAAAGCCTCCTTTGAGTGGACGATGGCAGATAAAGTCCACCTGCCTACTGCACCACTAGTGATGAAGAGACAATGCATGTGACTAAGCTGGAAGCCAATGTAACATGGGAACGCAGGACATTCAATTCAGCCAGTACCTGATGTGAGAACACTACACAGAGAACAAAAACCTCTGCATATTTGAAATTATTTCAAATTAGTATCTACCTTGGAGTTTGAAGGCTTTGAGGACTCTATGCCAGGATGCCAATTCCAAGGTAGTTTATCAGGAATAGAACATAACCAAGGCTCTGACATTTGTTTAAAAGAGGACAGCATAGGGCAGAAAATCCAGATAATGGAAAACACACTACTCTAGTAAGCACAGTGCTGTCGTAATTTGTTACCACAACTGACAACCTCCCTAGAAATAAGACTACACATCCAGAGAAAACAAGTATTAGATACACTAAACGGGTAAGTTTCCAAGCATACCCAACCTATGATCTGCAGATTCTTGCTGTTATTCCTGCAGAGAAACAAGTCTCATGGTGATGGTTCCTGATCATTGTTACTTGTATTATAATAGTCCTTAGAGACCCCAAAAGGCATTCATTGTGCAGGTATTGTGCCAGGTACTGTTCAGAAACAGAGCAGAAGGCAGTCAGACCCAAAGCGTTCAACAGTCTATGTGGAGGAAAGACAGGTTGGAAAGAGAAACACTGCACACATAAATGAAGTCATTTACCCAGAGAACACACCAGGTCTATGAAATTTCCTTTCTATTGAATTAGGAATTACAACAAAAAAACATTCTATAAAGGTGAAAGGATATTAATTTCTTCTGGAAGTTCATTTCCAAAAATAGAATAGCTTGGTACATGGCACTTCAAAAACCTAGAGACTAAACTTCATTACCAAAACTTAGCAGAAATTTTTAAAACAGCAGTGTCAGAAAACATTTGTGCTTCAGATCCATTTACTTTGTGTGGAAGAAAAATATTCTGTTAGGCAGCTTGTTGAGCAATAGTAAAAAAATGATTGGCCTTTGGCTACTCTTTGATCTGTGATATGATCTTTAGGAGTTTCTAAGGAGAAAGCCAGAGGTTGTCTTAAATTTGGGTAAGGTAAAACACCGGCAATACAGGAGGTTTGGTTTTGATCTACCTTTGAAACTCCAATTTTAAACTGTAGTTCCAACTCCTTGAACCAGCACGTCACAAGAATTCCAGCACTGAAGTAGAAGGAGCTGGCCTGTAGGATCTGCAGTCAACCAGACATCTATAATGCCAACATCTCCGCTGTTACTGCAGCCAAGAATAACCAGGCCTTTCAGTGATACGGGCCTGAATATGGTCCATATTAGATCTGACCTAGCAGACTGGCCCTAACGTGGAATAGCTCCGGATCAGAAGTCACTGCTGATCTGTTATTACTGGACTAGGCTGGCCTGCAATTCTAGAACTAGACTCTCTTTCTCCCCAGCTGTGTGTTCAAACAAAAGGAACTGTGTAAAAGAACAGCCATTTCAAGCCATTATAAGGAATTCTTTAACCAGATTTGTCAGAATATCTGAAGGATGACTTAGTTTTATATATAAGAATGAGAAAGTCTGTCCTGATATACCATTCCCAGTTCCTCATATTACTCTGGAATTACTGATTGCCCCAAACACACTAACAGAGCATCTTGATATTTCTACATTAGACAATACCTGTCAGAGAGTAGCCTCTGCAGACTAAGATTAACTGCAATGTAAAGAGCAACTTGCCTCAATGTTATTTATTTCCTCTTTTACTTTCAAAACTTTTAACTTTAGAAAGGAACAAAACAAACCCATTAGTCCAGACTTATCGCATGAAAAATCATATAAAGTCTACAGTAAATGAAGTTTTAGTGTTTGAAGAACGCACAGAACAGAACATTGAATATGCAGTGCGACGGTGCATACTGTGCACTCTGCCAGGAATTTGCTCTAAGGAGCACTGGAGAACAGCAGCTACAGAAGCATGTTTCTAAGAAAATATAAAAACACATGGAAGTATGTACGGGAAAATATGTGGAAATGTAAAGAAACCAACACTGGGTGAGGAGTCATGAACACAGGAGTCTAAGTCCTTTTTCTGACAGATATTTTCTCACAACTTTATAGAGCATCTCTGCTCCTCTAACCCAGTTTCTATGAAGTGGAATCAATGTTAGACACCTTGGAATCAGGTATCGCACTGAGAAGATAAGCTCAATTAAGAAAAATATGTCTAAATACTACATATTTGATTATTATGGTACAAATGTTTCAGGTAAATCTGGTTTGCACTTCCCCCAGAAAGACAGAGACACTAATAAACTATTATAAAAAGACATGTCAGCAAGTATTCATTACAGATTATAAATCACCCTCATTCTTCTTTCTTTTGTTTTAGAGAAATTTTTTTACATGCCATTAAAATATTGTTTGCTGAATGCTACTACAAAGCTAGCCACCTGTAAAATTAAAGGCTGATGCTGCCAATAACAGTGTTGAAATACCTTCAGTTTAAAAGGCAAACCTACTTTGTAATTTTTAACACAACTGTATAAATATTTCTCCACCCACCCTTCACAATTTTGTTGGTTACATCGCGTCCATTTAGACAACAACCATCTATGTCATCACACAGGATGTTAATCTTGGGTGGAGAAGAAAGAAACAATAGCAAATGAACTTTTAAGAAACCAAGATTACACATTCAAGCAGGGTTCTTCGTGATAAAAGAAGAGCAAAGACAAAAAACATTAGGGGACAAGTCAACAAAATAGCAGAAGTTTCAAAAGATCATTTTTCATCTTTTGGTTTGTTTATTGTTATTTTTTTCTCCCCATGTGCCTTCAACAGCTCTTCAGAGTTCTGGAGAAAATTAAAGGAGTCTGGATTAAACGCCCAAAGGACGACTAATGCTAACAATACTAAAAATAACGAGGTTAAGTGGTGGAAAAACTATGGTGACCACACACAGAGAACTGGAGTGGTAAGGTAGAAAAGGAGTTTCATCATTGCTCCCTTGGGACATGCACAGAACATACTAACTGCTTCTAGTTCTCTAGGGTTCTGATTACCATGCCAAACACACCTCCAGAGTTTCCTTATTAGTATAATAAAAAGCCTCTACACATTTGGGTTCTATTCCCAGCCTTGCTATTGACCTTGTGTAGGTCATTTAACATCCATCTGCCTCAGTTTCTACATCTGTAAAACAGGAATAATATTACACAATATCCTTTGTAAACGTTGAGACTGACACAATTATCATGTACAGAGACCAACTGCCAGTTTTGAGAATCTATACATACATTATATGCATTTGAGCTAGGTAAGGCATTTGCAACAAATAATTTATTCAAGTAACAAGTTTATCCTTTTTTTTTTTTTTTTTTTTTGTGCTTGTAGATCATCTTTGGAAATACTTCCAGATTTCTAACTCTCACCAAACTGCACAAGGACTCAATTCATGCTTTTCTTCGACTGGGTGCTAAAATACATGGCATTTCTCTGGTCTCTTTTTGGCCAAGCGTTGCCCTCACAAAATCCAGTCATTGAGGTTGAATGTTCAAAATGGAAATACCAAAGTATCTAATTTTTTAACACTGTCTGCTGTCTTCTAGAGCCTTATGAAAGTTCCAGCCCAGGAGTTAAAACGGGAGTGGCTACACAGAATTCACAGAGAAACTGGAGTGAAGATTGAGAAACACTTATGGGCATGTTCCTGCAACATAACACAAGTCAGATCAGTAGGTGAGGCAGCTGAAGCAGCTGAAAAACTTGCTACTAGTATAAACTCAGACTGTATGAGGATAGCTCTTGGAGTTCCAGGACTAGGAAATATCCCCTAAACAAAGGAATCACCTCACCAATAAAGAATAAAAATGGGAAGATATTCCCTTCTGGGCACTACATAAGAATGCATTTCCTTTCCAGGGTACCAAAAGCAAAACAGGTGATCAACACCACTATACCGGGGTGCCCAAAGAGCTTTTCACAGTCAGTGATGAAGCGCCAAGGATGCACTTTGCAGATCTCTCTCTCTCAATTTTGCACACTACGGTCCTGAGGCATAGGAATCATGCCAGGCACAGGTAGAACACTGTTGCAGGGGAAGCGACTGTTTGACGTGCTGTTTAAGGGGCAGACCTCTGTGCAGAAGCTTCGCCCTTGGTCCCCCAGGGATGACACAGCCCCCACGCTCCTGAGAGCCAAGTCCAAAGACCAGATAAAACAACTCACCCTTTACAGTCACCACAGTAGATGAAGCTCACTAAAAGGACACTGATTCTTTTCTTCCCTCATTTCCTCCCCAGTTTTCTTTTACTGCTACTCCTGTCTGTCTCAGGTGGCCTAGCGTGAAAAAAGCTCTCCTTTTATGATGCAATATCTGGGACCAGGTGAGGCCCTGACTCTGCAGATAACCTGACAAATGGGCAAGAGCAGCTTGTGTTCTTATTGACATGCACGTGCTAGTAAATACCAACCTCCAGGGTATTCTCAGTAAACACACAGCCATCCCTAGCTTCTAAGATACACACACACACACACGCACGCAAGCACTTGCTTTACCCGACACTGAACTCACACCTCACAAACAAATTATTTAACTACTCTATCCCCCAAGGAAGACAGTGATCATTTCAAATGCAGCTCCCTGCTCGTCTCTCACATACACGCAACGGCCTGATAGGTTAAATGCTGCCATTTAATTACAGTAATGGAACCTGCTATTTTTTGGTTCCCTTGAATCCTCTCTCGCTCTCTTTTTAAAACACATACAGAGTCATCTTTTAAACATGTATTTTATATTTCTGAGTTTAACAGCTGCATTCTCCTGGTTACTTGAAGAGCAGAAGCAATGATATTCTGATATTCTTCTCTATACCTCTGAGCAACTAGGCTTTTAAATGCTACATAAAAAGGAAGACAGGTTGGGGGAGATGCTCTACGAAGGGATACATGCTAACACTGCAGAGGCCAACCTGCCCCTTCATTTACTTGGATGGTTTGCGTTGATTTTATTGAATAAAACTAGCTTAACCTCTCCCACCCCCCTCAATGCAGCTGGGACCTGGAGAGGATAAACACAAAAATGCTTTGACTAATTTTACTGAAAATGCTATAAACATCAGTACATCACACTGACACTATGGCACAGTATGGTTATGTTTATATATACATGACTGGGAGTCAGAATTATTTCAGATCTAACTGTTCTTAATACATCTGACTCAGTTTCCCATCTAAAAGGGGGATGCTATTTCCTCCGTTCCCCACTGAGATTTGGAATTTGCAAACTGTTTGGAGAATGTAAAGGTCTAACGAAGAAGAGAAAACGTAATCAGAAGTACATTAAATTAATTTTATAATCTTGCCATTCCACAAAAGGTGTCACAAGCTTAGTCTGTTAATATTTGTACTTTGAATATGCAAAGGGTATAGAAATATGGGATATACGTTTGTTAAATTCTTGAGCATGCTGAAAAACACTTCTTTTTTTCTTGCGTGCATTCCGGAAGGGGGCTGTAGGTGGCCAAAGACTAGAGGGTTTTACAGTTACTAATATTGAAGGAGGACACGTAACACAGCATCACATGAGCAGCACAATAACTATTTGTGGATTTTACATTTTGTATTGCGTGGCAATTAGAAAAAAATCCAGAAGCAAGGTGTAAGTACTTGCAAGTCAAAATAAATTCTTACCTATGCTAAGGCCACAACACTCCTAGAAAAATACTCATATTACACCTGTCCTCAGCTTTATTTGTCCTCTAAATGTGAAAAGCTTATTTATTTGTTCCGTGGCAGTTGGTTCACAATCAGCCAGCCAGCCATGCAGGGATATTGCCCATCTTCATTCTCTGGTACGGATATCCACTGGTGTCTCTTAAGGATGGAATCTTAAAAGGTGAGGCAAGGCAGAGACAAAGACAAATTTAATTTTATCACCATAAAAAGGGACATTTCCACATGGGCAGCAAGGACATGAATATCATGTGTATGCGGGGGCGGGGGGGATTATAAACGCATTTTTGGCGAAATTCAATAAAGCTGATTCCACTGCATAAGGTCAGCAATTTACTTTTAAAAAATGATATGATTGCAACTTTTAATATAACCCATGTATTTGCTGCAAGATGCTCTAGAAGATTGTGTAATGTAACCACCCGACCTCTCCACAGGAGCAGAGATCACCCCATTTACCCTTTATTGTCTTGCTAAAAGCAATGCACATTTGCACAGTATGACAAAGTCAACAGCTTTTACTTCAGAGAGCCTCAGATTTCATTGAGAATGAATTCTCTGCCCTCCTCCTCGGGGAATGGAGTCTCGCCTGGACTAGGTTCCATCAGAAAGAATAGGAAAGAATGAACCAAAAACTAAATTCCCCTTTTAGCTAAGGAAAGAATGATTGTACTCCAGATTAAAATTAAGAGGAAACAGTGCATAGCAGAAAAGCAAACAGTAGGATGTCATGTTCACGGGCACCCAGAACACAGTTTTAAACAGAGTAGAAATGTTGTCTAAGAGAACCTAGAGAATTATCTCATACAGGAACTTATTTTATCTTTCCTAGCAGGAAAGTATCATTAGGTCTGAGATGGATTTCAGCAGAAGAGCAACACAGATTATCCTAATTACACTCCTTGTTTTAGCCCCAGGAGAGAAAGCTGTCTCTTCAGACTTAGAATACCAGGTTCATTCATAGAGCAGATCAGGAACTGAATTCCTTTACTTGCTCCAGGAAGACTGTGGGAAAACCCTGGGCTGGATGACCACGAAGAGCAAATTCCTTCTATCACAAAAATATTTTTATACAAACGTACATAGATTTCTTCAACTGTCTCAAGGTGAAGCTTGCTTCAAAGGTCAAAGCTGCAGGGCTGGATTAGGATTGCACGCAATCTGCCTGAGCATTGACAGTCTGACATTCTAAAGTTTGCAGCTTTCCCCTCCCATACACAGCTGACAGAAGTAAATTCTCAACCTCTCTGCAAGTGTAGCTTTTACTGCAGCAAGCAACTTCAAAAATCACACGCCGCAGCACCAAGAACTCCAAAACAAGCATATCAAAGCAGTTTATAACCATAGCTAACATAAATCTTACTAAGTCAATAATGCAAAAGTGGCAATTAACCCCATTTTACAGATGGGCAAGCTGAGAACAAGTAACTTGCCCAAAGCCAAGCAAGCAGTCGTATCTCAGATCTCCAATAGCTGCTCTTAGATTTTAACTACAAAAGTGACTTTTTTTCAGCACTCTGCATTTACTTTCACTTGAAAACATGATAAATATTTATTGTAAATTAAATATTGTAAATTAAATTTACAAATCAGACTTAGGGTCTGGGTCTTTTTTGTCCATCACTAAGGCTAACAATTTCAGGACTCAGAATATAACTGACTATTTTAACATTGCCTGTAATCATATTGGTTTTTCAATGCTACCAGGAATGGAAATATTATTTTTACAGTAAACAAGGCAGATATGACTCAAAACACACTCAGTGAGCAATAGGAGTTAATTTTGCAAAGCCATTTTTAACGGCTCTTTTACATTACATAGTTACTGTCAGATAGCCAAGTGGAGAGACATCATTAAACCCATGACATTCCAATTATTTGTTAAAATTAAGCTTACAACCAATATTTCATAGCATGCACAACTTCCTGGGCACCAAACCGGTCTGGTCCAATTTATCAATAATTTTCAAGCTACAAAAACATGGCAAAGGTGATTCTGGACTCTTCACTGAAATCATGAGGAACTTCTGTGGCCCAAAAGAAACAGGAGATGTAGCAGACTGTTTACCCAATACTCTAAATTAATCACCTCTCTTGTTCTATGGAGTATAGATCTAAATGGTTCAAGATTACTGCAGGTTGAGCCTGAAGTGAAAGAGGGAGGATATTACCACTAATGTGACTTCTATCCTCTGTCATAGAACACATATATAGACATTTAGAGGATGTAAAATTTGAGAGTTGCTTCCTCAATGTCTTCTTCACAACATCATTAAACATCAATGGGGTGCCTGTTGTGATGCACCTTCTCAAAACCTCACACAGAAACCAAAGAGAAAGTCACCAAGATGTTCATGGTTTTAATATTAAATAGCAGATCTTGTACCAAAACCCTTTAAAATAATCTTGCTTAAACCAATACACTGTGAAGATTAGTAGCCTTAAGTTTTCCATGACTGTTTTTCTTCTGTTCCCTTTAAACAGGCCCAAATAGGACTTTTCACCTCATGTTCAGCAACATACTGAGTTCAGAGGCAGTAGTCTAGAGTATTCAAGGCAAACATGCAAGCACAAACCAGTGCAAGATGACAAGCTTGTTGGAGCTATCCAGTAACAATGATGATATATTCTCCCGCTAGTGAAAAGCACTTTTATGAAAGAATTCTTTGGTTCCAAGCAGAGCTCTGCAACAACTTCTAGGACATAATTTTTTCATATAGAAAGTGTTTCTTCAAAAAACCCCAAAATGTTCTGGAGGAAAGTAATAATTTCATAACAATTCAAAAACCATTTTCCAAAATATTTTCACTGTAATATTATGGTACATACTATATTATTCTAACAATCTCTTTTATTATCAGTTACAATATTAAAGACTCCGGTCTGACGTGACTATAATATTTCATTTTTTTTAAAAGTTTGTGATTTTAAATGTTAATTCCTATTTAGTACAAAAACAAATTTCCAAATCTCAGAAATTCCAATGGGATAGAAATGTATTGTTCAAACTAGTTTTGAGAAACCATTGAGCTATAAAAACCAATTGGTATAAAACAATGAACTGTACACCGAGTACAATGTTCTTCTGAAATAACAAAGTCACTTGTAAGTAACTATAGTTTCTATCAAACATACAAACACTTTTCTTAATCATCTGGCCATTATGAACATTAAAAGGTAGGAAAAAGAAAGGACTGCCTTCCTTTGTACACTGCATCACATGGCTAGTTATGCCTTAACTAATGTCAGGTGGTTTTCTGCCCTCTCGTGAATCACTAGTGGCTGAGACAAGAGTCAAAGATGAGATATGAACTGGTATCTATCTCCATTTGGATAGAGACTAAATATATGAATGATAGTGAAAGGTTTCTTCTATCAGCTATAAAGACTTTCTTCCAGAAACTCTGACAACTCCAAAGAATAGCCATACCCAATTCCCCAGGATGTCCTAAGGTTGATCAGTTTATCACATTTTGTTAGCACTACTGCTGCAGGTCTCTTCTTGCCAAAGAAGCCAAGAAAATCCATAGAGTTCATGACAAGTTCAGATATCACAAACAGTGGTAAAATTGATGGGGGAAAAGAGTCAGCATGATGAATAGGCTGGTACTGAACAGCAAGTGACAGATACGCAGATGGAAGACTGGCAGGACAGTCTCCTCACAGCATATGGATAGAGATTCTCAATCATTTTCAGGAAGAAAAAAGAAGGCAACTAATACAAAATACGGAACTGTGGAACTAATTTCTGGATCATAAGCATATCTATTCTTCTGGATTATGAGACCCAGCAGTGGAAATCTTCCCCGTGGGAAACACAGCAGAGTGCCAAAACCGGATGTGACCACCGATAACGCTGATTCAGATAGAAACTGTTGTGAGTTTGTTAGCAATGAAAGCATTCATTCTCTCACGCTTCCCTCTTCAAATCCCTAATAAGTTCCTTGGGAAACAACCAGATTTCCCCATTTATGCAGGATGGCATTGACCCAAAGCTTGGATGGGAGGCAACTAAAGAACAAACTGGTTGCATGAACAGGTGTAGGACGTATTTTTGTTTAACCTAAGCAAAATATTATAAGGCCCATTAGCTGTCTTTCAAAGTCATAAACAGAGGCCTAAGCATCTTTAGTAATTAAATATCCCACAGTGCTTTTCAAGAATCTTAGTAAAATTTTTACTCAGTAATTACATTCTCTATCCTTAAAGCTCCCTCTGCAAGATCACTCAGATAAAGCATTCTTCATTTCCTCTCCTAAAAAACACATAGTGATGTTAAGCAGCTGCTGTCCTCTACCTCAGAGGTGGATGCTTTTTAGTGGGAAGCACAATAAGATCTAGATAACCCTATACACACCATCAAACATGCTCCATGCTGTGAAGTTTCAATGGTTAATAGGTACGATGTGCTCTAAGATCCTCAGATGAAAAGCATTATGAAAATGTAGAATGCACTGACTTCCATTTAACCTGTACAGTCATTTCTGTAGGTCTACACAAGCTGTTAGACTTCCTTTATGCTACCTGAACACCTGTTGCAAACTTTAACAATCGGAAAGCACAGCCCCCCTGGTTCTAGCTATGCTAGTGAACTTTCTCTTACTGTGTGTTAAAAGTAATTTGTTCTAGATGCTTAATACACCGAGTGTATTCTTGCAATAAATTTTCGTTATCAGTATCTGAATTCCAGGTCTCGCTTGTAGCTTTGCAAGTGCAAGTGATGAGGTCTGTGCAGGCACTGGCGCTAGAGAACAAGTTACCCGACCTGCGAGTACAAAAACAAGTGCTCACTCACACAATCAGTTGTGCAGTGAAGTCTTTACTCCTTTTCTTCATCATCTCTTAAATCCATATCCTGTCAGCAATTTTGAAGAGAAGGACAACTCATCTAGCATTCCTCGAATAGTCTACACTTTCAGCCTAATCACACGTTCTCGTATCAAACGTGGTCATTTCTAGAAATAAGGTTTGGAGGGCATAGCAGTTTGTCCCAAACAGGTATTTTGGCAGCACAGGTTACTAACTATATTTTTTGTATGAGTTGTCACTGGACTCTATTGGCTTGCATTGTATTTTCTTTTCAAGGAAAAGCTTTGTAAAAACTGTTCGAGCTTCACTGAGACATGTTAAAGAATTAATTACAAAGTAAAGCTGAAGGAGAAAATTAATTCTGGAAACACAAGAGGTTACTTTTCTTTTCCTCCCTTTTCTGGAAGTGGGGGAGGAAAGGCAGTTATTTTCATCTTCGTGCTGGGGGCAGGAGTTGGGAGCTGTCCAGTCGATAACCTGGCCATCAGAACAAGGTTTGTAATTAAAAGGTCAGTGACCTGGAAAGCTGGGCCTCACTCTCAGGGCTTCTCAGTAATGACGGCGCTATTAAATTAAGACTGTTATGAAATCAATGCTAAAAAAGCTTTCATGGTAACGAGATTCCATTCAAGGACATGCAAACTGCCTCATGAAATGGACTTAAATTATAAAAAAGAAAAGTAATAAAAGCAGGTTAAATTGAAATCTGCTGAAGAATTTACTTTCTTTAAAGCCCTCCAGCAGTGGGCTGTGCCCCCTTCTCTCAGGTCCTCAAGGCCTCAACCCAATTGGGTTTCTTTGGCAAAGGAGAAAAGACAGGGGTTCAACTTCCAAGAATGCAGAGTACAGAAAGAAGAAGAAAATCAAGTTTTCTACTGGAGATTCCGGGGCTGATGCCATTTGTTTTCATGGAACCAAGTGTCTTGGAGCTCTGATTGGGAAAGGGCATGTACAATTAAATAATTTATTAATCTCTACAGAAATCACCACAGCCTGACATCTTGACACTGGCAACATTTGCTGGAACGCTGATGCACTGCAAAAAACTGCACAAGACCTACAGGAAAACCTTGTGCAGTAACTCACTTCCTACCAGCCAAAGTAATGAAAGACATTAGTAGATACAACATGTAAAAGGGCAATGCTTCCAACAACCTCCAACTCATCTCACCAAGCAAGAGTGAGACTGTTTTTGGAAGCATGTGGCCCAATGTTACATATATATACAAAAGACCAATCCAGGCAGCATATCTTCTGAAGACTGCCCAACCTTCTGGGTGAACACTTTCCCAGTATAACTCAACAATTATACATTTACTTGCCCTAATGTGTTCTCCCATCACCATAATTTCTGAGCTACTCATATGCTTTTGTCTGATCCCACAATCCCACTCTGGGAAGGCATTACTGTACTCGTTTTACAGATGAAGAGAACAATCAACTAAGAAAAAAGTTCTTCATCCAAGATTACACAATAAGTCTGTAACCTAGCAGTTTTTCCCTTCCCTGCCCCAAAAGACTAGCACCCAAAAAAGAGAGCTCCACATGCATAGTGAACTTCCATCCCCTTTCTCTTATCTTGCCAGAAGTTACAGATTCAGAGTACACAAAATTAACAAGCCACATGAGTTACCGGATGGGTAACTGAGCAGTACAGGACATCTGAGGCACAACAGTGAGATGACAGACACATTTCCACAAGGGTTTAAACCCCACATGCTGTCTAATTACTCCCAAGGCGCCGCTGATTCTGTGGCATGTCATCAGCAGAATCAGCGAGTTGGACAAAAAACAAACAGCATCTTTTTTTCCTTTCTTTTCTTTCAGATACTCTGAGGGGAAACAGCTGTTTTTCCCTTCATCTGAAGAAGTTCATGATAAAAAGGAGGAAATGTCATAAATTACACAAAATGCCAGTGTAAGCTTCAAAGAAAATGATAAATGATTCTAATAACTTCATGTTTCTCATTAATGCCTCTGTATTTGGGAGTTTAAAAGTGCTTAAGACAACAGAGAAATCTCATCCAACTTTTGAAAGACCTTTTACAAATCCAGGACACCCTCACTCTCCCAACTGTCATCAACAGTATCATCCCATGTTCTGGAGAGAGCAGTTCAGCAAACCCCTGACCTGCAAGTAACCAGGAAAACCTACTTTCAGCCTCTGCAGCTACTGTTTCACAAGAAACCAAACCCGGTGCAGCTGATGATCCTGCAGAAACTTTCATTTCTCACTGCACGAAATGTATTAAACAAAATCCAGTTCCTATACTAAATATAAAATAATATTAAAAGGAAATAAAATTTGATTGGCCTTTTTTAGGAAGGAGATGCTTATAAAAAAGAAGAAAAAAAATATAATTCAAAGTGGAACCATCTCTGCAAGTCCCAGAAGTGAAATTTCTTAGGCAAAGTCGGGACTGTGGGACTCAAAAGCTCAACTGGAGCTAATGCTCCAGTCCTACCCCTGTAGCCCACAGGGGCTGTAGCTGGGGTAGTGGAAGGCTGCTGCAGGGGTAGGGCACCCGGTCTTCTCTCTCTGCATTCACAGACACAAGGTGATCCACCCTCTCCACTGCAGGAGTTTTTAACCAGACTTAGTGGGGAGTCGTAGACCTCTCCTGTATGGCTCCACGGAAGTAACCACAAAAGAGAAGTTCATATGTGGTGTACAACTATCTATAGATATGAAAATTCCCCTCCACTAAAATTCTTCTGGGGTCCATAAAAAGATCTTCTACTGCAATTTCTACTTTAAGAAGCATGGATTGGAGCAACTGTGAAAAAAATACAAGGGTACGTCAGTATTATTTCCTGCAAAGATAATTTTAAAAGAGACTCTTGTAACTGAAATGGTTTCTCTACAGAAAATGCTTTTTTGACTGGCAGTGAGGGCTCCTCTACCAAACAGCCTAACTATCTGTAAAATGGGGATAAATGTTACCATTGGGATGATAATGACTGTAGATCAGAGAGTATGGGGAGCAGCCTACCAAACCGTGTAATCCCTCATTTACTCAGGACTAAACTAGCCACAACATCTACATTTCAAGAATAATTGCCTCCATCTGCTAGAGCAGAGAGGTGCCATGACAGTATGTACCTTCTGCTCCTGAGCACTGACCAGAGGCCATGTCGTAAATTCAGTGGTCAGATTCCATATGGACGTATTTCTGGTGACTGTGGGTACAGGCACTACTGGACCCTGCTCCTTCCTATCTCCTACTGTTAAGTTTTCAAACAAACAATTAGCACAAAGGGAAGGAGGGCTAATTAACAAACAGGAACAAACAAATTTCTACCAAACCATTTCTGCTCTTTAGTAATTATTAGCCAAGTAATTCATAAGAAGTATTAGTCGGGCCACAGTTTCTCTGTGCTTCCATCTCCCCACCCTTCCTCTTCTCCCAGTCAGGGATTTATTAAAATTAAACAGATTAGATGGAGCTCCTGATACTAAAAACTGTTCAGCGAAGCCTGCGGTGGGGAAGTGCAGAGCAAACACCAGAGACATTTGTCTCTAAATTGCTCTAAATACCTTCTGCAAATGAAATTCTAACCCAGCTGTGTTGAGAGAGAAAATGAGGAATAACTGGTCATTGTCAGCACAGAAGAAGATCAGGCAGTTATAATATTGCACGATATACTGGGGGCTAAGGATCTCTCAGCAACAATAGATTTTGTATCAGGTTACCCCGGGTAATCAGCACAGCTTTTAGGCTCAGCTTTCCCTTGCTTCATTGCTTCGATGATAGAGTTGAAATCCCCAAGCTTTTATGATTAATTACTCCCCGTAGGTCCACATATTTCAAGGAAAAACTCATGGAGCACAGCGGCCAACAGGCTCCAAATTTTAATGCCACCCCGATGGCAAGGCAGGGCAAACAACATACCTATGTGATTGGAATGTTCTCTAACTGGCATGAGGACAAGCAGTGAGAGGATCACATCCAAAGTGGTGTACCCTTGTCATGACATCATTGCTAAAGTGCAAGACTGCCATTCCCTTCTAGGTCCTTTGCTATTCAAGATGAGCAAAGTGGTGCATATACTTGAACTCTCCATCTCATGACATCAGGTCCCAGGCATCTCAATAAACACTTCATAACCCCAAACCGAGTAATATATATTTCACAGGCTTCCCTACTTTTCAAAACTCATGATCTTTAGCTATAGAATTTGATGTACCCTGAAGTACTTAAGACTTCAATGTATAAGTGGGTCACTCCCCTCTAAAGTTTTGAGTTTGTATTTTCAGTATCATTCCAACTGCTAAAAGTGCTCCATAGTGCATGTAATTAACTCCGAGTAAGACTGTCCTTATTTACATTTTGCGGTAAGGATCTAAGCAATATGGTCCCAGGAGGGTAGCATAATATGGAGTGAACTTCACCTGAAATGCACTGTGAGTTGTGGACTAAAAACTTCAGAAAGGAAAAAAAACAACCAAAAGATAGTTCCGCTATGAGTCAGAAAGTAAAATAAATTCTCAGTAGGCAATGGCCAAAGTATGTTCCATCTGTCTAAGACGATATAGGATTTGTCAGGATCTGTTCTATCCCCGCTACAGAAAAGGGCTAAACTCAGTCAGTAGTTTACCATTTCAGCCTGAACGTCATGTTGACCCCAAGCTTGACCTTAACCTGACCTTGTTTACTTTCACCAAGTCCTTCGCCCTTCATTCCTCTCTCAGGCTCTCTTCGGAAACATTTGACCTTTTCACCTAGAAGCTGGTCATTCTACAGCCAATGTCACTAAGGTTAGAACTGACCAACTAGCCCACAACTCTAAACTGTCCCCATTGCAGAAAAGATCTGATAATAGTTAACCCCCAAACTTCCAATGTGTCTTCTGTATTCTACAATTCCACATCTGGTACCAATATTGCTCTAGTCAGTTTGGAAGAAAAGAGACTGATATTTCTTACAAACGTCAAATCTTTTTTTGAGACAGACTACTTGCTTTGTCCTTATCATCTCATTTTCCATAGCAATACATTTTGGCGTTACACTAACTCAAGCTCCCTCATTATCACTGAGACTTCAAACTTAAGAGTCCATACCTTTCTTCTTCAGAAATGCTCTTCTGGTTGCAAGAGGACTTTGGCGGACTCGTGGATTCTGTAAAAACTTCACTGCTGTCACAATCTGATGAGGAGGAGGATTGGAGAAATAGAAGAGAGAAAAGATCCAAGTTAGGAATGGTCAAATTCCTGTTTTACGTTATGCATTCTGTGCTGCAGAGTAAGGCATCACATCCAACACATGGAGATGGTCTGGAGCTGACACTGATCCAACTTTCAGAAATGGTTTAATGAGTATCAGAGTTTGTGGCACAACTCTAATCAGACAGCACAATTATGGCATTTCAACCTAGAAGTTTCTTGTTGAATTACTCTTGGGGCAGCTCAACCTGTACAAAACTCCATTAAGATTCTTAGGGGTTTCTGTCATTTATATTGTCATCTTGTTACCTAAATTGGTTCCTACAGTTGAGGGCAACCGTGAGACAATGCATATGATGTGTAACAGTAGGCTTACGAGTAAGAATGCTTCCTTTCTATCTGACTTAAAGCTCCCTGAAAATTCTAAGAGATTAAGGCCTTTTTTGCCAACATTCTAATTTACTGAAAGCAATAAATAAACCTCAGCCTGGAAAAGAAGCAGCTTCACATGTTTTGAATCATGTAACAAAAATATCAAAAAAGTCACTTCTCATTACATAAATGGGTAGATGAGTAGTTAAATTTATGTTCCACACCAGCAGAAATCACAGATTACTTTTCTAAAGACTGACTTCTAGATCCTTCTTTAAGGTGACAGAGCACTTAAAACAAACCACTCATTCAAACAAAGGGTAAAGTATGGGATAACACTCAATGGCATCAACGACAATGGCACTAGTTTTCTAGTTTTTTACATTTCCATTTAGTGCCAATGAAAGGTATTTGATTTTTTTCTTCATATGGTAGGTCAACTTTCCACATACTCTCCTATACTATTATACATGTTATTGTATGTTGCTGCACTAGTGATTCACTTTACTTTTATACAAAGACATCTGTTCTGATGTTTATACAAAGACATTCGATTGGGGCATCGGGGGAATGATGTGCCTGAAGTTAACAACACTTAGGAGATGGACACATCCATGTGAACTAGTGGAAGAGTCTACTTCCTTCCTCTAGGGCTAAAAATATCCATGCATATGCATGGAGGAGGATTTTCTCCCCAAACAGTGGCATAAACCTCCTCCTAAAATGGTGGTATCTGCTAGACCTATGTTAGGTAGATCTTGAAGAGTCTATTTTAAAATACAGTCTCTGGAATTCAGTTCCAGAAAGGTTTTCAAAACTTTTCACAGCAGAAAAGGAAGGCAAAAAATAGCACCACAACTGAAATCACTAAGTTTCACTTTGTGTTTGAATCAAACCCTTCGAATATGCATTTCTGGTCAGAGAGCAAAGTTCTGATGGGTTTAATGGCACTTTCAATGTACTCCTCAGTGCATTCCATCAATGTTTTTTTTCTTTTAAATTGCATCTCTTATTTCTTTAAATACATTAATCAGGCTAGTGTAGGCAAAACGGATCCATTGGACAATGCAATAAACATGAATTATCATCTATCCAACACGCATAATGGCTTAAAAATACATAATAGCAGGTGTAGTTTAAATGATTAGTTATTACACCTGTGGTGGGTCTGATTCAATTGGGGAAAATCATCTTTAATAGGTTAAAAGGTTTAGATCACCAGGCTTCCCTTAAAGTGGCTGTAGAGAGGGTATGATGGAGTACGCTGTCATTACTAATTCATTTAAGAAAAACATGGGGGATACAGCAAAGAACAGCATAAACGAGCGAATCCAATTTAAACATCAGGTAAAGCAGAAAACACCTTTTAAAAAAGCATGATAAATGAATTTGGAAGAGAGATGAAATTGACATATTTATTTTAACGGGAATTTGACAAAGTCCCAGCACACTTCAAAGTTGGGAGGATAAAATGAATGGGGTATTTTTAATTCTTTTCCTTTTCTTATTTTCCTTCATTTTTTTCCTTAAGTTTACATTCAGTAATTTTGAACCATAAAATACTATAGCAAAATACCCCACATAAAGTACACTTCGGTTTCATTTATGTGCACTTGATCTGTCTCCAGCTGAAATGCAGGTGACAGGCAAATCACGGATTTAAACCGTGCTGATATTGCTATGCCAGATGCAGAAATATAAAGCGCCCAAACTAATAACCTTAAGATAATATGCTGAATAAGAAAGATGCCCAAATGAGCAGACCAACAGATATGTGAACATATCAAAACCACTTTCCTTCTAACAATAATTACTTGTTTGTTTCTTAGAAACTCCTCAACGCTCCCTCCCACATTTAGTGAGCTAGAGACACAGGCGCAAACGGCCTGCAGACCTGAAATTCTGCAGGCTCTCATATTTAATTATCAGTTTTTAAGCATTAAAAAACCTGTAAGAAATAAGCAGTATTTTTCATTGTGCTATTTCAATCACAACCATGTGAACACTTTATTGATTCTAACCCTTTATTAAAACTTATTTTTGCCTTGTAAAAATGTAAACCTTTCAGTAGTAAATTTCACTCCAAAATAAACTTCTATTTTATCTCTCCCCTGCATCACTTCCTCCATTATTCACAATGTTTTTAATCTTAAAAAAAAAATAAAATTACAAGCAACAACAAACTTCATTAAAAAAAAATCCTGGACATGTATTCCTCCTCCCAGTAATCCCATGTTTCTCATATTCGTGTTTGCATTTACCTCTGAACAGTCCTCCTGTAGGCTGAGCTGAAACTTCTTCATTTTTATAATTCATCTTGTATACACGAGCAACTTATGAAGCAATTTTGGCCATGTCAAAATGCCAATATTTTCAACAAACATACACAAGAACTTTCCTACCTTCTATGGATCATTTTCTTTGCACAAACAAGGGCAACTGCAGTCCATAATTTAAACAGAAAAAGGAGGAGGAAGATGAGAAGACTTTGCAGTCCTGTGTATAGCCAAAAAAATCATGCAGCAAATAGCACTCTGACTCAGCTGGTAACATCGCTCCATACTATTTCTGTATCATTTGTAACACTTCTTCAAATTTTTATAGTATTAGGACACTGCCAAATAAAATGCATTTTATCACTACCCTAATTCCTAGATTGCCAGCACACACTGGCCAGCAAACTAGTTTTATCTAGTGGATCGGGTACACATTTCTCTTAATGAAAGACAGTGTATTTGGCTTTTAAAAGCAAGTCAACTCCATAAACTTGGTAGCCCACTACCACTTCTGCAGTGATAGGATACACAAAGACATATTTCTGACTGGGGGGTAGGAATCCTGCAGCACGTCTTGTCCTACAGTTTTGATTTTCTAATTAGAAGATGAATGTAACTATTCATGGATTATATTTGTGTCCAGCCAAATTGCATAAATTCAAGCCAAATATTCTGCTTCAATGTCAAAGATATAAAATGGAGACAGGAACTTTATTGCAGATGTTGTGGGAGTGCAGCAGGCTGGTGAAATTCTGGGCCAAAGCACAGCGCTTTGACGTTATAGCCAAGGTCCTTCATTCCTAATTTCCCTCCCTTTTGTGTCAATGGAGAAAGTAAAACCAGCCTTATTTCTTATTATGCTCAAAGCTGCAGGGCTTCCAATGAAGCAATCTAAGCTACTTTATCAGTTACTAGCATTAGAAAAATAAACCATGAAATTTAAAATACTGTGGCAAATGACCACTTTCTACCATCTCAAAAAAAAACCAACCCCAAAACTCTAGTCAATTAACAAAAACGTAAAAGAAAATCACCTTCATCAATAAAAGTTGCACAGGATTTGGTAACAGAGTTCCACATGGAAAACAGAATCAAAAGCCACCAGGAGCACAGCCTGTAAGAGCTCTAATAGATTTCCTAATACTGGGAACCCTCTGTAGGTTATTACTAAACAGCATTTGTTGATAGACTGAGACTTTGAGATGACCTGTGATGTAAAGGTTGGGTCTGAATTATACGTTGCAAGGGATGGTATTTTGTCTTTCTGAGTGGATCTGTATCTGTTTAAATGCAACACTTCTTTTCATTAAGCAGAGGCGGCACAGGCCATGAACTATGCACAGACAGTTTACATTACATGTGCGGAAGCAATCAACACTGGCAATATACATGACGTATGTAAAAGAAGTTGGAATTAATTTTTTTCCAGTGTATTAAAAAATAATAATATGGCAGTATCAACAAACACTCAACCTATTTCAGCCAGAGCAGAAGGCCACAGCTATAGGGCAAATGGAACTGATCAATATATTAGCCTACAGCAACACCCCCTCAGTGTACGGCTGTATGTTTGCAAGGCTCAGAAGATTAAATTGTCTGTGAAAGGTTTCTGCACTCCTACTCTAAAGGAGATACCCAGAATCCTGTTAACAAGCATCAGGCTAAAGCCAACTTACGTTTTAACAAGGGCTGACTTAAAAGCCTGGCACTGCACTGAACAAGAAAACCCCTTCAAACAGAAATGCTGCATTTTAGTAAGAAATCAGTGCTCTGCCAGGACTAACTTGACAAATATGGTTATCGGTGGCACACGGAAATAGTTGCAAAGCAGCTGTTAATCAGGGAAACACATCATAGAACGCTGATGCTAGCACTCATGAAAAAATGCAAGGGGCTAATTATGAAGCCATATATCTCACTAAAGAGGCACTGTTCCTTGAGATTCCAGGCAGAGCTCTCGCAGAGTCGGGGTCCTGGGACACTACGTACACAACGTTGTCTAACACAAGCTTCCTTCTCCCAGCACAAACCTTTTCCCAATTCAGTGTTCTGGGCCCCAGAATTCCTGTGAAATTCATATTTCACAGAAACTGCTTGTTATTTCTGAAGAAATTATCTGCAGGTCGGTCAGGAGGAAGGAAACACTTTAAAGCTCCTATAATTTCACTGAAATGTTGATGAAACCACACAGAACCCCAGGAATTATTTCTGTTGTGAGAGAACATAGAAACCTACAAAGTTTGGCAGATCTCAAAGTTGTATGGAGAAAAGTTTAAAAATGCAATAACAACAATTAAAAAAACCCTCACGTAAAACAGAGCAAAGAAAAAAAAATACAATTTAGAGCAAGATTCACAGGAGTCAGAACGAGAGAAGAACAAAGGCAAAGAAGAAACAAGCTTCAACCCATATCTGAGATTAAGAACCCAGGACTAACAGAATACAGCATAGTAACCAAAAAACGGTAATATAAGCTAAAAAGGAAAAAACCCCAGGTGCCGGGAACTCGGACGACTGCGAGTTCTCCGAATCTAACTCAAAATCCGCCGCCCGAGAGCAGCCAGGCAGGCCGGAACGCAACCCCCCGCCGCGTATCTCCCGCCCAGTCTCCGCCGAGCCCGGGATGCTCCCGGCTCCCGAGGCCAGCGCGGCGGTGGGCCCGGGAACCCGCGGGCGAGCACCGGGCACGGCCTGGGGCGGGGGGGGCGGGGGGCGCGGAGCCGGCGCGGAGCCAGCGCGGAGCCAGCGCGCCCCCTAGCGGCGCGGCGGCGGGCCCCGCGCTGAGAGGCAGGCTTCACCCGCCGGCGAAGCCCAAATTAAGTGTTTTCACTCAGTGGAAATGAAATGTTTTGCAAGATGAAACAGAAAGAAAATTGAGGTTTTAGGTAATTACTAGTTGGCATTTACATATCACAGGCTGGTTCAACACCTATTCATTTTCCTCTTTTATTTTCAATTTTTTAAAATTGCTCATTAAAATGAACACATGACAGGGACGGGGGGAAAAATTACTCTTCCTCTTTTTCCTGAGGACTACAAAATCCAGATCTACTTTAAATACATTTATCTATAATTATCACATACAAAAAAGCCTTACTTAATTTACATTAATAGGGTGACCAAAAAAAAAAAAATTGATAAAAGCCAGGAAAAATCCAAGCAGAGCTGTCTTCGTGTCATCTTGTTGTGCCTACTTAGTTCCAAGGACAGCCTCCCCGGAGCCAGGACCCTGCCACTCCCTACGCATGCTGGAATGAGCAGAGACGAAGCAGCTGAAAAACCCTGGGTGTACAGTGCTATCCTCTTCCCACCAGTTTCACCCACCAGCTCAGCGGTAGAGGCGTGCTTTCAGATGCTTTCTTCCCTTCACACTTTCCCCTCATTTCTTCTACAGTTCTCACTACAAAGAAGCGACTCCATATAGTTCCTATTCTCAACTTCTTTGTTCCAGGAGCCACTTCACACTTCCTCCAGCTGTTCATAAAGGCGTGACCTTTCCACCTTCTTTATTCACACAGAACCAGTCTTTCCTCACATAACCTTACCACTTCCAGGGATCCTGATCTGCAGCTCGAATCAGACTTACGCTCTCTTAGCTCTGTGGCCTCTCCATTCAGATTCCCATTGTTCAGTTAAATAAATATTTCCTATGCAAAGCCCTTAATTTTCCTGCGCCCTTCAGCTTTTTTTAATTTTAACCTTGTGAAAGTCTTATTTAACCCCACAATGCATTCTAGGATACAATTTGTATGAAAAATGCTATATAAAATAAAGTTTTATTGTATCATATGTTAAGGACATAAAACATCCCTGATAGAAGTGTACAGGAGCTGACATGATAGACTAATATATTTTAAGGTCTATTGTGTAAATATGTATTTAGGGAATTCTAAAGCATGGTATTATTGACCCAAGTCTCTCTTAAAACACATTGATATATGGAGTAAAAGCCCTTATGAAAAGTAGCAACTTCGTCTGTGTAGTAGTCACCTTTCAAAGTGAAATATCTCTGTCATCTTCAGTTTTTTCTGATTCGATTTAAAACATAGTGGACATCTTGACAAAATCTCTCTCTTTTTAAGGGAAATAATATTCAAGTAAAACTTAAATGCATAAAACTGAAAAGAACAAGAAACTTTTACATGTGCTTTAAAAGAAATGTACAATAACTATTTTTATACACAGAGAAAATGTGCTATCTATGTATTTTGTTATTTCAGAAAGAAATACACCTCCAAATGAGACTTGGTAACATGAGGTTTAACACAATACAAACTGTTACGGGGAAGTGCTAAATGCTGGAAAAATATAAGAAATATGAGCAGAAGAGCAAACTAAATGTATTAAACTGATAATGCAGCCACGATAAATTTTAAACAATGAGTAGCATGAACCTTTTTTCTAGAGTTCAAACATTTTAACTTTTTATTGAAAAGATACAATCTCACGTTCAGAGGAGAAATAAACTTTAAAAATCCCCTTTTTGTACTTCTCCCGAAGCTTAAGTTGCAAGCTTCCTATAATCACCAGTACCACCAAAGAAGGTATTGCAGCAAGATGAACAAGGCGGGGGGGAAATAATGCTTGCAATCCAACTGGCAGCAAATTATTTGAAGTTCTGTTTACATAAAAACAGCAATAACCTCAGTGCTGAATGTACTGGATCACTGTGGATAATATATGGCCTAGAAGGTCAGCGCCTCATGCAAGTAGGTAAGGTATCTAGCTTCCAAGTGTGGGTGAAGCCAGTGTGCCATGATAAGGTTAACAAACTGATTCAACAGGACCTAAGAAAGATGCCAGAAAGACGGTAAAAGGTCAAAACTTATTAAAGAGAATCTGATTTTTATAACTTTTCATGACAGTACCCAATTTATACATCTTGCTTCTCCCTTCTTACAGAAGAAAGCTTAGGGATCACTAAGGCTCTGTGCTGTAAAATTAATGCAAGTGTCAAGCTGTTGAGCTGAATCACTCCAAAGGAATGTAATGACTCAGTGTCCAAGATGCTCACTACAGCAGAACTAAGATCATTCCGTGGCTCTACAACTAAAAAAAAAAATACATGATACAGCTTTCAGTGTAGTGGATGGCAGCACCTCCAGCTCTTACCTCTTTCACTCCTCTCTCCATATTGCCATCACTGAAGAGTTCAAATACAACAGCTTTTGAAAGAAATCTCTTTTACCCTATTATCTTCACATGTGCAGAACGTAAAAAAACAATGAAGCTGTAATTTATTACATTTTCATTCTTTTAACTGCAGGGCAGACAAGGACTGCTGGAGGTTCATTCACATGCTAGGGAGCTAGAAGATGACGTAAGGATAGGAAGTCCATGTCACATCTAACAATTGTGCCTGAGTACTTAAAATCGCTGTTGAATGGTAGACTCCAGAAGGCTAAATCAATCAAAGAGATGCACCAGAACAGGATCATTGTTCAGACTTACTTAGATCCTTCTAATTCCACAGTCAAGGGACTGGAAAATACTGGTAATACAATGGTTTAGATTTAGTGAAAGAGGATCGAAAGTAGAACCCATCTGTGGAAGATGCTATAAAGATGTTTTAGACTGAATGACTCAAATGGACAGGAAAAAATCAGCAAGCTATTATTCTTTGAACCTGCTATTTCAAGAACCCCATTTAACAGAATTCTTAATCCACGGGAAATGTAGATTAAAAACTGAGTGTTCTCCTTGCAGCAACAAAACCCCAAACAACTAGGGGTGAAGTCAGGGGGCTATGATGGCATTATTACATGGAAGACCTGAATGACTGAATAAGGAGATACTGAAGGAAACTACTTGGATCACCAGAATCTAACAAACAAAAGGTTTCATGTTGGAAATATTAAAGAAGCTGGAGATTGTGACAGGTGTGCAATAAATCATGCAAACCACAGCAGTTGGGAAGTAACAGCAAAAGAAGAAGGACTTAAAACACTGAAAGACCTTTATGCAAATTTCGTATTTTACTTAGAGCTCTTTGGGACAAGAATCGTCCTTACACTCTGTATTTGCACAGTGACTGGTGCTGGTCTGCAACTGGCCTCCTAGACATTTATTACAACACAAATAATAATAAAGACTGAGCAGACCATGCACTTTGTTCCTGCTGTTAATTGCCCCATTAAGGGAAAAACTAAGTAAGGGGCAAGAAATCTGATTGGCCAGAGCTGCCTAGTCTATGGGGATTGCAAGAGGAATAATTTTATAGATTCAAAAGCAGCTGCGTCCCTTGCCTTTGTCCAGTTCTCAACAGAAAGAAGCTCACATCACAGAATTTCTCCTTCATATGTAGGAACTTGCAATGAGCAGCCTCAAAAGCAACTGAGCTTCCCCTGTCAACTCTTAGGATGCTTCCTCTACAACAGGAGTGAAACAGAATATAAGGGCAAACATGAGGAACATTTCCACTGTAGCTGTCCATACCATAAATATTCTGCAAACAACGGGTCCACTTCATTTTCCCCTGGGGTCAATTTGGCATTTTGCATGGATGTTACATTCACTACTTAAAGAAACAAAGCATACAGGCGTCAGGACAAACTCAAGATGCTGCTCAACCAGTACAGCACTGCATGTACCAAAAAATCACCGGTACTGATCACCAACTCCTCTCTCTTGAAACACTTCAGTAAGAGCCCACCATCCTAAACTTAATTAAAATGTCCAAGAGAACTGGTTCTACAGAGAATCAAACCAGGGTGCTCCTGCCTAGTTCCTACACAGAAATTTGGGCCCAAACCAGAAAAGCCTACAAAATCAGAGATGGTTCAAAATGGCACTTCTACTGTTTTTTGTTCTCCTTAAACCTTGGCACAGCCAGCACATGTCAGGGACTATTATAATTATACTCTTTACATGTTGAAAAATTAATAAACAATTACTCACTTCAGGAAAAAAAAAGGAAGCAGCCGTTTTCTTGACAAATGCTGCAGAAAGCATCAACAATCTCTCTGAAATCTGGGTCCACACCACAGCAAGGGACTAACACCAATGTAAGAATGGCCACTGTTGCCACGGAGAACTGGCACAACTGAAAGCTTGAGTCTGTAATGTTGCAGTATTGTCAGGACAGTGCACCTGATCCATAGGAGCTACAAGGCATTTTTTGTATCTTTGTAACAGAAGAAAGTCTGTAATGCTGCTTTGGCCCAAGTACAGGCTGTTCAATCAATTTCTATTAAGCCACAAAGTCCAAAATTGGGGGTGTTTCAAATGCACTAGTTTCAATCCTGCTAGGCCAAAAAGAGCTTCCACACTGCTTTCGTGGCTGGAAACTAAGGGTTACCTCTTCTGCGGTAGGAAGTCAAGCTCAGCTTCCCAGGAAACCATGAGAATGGTAAAAAATACGCTCTTTCCTGAACAAATAGGTGAGACAGCAAACGTCTGGGACCTCGATAAACTCTTATTGAAATTTATTTGCAGCCTAAAACTTGAGTAAAATCTGCCATTCAATTAGTTCTTCCCTAAAATATTGGCAAGTTCTATACTAACTTCCTTAAGAATCCAGAGGGAACTCAGGTGCACTTGCACTGAAAGGCTTCCAATTTTCTTTTAAAAATTAAATAAAGTTAAATAAATCCCACATATTCCTTTTTAAGCAGACCCATGCTACTCAGTCTTCTCCCCACCTTAACTCAATGGTAACCCAATTCAAATGCCTTACAGCTCTGTCTGAGAACTAGTGGAGAGATCAACGCTTTTTATCTTAAGGATTATGGATCGCTACTTGGCTGACTAACATACCCAGCAGCCCATTAGAAATACCACAAAGGGCACACTGTTTCTCCTTCCACCCCTCAGACTTGAGAAAGCAGCATATAAAACTTCACCCCTTCACGTTGTAGTTCTTAGCCTGCCTGCCTTGTTTCATACTCTAAACATACCAAGATTTATTAACCTTTACAGTAAAAACAAATAAAATAATGATGAAGTAAAAACACAGTGATGTAAGGGCTGCAGCTAGCACCGTTTATCTGTGGAAATCCAATTAGTGCTCAAGTGGCAGAGATACCTGGAAAAGTGCTCACAATCAAATCAAAAAATGATACAAAAACATTAACCTGATGGCTAAAAACTCCACATTTAAACATTTAAAGTAATAAAGGTGCTTTTATTGAGTATTTTCTATATTTCATTAGGTCCCAAATTGACGAGGAGCCCTAGAGATGCATTTCCTGGGCTTTTGGATCCTCAGATCAAATGCTTGACTTTGTTGTTGTTGTGGTAAAACAAAAAAAGGAAGAGTGTTTCTTGCTAGAATGGCAAACCTCTTTCTGCAGTAGCAACTACAGCAAAAATTGCATATGCAGGAAATGCTGAGAAGCTTATGAAGATCTTAGATCTGACACATTCATTCTGTACTCACCATGACGCAAACAGAAATGCTGTTTGAATTACTTTTGCATGTAAGAGTATCTGGATTTACCTCGACTGTTGTGCTCTACCAGAAATTCTTCTCTCAAAGCCATCGCCTCATGTCCCTTGGCTGGGAAAGTGATCGTATTGATGAGACAGTTGCTAGAAAGACAAGTACCCACTGTACACCTTGACGGTCTCAGAAAAGAAGATAGAACTGAATAAATAATGAGATTAGTCAAGCCCCTAGCAGCAGGGCCCTCAGATTAGGTCTGTTTACAAGACTTAACAGAAAAGCACGCTGTCCAATGTCCATGCTCTATCTTTCTGAATACTGTGACTCTGCTGCTTTTTGTCAGCATTAAATCCACTTAAATTTCTTAAAATAGGAATCAGGAGAGAGTCACTGTCAATGAACAGAAGACCAAACTTCTGAGTAAAAATTTTCTTCATCTCTCTAAAACCACAGAACAGGAGACAATAATACTTCATAAGTTTGGGAACATCTAACAGAACTTTACCCATTGGTTTGCTTATAGCAAAATGTTACACTTGCTTCCGCTATCAATTTATGCATGCTGCTCTTAGGCTTTACACAGAGGAGTTGAATATACGCATTCAGAACAGACTGCATTAAATGCAAAATAAAATGCACTTAAATTCCATTCCAAGGTGAATTAACTGAGTTAAAAGAAGCAAACTTCCTTGAAATATACAGAAAGTATATTTATATTACAGAAAGATTTTCTATTTTGCATTTTGTCCATCTATTTTTAAAAGTCCAAAAGTCTTTACTACCTTTCTAGGGAAAAGATTTCATGACGAAATTTCACTGTCAGGATTTTTACCTACTGCTAATCCTTAACTTCCTTTTTTTGTAATATGAATCCACTGCTCAGAAATAAATTTAAGACTTAAGAATATCATATGGATTGTACTGGGTACCAGAAAAATAGTTATTTCTTGACTTTACTGTTCCACTGAGCTGCTACTCACACTCGTACGTTCTGAACTGACTGGCCCGATGTGTGGTATTCTCTTTCTACAGAGAATATTCATGAATTAGCTTTTAGATGCCAAAGAGTACAACCTGTCTTCAGGGAGCAATTTCCACGTCTCTTTAACTTTTGTGCTTGGTATGTAGCAAATCAGAGAGGAACGTGATACCTAGAATTTGCACACTGAAATGTAAAATGTTTAAAATAAAAAATTAAGGACAAAAATCCTATATCAAACATATTTACCACATCAACGTTTAGATTCTCCTCCTCCCCATCCCCTGTAATCAACAGGGATGAGTACTGGGTAAGAATCAGTGGTGAGAGACCTCCTGCTCCTGTCTGGAGTATAAAAAGTCCTGGTTTATTATTCTGCATTTGCATGTGGCAGCAAATGTGTAAATGTTTTAATAATACAAAAATCCCAATAGAGTGGAGGAGGAGGATATGAAAGAAAGAAATACAAGGACATTTACTTTCTTGAGAGTGAGACAGAAAGGAAAAGAGAGAAAGAAGATGACACGATAAGGGACAAAGCAAGCTTTCTGGGGTATATCTGGAAAAAGCTAGAAGAGAAATCATTAGAAGTCCATAGTGCATCTACAGCGATACAGTGCGGATCAATTCATTTAACACTGCCCTGTACATTTACAGAAAAGTACTTTTGATATAATAAAGGCTCATAAACACACAGAAATTGGGTTAGACCTGCTTCGAATTCCTGCCAAACAATGGTTCAGAAAAATGAAGCTCTATTTTAATTAGCTCGACTCAAGAGTGATTTGATAACAGCAGATGCTGTCTGGATGCTTTCAGCTTGATGGGCTCCACATACATGAACTTAAGAGTGGCTTTGATGCAATTAGATATCTCTCTCTCCTTTAACATGTGTTAAGCCGAACCAATGGCCTGTGTCTATTTAACATCTTGAACTAGAAGGTTATTGACACTCTTCCTCATTCTTCTCCAAATGAGTGGAGGTAAAGCAAAGAGAAGGCGGCTTATTTGGGGCTTACCCATGCAGTTTCAACAACTTGAGGACAGAAAGGAAAGGGCACCCATACACTACCCACAATGTAATGTTAAGGTCTAAACATCAGATCTGTTTCTACCACAAACCACATTTCCTGGCGTGTAATTTCTACAGACTTGCTTAGTCCCAGTCAAAAAACCTGCCCTATCAATTGCTGCTTCAACTTAAGTCATTTTCTGTAAAAACAAGAGGGACTCAATAATAATTCCATAAATCCCTTTCAGTCCTACATTCCCAAAAGAAGATTCTGTACACACACTGTACCATTAGAGTAGCTTCCATTCAGTCACAGTACAGCTCTTCCACCTACCGTCCACCATTTTCTTTTAGAGACAACTTCCGTTCCTGGAAATATTTGTGCGCTGACATCTTAGAGAACCCTTTGCCTTTCTAAAGTGATCTACCTACCTCACTCCGCAGCCATAAAGTACAGGCATTTGCTAAAGGACACATGCAACATAGGAGCTGCTTTAATGCATCAGGGACAAGGCTAATAGGAGGTCTTGATTTGTTAATTATCTGTCAGTTTGTCACAGCTGGGCTGCAAGGAGTGGGTGAGGGGGAATCTTTCTGCTTGGTTCTTTCTCTAAATGCTGAATTAGGCTGTCAAAACCTTCATCCCACCACAAGAGGCTGTGAAAAGAAGAGCCAGACCATCCTTTTCTTCCTCTTTTTCCCAGCAGGATATGCTGCTTCAGATGTCCTACCCTCCCACCATGTCTCCAGAAATGTCTATGGCATATATAAAATGACCTTCACACCATCACACCATGCCCAGTTTTGTCAAGGGACATTAGCAGACCTGAGCATGATAAATCAGAGAGGAAATCCCAGTGTCAGGGGAGCACGCAGGAGGCATTTATTCTGCAAGGAGTCCTAAAGTTGCTACCTGCTTGAATCAGCAATTTCAGAGCAGGGTTTTGGAAGGCAGAAAGCTTGGCCCCTGTGAGAGCAGACAGAAAGATATACATGGAGTTATAGAGATAAAGAGCTGGAGCAGTGGCAAGATTCCCTTTCTTCTTACATCTCTGCCCCATGTAATCCTCTAAGTAGGGGAAAAAGTTCAGGCTGTGAAATGGGATAAAGCATGGAATACCCCCATGGAGACAAAGCTAGAAAAGCAGAAAGCAGGCCGTGCCATAGCAGTAGAATTTACTATAAATGCTCATGCCTCTTAAATCCAGCTAAATGTGGCCGTTAAGCCATGAGAGCCTAGGGAGATCCCCACCCACTCCTCTGTTTTCCCTGCAGGCCACGTCGAGAGCATCCCATCACTCAAGTCCTCTCCTCAACAGGCCTGGATTATGAAAAATCCCCTGCAGGAGCTTCCCACATGCAACAGACACACCCCTTTTCTACCACCAGCGATGCTTCTCCCTTTCAGGTGTGGGAGGCTCAAAATTTATTCCAGGTACACAGGGGTACTGCCTGCTTGAGATGGGAAAATTGAGGGCATTCAGCTCTGGCTTTGTACTGGGGATCATAAGCTATAAAGTTACCTGAACTGGAAAAAATGACCATGAACTTTCCCCTAGCCCACTGCAACATAAGAAAGAAAAAAAAAAAAGAGGTGTCTCAAGTTAACATTACAACAGCCAAGGAGTACATACATATAGTCGATACGCAAGTCAAAGCAATTTTCTTCTGTGGACCATCTTCTCCCATAGTTTGGCAAAACTGGTGCTTTTCATCTTTTGAGCTAGAATCCCATAAAACTAGCATTTCACTTCCTAGTGTGATCCACCTACCGGTACACAGCATGTCAGCTGTAAGGGTAGAAAAAGAGCTACAGTTTCCTATTCTCATTATTTAGTCCTGAGCACTAAAACTAATGATACATTTTTACACAGACAGTCCTACCTTCCCCAGATGGGGCCTACTGAGAAATCCCCTGGGGACAAAATAACTGTCTTTATCTTTCACAGGAGAAGTTAATACATCCATTTCAGGCAACATTTGCAGAGCTTATCCCTGGAAAATAAAATCTGCTAAAGCACTGCTTCTCAAACTTTATGCAAGCTCGACTCCCTTTTGCACTCATCTGTTGTGGTGGCTCATCCCACATTCCTCAGCTGAGATGGCAGCAAGTTCCTTCAGAAAAATGAGAGTTATTGGAATAAATGCTAACTCTTCAAACTAGGAGGAACAGAACTCCTAACAGCAATTACAAGTAGAAAGCTGTTTACTGGCTAGTGACTTTGCGACTCCCTTTGAAGCCTTTTGCATCCCTTTGGGGGTTATAACTTAAGTTTGAGAAACACTGCTTTAAGGAACTTAACTATAAAGAGTCATAGCATTGGTGACACAATGTGATGACATAGCATTGTTCCCCACCCCACACCTACATAAGAGTTTAGGGGCAATTTCCCAGCAGGTCCTGGTGGCCTCGGCCCCTTTGCCTTCAAAAGCTCTGCCCTACAGTGATACAGACTCATGGGTGTAGAGATGATGCTTGAGATAAAGACCAGCAGCATCGATAATACAACCAATGCAGCAGTCAGCATTAATTACTCCAAACTACTATAGGGCAAGGCCTGTGTCTCTTAAAACATCTGTCTCTCAATCTTCTGGTCTTTAATAAAATCACCCTCCCAGCCATAGGGTGTAACTGGAATTGTACATACGCATGTGCATGCAAAAACATAAATGCATAAGGAGAGATTCAGGTCCTCATTAAAAAATGGAATAAATAAGAATTCACCAAGGAATTCTGCCAGAGTCTGATTTCCAGATCTTGTTTTGCTGCATTCTTGCCCACAGCCTGCAGAGTTCTGGGTGCCTCCCTATCCTTCTCCAGCTGCACAGTCCTCTTCAAATTCAGACTTCTTGCACCTATAATTACTAGGTGCCCTGTGCCAGGCTCCTTTAATTAACCAACCCAACTCTTCTCCCTTTGGGATCAGACTAAGCTCATTTTTATTAGTTCCATCATTAGTTCCATCAGTATCTAGGCCTAAGCAGGATACCTTATACCACTTTGTGAGTGGGGCTGTAGGGTGCAAATGACCTCCAAAGCACCTGCCTGCAGAAGAGGCAAAGAAAGCGAGGCTATGAACCAAGGAGAAATGGCATGAGGGGTTGATACAACACCTTTCAAACTTAATTATGTTAGCAAAAATGACACAGCTCAAAAAATCCTCAGGAAAATGCCTTGCATGAGGGGGACCTTTGTGTGCCAGTTATGTGCTGCTACAGTGCTGATGTTGCTTCAATACAAAGAGCAGAGAGGCAAGAACAGAATAAAACAAACCCCTTACTTGTCATTACACTGGAGCCAACCTTGTGATTTTTCAGGGCTCCAAGAATGAGCTAAGCATTCCTGGAGAGCACTATTCCCCCAAGCCTCACTCCCTCCAGCTGACACTGTCTTACCAACAGCTAGGATGGAGTCTGAATTACAGGTCCATGCAATGCCCTAGAAGAAGAGGATTCCCATTTCACTGTTTGTACTTAAGACTCTGTGTTCCTGTCTGGTAGATCAGATTCCAGATGCTGTCTGAACAGTTCTTCCCACCCTGCATGGCACCATGAAACATCTTGCTGGCAGTTTCTTTAGCATTTATTGGTATTTTACCTTTAGCCAAGACACTTTCATTCTCTGAAGCTGTTTCACCCGATTTCTAGAAAACTGCAGCACACGTGCAAAAAAGAACTGGCAAAATGCACACTGGCATTTTCTGGACCATGAGATATTCTGTACGTATGTGTTCATGAATGTGATTGAGAGAGAATGGGAGGTGAAAAGCAAAAAGAGCTGGCTAATGTCCTGGGATTTCTTAGGACAGGCGGTCACTCTAGTTGCACAGCTTGACTTCCCCAGAGAGTTTTCTCAAGGAGAAACCAGCCATCGATCTTGGGACACACAACTTCCAGGACCGTTCCTTATCTCAGAACAGCTTCTGCCACGAATTCCTGAATGCGCTTTAATGTTTAAATTATTAAATGCATTAATGTATTTACATTATTCAAGTCTTATGTGCATTTTTCTAAGATAATTTATGTATAAGAGTTTGAATGTCCATGACTGTTAATGTCTACAACCCTTCCTGTTCATTATTGATTCTGGAAGGGAAAAAAAAAAGGCAGTGTTTTAATGCCTTATTTTTAATGTATTAAGAGTCTGAATAAGTGCATTCTCTTTTTTCTTTTGTAATTTCATAATTTAAGTAGTGCATTTATTAAACTGACACAGTATGAATTGTGGTGAAGTCTGGCACAGGTCCATGCTGCCAACGCAGCCCAACCGACCATCATGCTACTCTGCAAATCAAGTACAAGCTCAGCTGCTCTTACGCCAGTTTTTACTCCCTACCTGAAATCAGAAGGGACAGAGACTACAAAGAAGTCTTTTTAAAATACATTTTCTTAACTATTTACATGGCTTTTCTCTGTCAACTCCATTTTAAGTCAGTGAAAGTTTTCTTATACTACTGATGAACTGTTTTAATGCAAACCTGTTTTTTCAATGAGCTATGACACATACTACAGTTTAAAAATTTCTACAGTACCTTTTAAGCCCAGTAGCTCCAAAGGTCTTAAAAAAAAATCTAAACTGAATATAATTTTGTTGTTTCTACACCACAATTGCACACATCATAAATCCAAAAATTTGCCCACAGCTTACTGTTCACAGGCAAATTATATACAGGAATCAGGTCACCTCCACTGCTGAACCACGGTCACTTCTAGAGCAGACTGCAACAGCTATTCAGCAGTAGCTGGCCATTCTGCATGCCAGTTTGGGACAAGAATGCTATAATAGGCAACAGAAACTGCAAAAAAATTCAGCTAACACACAATAGAGCTACCTCCGCTCACTCCACCCACACATAAATGGTGTTGTATGGACATGCACTTTATATATAAATTATGTGTAAATGTCTTAGATGTTTATAGCCAAAAATACTACTTTCAAAGTCCAGTTTTTACTGCCAGACAAATCCACTGCCAGCTGAGCCTGCACAGAGCAACAGTGACACCCGATGGCTTTCGGCTCAACCTTCGGGCACGCGTTCCCGGCGAGAAGCAGCCGGGGGCTCCATTTCCTCTGCCAGTATGGTAGCCCCAACTCAAATCATCTATCAGAACAACTCATCAAGAAGCTGAACTGCAGAGAGATAAAACTTGCTGTACGTAGGCACTGTATGTAATTATGAGTGTGTGCATAAGTTTCACAGTACATTCTGCATAATTACAGCCTTGCCTGGCACAGTTGCCAGTGCGAGCATGAACACACACGCACACACATAATGTATGCACAATATTGTGCATATGGACTTGGGAAAAGACAGAGAACAGTGAAAGTTGCTGGCTGTTGTTTTAAGAGCTGACTCTGCCATTTCTAAGGTTAAGTTTGTGTTTTTTTGCTACTCATTACCATTCTTTAACTGTTACAATTTATATCAGCATATAATGTTAAATAATTACAGGGAGCGGAGCTCACTCTAGCGAGGATATAAATGCGCTGTGGGATTCTACAGATTTAAACAAATAACACTCACAGCAGGGGGTGAGCAGATGAATTAGCATTAATATCCTGCCTGGGAGATCCCAGTGCAGTGTTATGGCTTAAATACAGATCTTTTCTGTAACAGTCAATATGACAGCTACTAGCAATACGGCCCGGCACATTCACTAGTCAATATAGCAGCTGCAGCTAAAAGAATGCCCTTGTAATAATCCATACAGCAGCCAGTTAAAATAAATAACTTCCCTTTAACAGTCTATATCGCAGCCAACTGCATTAAAACCTTCCCTTTTAAGGTCTATACAATAGTCAGCTAAATGGAAAAATTGGCATCCTTCTTGGCAGCTTCAGAGGGAAGTCAAGCATCAAATGGGCTAGAGACTGAATTCTCCTCTCATCTCTTGGGGGACAAGGGGGGTCCCTTCCATATCATGCTGGTGGGGAATCCTGCAATGCGGCTATCACAGCTTGCAGTTAAAGTTTTGTGAGAAGATGATTTAAGCCTCCAAAGCCATCACTTCACTATCCTTCACAAGCAATTACATTCACTTTAAAAAATAAAGACCAAAACCTATTTCTTTCCTGATCAGAATAACGAATCAGGTAGACCACAGCTGTCCAAGAGTAGCCAGCACAGATCTCTCTATATCCTCAGAGGAAAGGCAATACACTTTTTCTAGCACTTTTACCATTAGAGAGATGCCCTATCTCAGTCTAAAAGCAGAACCTGAACTTGAACTCTCTGTTTTAAATCAGCAGCTGCTTTTTTACTCTCTAACAAGAATCAACAGGCTGAGGTAGGCTAGGAGTCTACCACCCTTGGACTATACCACAGCACTTCATTTTGCAATAGCAATTGCAAAAGACCATAATATAAATCATGATAGAAATGGTTACAAAGCATCCAAATCTGGGAACTGAACTGGAGGAAAATCCATGACCACAATGAATTCTGTCATAAGGCCACGACATTCAGTTTTTATATCTAGGGTCAAATTCTGTTCTCACATAAATAGATTTTATACTGGTATACCCTCATTCTTCTGTGATGGAGTGGCTGTAGATTTACACTGCAAATTAACTGACCTGCAAAACAAACCTGTAGAACTTTGACAAATTAAAACAACGCTTCTTGAGGCAAATTAGAAAGTAAACCACAAAAAAACCTCATAAAGCACTTAATACTGAGCTTATAGTTTACAAACTGTTGTACAAGCAGTAATAAATCTCTAGAATGAAATGTGTAGATATTTTCATATTTTCCATACTGCTAAGAGATTTTATTGATGGGGAATTCTGCCACTAAAATACTACATTTGCTAGCTTCTTATAAAAGAAAGCAGATAGATGACAATTCTGTTAGAAATTGGAATGATAAAGCAGGAATGGCATTTATTCTTTAAAACTCCACAAATGAAAAACATCTGCTTGCTTTCTTTTTAAGAAACCTGTCCCTTCGGGTATATATTAAAAAACATAAACATAAACCAGGGGCCTACAATCCCACCAGATGTTTGGCACCTGGAGCCTTTTCAAGTAATTGATCAAGAAAATAAATATTTTTTCAGGTAACAGGAAAAAATTATCTCTGAAATCTTTCACATTGTTAATGCTTTAATTTATTTTATCTCAGATTTTAAGGGAAGACTGCAGCTACAAACACATTCCAGCTTATAGCCTCCCAAATTAAAAATAAATACACACCACCCCTACTCCAGAAGTCACGGTTTGAAGCTTTGACCATATTTTGCAAAATGACAGTTATTAAAAACAACAAACATGCATCACAGTGAGTCATCTGGTTTCCAACTTCTGAGTCAAAAGGGGCTGATTCCACACAAACTGAAACCTGGCGCTCTGACTACTTGCATGTTTAACGATTTGTATCTCTGCACCACAGCTTCAGAACAGGATGTGGAAGAAAAGAATGAAAAGGAGATGGGAGAAAGGGGAGGGGAGGGGAAGAGAAAAAACACTTCTTTACTGGTCCCAGTGTCACTGCAAATAAAGACCATGTCAAGATTTAAACCATAATAATGGAAAGGCTATAAAGGTCCCTGCTATAATGTTTCCTCTGATATTCCCTTTCATAAATGCTCTCTTTATGTTGCATGCTTTGCAATAATACATGTAATGTTTGTGAACTAGCCCCGCTGGGGAAGCTGTATCATATGAAGCTTCACAGAATACATTAGAAGCTAGACAATTCATTTACCAGTTCCTCAACTTTTGTTAGCTGCACCTATCTTCTTCAAGAGAATGCAACAAACATGAGGAGACAAGTAATCTAAAGGAACCTCCAAATATGTTTAGCTGGGAACAGATCTGTATGTACCAACACATGGACGTGCAGTTCGGAGTTACCTCTTCCTCCAATGCAATACCCTTCTGGGTAAGAGTAAAAGCCTCTTCCCACATCCTACATGTATAAGCAAGAACCCCAAACTTGTTCACAGCTATGCCAATCGGATCGAGAGCATCCGAGCTTCCTCTTGGCAGAGACAGTGAAGAACATCGGTGCCAAGAGTATGTGCATGACAGATCCCTGCCAGCACCGGAGCTGGGAGCCTCCTGATGGCAGTGCAGGAACACATGGGCACGGGGTACTGGTTCCAACACCTCTTCCATTTTGCACGTGCAGAGCAAGGCCCAGTCACTTCAGGTAGCACACCAGGCTGCAGGGAGCTCAGCTCCGCCTTCCCAGAAGGAATGACCATCAGCAGCCTGAGGCACCTGCATGCCTGCAAGAGAACAGCACCTCTGTAAGAATTCAGGGTCAGACTGGAATCCCGTGGGGCTTTAGTACTGAATTTCCCAAGTGACCTGATAGCACTACTTTGAAGAATGCTGGGTGCTTGGTAGCTGACCATTAGAGTGAGAATTAAGTCTGTCTTTACGGGATTGTGGCAACCTGATGTTGTGAAAGGGGTTGTCAAAAATATAGTGGCAGGAAAGGCGGGGGGGGGCAGGCTCGTCTCAGTCTTGACTGTAATTCTCAATCACTGCACAGAAAGTATTTATATCCTGTTGGCAGCATGTGTAACCAATGCGACTCTTCGTGTCAGAGCTGTCAATTACGGGCTTGACTTATGAGGAAAGATTAAATGAGCTAAATATGTAGAGCTTGGCTAAGAGACCAGGATGGGGGTGGGGGAAAGAAGAAATGATGTGATAACTGTCTGCAAACATCTGAAGGGTGCAGATGCTTAAGGAGGAAAGGAATCACTTAGGGTGGCACACAAAACAAACAGGAGAAGCAAACTGGAAGGAAGACACGGGAAATTCTCACTGTATAGCAGGGAAGCTCCATTCCAGCAAGATATACTCTGCTGTAGAATTGTCATCCCAAGGAATACCATCATTCAGGTGCTTGACGGAACATTAGGAAGTCGACAGCAGAGGAAAATCCTGCTCTGATAAAACAGATAATGTAAAAAAGTGGGGCATATTGTGAGTGTGGCTGATGATATGAAGCTATCTTTCTTGCTTCTCTCCAGCTGTAAGACCCTTTCACTAAAAAGCTATGCATATTTTCACTGTTACTTTTCCAGAATGGTAATTGTTAAAGTAGAAGTGGCATATTATGGGATCACAACTGGGAAGAGGACACAGTCTGTACAACTATAACAAGAGCTGTGTAAACATGCATACAAACCAAAACAAAAATCCAAACCCCAAACTATTAAGGTGCTTGGAAGGATTTGCAACGTAAGTGACATACAGAGAAATATAAGAAACATGAAAAGCGGGGGAAGAAGTCTCCTCTCCAATAAACTAGTTACAGGAACTCCAAATCCAAGAATTATACCAACTCTCAACTTCCTAGTTTGGCAAATCTTGGTTCTGAAGGTGCTGGCATCAGAAGTATCTGAAGGATGTATTCATGTGCATCAAAGTTGGGGAAAGTTCTTCCTAGTTCCTGAACAAGCCATTCTGCCATTTGTGCCCCAGCTACCTTACTTTTTAATGTGATGAAGATGCAACATACCCTTTGCTCTGAGGTACAACAAGGAAGCCACAGACATTGCAAATTTTTTCTTACAGTGTGGTCTCCCAGTTAAAAGTAGGAGGAAGCTGAGAAGTGAAGAAAATTATTGCATGTAGGCAGTTATAATCTTGTAAGAATAACTAGCTGTCACTAGACTCTTTTTGATTGCAGTAACAATGACACAGGCAGCATCGGGATACAGGCAAAAGGAGTCCAACTGCAGTGGTATTAGAGGTAGGAGAGAAATTAACAATCTCTAGCAACACTTTGCAGATTAGGAGTTTAATAACGTGGAGTCAAGAGGCACTCCAAAGAACAAGTCTCCTGCATAAAGTTATTTCAAGAAGCTAAAAAGGCAGACACTCCTGTGAAGTTCTTAAGTCTGTCCCTCCACTCCCTAAGCAGAAAGAACTGTGGGCAATTGCTGCCCTCTACAAGTTGTTCTGCACATAGCATATTTTCCACACACATGTAGCTGAAATGATACTATTATCTCACCTTGATCCCATAACCCATCATTACCAAAGTGCACACTGTGCAGGCACCTCTTCGCTGTGTGCCGTCACCTGTTTGAAATTAATAGGTACCCTTTCCAACAGCTGGGGTGCACACAGCGAAGCGCTCCCAATCCTTCTGAGTAGGCAAAGAACTGGGCTGGCAACAGATTCAGAACAGCCAGCTGATAGCAAAGCAGGCCACAATCTGTAAAAAACTGTTTGTAGGTGTAGCATGTTTAGACCAGCAAAACATCATGTGAACATAAACAAAAAAATTCATTTTTCTCAAGGGGAAAATATCAAGTAATGCTAAATATTTCCTAACTGTGTGACAGTGTTTTTTTCCAATGTCACAAAGCACTGTAGCTTCCATTTTACCCTCAGTGAGAGATCTGGGATCTCTAGAAGTCAAATCATACCTAACATTAAAAAAGACTCTAACCTAATTCCTAGTACATTAATTTCCCTGCATGTTTTGTAAAGACCAACTTAGAGTATTACAACTATTTTAAAACCATTTTAAAAGTCTTGTGACCAGTAACGTCTGAAAAGCAAGTAGGAATTGCTTTCAGAGCTCTCTTCTGCACAAGTACACAGAAAAGATTATAAGCTGCTAGTTAGCAGCTCACCACACTGTTAATAATAGAAAATGACTGTACCTATCCTAGTTGTTATGCTGCCTCACCCACCGGCTCTGAAGTGTCATTTAACCTGTAAGCTCTTAGGGACGGGCAAAGCCATTATTACATTTTGTACAGTCTGATAGGGTCTTAACCTGCTTTGGCCAGTACCTGCTGCAAGTTTCTAGCTTTCATACATTAACATATAATGCTACAACAGACAAACTATTGTAGTCCACCCTCTTAAAATTGGGATTTAAAGAAATTCCAAGAAAAACTTCCCATTGACCTCAGACGGGCAATTTAACTTGACATGACAGTGTTCCTTTAACTATGCTCAGTAAGTAAATTTGCATCTGCGTGCTTTGCACATATTAATATATTTGTCTAAATCAACAGAGTAAAAGGAATTGACAGATTAAGCGAGTACATTTTGCATGAACAACAAAAGAAGTCAATGAATATGCACAAGTAAAAGACAAAAACAGGCAAAAACCCAATAATCTCAAACTTATCAGAAGGTCAAACACAAGAGAGGTCTGCTTAGGAAATCATAGAACGCTCTTTGCAGCAAACCAAAGGACACTGTGTAAGGCAGTCACACCCCTCTGTCTCCCTGTTCCTGGCCCAATAAAACCAAAATCTGCCCAGCAATTGCCCTGCAAAGCCTGATGGAATTATTGTCCAGCACTGGGAATGCACAGCAACACACTGAAGACCTCCCCAAACAAGCTGAAGCACTATCACACCACCAGGGTTACTCCTGTACAGGAGGTCACAAAGCTGATAGTCTCTCTCTCTCCTGCTGACAGTGGTAAATTATCCTGACTAATGTTTCGCTGGGGGCTATAAGTTAGTTGCCTACTGACTCTTGCTGTCTGGAAATCCCCTCTGGATAGATTTACTTTTAGAGAATCATTCAGTGTAGGCCACCACTCCGAACAAACCTATTGTGGCAGACAGAACATTTGTACAGTAAACAGGTATAAATCTTGTCTTAAACAATAAAGGGGGGGAAAATGGAAAGCAAAAGTGTGATGGGAAGCATCTATCCAGTATACTCTGGTCCCTCACCTCATTTCTGGAAATAAAAGTTCTTCTTAAAAAAAATTCACATTTTTCTACAAATCTAGACTAGGACCTTTGAACTTTAAAAGAAAGGATAAGGATACTACATGGTATCCCTTGCATACGACTGTGTTCCAGAAAAAAAGTATGAGTTTTTCAGTGAAAATACTGCTCTTGTCTTCATTTCAAACAATTTCAGGCAAAGAAGAATCTTCAAAAAATTCCCACGTATCTCATTTTCTGTAGGGTTTGACAGAGCAGAAACAGCATCTATGACTTCATAAGGAGAAGAGGTACGTGAATTCTCAATGTACCTAAAGATTTGTTCATAAAAAGTGGATTCTGAGTACCCTTAACTAACATTAGCCCCAACAAGCTCTCTCAAATCTTATGACACAGTTCTGTAACCTCTCCTCTTTCCCACTCATGGTTTTGTTCACATGCTTAAAGAGAACAGTATTGTTAGCATTAGGCTCCGTCAACTTCTAGTTACACCAGTTAGAGCTAAAAGTAGTCAAACTTAAAATCTTGATTGCAAAGCTCCTTCCTCAGAAACCTAAATTAAATTCTCTTTAACCACAGTCTACTTAAGAGAAAGATTAACAGAATAGGTAAGGTTTAAAAGGAGGCAACAAAACAGGGAGGATCTAATAAATCTATTGTCTGTCACTGAATGCCAAGCACCCAAATTCAGGCAGCTGACAAAAAGGGTAACTGTCCACTTTCAGTTTCAACAGTTTTATCCATTGTAAACACTTACCACAAACTTTCTGGTTTATGTCCAAGGAAACCTAGCTACTGAACACAAAAAATGTAGAGGAACTAAATATGCCCATAACCAAGTCCCAATGGTGGCTTCCACTTGAGATCTCAACTGATGCTTCAGGAAAGCAAAGATAGATACAAACACCGAATGTGTTCAGCATGGACATACTGACTGATGAGACTTTGTGCCTGTGGATACGTGATGGATATAGAAATGTCAAGTCTCTCTTCTGCTCTCCATTTTTTCCATTATTCCTCAATCACCGGAAAAGTAGTTAAAACCAGAAAAAGGATGAAGAAGTAGCAGTACACCACATTCACTTTTTAAAACATGTATTACACATGCAAGGCTAAAGGCTTTTCCAAAGACATAAAAGGGGCAGAATAAAGTCCCTGAAATAGAAATTACCTCCTTTACCAGGCCAACAGACTAGGTCTCACATCTATGCCACCAACTTGCTGAATGAACCTGGCTAAACAGTTAGCTTTTCTAGAAAATGGAGATAGCACAGACATATTCCCTAAACACAGTAATGTCTGCAGTGAACCATATGATGTTTGCATAAAAAAGGATGCTAAAAGTATTCTGGCCGTTATCATGACCCTTAAAAATTTGAAAATCCGTTTAACAAAAGGTGGGGAAAAGCCATGAGGGCTCCAGCACATCCCAAGAAACTCTACACTAATTGCTATAGAGGCAGCAGTAATTCTTGTTACCTTGTACCTTTCAACAGCCTGTAAAAAAGGGAATAAAATGTCCATATTTCAGTGCTAACTGCTATCATCTGCAGCAAGAAACAGAAAGAAACAGCACATGCTAAAAATAAAAGAAGAAAAGTTAAATAATCCTGCAAAAGAAAATACCCTGCTCCTCATACCATGATCCGGGGATTTTGTAACTTAGTGAGAAACCAAAAGACAGTTTTACATTTACAACCAGTATTTTTATATTTACAACTAGTACTTCTTCCAGATACCAAGCACCAGCAAGGGAATGAGGATGTTTCACGGCAGGAAAAAAAAACAACCAACAAACAAGCAGCATGTGGAAAGGCCTCACTTATAAGCAATGCTTCCTACAACCCAGGCTCACATTAGAGGCTCTCATAGGTATAACCATCATAGCTGTAATTTAGACTGCAGCAGATTCAGCAGAAAGCAAAGGCCAACAGCAAACATATTCAAGCTCCTGAACACATCTCAAAAGCAGGACAGGATGGTTAAAAAGCTACAAGATGCTGCTAGGGAGAGAGAAAACAAGCTAAAAACAGAAGCAAAAAAGACTACGTAATTACACTAAAGAGAGAAATTAGACCAAAGAAATTAAGATTTGAGAAGAAAAGGGGATTTTCTAATGCTTTAACCTATGCAGTTACATCTTTTGTACATACCAGGACTCTGCTTTGAGTGGCTGCAAAAAGACAAACCTATTCCAATTCCACAAGTGTTCAGACCATTATCAGAGGTGGCTGCACATACAAGCAGGAAGGGATGCAGCAGTGTTCACTGATAAGCTGGACTCAAGGAGAAGCTGATCCCGCACTGACGATGACAAACGTGGCTGTAAACAGCAGCAGAGCGAGATGCTGACACTCTGCTAACACAAGGTTACACTTCCCACTATGGAGCTACACGGCAAATTTTAATGGGCCAAGACCGACAGCTAGGGAAATGAGTGTCCGCTCTCTGCTGCAAAAATTACAGCTTTTCCCATCCCCCTCCACCTCATTCTCCACTGTCAGTACTGTAACACAATGACCTCTTATTAGGGAGCATTTTTCAGTTGGGACGGTTTATTGTAAGGACACTGGATAACTCAGTGGATTAATGGCATGGACATGGAGTCCCTTATCTCCAGTTTGGTAGTTCAAAACATCAAAAGTGGGTTGAAGAAAGAGCAATCAGGAGTGTGACATGAGTTTGTAAGGCTGCATTATGAATGCCTCAGTAAGGCCGTAAACCTTAGCACGGTATGCCCGGAAGACCCAAAATGCAGGACACGGTATGATGTCTCAGACTGCATCTGCTACATGGTCTTGCAGAACACTGAAGTTCTCTTGCAAACAGCTAGAAATCATGGCTTCTCCTGGATTCCTGTTGAAAGCAGCAGGCTGTGGGGTACAGAGTGCACAGAAGACAGTGCCACTGAGCACAGAGCAGAAGGTATTTGGCACCTTGCAGGATACAGTGCCCAGTAGAATCACAAATGCAATACAAAACCAGTTTGAGTCTATAATGACATCTGCTGCTACAATGCAAGAGGTTTGAATTCTACAGCTTTCTTGTACTTGTGCATAGCACCACTGACATGTTCCAAACAGGTCTCAGTCCTAGGAGTCGCTGAGTATTTTCAGTCACCAATTATGTTAATAAAGATGAGGGCGTACAGAGCAGAATTTGGTCATGAGGTTCTCCTCTTCTTCCTCTGGATTCTGTAAGTCTTCTTCAACTGCTGAACACCAGACTTGAAGTCAGCAGCGATATGTCTGAGCACATGGCTTTCCTGTACAGAGCCATTTGCTGGATTCATGCCACAGTTTGTTCTGGTGTTTCCGTAAACATTTTTATGACATGGCGCCATGTGCCTACAAGTCTGCTTCATGGACTGAGATCTACTGCATGCATTAGAAGGCAGCATGCATGATCCTGGCTACAGAGAAGCCACAGTAGTGTGGTGGAAGTTAGGTCATCTGGCTCACAGAACTGAACTGCTCATTTAATAAGGCTTCTACAGATACTCAGCTGGAAGCAATAATGACTCCTAAGCAAACGTGACAAAGACTGAGAGAGTTTAATATAAGAAAAACAATTAATGAAAAAATAAGGAGAAAACCTCTACCTTTCAAAGGGCTCTAATTAGCTGATGTGCAAGACTCACTCTTGTGAGAGTAAAGTTTATGTTGGAGTTCTTTAAATGTATACATATTTTTATGTGGTAGGAATATACACCTATACAGAAAGACACACAAATGCTACGTGCTCCCTCGGAGCAATTCTTCAGTTGCATATACAGTAAGAAATTAATTAAATCAAAGGTAATGTTAGAATCTGCCTTGAGAAAGAGAAGGAACTGTCGACCAGCATAGGCTGTGATGATCTGCTGCCTGGTATGACCGTCCTAAGGGTGGGGTAGGGGGGAACCCAATCCCCGAAAAAACAAACCACCAAATCCATCACAAAGCACGTGGTGTCAATAAGAACTTCAGGTAACCTCACGTACAGATGTCTATGCAATTAAGGGATGGCACAGTGTTACTAGACTAGAGAGATCTTCACTGCAGAGATTAACAGAAGTCATGAACAGCCCTTTCATTAGATGCATTTTACTGACCCTTCCTGGTTCACAGTCTTTACTCACATCTCTCTCCTTTAAATATCATCTCCTGGGTTCTCCAGATAAGAGTTACAATGTGAAAATACTTTGATGTGGCCAGTGCCACACCATTATGGTAAGTACCTGAGTCTTCTCACTGCAAACAGCTTGTATTCACTATGATCACCAAATGGAAGTCAGAGAAGAAACTCAATGGGAGATCTACATGTTTAGGACAGTAACATGGGCTAAGAACTTTGGCAAGGTTTTGACTAAGTTATGGATGGCTGAAGAGGAAGGAAAAAAAGAAAAAGAAGGTTGTAAAAAAAAAAAAATATATACTGCAGCTCCAGAGAGTGGTGGCTCACTTCCCACTCCGCATCACCACAAAAAAGAAAATAAAACAGGGTTCTCTCAGTTATCCTCATACACAAAAAATCCCAGAGCTCTTCCCAAAACAGTTCTAGAGTGAAAACATTGGATCACATGCACTGTCAGCTGCCAGACACTTCTAAGCTCACTCTGAGTACACTTGAATATAAAGACAGCTTGAATGAGGTCTCTGAGCAGCAGAGGGGTTTTTTATTAGACAATAGCACTAAGAATCTCAGTTTAAATTATGCTGCACAGACTCCTTACTAAATAAGCACTGATCAAGAGCATAAGTTGCACACACTTAGGACAAGCAGCCCATGCTCAAGGACAACTCAGTGGCCTAGATGAGCCATGTCTAATGCCAAAAGACGGGAGCTTATGGCTACAGGTCAGAATTCAGATGTCAACAGCAGGGCAACATAAGGCAGTTTACACCTTTTTCACAAAGCATCAGCTCCTTAGAAACGCAAAACAGTGGATGCAAAATGATGCATCAAAGAAAACAACTCATGTATATTATATTATCAGCAAGAAATTATATGCTGCTTCTCGAAGAACTTACCAGTGGCTCTCGAGATGCTGCATTTTCAGTCGCAGGGCAGGAGCCAGCCTGTAAAGCAAAAAGAAGAGTGAGGTTACATTGCCACCTGATGGACACAACCAGAAATACTTGTCCGATAAAACAACTCTTCCTAGGAGCAGGATTTAGGCAGACACGCTTGTTTCTGCTATCAGTAGCAGTTCTGTGATGGACTGAAGACAAAATGGCTAGAATCACAGAAAAAAATTAGTTCCAGCAGTCCCCATTTAAAACAACAGAATTTACAGAATCTGCAGAACTTTCTTTAGGGAGCCAGCAGTTAAGAGCTACGGAGACTACAGAGAGATGTCATGAAAGAAATTTTCACCCTAACTCAAATTCTGGAATACATTGTGCAGTAAACAAACACAGCGTGAAACTGGGACTCTCTCCATTAAACTCTTGGTTGCAACACTTGTCACACTGCATGGTATAAGACTGGACATGTTCATCATATATGCCTGTCTCAAAGGGACCTGATGAGTCCTTGACATCCACAAAGAATTCTGCAATACTAAGGGGAAGAAATGCTGCAGAAGTCCCAAGTACAGCTATTGAAGTGGATGCAGAAGTACCTCACTCTGTCTCCATGGTTCACCTTCTCCTCTCTAGAAGGACTAAGCTTAATTTGACACCAAGCTTCTCCCATTTCTGTGATCCAGTAATGCACCCTTTGTTTTCTGCTTCTAAAGATTTCAAAGCAACTATGATTTAACTAAATCTCACAAAATGTCAGCAATACCAGTACCATCCTTGTTTTCCACACATAATTAAGAGACGTAGTTTTAGGGCAAATGCTGAACACCTTACCTTGCACACTAGGAAAGAGTAACAGGAGGAAACTATTTGATTAAAGCAGGACAGCAAGCCAAAGATTGGACTAGACTTAAAATTCAGGAGCTTCCACCCTCCAGGCTCACCTGCAGTTTTGCTTGTATTCATTCACTCATCAAGAACAGGCACAACATTTTAGCATAGTCCCATGTTTTACAGAATTACTCTTTGGGCTTTTCTTCACATCCGAAAGAAAGCAGTTTGGTCTCTGTGTAACTAGCATGTATTAGCTCTCCCAGGGTAGAGACACCTAAGCTTTACCATAAAATAAACTTATCCTGGTCAACCATCTACCTTCAAATGGGATTCACATAATGTTAAGATGGTCTGAACCATATTGCCTTCACTGTGTTTTTTTTAATCTTAGGAGAGGTGACACATACTGGTTACCTCAATGGTAAAAAATTGCAGTTTTATTAGTAATGAGGACAAGTTTTGAGGCTCAGTTAGAAGAAAAGGAATCCTATTCATTGAGCACAGGGAAAAAAAACTTTTAAGTGATAGCATAAAGGTCCTTAAGTGACTTTTCGGCCTTCAATTTTATTCATCACTTTTGTGCAATATATCACACTTTCAAAGCATCTCAAGATTTTTTTTCCCCATCTACAAAATACAGAAAAAATATAGATAAAAATACGTATTTACCACAAGAGGGCGCCAGAAACTCAAATAATACTGCAACTCAGCTGCTTCCAGACATAAGCAGCATCACCAGAGCCCAGCCAGATCTCACAGCTAGGCAGTGATTCTCTAGAGAGGCCCTTCATGTGCCTTCATCGTCATTTCTGTTACTCCACTACATATCTGCAAAAGTTCAGCCACTGAAAATTCACCTGACATAACCACTGTAAACATCAACTCCAGCACTATACTGGAAGTCACACTGCTTGGTCTATCTGTAATGGAGACAATGCTCTGTGATAGCAAGAAAAGGGCACTTCTCTCTTCAACATTGTGTCCTAGTTTCAGTTGGGATAGAGTTAATTTTCTTCCTCGTAGCTGGTATAGTGCTGTGTTTTAGATCAAGAGAATAATGTTGATAACACACTGATGTTTTCAGTTCCGAAGTTGTGTTTATACTAAGTCAGGGACTTTTTAGCTTCTCAGGCCCTGCCAGCAAGAAGGCTGGGAGGGGTCACAGCCAGGACAGCTGACCCCAACTGGCCAAAGGAATATTCCTTACCATATGACATCACGCCCAGTATATAAACTGGAGGGGAAAGCTGGCCAGGAGCTGCTGCTCGGGAACTGGCTGGGCATCGGTTGGCAAGTGGTGAGCAACTGCACTGTGCATCACTTATTTTGTATATTCTAATTATTTTATTATTACCATTATTATTATTTTCTTCCTTTTCTGTCCTATTAAACTGTCTTTATCTCAACACATGAGTTTTCCTTTTTTTTTTTTATTCTCTCCCCCATCCTGCTGGGGCAGGGGGAGTGAGCAAACGGCTGTGTGGTGCTTAATTGCCGGTTGGGGTTAAACCACGGCACCTTGTCACTGGCTTCCCATTTTCATATGCATAGTGTATCTGCTTTCACGTTTTTTATAGCTGGATGAAAGAAAAATAATGAACAGTCTCAAGATCCATCTATTTCTCCAAAAATATGGGAAATCTATGAGAATCAACACAAGAATATGGCTTGCATGATTCATTAATAAGTTAACTGAAACTGTTTAGGTTGTGGATAAACTCATTTGGTGCATATGCTCTATGTTATTTCTTCAGTCAAACCCCAGGAGTAACTCACTATGGCTAATACTCTAAAATATTGGGGCCTGATTCATAGCACACTCAAGTAAAAGATTCTCATCAAATTTAGTTAGCACAGGGTCAGAACTGCTTAGAAGAGGCAGACAAAGAGCAGCACAGATACAATTCCAGTTGAATACTTCAGAAAAGCACCTATAGCTGTTAACTACTATTTCCATGAATTGTTCCATCAAGCCACTTGTTTTCTAAGAATACACGTATTTTGCTCTTCTATAGCATGTTTCAAAGAAAATTCAAAGCATTTTAATTACTTAAGCTGACTTTGCAAAGAGAAAAACTACCAAAGTGTGGTGCAAACAGTAAAGGCACAAAGAAGAAAGAAACCACCACAGAATTTATATCATCAGAAAATTCCCAGAGCTTCCTAAGTGCCAGAGCTTGTATGTTCTGCCCTAAGGAGCTGCACTAGTTCATGGACTGTCACTCCACACAAAATTTGGCCAATCTGGGAAACTGCCTGAAGAAGGATTTGAAATGAAGCCTACGTTACCGTGAGAAAATATGTATTGTAAAATAGGTAAAACCAGGTAAAAGTCTTGATCCTGAAGACAAATACTCAAAAATTCTGACATCTGCTTGTACATAACCTGATGACATATATATGATTGGTTGGATAATTTAAGGTACTTTGACTGCATTGTCCAAAGCTACCAACATTTTAAATGAGATCTGCATTTTCCTTGCAGCAAGATTTCCAAGTACAAGGCACAGTGTAACAGCAAAGGAACGGGTCTTACATGGTAGGGGACAGCAACCCTCCAGAACATGTCAGCTCCGAGAGGAGTCAAAGAAGACTTCATCCCCACGCGATGGCTGTTCAATAGCCTATATTTAATGAAAACAATGGACATCACAGTCCAGAGACCATTGTTCTTCACCATAAACCATCCTTTAAGGCAGAGAATCTAGAGGCTTAACAGTCAAGAGCTACAGGCAAGCGGGGAGGAAAATTTATGTATATATTGACTAACAGTGCAACTAGGGAATTAAGTCTCTGGAACAACAAATCAGGCATCTTTCAACATCTTTGAAATTTGCTTTAACTACTTCCTTATGTGAAGAAAAAACACAGCTAGAGGTAGACTCAATCCAAAGTGGGTATAATGAAGCTTTAGAAAGAAAACAAGCAAGATTTGGGCCTTTGTACTCTGCTTGCTTCCCCACTAAACCACATGTAAGAACATCACCAAGTATAAAAGATGTTGGAACACCAATGCATTCTGTTGACGTTATCATCTCTCCTTTCTCAGTCTCTTACATTAAATTTATGTGTAGTCTGTTTTTAGCACAGTGAGCCTTCCAGTGTTATAAAACAAACCACCCTGTCCCAGCCGAACCCAGGACACCCACACATGGAATCCGCTCTGCCTGTCCTACCTCAATGGCTGCACTACCATTTGGGTCCCAAGTCAAATTCAGCCACTGATTTTAACAATTTCAAGCCTTTTATGACTCGCACAGACCAGCTACACCCTGACTTCCAGGCTACGGGATTCTCAGCTTCTGCACAAAATTGTACAGATAATTAGGTATCATTTTGTGTCCCAAACTAAGCAGCTTGGAAAAATGTCAACATATTTATCTAAACCAACTGCACTACTGCCAATTAATGTTAAATAATTTCACACTACTGGGATTTGTGGTTAAATGGAATACCAGAGGACTGGGTTGCTGGCTAGCTGAGCCAAGAAGACTCACCAAATATATTGTCAAAGTATTCAGCATCAGAGAAATACTGATAGCCAACAAAAATCAGAAATCAGTCATTCTGTTCAGAGGCTGTACCATCATCGTGCTTTTTCCTTACTTTTACTATAAGGAATAGTAACAATGAGATGAGATCTTTTCTTCTGTTTGATTTTTTGTAAAGACATTGTTAAAGGCCCAAGGAACATGATTCCTAAACAAAAACAAGTATTTTAAAACCTCTGGTAGAAATGTTTATTGCCTTTAGAATATAATTCTATCTATGTAAATTATTTCATTTGAGCTGCAACACTCCCCCTTCCCCACAGTGCTTGAGGCAATATATTAATTCATGAGAATGAGAAAATTAAACTAAGAAAGACAGATAATAAGCCAAAAGACATTTGACACTCCCTTTTCAGCATCTAAACTAACTAGATTTGTAATAGAAAACACGATAGGACCCAAACATAAAAATGTTAAGCAAGGCAGTGCTACTACTCATAGCTTTATGTGGAATGCTTGGCAATAAATAAACAAGCATTATCAGGGGTAGAAAGTAAATAATTTTTGAATTCTCTACACGTTTAGCATGCAGTGGGGACAACTTTTTACACGCATTGACAATAGCATCAAAACTGCAATGGTTGCATAAGAGGAGTGGCATTTACATTCTGCTAGACTAATAAAGGTATTTTCATTGTTTTATTCCAAAATTGTCCCCTGAAGAATTCATCTACTGTGCTACATATTCTTCAGTCAAACCCCCTTTTTCTGGCCAAAGCTGCAAGATTCTCTCAAATCCCACCCAAGCCAACAGATTGAGAGCACTGAACACTTCTCAGCTATCTGGATGAGGAACGTGCAGTCAGCGTAAGGCACATGCTAGATGGCGAAGGTGGGGATACCTGTCACCAGCAGGCACCGACAGCCTCGGACAGACACAACAGCCCTTCCGTCTCCACACAAGTACACAGTGTGGAGAAGGAGGAAAGTTAATATACAAGCAGGGCTGCTCCTGGTGTGTGTGTGGAGGGGGTAAAATGAGTGTGGCTACCCTCTAGCTGAACTCGAGCGTTACCTCACATACCTGAAGCAAGGCAGACCACCAGAGCTGCTCTTTAAACAAACTCTGCCACTAATGAAGTCATGACAGGCCAGGAGCCAAAACGGGAGCAACTAATTTGCTACTGCTCGAGAATCCAGCATTTTGCAAACAATGTGACAGAGTCCGGCTGGGGAGCAGTTAATTGACCGTTTTCACCCACAGTGGCTTCAGACCACCTCCCTCCCCAGAGGAGCTGACACAGAAGAGTCTCTGTGGTGAAAAGTTAACTTTGCAGCCTGAGTATCCTGCCTTGTCTCAAATTCTTCCTGATTTAGAAAGCAGCACAAGCATTAACTCCACTATGTTCTTTACAGGCAGTGCCTGAAAAACTCTCCGGGTTACGTATAAGGTAAGAGTTACCATTCCCATTTTTCACTATGGAGAGTGACAGAGTGACTTTCTTCACGTCCTTAATTTTAAAACCCAGGGGGTGCTCTGGCTACATTTATGAGGCCCATTAAAAAGCAAGACTTTCCTATTTCCAAACATAAATCCTTCTTTTGAGGTAAAGCAACATTAAATAAGTGTTAAAAAAAAAGGGTGCAATGGGAGGATACTATATCCAAACTCAAGAGAACTCAAATGTTTCTCAGGCAACCACCTTTGCCAACTGACCAGATTGCTTTCTCAGAAACCTCTAGTCAAGTGCCTTGTAGACCGCCCAAGCAGCTTATGGATCAGTCACAGGTTGTTCCAGGTTTCCTCATTCTGAAAGCATTCACTCAAGGCATGAGGAAGGGACTCTAATGCCTGCACTTCAGACTATGACTGATGAAAGCATGTGGCCGATACAAAACTTCCCAGCAAACCTACTGTGAGTTTGGTAACCTGGCCTTTCACAATCTAGGAGAGCTGTGCTCGTTAGTCAAGAGTATGAATTTTATGTAATTTATTTCTATTTCAGTTTAGTTCAACAATGTTCCCTACAAACTCAGCCTCCTCAGTCCAAAATAAAAGGATCAACAGAGAGGTTCACAGTGATTTAGACAAATCTGGATAGATTTGAATGACTAAAAGCATGTCAGTGGCAGATTTTGCTCTATTTTCTTCCCTGTTGCTGAAACAGCCAGACCTTTCGTCTCCTGCAGGAGGGCCCTCTGTGGCCACCTAAAGGATTTTACAAAATTCCGTTGGTATCACATACTCAGGTGTCTGTCCAAGATACTGGTGAGATGAGAGAGCTGCCAGGAGGTCACTAAATTTGAGGGAGACAGAGTTTACCATTAAATACAAGTTACCCTGGATCATGAGCAAACCTACACTATATACAACAACATCATACTTCCACTTTTCCCTCTGGCTCCTCCATTCATTTCAGGTTCCAGTTCAAAAATATCTTAAGCACGCACTCAAGGCGGTGAACTTACTTCTCTTTTAGTCTCTCCATTCAGTTTTTGACAATGCTTATACTACATCTATCATTGTTCTGCCCTTTTGTGATGCTGGTTCAAGGATCTTTCTCCCTGGCAGTAGCAAGCCAGAAACAACATTTTGTCTAACTGGTACTCCACCTCATTTCAAAACCCAGCTAACAGGTAAACAGCTGGCTGTGCCTTTTCTTTTCCCTCCCGCCATTCAAGTGCTTTATTGAGTTTCTGATACAGACCCTAAGGTGAAAATTCACCCACTGTCTCGGGGCCCGGCCTGTACAGCTCTTCCAACCCGAGCTGCCCTCGGCTGCCGGGTGAAGCGCGCCCCGCATCAGCCCGTGCCAGGATGCCGAACCGCAAACCCAACTGCCCCCGAGCGAAGCTTTGCTGGTGCCACCGGGCACTCGGGGCGAAAGCCATGCCGGGACGCGCAGAGCCGCCGAGCAGGACGACCCGGCCCTCCGCAGCACCGGCCGTCACCCCGGCCGTGCCGGCTGCCCCGGGCAGCAGCCCCTCACCCTGAGGGTGGGAGAGAGGGACGGAGGGCGGGAAGCGCAACGCGCCCCTCAGAGAGCCGCTGTCACCGGCCGCCGCCGCCTCCTCGCCAGGTGCCGGTGCCCTCGCCAAGGCGACCGGGCTCCGGCGCCTTCAGGCCCAGCGCGGCGGGGGCTGACGCGGCACAAGCCGCCCCCGCGCCGGGGCACCGTTACGGCGGGGGCGGAGGCGGCGGCGAGGCCGCGCGCGGGGAAGAGGCGCGGAGCGGGCCGGCGGCGCCGCGCGCGCCCCTCACGGCGGGAGGAGGCGGGGGGGGGGGGGGTGTGTGGGGGCAGAGGCGCGGCGCCCTCCCCTCGCCCGCTCCCCCGCCGAGGCGGCGGCAGCGCCTTCGCCCGCCCCCGCCCCGCCCGTCCCCTGCCACCCCCTGCCCGCGCCGAGCGGGCAGCGCCGGCCCCGTTTACCTGGCTGGGCTGCTCCGCTTGCTCCGAGGAGGCCATCTTCCCAGGCCCGGCTAATCCATCCCCGCCCAACCGATGGAACGCCCTCACCGCCGTTCCCCTCGCGCCCCGCGCGGCCCCACCGGCTCGCGCTGCAGGCAGAACGAGTCGAACGCCGGGGCACCGATGCGCCCCGCGGGGAACCACTCCTGCCATGAGTTTCCGGCCTCTGCGGCACTCCCGCCGGGACGGGAGCCAGCGGGTGGGAGGGCTCGGGGCAGGGCCGCGGAGAGCGAGCCACAGACTGCGAGACTGTGTGGGTTGCAACGCCCTGCCTTGCCTGGCACAAAAGTTTTCCTTGCCTGGAAAAGCCAGTTGGGCCGTTGACAAAAGCCAGGCGGTGCGGCAGGGCCATCGTGCGCCGCTTCGGCGTCGCTGCTGAGGGGTGTAACCATGGATATCACTCCCTGCTATTTTTTACGGCTCCCAGAAGCCGTAAATAACAAGTCGAATTTCGTAGGGCCAGCAAGAGCTCCTAGGAGGGCCACAACACCGGGGCTTCGCACCCCGATAGTGCCCGGGTACCTTTACTGCGTGCCTGTATTTCTTCTGTTTATGTATTAATTTCACACCCAGCACACCTGTCTGCGAGGGAGCGCGTTACTCGCACACACCTGGGCACACTCGTCCTATTCCTTTGTTTCACAAGCAATTAAATGGCTGCCGGCGCTCAAAGAGCCGTCCGAGGGCTTTACAGCGCCTTTCTCGGCCGCCGAAGCGCAGACGAGCTCTGAGGAACAGCCCCCGCCGCGCGGTGACTGCCCGAGCCCGGGCCGCTGGCTCAGCGGACCCCGAAGCGGCCACCGAGCGGCCCCGCGCCCCCGCCGAGTCCCGCGCAGAACTCCGCGTCCCAGCGCGCCCCGCGGCCCGTCCCGGCGAGCACCGCGGCGGCGGCCATGGCGGCGCCGCTGAAGCGCTGCCTGCTGCGGCGGAGGGACGGGCGGGAGCAGCACGGCGTGGCCGCCTCCTGCCTGCGGGAGCTGCGGGACAAGGGTGAGGGGCGCGGGAGCCGGCGGGGCCGTCCCCGGGGGGCTCCCTGCCCTGCCCGCTCTTTGCGGGGGGGCGGCGGGGCTGGGCCCGATCTGTGCCGCGGGAGGGGAGCGGGTCCTCGGTGGCGGTTGCTGAGGGGGGAGGCGGAGGGTAAGCGCCCGGAGCGGCACTGAAACGCGCCTTCTTCCGTGCGTATGCCCCGATTGATTCGAGTATCAATCAATATTGATTTCTGGGGGGGAAACTCATGACTAGGGGCTAAACCAGAGCCGGTGTGCAGAGCTGTGTGGAGACAGGCCCTGGGCTCTAGCTTGAATTACTAAGAGTTGTCTTTTGTGAGGGGTGGAGTACAAGGGCAGTGCGTGTGTCACTTCTATTATTTCATCAAGTATTTTTTTCTGTTCTGCAGCTAGTGGCATTCTGGCTATTGACAAGGCCAGGGAGCCCATCACCATAGTACTGGCAGAAGATGGCACCATCGTGGATGATGAAGATTACTTTTTGTGTTTGCCGTCTAACACCAAGTTTGTGGCACTAGCCAAGAATGAGAAATGGTCCAGCAAAAGCTTAGGTACTGCGAGGGTGAGGGAGCATGGAAGGGGAGGGGCGTTTGGAATACACCTCGTGAAATTAGGCTGTCTCGGGTGGATCAGGAATGACCCGTGAAACTGGTGACTCTTGTGTCAGACAGCGGAGCGGCCTGGCTCTCGGAGGCTGTGGATGAAGTGGACAGTGCTGCAGAGAAGTGGAAGCAGCTGGCCAGGCAGCTGAAGGATGACCTGTCTAATATCATCTTGATGTCTGAAGACGACCTCCAGGTACAGTGGGGAAATCTCTAATTCCTGTCCTTGGCTCTGCCCGTCATCCATTTATCTCAGTAGATGGCAGAGAACAGAATTAAGTAAACAAGATCTCGAGCTTAATCCAGCTGCAGTTGTTTAGTTGTGGTGCGAGAGTCAAATTTCTCTCACAAGTATCTGAGGAGGATGCTCTTAATCACCAAGTGTCCCTCACAGCGTGTCTTTCCAGTGTAACAAGAGCGCTCTCGTTGTTTTAAGGTGCTGATTGACGTACCACGTTCAGACCTGGCAGAAGAACTCGCCCAAAGTCAAACCAAAATCCAAGTATTGCAGGACACCCTGCAGCAGGTGCTGGACAGACGGGAAGAAGAACGTCAGTCAAGACAGCTCCTGGAACTCTACCTAGAGGCCTTGAAAAATGAAGACAGTATCTTAAGCAAAGTAGCAGGTAGGAAGCACTAGGATGCTAGAGGAGGAGGTTTTCAGAAATGCCTGAAGTAGTTGAGTGGAATAAATTAAGACAGTGAAGGACTGGAGTGAGTCACTTGCTTAGCAGCTGTTACTGCGGTTAATAGCTGGTGTAGTGTAAGAATTCTGTGACTGGGAGAGAGCAGGAGTCCTCTCACTGCTGTGTCACATTTCTCACAATGCCTGAAAGTAGAATACTGGGAGAAAAGCTTAAATCACGTAGTCATCCTTAACATTACAGATTTCTTAAGTTAGAGGATGCACCTAAATAGAATGCCTGTTTATTAATCTCAAAGCCATCAAAGCAGTCCAGGCCATTTTTCCTGTCCTGTGTTTGTCACAGGCCGTAATGATTCTGCTGCTTTTCAGAATCTGAGACTGTACCAAGAAAGGAGATGGATGTGGTTGACACAGGTACCAGCAGTACAGGCACCTCAACCAAAACAGCGCTCAGTGACCAGATCCTTGCTGCTCTGAAAGAGAAACCTGCTCCAGAGCTCTGCTTGGACAGTCAAGATCTAGAGGTGGGTGAGAATGACATAACCACATTCTGGCAAATCTCTCCCTCTGGGGAGAGAGGTTATAGGGGAAGCTGCTCTTGCTTCTGGAAGCTTTAATGTCAATATATCTCAGTCTCAATGTGGTGAGATTTAATCTGTTTCTCTTCCTCGGTAACGCTACCCCCTGCTTGGAGCTCCTCGGAGTAGTGTCAGCTGGCTGTTGCAAAGTACTCTAGTCTGTCCTCTGAAAAGCCACAAAATAATTTTGGTTTTGATCTCTGTCAAATCAGTCAGCCAGTGCTTCGTCTGTCTTAACAGCAAGGGTTGGTTTTTTTTGTATGCAAATGCATCTAGCTATATTTTTTTTATCCATCCCAAATCAAAATAAAAATCTCCTTATTTTGGAAGACAGTGTAAATAAACCCATAGCTTGGCAAGTCTAGGTAAACTTTAACCTTTAGAAGGTATGTTCTTTCTAACACTATGAATTTCCCCCTCTTTTTTACCTGCTGTAGAAACTAACTGTTTTCTGTTCCTCTGAACATCTGAATATAGCTTCAAGCTCTAAGTGTTGGTAGAATACTGAAAAGACACTAGCCCACAGGATAGATGATGAAAGCTGGGAACATCTTCAATACCAAATTACCAGTATTAAACAGGGGTCTCATTACTGCTGTTCTTAATGTGGGCAGAGGGGTTAGTGGTGGAGGAGCATCAGCAGAAAAGATGGTTAGAAATCTGTCTTGCTACAGCTGGTCTTGAAAGAAGACACACAAGCCCTGGCCTCGGCTCTAAGGTGGGACAAGCAGAAAGCTGAAGCTCTGCAGCAAGCCTGTGATCAGGAGCTCTCCAAGCGTCTACAACAAGTGCAGACTTTGCATTCCCTAAGGAGCACGTCAAAGGGCAAGAAAACGCTACCCTGGGGAGACTGGCTTAGTTCAAAACGCAAGAAATAAGACTTGTAGTGCTGCTTGCAATTTTTTGTTTTGCATTAGAATCAATACAAAGAAAGATCCTGGGAGCCATAGTTTGCTGGTCATACTGTGGTCTGGCTATAGACAACTAAAATCTGGACATTGTCCTGAGGCTTAAACTCCTGTGATGATTCAAATCATGTGTAACCAAAGGGATTTTGACTTTCTGCAGCATACTAGAACAATGGTATTGCTAAACACAGCATGTAAGGGTTCAGCTCTGAATACCTGGTTGGGAGCCAGAGGCTTCCATCTGATAATGATGGATCTGGCTTCTGAAGCCGCAGGCAGTTTGCTTACTTTGTCTTCCCACCATTTTCAATGTAAAGGATGGATGACCTCTGGAAGACACTGGGAAGCACAGTTCATGAACAGTGCAGAGGGGTTAGCCAGCAGCTGTCTGGCTTTAAGCTCCAGCCTGGGGTCTACCAACTTGAATTCTCATGCTAATTTCAGCAGTTAAAGTAAATTCAAAGTCCTTTAACTTATGTGCTTTTTCTGTAAGGAACTCCTGCTTCTTGGGTGCAGTGTAAGCACTAACTTGTAATGCACAGCAAAGGTGGAAATACTTGCCTTGTAAGGTTGTGGGGCAGAAGGCTTGTATTTGGCCTGTCTGTATTACTCTCCTAATCATTAAGGTAGTATCATGATGCTTTTGTATTAACAGGCTTATTTTTAAATTTGTTACAGTCTTTTTTTTCTAATACCATTAAAACCTTTTTACCTTACTGTTGGACTAGTTTTGATATTCCCATCAGCTGCTACAATTAAAGAATGTGCTGATGAGTACACTATTACCTTAAGGATAGAGGAAGAAGACATTAATGTTCGTATTGGTGACACAGCACCAGAACTCTCACCTGGCACAATCTGTTCTTCTGTTGTGAGAACAGAAGATGCATATGAAAAAAATCTGAAAAGTGAGCTGAAACTTCTGATAAAGTTTAGTAGGTACAAATATTTTCTAGTATCATGCAAAACCCCCTGATTTAACACAACCTGGAATGGTACAGGGTGCCAAATGCAGACATTCAGATGAACCCACAGAATAGAGACATTCCAGCTGAATTACTGCGCACTCAAAGTTAGACTGCCAGTGTAACTAATAAATATACTAAACAGTTTAGTGCCTTTGAGCAAGTGAGTAAAAATACTTAGGGTAACTTCAGATAAAGCTGCCCCTAGGGGAAATGACTGGACTTAGTGGGGAAGCTTGCAGTCACGTTTTGGTCAGTCTGGTTTGCTAGGGCAAGTAATTGCTTCTTACAATATACACTTTTGGCTTGTAACGTTATAGGCCATGGCAGGTAAAAAGGTTTCCTGCTGCTTTAAACAGTTACAAGCTTTTTATGTTTTTATTTTTCTGAAATAGCATATATAGCTGTGCGTTAACAGAATTTTTGAAGCATGCTCTACTGCACACAAAGCTAGTTACACTGACTACCAACAGCTGTAGCATGCATGGAGTAGACTAGTTGTTAGCAAGCTTTTTCTGTCAGCTTGTGTCTCAGCTTGTGATTACCACTCTCTCCATTATAAACCAGTTTTTCAGTATTGCCCAAAGCTGCAATGCTTTTGCTTTTTTCAAGCTCAACTTGGCTATGGAAGTTCTACTGCTCATGCTGTACAAGAGGAAAGAAGGGTTTTGCCTGTGGCTTTTCCACATCTACTTAGCAGATAGCATCATTACTTTATTTAACTCACCTACTTCCAGGCAAACACTGAGATGGAGTCACAGAGACCATGCTGATCATTCTTGTAGGAAGGCAGTGATGGTCCTTCCAATCTAGCCTTAAGGAAAAAAACAGATGGAGGGTTTTCACTGCTGCTTTTTCCTCTTTTCTGTTATCAAGGTTAGAGCCCTTTAGCTGTCTGTAAATTATTAAATGCTGCAGTTGTTATGTTATAGAATTCAAATTATCAACTAGACCTATGCAAAAATTAGCATTTCCTTGATCTTATTCCTGTAATATTTAACAAGTTTTGAACAGGGTGACTGACCTGCCCATGATTCACAAGGACAGATTTTGTATAGGTGTTCAAGAGGGAGGGATACAGTATGGAAGGTCTGTAAAACAGCCAGAAGATGTGTGGAAACCTAGGGTGGCTGCCATTACACCTTTTTCAGGGTAAAAGTTTTAGAACATCAAAGCCTTGAGTCTTTAATACATTCCAAGTAGACGAACCTAGCTTTTAACAGATTACTTCTTCAGCAATAGGTTTGCCACGAATGAGTATCCTCAATTAATGCTCTTCAACACTGCATTAATGATTTCTCCCATAAAGCACCAAGAAAAGCTTTTTGCCTCTCCTGTGGGATTGGGTTGATGACCCAGGTACCTTGAGGTAAATAAAGCCTCATGAACCTCAAGAGTATAATGTATAGTGGCACTAAAAAAAAGCAATGAAAACCGAGTAATGTAAGCACTGGTATGCCAAGACAGATTTCCTGTTGATTACAGAATTGGTGGTTTATTATCTACCTAGTCTACATCCGTGAGTAGAAGAATTCTTCTAAAAAATACCTCATCCCTGAAAGTGGAACAGTCTGGGATAGGGGGAAGGGAGATTAAAGTATCATTGTGTAAAATGTCCTGTACAGAGCCAGAGATAGGGATTCATGCCATTTCCTATTTTCTTCTACACTGTAGCACTTTATTATTTGATAAATAGTGGATAGTTCCAGCCTACACGAGGCATGTGGTTTTTTTCCCTATCCACTACTGTTTAATAGCTCAAATACAGAGCAAGAATAAAAGGGAGCAGCACATGTAAGGAGTCCAGAGCATTAGTCTTTTTCCATGGTGTCACTGAGTGACTCTAGTCCAGAAAGTGCATTCTTCTTTCAAGAGAAGGGTTTTAAACAAGGAGCAAGACTACACCCAGAAATTCAAGGGTGATCAAAAATATTCTGTCATCTCGTACCTTCTTCATCCTGGGGTAGTATTTAAGGTATTATTAATAAAATGAAAACCTGATGATTTCAAATTTGGTTTTGTGGAATTGCCCTAAACTGTATCCTTCAGGAAGGAACAAGTGGTTCCAAGGAAGAGCTTGCCTTCTGAATCAAGGGCTGACCAAGAGAAACACTGTTTCAAGTCCTTCCTCTCTTGTTGCATATTTTAGACTATCCTTGGCAAGCGTATTCTTGCTTGATAAAGTTTGCCCACGCAGTAGCTTAAGCAGCCTTCTCACTTCACTTGGCTGTATCTACCTTAAGTCTTTAACTCTGCTTTTCCACCCCCAGCACTCGGTAAGCCGCTGTCAGTCCAGCAGAGGACAGTGGCGAGACATCCCTGACCGCCAGTCCGGAGCCATGATACTCTAGTCAAACTTAGAAATACAATAAAACTTATAGCTTGCACACCACCAGGATCACAGGTGAAGAATGACACAAAACATGTTTTAATTGTCAAGACAACAAGTGAGAGATATGGCTGTTAAAACAAAAATAAGATATTCAAAATACCAAAAATGGAAGGAAAGAAGAATTCAAATAATTACTGGAGAAACTAAGTAGCAGCACATGCTGAGGTATTATGGTCAGTGAGACTGTTGTGCTTTAAACACTTCATTTAAAATATTTTCTTTTTAATAACAGTAAGATACCTTTTTTGAGCAATTAAGGCATTTTGGCTGTAAGTTTTACTGAATTCTAACAGACCTTTCATTTTTGGAACAAAAAAATCCAACTAATCATGTTCACCTAAAAACCTAAAGATTCATTACTGTTGCTAATCTGCAAGAGAAATCTCTAATAGGCTAACTCTGGTTCCTCTAGCATAATAAGAGAAAACGACCAGAGACATTACTTGAAAGATAAATCATGCCATGTTGGAATCTTCACTTTCAGTCACAGGTGCTTCTTGTTTGCCAGTTCTCCCTCCCTTAACTGCAATGGGCTTCTTTTTCTTCTTCTCCTTTTGCTCCATGTGACTTGATGTGATCTCTTCACTCTTCTGGGTGATATACTTTAGCTGAGAACAATAAACTAATCAGTCACCTACTGAGGAACTTCATTTATTCATGAGAAATTAGAGAGAAATGTTTAAGAGAAATTAACATGGCAAATTCTTATTGCAAAAAAGACAAAAAGGCTGACAAACATCAACTAGTTTTAATGCCTGCACAAAGCCCTCAGTCTAAACTGGATATCCTCAGATACTCAGATGCCCTGCCAAGACTAGGATTTATAAATGTATGTTACATCCATCTCTAGAACCAAGACAGCAACATTAGCAGTTACTCAGAGTTGTAGTTTGTGGAGATACAGTCTGAGTACAGAAACACTGCAAGATCCCTCTGCACCCAGCTGACAAACAGCACATGATAGGAACACAAAATTCAGCTCCAGCATTTACTATGCCTTCTCAGGCAGGTTCATGTTGCATATTTCAAATCACAACTGGAAGGAAAAAAATCCTCTCACATAAGATTAGTATTGTTAGCATTCTTCATGGAAGCATTTACAGGTATGTTGTAACAGATTAGTGAATTTAAGTCCACTGAACATGGTACAGATCAGCACATGAGAGAATACAGTAATGTGAATCATCCCTACATTCATTAAGAGACTTAGCACCACAAGGTGGACTCAAGCTATTCCTGACCTTAGGCTAAAACAAAGGAACACAACATCAGGAAAAAACCAAGTGATTCACTTCCAAGATTGACAATGCTGTCATGTGTCTGTTCTTGGAACCCCCGCAGCCCTGCTGCAACCAGAACATTGTTGCTTGAATTGCAATCAGATCTGTGTTCCCACAGTAATATTGTCACACTGTCATGAAGCAAAGTAAGATGAAAATTAAACAAATCACTGGATTGTGCCCATCCATCACATCTAAGCCACTGAAATTGCTTAAGCAATAGTTGCTTCATCATCTATAGCCTTCATTCAAATGCTCCTAGGAATTAACCAACTGGTTTAAGAATGTTGAGAGACAGAAAATACAGTAAATCTCACCAAAGAACTGCTCCTTCTAGCCAAAAGCTTCACGTCTTCTGTAGTGACTGTGGTTCGTTTTGCATGCCTGCATAAAATTTAAAAATACCCCTTAATGTGTTTGCCAACACAGGTTGTAAGAGGCCATTCAGCATCTAATTCAGAACACTAAATAAAAGGGCTCAATAGGGACCCTGTAAACCAAACATACCTATCTTTTCCAACTATAATAGACAAAACCCTGTTTTACAAGTTTGTACATGTACATCTAAATTCCCACAGTTCTTGTGTAAAAACAACAGAATTTAGCAACCAGAACTTCAAGCACCATTCCCTCTTACTTCCCAGTAGGTCACTGTGTTAAGTTTTGACTTCTTACAACATTCCCTGACCTCCTTGGAGTGACCAGATTAAACACAGGCATGCTAGTAAACATCTGTCACTCCCAAACCATCCACCACTGCTATGTATCAAGTCATTGGACTCATTAATCTAAACAATCACTTGTACTGCATGAACTTCCAAGATCAGGAAGAACTACAGGGCAGTATCTATTTCCTAACTTCACAGCCACTACTTAATCAGCCAATAGAACCCTTTAAAGCTTGAATTACAACGCATAATTTAAGGATTAGCTAGTTACTGGTGCTGAACACAAAGAAAGCGTTTGTAAAAATCAAGTGTTTCAGTACCTACCTTGCAAACATTTCAAGGTCTTTTGCAAAGTTCTCTGGGGAAAACACAGAAGACACCACATATTTTAAAATGCTAACTCTGAGTAGGAAGATATATACGTAATACAGTTCTAGCTGTTAGAAAGATGTAACTGCAATTTATCCAAGTTCGTTATGAGAAGCAACCACAACTTGTTATTACATGCCACTCTGTTGCACAGGCAGATGCCCCACACAATATTTCCACACACATTAAATGCTTTTTCCAGGTCTGAAAAATAGAATCACTATTTCTCATACTTTCAGTACTATTTTTTTTTTTAAAGCATCGTTTCTCCAGCAATTGCTCTTGAACAAATAGATAATATGCAAACTTCTGTACCACACTGCCTGAAGGTGATCTCCGAAATAGCTGCAATGGTTTGTTTGCTGAATTGCACCTCTTGGTCTTCTGCAACATCCTGGCACAGGCAGCCAACCGTGTAGTGAACCGCAGCCTTCAGCCTCTGCAAGGATCCAAGCAGCACAGTCAGATCTCCGCAGGCCGCCATGCCGGCTCTTATGGAAATCGTCAAGGCTTTTTAGAAGGACGCAACACCAGCGGCCGCTGACAGGCCCCAGCACACCCTGCAACACCCCCCCGCCACGGCTCCATCTTGTCCCGGCCGGGCCCTGCCCCGGCGGCGCTGGGGACCAGCCCCGGCGGGGCCGGAGCGGGGGCGCCAGCCCCGTCGTACCTGGGTGAGCAGGAGCCGCTCCTCGCCCTCCGCCGCCTCCATGGCGCGGCCCTCAGCGGCCCGGCCGGGTTTCCCGCCCAGCGCGGCGGGGCGGAGCTGCGCCGCCGCCATGTCGGACGCGCCCGCCCCGTTACCGCCGCGGCGGGGGGAGACCCGCGCCCTCCCCAGCTCCCGTCACCGCTCCGCGGCGGGCGGAGGAAGCGGCCCCGGCCACCCGCTCGCCGCCCTGTTGCTAAACTGGGTGTTGGAAGGCGCTTTTCTACCGGCGAGGAAAAACAGTGTCCGCAGCAGGACGCGGCCGGCCGGAGGCTTCGCGCGTGGCCCTGTGCGGCCGCTGCCTCGGGCACGGCCCGGCTCCAGGCCGTGGTGACAGCGCCCGGCCTGGCCCAACACCCCCCTGGGCCCACCCGGACCAGGGCAGCCCGTCCCTCTCCCGGGAGTTAGTGCGTGTGTCCGGCGGAGATCAAACAGAAGCTCGTAAGACGGACGTCAAGCAAGATGAGCCCGTGTCCCATCCCTCCCCTTCTCGGGGCACACCCTGCTGACCCCGGCCGAGCAGCTCTCAGGGCGCAGCACAAGGGGACCCCAGAGTAGGTATTTTCCCCAGCACTAGTATCGTAGCGTGGCGGGAGGGTCCCGTTTTCCCCCCAAAACACAAGGCCTATACACACAATAAACCAGCAAAACTGTTCCTGCTGTACACCACGGTAGTTTCTAATACAGTTCTCCTGCTGGAGATGCTGGGGCAAACTGACCACGAAAATATTCGTGACCCTCCAGATTATCACTATTGCCTGCAACTTGTCACACATTTATTTTACGGGATTCCTAAGTCTTACAACATAATTTGGAGAAAAGTTGCTTTAAATTCAAAGCAATCTTTTGCTAATTACACAGATATTCAACTAATAACTAAATAGCTGTCTTAGCAGAAACAAATGGAGAAAAAAAATTAATATAAAAATCACAGCACAGCACAAAATTTAACACTTGAGAGGTTCTGAGGGAAAAAAAAGGCACAGGCACCCAGGTGAATTTTCAAAAGTCCTGAAAATTATTTACTGTGGGATTGGAGGAAGAGGATATCAAATAGGGCCAGCTTTGCATGCTACTGCAGGTATTTTTAATTGCCCCATGGGAAGAGGAGGCAAAGAAGCGGGGAGATTTGGGGAAAAGACTGCAAGCACACAGCTAAGCCAACAGTTTATGGCAGAACTTAAAACTGGGAACAAGGGTTGGAAGGAGAATGGCTTAGTGACAGGAGTATCAGTCTTGACACCCTTGACCTGCATTCAAGTTTCTCCACAACCCATCCCACCCTTCAGCCTTTCACAGAAAACAAGCAGGGCTCTGTGTGCGAGACTGTGTGCGGGCGAACACCCAGAAATTCATCTTTAAGAACCAAACTACTGCCTGTTATGAATAAACAACGGCAACCAAAAAAAGGCCTTTACCTCCCTGGAATCTGGTGTAGCGTTGCTGTGCTGTCTGCCATTCTCCACTTTAGCAATTATTGAAATGCAGTCATCTCTATCTTGATCCCTACGAGTTTATGCACTATAATACATCAGAAATATTATCATTATAAAATGTATTCTATTAAATACTGCACAAAAGACATTGTAGCCAGTTTTGACCAGCAGCAGCGGAAAGAAAACACCTCAATGCATTTATAAGCAAATTTATTTAGTTTTCTTATATGAGATATATATATATTGAGATATATATATATGAAATATACCCACAAGTTATTACAAAAGTGTACAAACACAAGTTCTAGCACAGTACAGTAAAAAGTGGTAATCTAGGAGGAACATCTGAGATCTACAGTATCTGGGCCTCAAGAGGAAGTATTTCCATTAGACATTGTAGGCAGAAGAGGACACACTTCCGCCGTGGCCTGTCCAGTTAGTATGGATAAATACACCTGGCTTCGATAGTAATTCATAGGTATGTGCACCAAAGTAATCGCGTTGAGCCTAGAATAAGAACACACACACACACAAAACAGACACATCAATATCACAGGCAGTAGAAGTTGCACCTACTGATACTTGACTATAGGAATACTAGAAATAAGATCTGACTCCAATATTATAACAGTCAAACTTATTTTCTCATTATTAGCAAAATCACTGCAATGAAACATTTACTAATAACTAGTAATTAGGAGTTCTGTAGAAAGACAATTATATTATTTCTGCTATATACTAATCTAAAAAATAAGCACTGAGATACATCCAAAGGTTCAAAGATACTTCTTTTTATAAAGCATTTTGATTCAAAGATGTCATTACCCTTGGTTCACAGATTGAATACTAACACATGCTGGGCACTGTCACACCAGTACCTCTGGTCTTCTTTATCCAGACATCTCATAGACTTTCACTGCTGTGAATTTCGGGTTTAACAGAATTATATTAGGCAATCTATGCCTTTATCTTTGCAATGCTGGAGTGGTTAGGACATACTGCCATCATGGCCTTTAGACCAGTATTTAAATAACATCATGATATTTCAATAGCCAGAAGATCTGCTACACTATTTCAGGCACCTACCTGAATCAGGTTAGCTGGTAATATTTCATGCCTGTATCCATCATAAAAAGAAAGTGCTGTAGTGAAGCAGGGCATAGGGATACCGATCTGTACTCCCGTACTGATCACACGTCGCCAGGAGTCCTGGGACAGAGGAAGGGGGCAGGGGGGAAAGAAAAAAGAAAGTAATCAGTGCTTGCTCAGAGGTATGTGCAGGCATATGAACTATTTGGGTACAATAGCATGTCCTATTTCATGTTATATGAAATCTAATGACCAAGTCTGAGCAATTTTCTCATTTTCTGAGCAACATTCCTGATTTTACATAAACAAGGTTGACCCAAATTAATGGCAAGTAAGACAGAGTTGACAAACAGGCCAGTAAGTGCTGACATACACTTCACATGCAACCAAGCACGTTGCTCTTGCACAAGCCTACTCAGTGCATCCCAAAAGCACGAAGACAGTGGGGAACATACTGAGCAAACACTGAGGCACTTTCAGGACCTCTAATCAAGCACAGTACAAAGCCCATCCCAAGGGCATAAGAGGTCAGCACAATACTTCAGACATGTGGATAATTCTCATTTCAACTGTACATCTGATTTACTAACCTGCATGGAATACTCAGCTTCAGTTAAAAGAATTATTAATGATAATATATGACTGGTTTTGGTCAGATAATCTGGTTTTAGTTCTGCCTGTCAACTCCATCCAAATCAGGACAGTTTGGACAGTGTCCGAATCTGGAACACTCTTATTTCAGTGCTACTGCAAACAATGGTAATAGAAGCTTTATACTCTGCACAACTGAAATCCAAGTGCACAGTAGGCACAAGATACAGGGCAGTGATGAGAATGTTCACACAGACTAGACCCTTTCTTCCTGACATCGTGGTTCTTCTGAATTGCTAGATTTCTGCCTAAGGCTCTTCTGTAGTAGTAAAATGGAAGCCTTAACTTTCTAATAGTAGCATGGCTAGTATCAAAGGGAAGAACCGTGACACAACAAGGACTGTATGTTTGATTGCTCCTGTATTATCTTTAGGTTGACAGTACAAATCTACCTTGCAACATTACTTGAGACCTGGGTTCATCGCTTGATGTATCTGGATGCTTATTTATAAAGCAGTGCTTCAGTGATGCAACCCCTTTTTTCCTTCATTTAGAACTAATATTCTTCAACTTTCTGATGAAATAGAGGCAAGAGGCATTTGTAGGCATTTTTTCAAGGACAGGTCGCTAACCCTGGTGTCTGGCAAGATTCTAGTTTGGACCTCAGCAGAGCCTACCTCATCACAGTAACCTTCTTGTTCAGTTTTAACCAGCTCCAGCCATACAGATTTCTTCCTGTCCTGTTCCTGCAAGACTGCTATGTTCTACTAAAGAAGGGTACCATGAAGCCATAGAAGATGAATTCCTACATGCATACATTACGTGCGTACAGATACACATACACAGCCCCAAAGAATTTAAGGATTGTTTTAGAGATCTTTGGGATTAAGGATGCTGTATAAATAGGTTTCAAGGGTGTTCTCTACCTTTTCATTTTTCAGTCTAAATATACTTGTGAACGTAACTCCCGGGAAAGAAGCTGAAGAAGCCCAGACTGTAAACTATTGGTTTTATGTTCTTTCTTACTTAGAAACTCACCTGACAGTTTTCAACAGCTGTCTTGAAGAAATCATCCAACAGCAAATTCTGGAGCTCAGGGTTTCGATCAAAAGCATCTTTGATTTTTCCCAGGAACACACTAGGCAGAACACATGTAAACCAGAAATAAAATTTCACAGCTTCCAATAAAGGCACACAATCCAAAACTTACAGTGCCAAAATTTGACTCTGTCAGACTCGGATTCCAAACACTGAGAAAGATGCAAACAAAACAAAGATTGAAGAAAATCTGCAGTAGCTAATTGGCTTCATCTTGTAACCTTTAGTGCCATCTACAGAAACAGCCTCTCAGTATCCTATCAGCAGATTAGCACCATGGATTTTCCAGGAAAATCTCTAGGCTTGTCAGTCTAGCTCCACATAAGCTAAATTGTCCATTCTTCTCCCCTCAGCAACTAAGTTACCTCCTCATCTCAATTACCTTCTGATGATGCAGCCTCCCCTCCACATCAGTGCAATGCCACCGTAATTCAGCGTCCAGCCAAATTCTTTGGCTGCTTGTCTCAGCAGCATGAAGCCTTGAGCGTATGAGATAATCTTGGAAGCATACAGGGCCTAAAAAACCAAATTCACATGCCAAGTGAAATCCCTCAAAGTTGAACGAGAAACTGCCCAGTGTACAAGTTCTGTTCAGTCCACATCTCGTCAGGGATGAGTACAGTAGCCATTCCAGCTATTTGGGAACCAAAATATCCATTCTACTTGTTCGGAAGTTTGGGCTCAACAGAGAGCGATCAAGAGCTATTATCCCCATTACAAAGATGGAAGTGTTGAGGTATGAAAAAGTAAGCTCCCGTGCATGAATTATGACCTCTGCACTCCAGCTAGTTGTCACTGCCCACCGTGGCTTAGACTTGAATTCCTTCAGGCCTGTTCTTTGGTCAGGAAAAGAACTGGTCACACTAGGTTTTTTGGACACCACTAGACAACACACAATGGGACAGCTGAAGCAGGAACCAACTGTCATGAAATGTAAACACGAGAGCTCCTCACCAGGGTTTGCAGCATCCAAAACCTGCTTTGATATGCAGCTTTAATACAGCACTCTGGCAAGCACAATGACTCACCTTGCGTATGTCCTCCAGAAAAGCCTTCTTGTTCCCACCAAACTGAGTAATTTTAGGCCCACCCAGCAGCTTACTGGCCTGTACTCTCTCATCCTTGAGGGAAGACAGGCACCGTGCAAACACAGCTTCACCTTTAAGTATGGTAGGAAAAGGGAGAAATTAGAAAGTTCAGCATCACTGGTAAGGCCTGAGATACTTGTCCTCAAGCACGCAGTGACAGTGCCACTGAATGATGAGCCACATACACAGTGAGACAGTCACAGGGGAAGAGAGATGTAGAAATCAATTAACAGCATTACTGAGGGACCAAACTGCCAGTCAGCATAACCGCGGGGTAAATATTGACTGATACAGCTCTCAAATGATAAAGAAAAAAAGCCACAAGTCATCCACATGAAAATTTATACCCAGGAACCTTCACCAGCTCTTAGTTTTAAGAATTTACTTCAAATTCTCTTCCTCTCTATAAAAGACAGACAGTTGCACTGCAGCCTAGGGACAGGTGAGGCTGAAGACTTCACTAATTATTGTATCATGTTTTGAAGATAAAAAGCTGTTGCATAAATGCCAACTTACATTAACTAGACGTGCTTTGAAATACACACATACAAAATAAGAGCAATTAAAATCAAGAATAAATCAGCAGGTTAACTTAGAAGAGGAAATAAGTTTTACAAATCTGATAGGCCCATAACACTAGTATTCAGAAGCCCGTAAGAAAGTTTTATAACATCACTAAGCAGGTTACTAAATGTCATTCACCAGGGCTACGGAGTTCGCCAAGCACTATCTTCAGCTTCTAAAGAGAAAGCCTGAATGCCAATCTCTTGATCTGGCTCAGTCCATTCCTAATCATGCTGTTTGAAGTTGTACTTATTTGCAATTGAAGACAGTATTGTTAAATGGAAAAAAAAAAAAAAAATTTCCTTTCCAGGGTCTGATAGAAGGAAAGCGATCAAGTTTATAATAGTCTTCATACTGAACTTTTCTTCCACCTTTTAAGTGAGTCATGAATTACAAAAAAAATCCCAAACCCTGAAACAAACCAACCAAAAAAAAGATGAATGAGTAATGTTTTCACAAGACTCTGGATCCTCCCTGCAGTAGGATTAACAAAATCAGAACTGGCTCCTCTCCGTTTCTGCAAAAACGTCCTCCTGCACTGGGGAGGAGAAGTGTGGGGGGAAAACCAGGAAAAAGCAGGAGTAGCATGACACTGCTTTTACAAGCAGAAGTCTGCAAGTCATGCTTATGTGGTAAAACCACACACACAGCAACTGCCCTAAGAACGGCCCTGTTTGCACAAGGGCTATTGCACATACTTCCCTATCAACTCATCATTACCTAACAATGCTCCCCAGGCACTGCAGAGGACTAATTAGGGAGCGTCTCCTCCACCCTTGGTCTTTGCAAGAAGCCCAAACAGGAGAATATTGACAGCACAAGCAAGAAACACCGTTTCAAGCCTAGAACTGAAAGCTTATAGCTGTAGTAGAATATTTAAACCATTTACAAAACTTGTTTTGTAAAAATATGTTGTTGGAGTGCAGCCATGTTTCTCTGATAGCTATCACTGCAGTTACTCTTTTAGCCTACTGAACATAGTTTTTCTTATCTTCTAATACAACAGGAATTGACCGTCCAAGGCAAAGGAAAATGAGGTAGAGAAACCATGAAAATTAAAGCCAATCCAAGAGCAAAGAACCTGTTGAGTCATCTTATTTACTCAGTGAGAAAGTCTACATTGGACCCGTGGCAAGAGAGCACTATGAATGTGTTGTGGCTGTATTACACCTCCTGTGTCACAAGTCCCCTCAGCAGCCAGGTTAGATTGAAGGGTAGGTAAGGAGACTGTTAGGGATGTATGTGAGCAGGTAAGTTCTCAATCTTTAGGGATATAAGTCAAAGCAATTACAAAATACATTTCCATCATCTTAGTTTGGCTTTGGATCAGCAGCCTGATTAGCCACAAAAGAAAAACTAGCAGCAGTCCAGAGTGTATAAAGAAACACCACAATCAAGTGTCGTGGTGGAAAAACAGCAGCCACCATCATAAGGTAGCAGTCTGCTGCTATTCTCAAAAAAATCTGTCTGTGCTTCTCAACCCACAATACAGTCCGGCCCTCATGTTCCTGTTTAGTCACACTAATGCTGGCTTAGCTAAATTATACTGAAACACAGAAACAGAAGACTTAGGTAGAAAAAAATAATGAAAAGTAATTTATGCCTTCAGAGAAGTCTAAGTACTTATCAAGCAGTAGACAAGCAACAAGGTTTTGAGGGTGTCCTGCCTCCACCTTTTTTTTTTTTAGGCTATGGTGGGACTTGGAGTAGCAAGTAAGGTGGAGGATTACAGGGAGGAACATTGCATCAATCTAGCATGACACTTCTAGCACGGCACTTACGTTAACCTGTCTCCGAGCCATCACCAGCACTGGAGGATACCGTGGACAAAGGCATGATAACAAGGTAAAAACAAGTCCAGCAAAGAAAAACAGTAACGTCTCTCAAGGGTAGAAAGACTGCAACAGCTACACCTAGAAAAGCCTCTTCTGCAAGCCTAGTGTGGGCTCATTTCTGAGATTACTTATCACCACGCTCCTTACTGTGATGGGGTACATGCAGGTAGGAAAGATGAGGCCAGACCAAAAGAACCAGTTACCTATGAGTGTGACAGGGACTCCATATTCCAGGGCGGAAATGGCTGTCCACTTTCCTGTGCCTTTTTGTCCTGCGCTGTCCTTGATCTTTGGGAGGAGGTATTTACCATCGCTGTCTTTGAACTTGAGAATATTGGCTGTGATTTCAATCAGGAAAGAGTCCAACTCTGTCTTATTCCATTCCTGAAATACCTGGAAGAGGAGAAAACATACCTGATTTACTATGTATCTACTACATATATATAAACTGATTTATCGATGTAAGTATACATGAACACACATATGTGTATACATACAGAAGAGGGCCATATATCTCTGTTACTGGTTACATCTACTGACAATTCCAGCGCTGCTGGAAGGCCACTGTGCAGGAGCCCGGCACTGGAAGGAGCACACCCCAGACTCAGAGCTGCAGAGCACCCACCTCCAACTGCGAGGGCAGAGGCACGGCTCATCCTGTTGCCCATCACTGCAGGCACTGAAGGTGGGAAACAGAACTGCCCTCTCAAGACACATCATATTTATTAACTTGCTTCAACAAGGTCTTTGCAAGATTTGCCTGCTTGATTATAACGCTCAAGTAATTCATATCTCTATACAAGAAGGTGCTTCCTGGGAGAAATCAACTGTAGACTGGGAGTTTAGACAACTTCTATAAACATTCAGGTGCACGTGCTTGCTGCTCCCTACCCCATTTGAAGCTCAGGAATATGGTGCACTGCCGTGGCAAAAGGCACGTCAGAAAAATTAACTTCACGTACATACAGCAGCTTTACTCAAGGCCAGCTGCCTCCATCAACGGCAGCCAGCCGCATGGCTCAAGAAGGCAAGACACTAAAAACCAGCGATTACCTCTGACATCTCATCATGCTCCATGCCCACCACATCTTTCATCAGGTGGTAAGCCTCACAGATCAGCTGCATGTCTCCATATTCAATCCCATTGTGCACCATCTTCACAAAGTGTCCGGCGCCCTCATCCCCTACCTGTCAGGAAACATCCAAAAATGCCATCAGTAACAGTGCTGTCCCCACTTCCAGTGTTTTATACCTGCCTAGGGCTTCCTTCTGCCTAAAGGAAGGAAGTACGCAAGCCCAGTGCTAACTGAAAACACTGTGGGTCACAGATCCATTTAGCTCCCCCAGCACGACCCAGCCATAAGACTTTGTCTTTCCATCGTACAGGACAAGTTATCAGAGACAGTAGATTTGAATTGAATGCAGTCAGCCAAAAAATCAACTCACTAATGACGCTGATTTTATTAAGGACAAACATGCATGAGCTTCAGCAACTGATCTACCTAAGCATGGCTCTAACCACAAGTTAAAGTCAGTATCAAATAAATATTTACCCAGTCACAACAAGGTTCCCCAGATCCCACTTTAGCAGCAATGCTTTGAAATATGGTCTTGATGTGGGGCCTGTGGGGAGAAATAATATGCCTCAGCAGATAGGCAGAGGACATAAACACCACAAGGAAAAAAAAAAAATAATATCCATCGTTATGATGCCAAAAGGCAGCTTGGGGTGAGGGCATGCTGGCAGGTTGATAACCCACCACACAGCAATGTCAAATAAAATGTATGTTTTTCCCAGAACTAGACACTGTTTGCTAGAAATGAGGACAGCCCATGTCACACTTATAGTACTGTGCAGACAAGCTTAATGAACCTAAAGGAACCCAAATATTATCTTCTCCATTTTAGAAATGGGGAAATAGAGGCAAGTTATGATACAGGCTCACACTCGGAGCTGAAACAAAATCCCATTCTGTTCTTTAGCCACAAGAAAAATCCAGGGTGATCTGGAGGAGGAGAGGGAAGGAGGGAAGAAACTCCACGAATGCAAGTCAGGATATAGTTATCTGCCTTACTGCAGTAATTATGAGCTTTTGTCATTGCCAGGCTCTCCAAGTGTAGTAAATCATGTAGAACGACCCCTGGGAAAGGAGCATGGGTGGCACATGGGCTGCAGGTGCTTGACAGAGGTGGGGGACACAGTTCAGGTAAGGGTGGCAAACAGAAGGTGTCTACGGAGCTGTTTATGGCAAAAAAATGATCAGACAGCAGATTACTGTTACGTCGCTTCTGGCTTTGTGCCATCAAATTTGAACAGGCTGATATTGGTACGAAATACTAATGCAAAAAGACAGGGACTTAAGAAATTTTAAAGCTCAGGTAAAGCCCAGACACACATTTTCTTTCTACATTTACAGAGAGAATGAGCAACCAGGGATAAAGTCTAATATGAACACTGCTGTACAGTCCTTCACAGAAACATGAGTACAAAAGAGCAGCATGGCAGAAACTTGCAAAAAAATTAATGTATTCAATAGTCAGTACAAAGGAGTACTGAAGCCTCCTTTTATGAGGAGGGGTGTTTGCTGCTGCCTGTTTCATGGTTAACAGCCTTCCAAGTGCGTAGGGCTCCAGAAGAAAAATCATAATCAAGAACAGTACTTTTTAAAAATTTCAACAAAATTCTTTTCTCCCCTGGCACACGTTTCTGCCTTCAGATTTCTGTAGGTACTACTTTTGCCTGTGAATTCCTGGAAGAAAAACCTGCCTTTGTTCTGCCTGCCATGAAAAGTCAGCACTGCCCCATGACCCCAGCTAGGCTGAGAAATCTTGAGCCTTGAGGAAGTGATATGGCAACGTATCTTGTTCTCTCCACACCCACACCCTCCTCCTTCCCTCCCTCAGCTCTCAACACAAACAGAAGACGATTGTTGCAGACCATCCTGAAGAAGAATATACTAGCTCATGCTTACCAGGCTTCTTTGGCTCCTCCTGGCATGAGCGAAGGACCATATCTGGCACCCTCCTCTCCACCACTAACACCGCTTCCGACAAATAAGATGCCCTTTTCCCGCAGTTCCTTACAACGTCTCTGGAACAAAGAGCAGAGAAGCATTATTTAATTTATTTTAATGCCGCAGCCTTACAAACAAAGGTTAGCAATTCAGACCTAAAATTAGTTTTTCAGTTCTGCTTTGGACGTGCTAGAAGACAACCTCAAAGAAAGCTTGTACATACACCAAAGTGAATGTTACGAAACTTCCTGTTGCTTTGACACGGATCCTTGCAAAAGTGACATGCTGAGAAAACAAAGTCCTTATAAGCACCAGATGGAAAAGAGCAGTACCGAGGCTGGAAAAGGCTCAGAATTAAGTGTCAGGTGATACACGCTCTGTGCAAAGATGTGGGGGAGGCAGACAAGAGAGTTGCTGAGTTCACTGCAGAGTGAAGGGGCAAGCATGAACAACTATAAGGGAAACTAATTCCCTCTGAGTGGGAGAGAAGCACAGGCTGACATCCCTAAGGGGAGCTGCAAGCTTCCCAAGTATTAATCCCCATTTAGTACCTGGTTTTTCTTCTGGCATGGCCAACTCACTTATCCAAGATCAGGATGTCAGAGCAGAAAGACTAATACCAGCACCCCTTCTAAGCTTCAGAAGTACCAATCTGAATGCAATATTTTTATGTAAGCACCCCAGATATGCTAAGGTAACTTCTAAAACTTCTGTAGTTACAGCCTGCTCACAAGCAAGTGCTTTTTTTTAAAAAAAAAAACCAAAAAAAACCAAAACAACAGATAATTACTCTGCTGTTGTCATTACCAAGACAGCCAAACCAGCAGTTCTGTCTTACTGAATTTTCCCGTAGTCATGTAGGATTGAGATATAACAACAAACCTATAAACACCCTTAGACTTTCAAATCTCCCTGAGAACTCTTCAAGATAATAACAGGAGATTTTCTAAATGCCTTCACTCTTTAAAAGATATCAGTAAAAATATTCTTTGACGATTCGGGCAACTTCTATAAAAATATACTATAGAACAGCCCTTAACTACTGTAACAATTGCTTTTTAATAGTACGCATGGTCTAGTTTGGCAGAGATAACTCAGTTTGGCCTTCCCTGAGCAGAGGGGGAGACGGCATCTTATTGACTGACTATTCTGATGATCAGAGGAGAAAGAATCATGTGTATTTTATTCATCCACTTCAGGCAGAAAACAGGCTTACCGTGGTATCTCTATACTCAGAATTTCCACCATCAATTATGATGTCTCCAGTCTCCAACAATGGCACCTGCCAAACATAAATCAGCGTTTCAGTTTTCTCCATGTATTCGAAACCTCATTAATAATGAATAATTGAGATCTTCTAGGGGAAACTTCTCCAAAAGACAGCAGGAAGTCACAGGTAGAAAGGATGTTTGCCTCACCAATTTATTGATGAAGTCATCCACTGCATTTCCAGCCTTCACCAGCAAGATAATGCGACGGGGCTTCTTTAACTTTGAGACCATCTCTTCCAGGCTGTGAGCACCAATCACTTTGGTTCCCTTGGCCTCATTGGCCAGAAAGTCATCCACTTTGGAAACTGTCCTGTTGAAAGCACAAACCTGGGGGCACAAGAAAACACGTTAATAAAAGCTGCCAACGGAACAGTTACTTTAGCTCTGACCACAAATTACAGAGGCAAGGTTCAGCATCACGTGCTCTCCCATTTCCACCTTCCCTAAAGACACGGAGCAGGGATGAACCTGCAGCATGTCTCTGCAAGTGCCTTGGGAACCTACGGTCAATGGCCAAGCCCAAAGCAAACTTCTGGGAAAAATCATACGTAGCCAACACATCAGGTGGCTGAGTACAGGCATGCACTGCTGCTTTTCTCCAGAAACAGGGCAAAGGGCAGCCTAGATTATAACTAAAAGGAGGAAACAACACCCATTAGACCATCACAAGTTAAAAAAAAAATCAAAACCCCACAAAATGCTCAGCTCCAAGCCCAAGTACTAGTGAGTGAGCCTTTCTGAACAATGTTTTCCTTCGCTTACCACAAAGCCATGGTCGTTCATGTTCAAAATAAGGTTTTGGCCCATCACAGCCAGTCCAATCAAAGCAATGTCAGCTCTGGAATGTGGAAGAACAAAAACACCAGGTAAGTCTCAGCAGCAGCGATGGAGCACTAGCATCCATATCCTCCATCAGGCTGTTCTGCTCTTGTCAACTGCTAGGCCAGCCCACCCCTTTCTTACAAACGCTGTAGCGCATGTTCTGAGTTGGTTCTGTAGGTTATTACAGCAAGAGGCCCGCGGGGCTCCCAGTCAGCCCAGCAGACAGAGCAGAGACTGACACACAGCATGTTTCAGGTCACTAAGATTTCTTCCTAACTACCAAAACGCAACTAGATGAGTAAGAAGAGTAAACTATCCAGAACATTGCACTAGGAGGCAGGGAGTAAAGAGAGCGGCTCTAATACATTGCTGATGGATCCAGCTCTATCACAGCTCCGCGTTTAAGATGCTGCACTAGAACATCACCTCTGAGCACTACACCATTTTTTTTGCTTCTCCAACGCAAACTGTCTCAGATTTCGGGTGAGCAAACAAAATGCTAGATATTCTGCTAGAGGCTGTCTAATTCCGTTTACAAGGGACGTGCACGCAGAGAAGCCCAACCTGTCTACTTCTATTCCTCGCGTCACGAATAAGTTTCCTCTTCACAGTCATGACTCCAAAACTGATCGCTACCGGATTTTGTCAAAAAGTCTCTCAGCCAACCCGCTTATTCTCTTTGCTGGTCCCTCAGCCGCCCAGAGCCTCTAACGGTGACGAACCAACCCGCCGTCAGGCGGCTGGAGGGCCCCGTCCTCTCCCGCCTTCTCCCTCCCGGACGCACCGCGGAACCGGCCCAACGGGAAAGCGGGGACCGCGCGGCATCACCCGCCTCCCCCCGAGCAGCCCGCCGGACAACCAGGTTTCACAGAAAGTCACTCGGCAGAAGCGAGAGGCCAGGAAGGCTCCCGCCCGCCCCTCAGCCCGCGGGGACACGCTCCCGCCTCTGCCCAGGAGAGGCCTCTGCCGGGAGCGGGGTCACCCCCCGGCTCTCCCACCACCACGAGCCGCTTTCGGCACCGCCCCCCCCCCGTGCCGAGGCCCCGCCCGCTCACGGTCCCGCCTGAGGGACGCGCGAAGGCGGCCGAGCCCCTGCCCGCACTCACTGAGCCATGGCGGCGGCGCGGAGCGCAGCTGGGGGGGAGCTGGAGGGGGGAGCTGGAGGCGGCGGCGGCGGCGGCGGCGGCGGCAGCTCCCGGGGCTCGGCCTGCGGCGGGCGCCGGCTCGGCCCTCAGCGTGCGGGCGGGGCGGGGCGCGCCCATTGGCTCTGCCGGGAAGCCCCGCCCCCCGCCCATGGGCCGATGGGTCGCGCGCCCCGTCCCCTTAAAGGGACAGACCCCCCCGGCTCGGTACTTGCCGCACCTGAGCCGGGAACGGGGCAGAGGCGGCCCCGAGCACCGGAACGGTGGCCCAGGCCAGGGCTGTCCCCTCTCCAAAGGCTGAGCTGTCCCCCCGCAAAGGCCAGAACCACGGGGACACAGGCTCATCCTCCAGCAGAAGGGGAGCCCCACACGTACCCCAGAGACACGGGAACAGCGGCCAGCAGGCACCGCGTACTTTGTCTTTTCTCTCCATTAATTATTCAGTATTCACTGCCTTAAATGCAGCTGTTGTCACACCCTCCTCGGCTGCAGCCAGCGCACGTCAGGTATCACAGCTGTGATTGTCTTTGAGGTGCCCTAGAATTTGGGTAAAAGAAACAAAACCTGCCCTTGTGTCAGCATTGAGATTAAAATCACGTTCAAGAGAAGAAAGCTGGTTTCGTACCCTTGATCCATGACAGTCAGATGCATCACCAAGACAAACCTACATTTTAAGCATGTCTACCTTCTGTTAAAGGCACATTTGAAACATGGAGACTGGTAGCAAACCGACCCATCAACTTTTTCGTTCACCTTATTTTGCAGCATTGAGAGTGAAGGAATCTGAAAGCAGTAAAACAGTGGCTTCTCTGCGGTATTAAACGAGCTGTCAGAGGAGCAACCAGAAAAAGTTAACAGGTTACTCTAGTGCACAATTGGAAAAAAAATCAGGAACTGGCAACAGCAGCAAAACATCCATGATAGCTTTTCAGATAAAGAACAGATCTAGCCAGCAGCCCGATAAAAGCATTTTGCCATCATGTAGCTGTTTGACAGTTACAAGAGGTGTCTGACAGCAAGTGGTAGCCCATTTTTGTGAGACTTAAATTCTTTGGGAATGCCCTGACCAGTCTCCTCACCACGACTTTTAAAAGCTACTTTTAAAAGAACTTTCCACATCAGACCAAGATGAGAACGATTCTGAGGGATTCCCTGACGCATCACCACAGAGCTGGTGCCTTCTACCTGACTGTTGTTATGTTTTGGTGGTTTGATTTCACACGCTTCCCGTCATTTTTAATGGTCACCCCCAGATAACCAAGTTCGGTATTGGCTGCACTATGACAACCTTCTTTTATCTTTCAAGCACAACAATCTTTCGAAAGCATCCCAAAACTACTTAGAAATGCTGCATAACCCATCAAAGGGAGAAGGATGAGGGAGGGTAAGAAGGGCCTCTTGTCTTTCTCAAGAACTGCCAAGACACATTTCTTCTCACAAAAGCATAAGCTTGTTCAGGACAGGTTTTGAAAACAAGTAATCAATGTAAGATACCAGTCATTAAATCATAATAAAAGGAACACACATTGTATCTGCTAATGCACTGGTTGTACCTTTATTGTTTCACCTCGTTCACTAACAATTCAGTGGTGCAAGGTTACCATACACAGTTAGATATCTGCATTGCACACCTAAGGCTATACAGCAAATGGATCAGAATTAGTACAAATACATGAACTATATTTACATTTTGTATACTCAAGCTCCAAATATCAGATATATTTACAAAATAAAATAAGAAAATGAAAACCTGAAATTAATGTACAGTGTTGCTGATACACTCCTTCGCTGGGATGAAATCAGTTTGCAAAGAGATTTGTTCAAGAAGGCCACTTACACAGCATATACCTTGTATACCTTGTGTACAGAGAGATTAAACAGGGAAATGGGGACGCATTTAAAAAGAAGTATGTATTTCAGTGCAACAGCATGTCTCATGTCCAAATTCAAGAACCTTTATCAACTGCACATGAAGTATGAACAAGCAGAGTGGAAAATTAAGAACTGATCCTGGGAAGTGCTGATCATTCAAGACTCCCTCTGCTTCTAGTCCCTGGTTTCAAGGCAAGCAAGAAGTAGTTCAGGACTGCTCAGGATCAGGCCATTAACTTGGCAACATTAAGAATTAAAGACTTATGACCTCCATACCCTCAGTTTTCTGAATGCACAGCTGATCCTGTTGATTTAAAAACTGTTCCAGATAACATTGGACACAACCATCTGGTTAGTGTTGGACTAGTTTTGATTTCAAATACTTAGAATGCATAAATGGCCTTCTGAACAAAAAAAAGTCAATCCTGTTCTTGAACAGCTGATGTTTTTAAACAAGGAAGCACAAAATTAATACATTCCTGCTACATACAGTACAGTTCAGACCACATATTGGGGTTATTAACCACAATGGAGAGATGCAACACACACGTTAGAGACCCATTTTAAAGTACATTCAGCAAACCGTTCCAGAGCAGCATTAGGATCCTTCCTTTGAGCAGCGGGTCAACAGCTGCATCTTCAACAAAAACACCCACCACAGTATAAAACTAACACAAACTAAGGCTCTGCAAGAGTACCAGAAAGATGCATATGCATAGGCAGTATTAGTTGATTGTATAGTACCAGTGGGTGTTATACCAAAGCTAATCCTCTTTCTTATCTAATGTGCAATTAATTACAGATGTATAAATATACAATACATTACATAAAATGAAATCCCTGTAAATTAGATAACAAGCAGCAAAAAGTAAAGTCTTTGCTTTGAAATACCTTGCTAATCAGTAATAAGGACTATTAGACACTGACCAAAAAAAACCTTTTCTCAGTGGTCTGGAAATAATATTCCCTTCCCTTCTGCATCCCAGAATATAGGAATCTTCTTTAAAAAGGTACTTAAAGTGCATTTCTAAAATACAGTATAGGAGGTTTAGTTTAGTTTCAAAATATCCAGGAAGCTCCAACACCAACAACATGGTTTTCAATGGACAAAAAAGATAATTTTCTCCTTCCTTTAAGTGTGGAACATAAAAAACCCAAACTACAGCACAGTTTCACACTCATTCTATCCAAGAAACGCCTATCAAGTTTACTACCAGTGCTTATGCTCCATGGGCTGGCAGGCCCACAGCATGATGCCTCGTCTCCAGCGGCTGAGTCCCAAGAGCTGTCCGACTCCAGGACTTCACATACACGCAGCAGGTAACCAAGAGTGGGTTTTTAAATGTCAAGAGAAGGCAGCTTAGCACATTTTTCCCTTCTTGGTCTGTGTCTAAAGAGAAATTTCTAACATGTTGGGCTACATCAAAAAAGCTTTAAAGTGAATAGAAATCCACTTTTTTTTTTTTTTGCTTAGTTATCCTTTTAAAGAAAATCTGAACTGATTTCAGTCCAGTTTTAAGTAGGGAAACTGATGTCTCAAAGTAGGCTTCAGTAATTGGTGAGAAACTGTAACTGTACGTCTGAAAATAGTAATGCCCGTTTGAACTCCACACAAGAAGAACCTATTTTGTCACAGATTATGCAGCTTTAAGAGGTACTGATGCTTAAAAATAGAATTTTGCTCTTCTGATGATCTGTTATCCACATAGACATCAAGTCATCAGAAGCTGCTTGGAGTCTTTAGAAGAGTAACATTTACCCAACACAGCTGTAACACTTCCAGCTCTGCATATAATAAGCATCTGTCTCTTCCTACTTTTAAAGGAAGATCCCTTAATCATGTTTCTATGCAATGCCTATAACCCCTTAGTTCATTTTCTGGCTTATCCAAAGCAAAGACTTAGCAAACTAGTTTTCTTCTAGTTAAAAAAAGAAAAAGATAAAAATTAAAATGCTCGCAGTGTGTCACAAAGTATCACCACCTAAATCGCTACGCCTCCTGAAACTGGTTCCACTTTCATTAGAAACAGTGGTGATGGCAGCAACAACTTAGTGCTTAAATTAACCTAATTCTTCAGATCAGCTTAGCTCCAGCCTGAGGAGCCCTCTTGCAGCACTAGCAGTCTTACTTCTCCACACACTGGAAGTGCATTATCATCCATTGCGTAACAAAGGAATATCATCACTGTATTAAGAGTCACACACAATTAAACAAGACAAAAACAGAAGGGGGAAAAAAAAAAAAAAAACCCAAAACACAAACAACATCCTTATTATGCTCCTGGGTCCCCAGGATGCTCCCTCACTCTGGCTTCCAGTTCTGAAATAAATCTGAGGACCATAGGAGATAGCATGAGCACATGATTTGGCTTGAGCACAATCTCAAAATAAATGAAGATATGTCCCAGCAAGTGTCAGTCTCCACCTCCCTGCTCCTTTGCCAACCATGCTTTTAGGAGGTCTCATTATGCATTGCACTCTACTGAAGAATGAAAACCCCATAAAGCTAAAAAATTGCTCAGCTGATGCCAGTCCCATGTACACTTCTGGCCATAGAATTTCCAATGCATGGCATGACCTGCTGATGAGTGAGCTGAATCAAAATGACCTTCTTGAGCTGGAGTGTGCCTAGATGTGCCTACTGTAATAGTAGAACAAAACCCTTTTACCTCTCCTTTGAGAGGTTGGAACCTCAGGACGAAATTCCTGTACAGTGCCCAGGATCACAGCTAGCCCTATTAGTGCCCAAGGTAAGTCAAGAAAGTATAGCACAGCAGTCTGAAACATAGTAAAAAAACCCAAACAACCCCCCTCCCCAACCTCCCTGAAAAGCTAACTAAGAAAGATGAGTTCACTTCTCAAAAAGGAAATTCATTCTGCTTTCCTTTCTCAGGGCAAGGACCATTTTGGCCACAAGGAGAACTTACATTGCAGGTCAGGAACTAACACCACACAGCTGATCTCCAAGAAGCCAATTATTACACCTCACTGACCAGGACCAGAGTCCACTTGATCCGTCCTCCAGGAAGGATTAATTCTGAAGTTAAAACTAACTAGGGGGTTTTAGCTGATGAAAACTGTAGCAGGGAAATTAGGAGACATTCAACAGTTATTCCAAAAGGAAGTGAAAGTGTCCTGCTGTTCCCTGGAGAATACTGCAAGCGCTAGAAAGTATTTTGTAGACAGAGGATGCTCTCCCCATGAAAAGACGGGATGTCGTATTACAGATCAGGGTCGCATGCACAAAGCAGGCCTTTCGGAACGACGCCGAAGAGCAGTCTATCCTAACATACCAGTGACAACCGTCAATCTCTTCCAAGAGAGGTGACAACTGTTGCTACAGAAACTCAGAAGTCAGGACCAAAAGCAGAAAGGGGATAGTGCCCTCTCGTGGTGATGTCCTGAAAGCGCTCTGGGGAACAACCACACTGACCCGTTTCTGCTTAATGCTCTCCATCTGCCAAATACGAGGCCAAGCATCGAATACTTTAGGGATTATATCTAATATTTCAGCGATGTGCTTTATTTTTCCTCACATCAGCACAAATTCCATCTCCTCAGCTCAGTTCAGAGGCAGAGGAGTGAGTGTTAATGTTTTGGGAGAGTTAAAGCCAAGCACTCTTCACCTAAAACCCCACAGCAAGAGTTTAAAGGCAGATTATTCTATCCAGCTCCTCTTGGTTTTTCCAGCTCACGCCTTGGCCCGTTGGACCCTGGAAACTCAAAAACTTGCACCAAGTCCAAAATCCAGTCTGCCCAGATAGATTTGTCCAATATCAGCTTTCAACAGAGTTTAAATTAGAGGCTGGATCCAGAAAGCCTGAGGAGCTATTGCAGTTCCTGGCTGGGTAATGTCTACATAGAAGAATTTATCTTTCCCTGGCATTAGAACTTTGCCCTGAGGGAACCAATGACTACTGCCAAGTCACAAATTGAATGAAAAACCTGCAGCAGTCTAGACAGACAACAATGGACAGTGGGACAGACACCAAAAGGTCAGTTGGAATGGGAAAACAATTGTTATAAGAAAAAATAAATAACTTTTTTTTTCTTTTTAGAGTCGTGCATAATCACTCTATTTTTTTCATTTTTTTTTTTTTCTTTCTCTTTTTGTTTGGCCACATGCTACTAGTACGATTCTTGGTACAAGTGAAAAGAAACAAGGTAGTGTTAGAATACCTACAAAATGTGCTGAAGGAGTTGGGAAGGTAGGGGATGTTAAGCCACAGGATACATACAAGAGAAACTGTCAAGAATCACAAAGAGAAAATGAGAGGTAACACTTTATCTATCAGAAGGTGAGTTAGGGCGAACGGATGAGAACATTACATGGACTCAGTACTTCAGCTGGCCCGTGCGTCTTCGAGCCAGTTTTGACCTGTGCAAGAAAGAAGCAGACAAGTATTTGTTGAATTCTGGAAGTTTGTTTTGCTTCCCTCCCCAGTTTGTCCACCATTTTTAAAAATCCTTTTAAAAATCCTTTAAATCCTAGTTTACTCCGTATGTTCAAAAAGTAAAACGTATCAAGGGCTGTAATGAGAAAGACTTCTCACTCTTCAGCTGTGCTCCTTTAAAGGAAGACAGGATCTTTTAAGGACTGCACCGTTGAGAAATTATTTGATGCTGTATAGTAATAGCTTAGTTTTTAATTATTTTTTTTTACTGAAAGGAAGAGCTACTGTAGCATAGTAAGATCTCTCCAGCAAGCAGGGGATGTCTGTGACCTGTGTTAAAGGCTTCTAAAGAAGTTCAAAAAAGGGAAGGAAATGAGAATTTCTGCTTGAGCTCACAATCAAGACCGTGAAAAGGCAGTCCAGCCTGTCTGCACAGAGGTAGCAAGAAGCTTTATAAATTTGTAAAAGAGTAATACAAGGAAACCATTCTGAGGCTTCCAAATGTAGTACTGCATGAAGCACACCACACACGTTCAAACTGGATATATCTGTTAAGAATGTCACAAGCCAAAGCAACAATTACTGCATTTCCTGAAATAAAGGGCTTGTCTGATTTTTTTTGTTGTTGTTGTTGCCCACCCTCCTCCCTCCTTCAGTTCACCCATCTTGTCAGATTCTTCAGAACAAGACTAAATTCTGTGAGGTGCTATCTCACCACCTTTATGCTTTGCAGCACTGTCTGCCCAGGAACTGCCTCTTACCGTATTGTGCCAGCAAGAAGTGGATTGAAGGCATATAACCAGTCATTCATGTCTTTGTCATTGATGGCCTGGAGCAGGACCCCACGATGCTTTGTGCATACACCAAATGTGTTGGGTGTCTGGAATATTAAGCACAATTTAAAATCCTGAAGTCTACAAACACAGAAGCTGATGCACACTTCCTCTCTGAGGAAGAGTTTCCTAAAATCCACAAGACTTAAGATCTTCCATTTAAGTTTCACTGGTCATTTCCATTATATTATTAGTCAGTCAAATGGGACATCTTCTACAAAATACAGTTTTAACTTATGAGTGTGGACTTCAAGAGCTGCTGAGATGGACCAGTAAAGATAATTTGAGTCCTTGCAGGATGTTTCTGTGTTCTTTTGGTGGCCTTTTTTAACAAAACAAACAGAACACACAACCCCAAAACACCACACAAACAAAACTACAAAAACCAAAGACACAGGGTGATGGTACCAACACATGCTCATAAAAGCAAAAACAGTGCATAACAGCAGTTTCAGTCTCTTGTACAACTGCGTCCAAAATATAAGAAACGGTGAACAAACTGGGAACTTTGTGGGCAGAATCATCAGATGCCAGACATTCTCCAAGACACAGATGCATTTTCTTCAGACCAGAGATGACATGCAGGATGGGATGGATGCACTACTACCTGTAATCTTCCTGCTCTATGGGTAAATAAACAACAGCTCTCAGACTGACCTTTACCATTGCCTGTTGATCCTCACTGTATTCCACCTGAGCTGTGGATAAGTTTATGATTCCTCTTTCTACAGGATCTTTGTCACTGTTGTAAATAAAAACATAGGGACGGCGAACCACCACAAAGTGCTTGGCCCAGGAACTGGAGAGTGGCTCCTTGAAGTGGAGGTATCCTTTCTTTGAGACCACAGAGCTGGAAAAAGACAAAACAAAACAAACCCACAGATAAACAGGAATACATTTTCCCCTAAATGAGGCACCTACAGAATATCTCTGTTAACTGCAAACACTGTATAAGACACTTGGTCCTTAATACATTTTTTCTGCAACTATTATCAAAAAGTTCTTCTACAGCAAGCTGAAGTTTGTCTTCAAGAGCTATGCAAAGTCTGACAGAAAGAAGGACCCACAACGCTCTCTACTTCAGTGAACTTCAGCCACGGTTTTGATATCAGACGTTAGATTTAAGTCACTGGAAATCCTGTTCATTAAGTAGATGCAGGGAATGAATGCTGCAAAGATCAAATATCAACACAACCTTCATCAATCCTGCCTCCATCACACAGGACTCTGCAGTTCTGTATCACCCCTTTAAGTTACCTGCCTCAAACGGGGGAAAGAAACTACAAATCTCAAAGCCCTTGTGACAGCTCTCAGGAAGCCATGATCACACAACAATAGAAAACTTACCCTGGTCTGATTTCCTCAATATCAGGAACGAGGTTTAGGAACTCATTCTTTCCAGCTCTAGCAAGATAGGAAGTTTCTACTGTAGGTATTAGCTGGAACTGTTCCACCTCATGACAGGGACTGGAGGCACGAGAATTTGCTTCTGGTGTCCTTTAAAAAAAAAGTGCGGAAAGAAAAGTAAGTCACAAACAACCAACTGAATGTGACAATGGAATTTAAAGTGCACCTACAGCCTAGCCTGTCTTACAAGTCTCATCCTCCAGTCCAGACTTTTGTATGACATTGGGATCCTTTTGTACAGTATCAAATAGCATTTCCCTTGAAATCTGTCGAATAAAACTTAAAATAACTGCTGGTAAGTTGTTTCCCCACTACTTCTCCCTCATTTCTCTCGCCAAACACAGTCACACCACAGACATACATCTTACTAGGGTTTGATGTAAAATGTACTACTTGGTCAGCACTCCTCCTCTGAGGGATGTTAAACTGAGGAGTTACAAATTACATGTCTTTCACTAAATAGTTATTCCCAATTTTATCAAAAATATCTTCCACAGATACAGCTGAGAGGGGCAAACAGAGATTACTGGCCAAACTGGTTTATGCTGGGTTGTTGTTAATAGGTCTTTTTAACAGAACTCTGAAAAAAACTTGCGGGCTCTACACACTGGTTACTGGAATGACAAGCATTTGACTGTTCTTTCAGCACAAAGGAAAAAAAACACTTCAAAAGAACAAAATGGGGGAAAATAATTGTGCACAGTGATTGGAGAAGATGAAGTGAGGGGGCTGTACAGAGAAATATCTGAAAGTAGGGAAAAGGAAGAAAGGGGGAGAAAAAAAAAAATTCAGAAAACATAGCAAAGACAGATTTGTGAAGCACTGAGAAGTAATGCTTTTCTATTAATGCCCTATACTTACTTCTGATCAACTGAATTGCATCTTGAGTCCACCAGAGAAGGGCAGGTAGATGAAGGTGTGAGGGTAGCACTGCTGAAACTTGACACTGATGGATCCCGCCCAATTGGAGAAATATCCGACAACTACAAAGAGAAATATAGGCAAAACATTACAAGGAGGTTTTTTTTTAGTTAGTGTTCAGTCCTGGCTAGGACATGGCATTCAGCATGCCGAAGGCTCAGATAATAGAAAGGTATTTCTATCAGCCATTTCCCTACTCAGTAGTCAAATTTTTGCACATAAGCATCATAAACCCATCTGGGGTTGAAAATACAATGGCACTTCTATAGACACAGCTCGTTACTAATGTCCTGCACTTCGGATTATTCACACCCTGACTTCCTCAACAGAACATCAAACTATCCAGTTTGGAACCTGGTGTCCCCTGTGCCTACAGTCAGAATTTTTAAGAGAGCCTATTTATCCTTTTACATAGGGCAAGTGTACACAGGGAAAGATAGTAAGAGCACTTCCAGTCTGCTAATAAACTAGAAGCCATACTATAGCCCAAGTTCACAGCATTTCTAATTCCTGCAATAGTCTTTGGAACCTGATGCCAAATAGCCAAATGCTTCCAACAGACTGAAAATAAAGAAAATTAAAATGAAGTGTTTTGTCTCTTCATAGTATCAACAGATTCCACAAACCACAAACATACTGCTATTGTATTACAAATACAGTATATTGTATTGCATGAAATACTTACCTTACAATCACTGATGCTGTTGTACACCTGGTTAAACTCCCGATTGAAAGTGTGAGTAAGCAGCTGCAGACACTAAGGCAGGAGAAAAAAAACCAAACAACTCAGAAAAGAATTTTAAACTTAGATTTTCAGAGAAATTTGAACACAAGAGGCTATTTGCCAAGACACACTTGGTAGCTCATGAAAAAAGAAACGAATTCTAAACGGCTGTGAAAAATCCCAGAAGAGGAGAATAATCACTTCCCTTGATAAAATGAGACAGTTTCATTTACTACTAATGAAGGGGAATGAGGTACAGCCATAGCACAAACCTAGCCACCAGCACCCGCTGGTGAGAATGGATTATTTCAATATAGAGCATACCAAAATGAAACTCACACAATACTGGACATTCACCATGCTATCTAAGAAGCTCATCATTAATCTTCAATCATCTTTAGCACCTCAATTTAGACCCATGATGTTTTTCTCATGTTATACCTTCGTGGCCAGCTCCTTCTCCCGATCCACCAGGCTCTCTATGTCTGCTGAGTCATAGCCACTGCTCTCACTGGGTGTCACAGCACTCTCAAATGTTGTGGTTGAAATCTGTGAGGAAATGCTGGTGGAGGTACTGAGGGTTCCACTGCTCAGACTGGGAGACAATGAGTCACTCAGGGACTTGGGGATGCTGTCACCAAGCTTTTCACGAAGCAGAAGGAAATGTCGGGTTTTTTCCACCTAGTAAGAAAAGAAATCAGTATCATCTGCTCCAGGATGTTGCCTGTTTTACAGGCACTGAATTCTTACGCATTCTTATTAAGATTCATACCAGTAAACATTTACCCTGGGGAGGGGAGTTTACAATGGCATTAGAAGTTGAATCTGTCTTTGTTGAATACACTGAAATTCTGAGCTGAAGATCCTACTCAGCAGACAGCCACACACTTTGTGTCTTCTCTGTGGGAGAACTTATTTAAATCTTGACTTTGAGAACAAACTCCCATTCGGGAACCCGTTCAGCTCAGAAGGTCTCACAGTGGGTAGACTAAAGGCAAATTCAAAGGTACTGTTGTGCTTTTTCTTTCACTTCCCCTATCTCTTTACTCACCTCATGCAGCAGCTCCAGTTTCTCCAATTCCCACTGATGCTCTAGAATGAGGCTGTCACCCCTGGGCCTCCAACCAGCCAGGTTCTCTTCTCCTCGCACATAAGCCACAGATGTATCTAGGACTTTCCTTCTCCTCCTCTGCATTCCTGAGCAGTAAAAAACAACGTAAGACATATTAAAAACATAGCCAGAGGGATGCCACTAAAACACACCAACTAGCAATCTGCAAAGAACCAACATTTCTGCTGTTTGGCTGGAGATACACAAGGCAACGATTTCATTAATAGCCATCACACATCCCAAAGAGTTTTGATTTAGTCCAGCTTCCTTACTTCATTCAGGTATTTTCTATTGACCCTGATATAATGCAAACTCCTGTTCAGTCTAATTCAACAGAAAGACTTCAATTGCTAGGTCTTAGAGGTAAAATACACTGATACTACATGAACTACATTCCTTCCAAGTTATTAAGCTTGCATCAGGTATCAGCAATATCTTTAAAATACAAAGGAGAAAACTCCATTGCTGCAAAACCAAGTCTCAACTGTGTTAGTTATGAGCCATGTATTATGTCCCCTAAGTCTATGACTTGGGTACAAGCCCAGTTCCCTGACATACCCGTGTCAGAAAACGTAAAGTTTTCAGTGAATCCTTGATTTCCCAATAGTAAACATAGACTGACGTCAGAACGAAAAGCTTGCATAAGTTTTTTATGGAATAGCAATGTTCCACTGCCGCTATAAAACACAGGAACTGCTTCCTATCAGGACAGAAGTGTTTACTCTGTTCTGCCTATGATATTTTCTGCAATATTTCAGTTTACAGCATCTTTATCACTTGAACACCCAGTCACCACTTACCTGGACTTCCTGTGTCTGCCATTTTGCATAAACTCAGTTCATAGATCCCAGTTACACGATTGCTGTTCACAAGAAACCAGAGGGAAAAAAAACACCTATTATCTTCAGAAATAAAGTACTTTAGCTTTAGTTAAGTGGTGCCCAAATACAAAGTTTTAGTTGTTAGTTAGAACTACATCTGAATTCTAACCTTGACATAAAATAACCAGGACAGACTACAAGATCTCTTAAAATGGCATTTTCCCCATGTTCCCCTCCCACTCCCCATTAGACTCAGAGAGCAGCTGCTGCAGTAAATTCTAGGTCAGGATCAGGGTAACCTATGTGCAAGCTTGAAAAATGGATCTCTCTTCCCAACTGTTCAGTGAGAAGGCTGGAAAAGGGGTCAGTAGAGAGAGAAACCATCAGAGTTTCACTGAAATGAATGTTTAAAACCAGACTGGAGAACTATAACTAGGTAGACTTTCAAGGAAGAAATAAAGAAAACTAAGCTACATTCTCTCCATGTCCTCTAAGAGAAAAAGCGTACGCTGACATAAAACATTGATACCAAAATTGGTAACTGAACTTACGAATCTGGAGATTTGGAGTAGCCACTGCCAAAAAGACTGCGTAGTGATCGTGGCGGGGAGATCTTGGCATCTCGTGAATAAAAGACCATACAAACGTCCTTTGTTATAACAGCAGGCTGGATGCAGTGGTCAAGCTAAGAGAAAAAACAGTAATGAATGAGTGGCTGAAGACAACTATGCCAAGTTACACTGCTTCCCTCTTTCAGCGCGTCAGCTTTTTGAAATTTATTCTTGTTTGGGTCTTTGGTGAAGGGTTTTCATATGTGTTTCTGTGAAAAGAGAACTGTCAAATTTCTTGATGCTTCCTGTGGGTGAAATAATTGTACTACACAAAACAACAGGGTCTTGCATGCAAAGCCAAGAGCTAGGCCAGTGTTTGTAACACTAGTAGTACCTACACAGCAGCATTCACTGATTTCAACAGATTTTTAGATACAAAGATAGATAAAACGAGGCACAGGTAAGGAGATCCACAGTTTCACTTCACATTTGTTGCGAGGCAGTAATACCTCGACATCAAGATGTTAACTGTGAAACGATTTTTCCACCCTGTTCTCAGAAAATTAATAAACACTTTTACTAGCTTCGGGAATCAAAATCACTTAGTCCAGTAAGTATTTATCTCAGGTACACACTGTCTGCTGTCTCAAATAGTTATACTTGAGTCACAAATAAAAAGGAAGGCATAGGTCTCTAACCTCCAGGTAAGCAGAAAGGGTCATATATATCTTCTCTCCATACGGTGTCACTCGATTGAGGAGAAGCGAGTTATGCAAGGAGCTGTCCCAAACTGCTTCAAACCGATAGAAAGTCCTGGAAAAAAGTACAGTAAAAGCTCAATATTAAGAGTTTCTCTCCATCCCTCTCATCGGTCACTGTAAAGCATCTCTTCCTTGACCTCCTATGAGTCTCAGGGGCTTAGATAACAAATACTTGAAGCAAAGACCTTCTCTTCTTTCCCAAGATTACCTACTTCTACCTCAAATAGTGTGGCATAAGACACCATTGCCTGTTATGAAGAAGACTCATCTAAAAGAGAAAAGAGGGAATACTGAAGAGAACAAAAGGTGTCATAATACTACAGGGAAGTCAGCACTAAAAAACAGTATTTCTAAACAGACAGAATTCCTTTCTATTTCTTCAGGTGCAACTCAGCCCAGACGGACCTCCAAAGTGCATGGGAGGATTCTTTTTTACAAGCAACACTTACTCTACATCATAATTTAGGACTAACATACAGCAACAGAAGAGATCCCTCTAATACTTAGTCTTATAAAAGCAGCAGCTTCTGATAGCAAATCAGAATGACTGATAGATAGGGATAAATCCTATATTGAAATGATAAAGATTTCTAAGTCCCTACTAGCTTCAAGTAGATCTAGCAGATCTAACACAAATTCTTCTAAGAAGTTTCTTCTATTTCATACATGGAAAGAAAGGAGCTGAACGCTCCCACAGTTCTACCCCAGCAACCAGGAAAGTTCACCTGTTGAAGTAAAAAATGAGAGACAGCAGCACACACAGGACAGCTAAATCATTAGATCTAGAGTCACCATTACACTCTCTCCTCTCTAACAGATGCTTAAGGGAATGAGCTTTCTCCTTTCTCACATGTAGAGACTGATTTCAATGGAGGTTCCTTTGGAAAGAAGCCCTGTACCCTTATCCAGGAATACAGCACGCTTTTCTACACCGGTAATAGACAAAGAAGGTATTAATTCTTCATCAACTCCATATAATTTCCCTCCCAAATCCCCTTGCAGTTGAGGTTTTCCATCCCATTTCAAGTCCAAATGACATGGTTCTAAAAGCAAGCAGGTGCTTCATGTATATTATTTTTAAAAAAAACAGTTATATCTCTAAAGAGTTTCTGTAGTAATGCCCAAGGCCAACTCAGAAAAATAGAAAATTAAACCAAAGACAAATGACAGAAAGCAGGGTGGGGGTGGAAGAAAGAAATAACAAAACAAGAAAAAACATGAAGCAGCCTAAGAGCAGACATGTCAGAAACAAAGAGTTCTGATCTCAATAAAAGTTCCCAAGAACCCCCTTTTCCTGACACCAGTTACACAATTCCAAGCTAATACACTGAGACATCATGAACTGTGCAGTCAAGTAATACAATTTGAGAATACTGCTAAATACTGCTTGCATTTGCAGTAGCACACTTAAGAAATTACTTCTAAATGTCTTACTTCTGCTAAAATGCTAAAGAGAAACATATTCTAAAGGCTAAGTAATTGGCAACTTTAAAAGCACTGTAATGTAATAATCCTCACTTGAGTTGGATTAGACAAACAACATAGGTTGTCCTCTAACCCTTTACAAATCTGTGTGGAGTCCCCATGTTTTAATCTTTCATCATGTCTTAGTTATGAGAGTAATTTTTGTAAACTTTTAGCAAGCTCCAGATCTGCTATCCGGGTGGAAGAAAAAGTAGTAAAACCTGGTTCTCCACAGATGGGAAAGCCAGCGTCCCCAGGCCCTGAACCAGCTCTGCACCATTTGCCAAACGTGACTGCTCACCATGAAGAGAGAACACAGGTGTAAACATTCATCAGTGCAGCACTAACCGCCCTTCTTTAGCAAAATTGTGATTTTTGGATGAACACCAAGTCAAGTATAGCTTCAAGACAGTTACTCTACTGGATTCTGTCTAGCCAGGAAGTTAAATATACACAGTCTTGCCTGTCCAAACCAGAACTTGCTAGAATAGTTATAGAGGGAGACAAAAACCAGAAGTGAGCAAACTTCTTTCAGCACAGCCAATAGTGCATGGAGGAAAACGGAGCACAGTACAAGCAAAGCATGGGAAACAGGAGAAACAGGTTAAAAGGCACCAACGTATAGTTAGAACTGATTTTTAAGTGGATTTTAGCATTAGTGAAAGGTGGTGAATTGAGAACATTGAAGACTTAAGTCTTCTCTTTTTCAAAGAGGCAGAACATAGAAAGCAGAGTGCAAATTGTCCCAGATTGTGCAGCCAGCATGCCTGGCTGGGATCCAGTCTGGAAGGTGAAAGAGGAATCCAGTCTGAGCAGCTACTACATGTCTCACTTCCCTGCCAACTGGTAAACTAAGCAGCAGCAACCACATGGTTAAATTTCAGATGCAAATCCAACCTAATAACAGAGGTTGAGTGCCAGTCACATGGCAGCCACTGCTTTTTGTTCAGCGCAACTCCAAGCTGGAATTTCAAGTAACCTAATTATTCAGTCCTTGACTTGGTACTTCAAACATGGCAAGCATTACAGAGTCAGAGACAGTAAGAAATTCCAAATTTAGTTATTTGATATAGAACAAAGGAAGAAAATAGCAGGGACTACAAGTAGGGACTATAATGGCACATTTTGAGAATCAAAAAGACTGAACGAAGGAAACTATCTCTTACGTGTGAATGAAAATTCACCTTGATAAGATCCCCACTGAATTGTACCTGAATAAATCCCTTACACAAAGGAGGAGGAGGAGGTATACTACTTCTGGAAGAGCTAAGAGGCATGCTAACAGAATTCAGTAAAAGCTAAAGAGAAATGGCAGCAATAGAAAATGAGACATAAAGCATTCTATTTTCAAGAATCTTTATGTACAAAGGAAGCAAACAGAAAATACCTAGGCATATCCTTATCAAGAAAGAGCCTGTAAAAACATAGAAAGAGCTTCAGTTAGTGCAGCCAAAAGCCGAACAGAAAAGCAATAGCTGAGAGGAACAGAACAAGTGGACTTCAAAACAGAACAAAAACACAGCAAAAAAAACCACACCAGCCAGGAAAAAAGTCTGCAGACAACGACCAAACACAAGACATACCCCTTACCAGGGCTTCAATCCCTCTCCCCCACCCTGCCATGCACTCATCCCACAGCTTAAACCTTGGCATTTTGGTAAGAGATGATCAGCAGCTTCACTTCACTCACACTCACTGCTCATCCAAGCAGCTCACCTAATAGAAAACTAAAGAGCTATACAGGAATTTCTTGAAATTGCTAGAGAACCGTAAGTGTAGGGCTTTCCAACTGCAAATCCAGTAGTATCAGACTAGAAATGAGCAACAGTCCCCCTACATTCCAGTTATACTGATCCATTAATTCAAATACACTAAAAATAAAATACCCACTTCTCAGTGGGAGGCAAATAACTGCTAGAAAGCCCATCACCGTGTGCGTTTGCAGTCACTAGGTGGCAGGAAGCCACTCAGCTGGTAGGAGCACTGTCCTGAATCCACCTTTAATATCGCAGTGGTATTTCAAAGTCCAAGCCTCTAATGGAGAAGGAAGAAGCCATTTCAGCTCCTAGAAGGATACCACCTCCAGCATTCAGCAGCTGCAGCAGAGATGGGCTCCAGAACAATCCTCTCCCCTCTGGAAATGCTCAGAGTTAAATTTCAGGGATATTACTGCTTTGTACCAGCTAAACAGAGCAACGGAGTGATCAAGTGACTTGGCTGATGTCAGAGGAGGGAGAGGCTGTGCCGGCAATGCAGCATTCTGCTTCACTGCCCTTTGTTGCAGACACTGAAGCAAAACAATGTGGAGTCTGACTGATCTTTACAGCAACGCACCCTAATGAGGAGACACATGAAGCCAGAAACCTTCAGACAGGGGCCCTGCTGTTGCCCAAATGACTGCAGTTACATGGAACAGACACCCCCTTATTAGAACTAGAGTAAATTTGTGATAGATCTGTATAAATTCACAAATTATAAAGTTTAATTTACAAAGCATGGCTCTTGCTTCCAATTGTCCCATGCTTGTTCCAGGAATACTATAGGTATGTACACATCCATAAATACATCCCCCAAGATTGCCCTTGTACTTCAATGCTGTATTCTAGCAACAAGCTTTGATGTCAGTTTAAAAGTTCTGGGTTAAATTTTGAGGCTCCCTTAAGCTGTTCCTTTCCATCCTCCCTTTATGGTGCTTACACATGGAAAGTAATTCAAATGCATTATCAAAAAATCCTCCATGTAGACCAGTGGACTTGAGCTTTAGTAAGAATTTATGGCAACTTTCGTTCTCTGTCTGTATGCCCTGTGTCCATGAAATTCTACATTAATAATTAGCAACATTCACAGCTTTCCAAACATCCTGCCAGTACCTCAGAGGTCAAAGAAATTTTAGATTCCTACTAGAGTGCTCACTCTATTTACTTACCTATTGGAGCTGTGAGAGGACTTCAGGTATTTTGCAGAGATAATATTCAAAGACAGAATAGCATCCACAGCAGCTTCATCCACCTCTGCTTTATTTCTTATGCGCCCTGAAAAGGGTACGAAAGGGAATCAGTTAAAACTAAACTTGAAACATGGAAGGAATCTGTTTCCCCAAATGTAATTTCAGACTACATGATTAACAAGCAGCTGTAAGTGAAAGTTGAAAAACTTAAGTTCTTCCTCGATCTTTTTCAAAATCCTCCTCTCATAGCCAATACTCATAAACATGACAGAATCTGATACAAAGAGAAATTATCATTAGTGCTTCTTCTTCCTTGTAGCAACATGCAAAACAGTATACTCACCAACAACCAGCTCTCGCACATCTTTCCAGTGCAACTCACTGCCCTTCTCATGGATAATTGTGACTGTGATTCTACGCTGGATTCCCTGGTAGAGTTCAAAAACAAAACACTGGTGAAGTATTGCCACATACACAGACACACTAACAATATCCATTTTGCACTTATACTGCAAAAATGAAGCAAATAAGATCATTTAAATTAGTCTGTAACTGTGAACAAGCACCTATGTGTTTCAGGGCCCTAAAATCAACTTAAGAGGAACATTATATTCTCACATATAACAGAAATTATACTTCTCCCTCCTCAATCCACAATGGCAGAGGTTTTTTCACTTAAAATAGTCCTGAAATTGTTGCTATGCTCTCAAAGAAGATATGTATGATCCCTGGGATATATCAGAGTTGACCACAAAAATAAGCAAATACTTGGGTAATGTGTGCTTATATACCTATATTAAAGTGTATATACCAAAAGAAGTTAGTAGAAAATAGCGACTGCTCACGTAGATATTCCCCTCCTTTGTCACACGTATCTGGTACAAATCAAAATATAACAAAGCTCTGTAACAGCTGGGAAGAAGGTAAAATTGTAGAATAGGAATAAACACCATATCTGAAAAAGAAAAATTCTCCAGCTGTTGGTTGCAAGATACCACTCTTGCAAATGTAGAAGCCAGCTATCCAGGGAGAAGGTGCTTTGTGTGTAACTGTTTCAAAAGAAGTTGAAATATGTTTGCCTGTATTGCGGATTTGGCAATGGAATTACAGAGGATAGAATTACTCTGGTTTGAACTGGAAGTAACTGATGAGGACACTAGTAGATCCAGAAATGAGTAACAGTTTTAATAATTTTTTAAAGGAAATTATTGGAACGTGACCGTTATTCCTAAACTGTAAGAACTGTTCCTATCATTTTAAGAAAGAGAGGAAATGCAAGTCACAGGTAAACTCTATGAAAAGGAACTGAGAATTTGAGAGTAGAAAAAAATATAACATAAACCTATAAACAATATTTAACTGGGATTATCTTTAGAATCTAGCTAAAGACAAATTATTATTAAGGATTATTACAGGCATTTAAAATGCACCAAGACATGGTCATTTTGTAGATCTGTCTCATAGTCACATGCAGCGAGAAAGAACCAAAGGAAGTTGAGTCCACATGATCCTTCTGTGTCCTCAGTAGAGATGCCAGAGCACACTGAAGGCACAAATCCAGTCCCAAAGGTTCCTGATTTTTAAACGGCTTTCATCTTTCATGAGTGGGATGCACACCGATAAGCAAAGGAAACAGCAATATACTAGGGGCCAAACATATTCTCCTCATAGCCCAAAGTTAACAGACTAAGTACAGACTGAAAGGTGACTGACCCTACAGCTATCATTAGACTGCTGTGTGGGAAAGGAGAAGACATCAAAGATGCAAAATCCAGTCATTAGCATTCTAATCTCCCCTCAGAGATCAAACTTGCTATTCTACAGCCTTCATTAGTACCTGGTGAAGCAGGAACGTCCCCTGACAGGGCAGGCCTCCAGTGTGGTCCACAATAGCAGGAATATACCTGTGTGAGACAGTGAAATCAACTGGTGGGAAAGGTAAACTAGCACAGCAATCTTCCTCTGTATTCTGCTGCCAACAGTTACCTCTCCATATAAAATCTTAAGAAATAAGAGTGTTTCTACTGACTCTCGGACTGGACTCTCTATTGCACCACAGTATCAGTGCCAAGTATCATATACTGTACTTCCAGTGCTTCTGGAAAACTCTGTGGAACTGGCTTTGTAAAAATAATCCCTAAAGCCCTGTCAGGGGAAAACCTTCTCTGTAGCAGAGGTGAACATAAAATAGGGCCTGCTAGATGACTTCTGGAGCATAAAGTCTCTAGTGACCCAAAGAATCTAAACTCACAGCCTACATAGGGTAAGTTTTCCCAACACCTGTTCAGCTGGTGTGCATGGGCTTTCTAAGTGGAAGGATTACTTCAAGGGTGAAAGGATGTCATTCTGTCTCTTCAGTCCTTTCAAGTGGGGACAACAAATGCCAGCAGAATTTACATCCAATCACTACAAACTGGCCAGGCCACCACCCAATAGTGACTGCTAAACATCACTGCCTGAACAGAACAAAGGGTGAAAGATCAAACTCCTCAAACCCACTGTTCTTAAAAGATTAATATGGGACTTACTCCCCTGTCGGCTCCAATTCGCTGATCTCAAACCACACAAGGAGGTCATATTTGCTCACACTCTGGCCCAAGCTAGGTTTGCTCATAGTATTTAGCTTTGTCGCTGGCACTTGAAGACAGGAAAAAAAAAAAGAAAGAAGAAAAAAAAAAAGAATGGTTTACAAAGACTGAACAAGTAAAGCTCACCCTAGGGCTCACAGAAACATGTCATTTCTATGATCCTACATGTTCTATGTACATACACAGACCACATCTTTTTCCATGAAAATGATGTTGCTTACAGCAGTCATTATTTCTCAAAGGGGTGTTTTCTAAATCTAAGTTACTAGATTAAAAAAAAATTAAGTAACAAAAGTGTATCCAAGAAACTTGTAAAAATATGCAGTTTCTCTACATTCACAGTAAAAGAGTTTCCTTAAATGTGCATCGGTTACTTTATGGCTTAACAGTTTGTGATTTAGAATTGCTTAGGTCTGTTCGTCTGCAACATTACTCACCCATGAAGTACATTTCCCCTTCCCCACACAAGGCAAAAAATAAAAAAGAAACTAAGAAATTAAAACGTTGGTCTTCACTTCTTCATGTTACAAATTGCTAGTCTCCTGTACCAGTTTAGATAAGATAACGTGTATGTAAAAAGGCTGAACTAGACTTATTCCAGAGCCATAATTCTGCCAATTGTATGTTTCTGGGCTCCTTATGTTTTGGTATTAGTGATTACTACTGGCCAGATCCCCTCTAATTCCTTTCATACAAATGTAGGGATAAACCATGCTAAAAAACCAAGCGGGATAACTGAAATTCTCAAAATAACCTGATGTTCCTTCACACATACGGACATCACACCTTTTAGCTATCATTACACAACTTCTCTTATCTGTTTGTTCATTTCATTTTTGTAAATGGGAACATTTTAAAAGTTTAGTTCCTGTGTATGCTGACAGGTATTTCTGTAACTCTGCAGTTGATCTTCCATACTAAACTCATTCTTTTTATTAAGCCAAATAACTATTGTCCCTTGTAGGCTCTCAAGCTCCATTCTTCCCTTGCTCAAATGTTCTTTAGGTTCTCCTGTCTTCACATCTCTGTATATCTTTCAGCTTCCACCATGACTTAATTTCCCATGCACTGGAAGGGCATAACAGGCCCCAGTTAAGAAAAGGTCCTTAAAGGTGTGTCTGTGTAGTCTCTTTTGAAAGAAAAAAACAAGTGAATTCTATTTCTTCTCTGGGTAAAATAGCAGCTACCTCTATATTGTCCCTGTCAGAGGGACAGATTTTACAAGAATCAGTTATTCTCAGCACTAAAATTCCATCACACTAGGTAGCAAGCTTCGGTGTCATCATTTACTCTTCCCATTCATTTCTCAGGGTAGCCACTCTCTTACACCCATCATACCATGTGGCTGCACATGAACAGCTAGACTCAGTCCTGTTGACAGCAAGAGGAACATCAAACACACCAAGTTTATGTGGTCTTAAGTCACTCAAGTTTACTGCTAAGCAGAGAAACTCAAAAACACCAGAAGAGAGAAACAACAGAAAGACACATTTAACTAAACATGAAAGCCAGTTCTAGTAGTTCTCATGGACTTGCTCTGGCACAATTAATAACCAGCATATTGTTTGGGGTTTTTTTAATAATAAAACAGAACACAGATATAGGTGAGGAACAGTACTGTTAGTAGCAAAAAAAGATGATGAGCAAAAAGGAAACCTATATAGAACACAGCAGAACATTTCCTCTACAGCTAGCTGTTTTTTCATATGCAACATCTCTCATCCCAGTATCAAAAAATTATGTACAGAACACACAAAAAAAAGTCAGAGGTCCAGGAAGTCTCAGGGAATAGATCCAGTGACAGAAAAATACGTGATACCTAGCACACTGGAGTTTACAGACTCTCTGTATGGTTCTCTCTAGAATAGCCCTAAACTTAAGCACAGCATCATCCTTCCATGACCACAACCAGAGCAGTTTCTAGCCCCAAGAACACTACATGATAAAGATAAGGAAAAAGGAATTTTGAAGCATGTTTTGGAACTACTTCTACATCTACCATAGATCAAGTTTGGCTACTAACCATCTCGTTTAGGAACCCGCTCACTCTGACAACTGGGAACAGGCAGAAAGAGAAAAGGTGGCAGCTGGTCAGCTCCATCCTGGAAAGCAGCCACAGCAGAGGATGCAAGCACGTTGGCATGCTCGGATAGCGCGTTCAGCACATGCACGTTTACATAGCCAGACATAAGATACCTAATCAACTCAATTTTTCTTTCATGGTCTGCAAAGGGAATGGAACACACACAAAAAAAGGATGGTAGAAATATGCAGGTGAGAGAAAGCTGGAGAAAGAGGAAATTAAGGAGTAAAATGGAAAAGAAACCACAAAAGAGTTCAGCATGCATTATTACAGTTAAGCAAAGAAAACCAAGGATCATTTCAACAAGACTGACTCACTAAACAAGAATGTTAGAGAGCAAAAAGATGAAACAGTTAATGAATAAACAAATTCCAGTCAAGTGCTCAGTAAGCACATAAAGAGCCACAGCCAGATCTCATGAAATATGGTCAACACCTCAGGAATGAAATTCTACCCTTTAACAAACCAAGAAGTACTTCCTGCAAGAGGAGGTTGAAAAGAACACACAAAAAAGAAGACAGCCAGCAAAGATGGATCCAATGCCCTCTGCAACACTCCATTACATTTCTTGGTGTCCTGAATAGCTTAGGAGAACACTACAACCTTCACTTTCAGTAGCAGATGTGATGTACAGAATTAGAGAACTGTTCTCACCTGGCTTTGAGAGTGGCATAGGGGGAGGAAAGAATCTTCGGGAAGGCTGTGGAGGGCTATAAAGAAATAAAGAGTTTTCAATATAGAGGCAGCTAAACCTAAAATACATATACAAATATACACACATGCATGTATGTATATACACACCCCCCCCCCCCCCCCCATACAGTCCTTCCATCCATTTCTGTCTCTAAAAATACCCTCACAATCCCATGAAGACAGGTAAATATCACCTGTCAGGGAAACAAGTGGACTCGGCACACTTCTCCTTTTTCTATTCTGACTTAATTAATCCTGTCAGTAAAAAAAAAAAAAAAAAATAAATAAATTTACAGTTTCCAACAGCTCTACTCCCATTCTGCACTGAAAGTTTCAGTAGGTAACAGGCATTTCCTGAAACAAGTTAAGGAAAAGGAACAAGCCTCAGCTGACATCTCCTCTTAAAACCAGCACTTGCTTCCTCTTTGCAGCTGCTGCCTTCAGTCGGAGGGCTAGCCAGGCCAAGCAAGCCAGCCAATTGCCTCTTCCCTTAAGCTATGAAGACAAGGATGACTAAGGGTCCCTTCCTCAATTCCCAAAATTCAAATGCTCCACAACTTTGGCACTAGTATGTCAAAAAGTTGAAAGCCTTCTGTTTTCCCCCTAATCTCGTGTCTCTGTGTTTATGCATCAGGCCACTTGCCCTGAGGGAAGACTGCATCTTGGAGCATTGTTAAGGTTTACCCAGAACTCACTGAGATCATCACTGAAGTGCTGAGTACAATATTCTACCACCACAGTGTGTGCAGGGTGGATGCAGCTGTACTGGCAAAACAGCTTTCCATGTTTGAGAAGGCAGAACAAATCCATCCCTCACTAACAAAACATCCTACACCGGGTAAATAGGCCTCTGTCAGCAACCCTGCTCATGAGGGTGTTGCTATATAATTTCAGGAGTATGAAAAAGTACTGCCCAAACTGCAGAGCTAACCTGAGCATGACCACAAACAGCCTTTATGCCAGAATAGTGGACAATACCTGTTGAGATCCTGCCCTTGCAGATGGAGAGGATGCTGCTGGTAATGCCCAAAGACTTCAAACACAACAGGCTTCGTTTTGATGTACTCCACAAATGATTCCGTCACTTCCACAGCAATCTATTAGGCACAGTAAAGAAAAAAAAAATGAGACATACAAAAAGGAAATCTTACAAGTCTGGATTACACAGTTCATAAAAATAGATATATTCAGTTCATCTGAGATCATGAGCACTGCTATTCACATATTTTTTATTTCCTGAATTCTAGACTGCTTTCACTGAACATCCTGAAAAGGGAACAGAGAATTCAAAGGCAGGAAGTAGAGGTGAAACAGAAGAGTTAAATCTGCCACACAGAATCATTCTGTATTTTGTTCTCCATTAGCAATTACATCATTCACCTGATCACTCCTGCTACTGTCTATTCTCAGCAATTCTCCTTGTCCCCCCTTCCCATACACCTCTTATGAGTTTAACAAGGATGCACACAACTCCCAGTGCTACAACCAGCACTTACTATTCACGTAAAGCTTTACTTACATTCTGAACATGGTAAAACCCAAGGGGAGTCCCTCGACCATTGTTTTTGAGAGGTTCTGTTGAGAAAGCTTCATCATGCCGATGTAAAAAGCTTTAAAATAAAACAAACAAAACACCACAGAAGAGTTTAGCGAAGATTGCTGTGCTGTGAACCCAACGCTAAAAGGAAACCCATAAATTTATTCTGCTAGAACTTCACAGGGAGTTGAGTGATGGTCTAAAGCTAGGAATACCCTAGTCTTTGGGACAATTCCTGTTCTTTTTATGACTCCCATTTTCATTCTCTTTCTTACGAAACTAAGCCAAAGAACACTTTCACTTGAGCGCTACTGATTTAGTCAAGGGTCATACAGCTTCCATTCCAACTCAACATAGGTACAATCTAGTACTGAATTTTTCACATTAAAAGCCATTATCAAGCAAAAACTTAAGATATCTGTAACTAGTAACTTATGAGTCCACTCTGATTCTTAATTCCGTTCTGCAAAACTTTATTCCTTAACACCACGCTAACACACAGCAGGTACTGCTCGTAACAGGAATTCCAGTAACTGACAAGGTGTTTTTCTCTGCTACACCACACTGCCACTGATTTGAAGAGCTCTCAATCAGACCCTCCATTGCCCACTGTTATTTGCACTCTTTATCAAGCCATTAATTCCCCATTGTAAATAAGGACAAATTCTTACTTGAACTGGCAGAAAATATCTGCGTATTCAGGAAGGATGCCGCTGGCCTGTAGCACTGTCACACGGAAGGTAAACACACTACCCAGTTTCAAGTGATCACCAATTTCCTCGGTGAATCCTTCCATAGTCATCTTCCCATCCAAAGTGGCTGACTTCAAGTCTTAGGGAGACACAAACATCCCAGATGAAATCACATTTTTCTTTTTTTTTTTTTCCCCCCTCCTTTCTTTTCTTAAAATATCCCTTCTGGCAACAGTTTAGTCCCGTTTCACTATTTTGTTTTTCTTTCGAGCTCAAATTATTTGTTGATAATCAAAAGATTCAAATACCTGGGAACAGTTTTCCTGCAGAGTTCTTCAAATGAGTAACACCAGCATCTATCATATGCAACCCATCAGTTACACCTCTTCCTACCTATCATATTCTTGAAGTACACTCAGGACCCCTTTCTCTCACTGACTGAAGAGTGTCCCAGATTTCCCCTAAGTTCTCCAAAACTACTACATATTTCTTGCTTACCTAGCTCGTTCATTCTGTTGATCTCCTCTGGAGGAGTAGTAACCTCGGAATTCTGTCCTTGCCCTTCCACAATTCTTAATTCTTCCAACGATAGTCCAGACCGAGTCATCGCAACTGAAGAAAAGTCACTCTGCAAAATTAAATGAAGTGGCATGGAACAGACTCCTGCAGTTTCTGGTTTTGCCATCCCCTTCTTCCCCCGCAATACTTATTCTTTATTTAGAAGCACAAACTACTGCACTCAAAGAAACCTAAATCAATTTTAAAATTTCTTACCTTATCAAAATATTCATTGTCAAATGAAATTTTAGCTGTGCCAGACTGTCGAATACCAGATCCATAATCTGGGGCTTCTTCATCAGCTAAAAAACATAAAAAGAAAAAATAATGACGGGGAGGAGAGGGAAACACCCTCAGAGTTATCTAAATGGAAATTCTGATTACAACAGAAACCAGTCCATAAAGCAGAAGAGGCCTGGTTCCAGTCAACCAATGACAGATTACAGTAAGTGCTGGAAAAAATCACAGCAGAAATCTATCCATCAGAAGTCAAGTGTGGGAAAACAACAGGAGAAACTACAAAGTTTCATCAAGAATATACTTAACTTTAGAGCACTGTGAATGCAAAACTTTAGTACTCATTTTGATTATTTACTTACTTCTGATTATTATACCCAAGGTAAATTAACACACCATAATACAACCCACATGGGAATACATACTTACATTGATCTAAACTGCCATCTAAAATTCTGTAGCCATAAACTAAGCAGTAACACTAGCAAAGCTTCACAAGTAGATGCTGTAAGTTTGAAAGGCGGTTCTGTGTGTACAATCTGTCCATTTAACCTCCTCCTCTTTGTGGAGAGTAACAACAATGAGGCCTGGTTAAACGCCAGGTATTTTTTCCCACAGTAAATGCATGCTTGCAGGAAAAATCCCAAGATTCAGAAAGTGTTCCAAAGCTTCGCTTAGGGACCAAATAATGCTGTGGCCCTTTTTCAAGACATGTCCCCAGTTCCATTTCTATTAATGATGGTGTACTCTATTTGGATGTATAAATAGAATATTTATTTGGAAATATTTGGTCAATGCTAAGGAGACTAAACTAAACTAGAAATGAGACTTTTGTACACATTAAAATAGATTTTATTTCACTTGCTGTTTTAGTCCCTGTCAGAGTGATTCTTACACATCTTCAGAGTCTGAGATTTCATTATATGTTCCCATGGAGAGTGAAACTTCCAGGGTTACCCTACCTAAACAATAAAGAAATGTTGGCACTTAGCCACTGCTAGAAAGGACAAATTATGGGAAGTATCTGTGCTCACCAGCAGGGATAAGACATGGCTAACTACCAACAGGAAAACTCAACTAGCTCAACTCACACTGGAAAAGCATAAAATATTAGCAGCTGACTAATGGACTACAGTGAAGCTCTGGCACACATACAATGGCAGTTCAAAACTGGACAAGGCAGTTACCATCCCCATATATTTACCCTTCTCATCTGAAAAGTTGGTAATTCTTGGTGATTAAACAGTATGTCAAAGCAGCTCCTAAGTCTCAGCACATTTTAGTGAGGCAATGAAATGGAAAACTGCTGCTGATTTCTGTTTATACTGTGCTGAAAACTGTCAGTTCAGGAACTTCTTCACATGCTATTGAGTCAGACAATGGAGGAGCACATCATTTAAAAGGATAGTTTGAGAAGAGCAAACACTCGGTACTTTTAAACTTTTCTGCAAGTTACCACAAGTATCAAACTTGCATATACCCGTGTCCACTGTTTATACTGGGTGTCAGAAAGAAAACCTTTGCTTTATTTTTAGTTTTTAGACTTACTGACACTAGTTATCCCTTTTGCTATCTTAAAAAGATGTGTTGCATTAGTTGCCAGGTATAAACTTCAGTGGTCAACATAATAATTTGAGAAGTTCCTGATGAGTAGCACTATTTCAAGATTTATTCATGCTTGGTCCATATGAGTCACGTCAATGAAAAAATTTCAAAAGCAAGTTAATAATAAGGAACAAATGTTCTTTGCAACACTAAAATTATTCAGGTTTGAGCATAAGAGAGAATGGTTTGATTTATTTGCCTGTTTTTTAAAGCTACAGCTATTCAGTGTACCAAAGAGTTGCAATGTAAAGCTCTCAGTATCTCACCTGCTATAGCTTGCACTGCTACTCGCAGAAATCCTCGTACTTCTCCTTTCTCACTAACAACAGCTACTCTGTGAATAAGAGGCACCGGGTACAGTAGATTGCTCAGGTATACAAATGCTCTGGTAATAGGAAGGAAAGAGAAAACACAAACAGCATTAGGCAATCATCTGTGAAACCAGACTGCAGTATTTGGTTGGCTAATGTAACATTCAAATCTTCAGACAGCCTACTTTACTCCATCTATTAGACCTGCACTGTGGTCATGTATCCACATTGTCCACACAGGGCTCTGCAGCAGTGTCAAAGCCAAGTGAAGCCACAAAATGCTCTAAATCAGAGTATACTGGAGACACAGGGCTTGTATTAGTGAGTTACAAAACATATGAAGGAGACAATTTAAGATGATGGCTTTATAGAAGGTAATTTTAAATGCACTACAATTGTAAATGGAGCTGTTGGCAAGATGGTAGAAGTCTACTAAGGAGCTACTGATTATAAAGAATTGTTTGTTTTCTACCCCATGAGTGTAGTTTGAAGTGATAAATTAAAAGGGAATTGATCTACTGTGTTCACACAGCCTCAAATATCTTACTGAACATATAAAAACACTCTTCAAAACAGATTGACTGTATTTTCTCTCTCCTGTGTTAATTTGATAACACTGCATACAGAGTAATCAGAAATTCTCAATAAACCATAAGTCATCTCTTAGGTCCCTTGGAAGATTCACTGAGTGTACTGATAGTGGAAGACTGACAGTCTTTCAGCTAAACATCTCTAGGAGAATTGTATTTGTTTCCTAACTTCCCCCCAAAAAACCCCAACAAAACACCACAACAGTACACTAGAGCAATCATTTAGAAATTACAGTTTACAATAGTAAAAGCAGCATTTAGGCCCAGTACTGGAAGATCGTGCCATATACTAACTTTTAAAGTTACATACAAGCAGGGCCTATTTTGGAACATTAACAGGTTTTATTGTACAGATTTTTAATTAGAAGTTAGACTAACGTTATCAAGTTATTTTATGTTTCTGCAATGAATTGCAAAAGTTCTTAAAGCACCACACTTCAGTGTGATTAGCTTGAGCAAAACTTTAAATGTTGAGAAGCCTAACAAGTCAGGTAAAGAATGGCTCTCAACAAGGGGGGGAAAAATGGAAGGCTTTATATATTAAGTGAGCTGTTTCAAAGTTCAGAAGAGTACTGAGATGCATAGAAGTTTAACCAATAGTTTTACCAGTCAGTAAATTCCAAGTGACTAACCAATTATATGTGTAATTTTATGAATTTATGCATATTAAATTATACTAAAGACCAGTCATTTATTTAACTAGATTTCCTTCTTACAGTCCTTTTTATTTGTCTTTATTATTAAGTTTAATTAATTCCTCAAATTTATAACTGTTACTGGTTAATACTCATAGGGAAAGTCCTGCATGACAAAAGAGGACTGAGAGAAATAAAGATGTTCACTGCCTCTTGTCTGGAGACATCAGCTGTAGAATTTATTCCATGAACACAGCAAGACTGAACCGAACTCAATTCCTTGTGACACACAGCTAAGGACCAACATTAGGAAAAGGTGTTTCTCCTTGGGTTCATATGCCCGTTCCCAGAATGAATGAATTATCTTGAAATGACAAGGTAGTCAAACAGGTGTCAGTTGTGAACCAAAGAAACAAAAATAATGCTACTAAAAAACAAAGTGGTGACAAAATGCAATAGAGAAGAGAATGATTAATAAGGCTATAAAAGTAGCAAAACAAAAAATGAAGAAAACCATACAACAACAAAAAAACAACGGCAATGTAACACTTGACTAGGATTAGGATCTAATTCCTTTTCAGTCTGCTCCAAAGTGAGGTAAGCACTGACAAAGCAGGGGAAGGGAGAAGAGACTAAATTTAAAGTAACAAAATGAAAATTTACTGGGTTGGTTTTTTTTTCCCTCTAAGAAAACATTTTCATTTTTAGCTTTGCAATTTCAGGTAGTACTTATTTGAGAAAACAGCATCCCACCATACAAGAAAACAGTCCCTCACACTAACAAACTGGAATTGTTCACTGGACTGGACCAGGGATGGAGTTCAGGAAGGTATGTAGTTATATGCTCAACAGGAAAAACACACGCAGTTTGAAAACCACATTTCAAGCTAGGGAGAACGGACATTTTTCCCCAACAGAAAGGAATCTAAGTAGCCTTGCATTGGTAGCTATACAGTAAGAGATAGTTTCACTAACTAAGAGAGGCAGTCATCACAGAAGCCTTCCTACTTCAAAGCCAAACTAGTGGAAAGTTAAAGCATTAACTGCATGAAAAATAAAAATAGATTTTTATTTGCACGGCTAAAGTTCTGAAGCTGCTGTTCAATATACAACAGCCAAAGCATTGTTTCATTAGCAACAATTTCGTCAGCTCAGTAAAATGACCATCCTAAAGAAAAAAATATTGTTCATCTTCCTTAACTTCCTTCCATCTAGACACATAGCTCACTGGAATCATTTTAACTTAGAGAAAGAAAAGCACACAATGCAAAAAGTTTTAAGCTTCCTGTTTGGTGATGAAAATGCTGGATCTCGTCTGTAGAATGGAGAGCAATAGCACATTTGCTGTATAGAGAAAAGAGCTGGTTTATGCAGCAGTACTGCCTTCCAGTGCCATTCCATCTGCTTCATCACAAGACAGTACCAAGTTAGGAGTGGATGAAGTCTTAAGGTTATCCTCCTCCTCTCCCCACATCTGGGAGGACTCCCACTCCCAAACACCCCATATGCAAGTGTCCCCCTGCACCTTAGCCCAGCAGACTGAAAGAGGGGGAGCTGTATTAGCAGAAAGATTGGTGAGGTAAAATGGCATACTCACAACAAAACTAGAAATGAAATTTAACAAACACAGTTTTTTAAAATAATCAAAACAAAAACAACAGAACTCAGAATGATGACAGATATTTTTAAAACAAACACGTCAATTCAAGTTTTAAATAAAATATCCCATAGTCCTCTCCCACCTCCCTTAAAAACATAGCAAATACTTGATATGTCACACTATTAAAGAGAATCAGCTAAAAAACAGCCCAGCATGCCAGAAGAGATGGCTAAAGGGACCAGCTCTTTTTTTCCTTTTAATAGTTATAGTACAAATAAAAGAGTCACAGCACAGAGAGAAAAAAAATACTGATGCCCAAGGAGTTGGATAACTACATGATCAATTTATCTTCCTCTCCTTCGTGACCTGGACTCATTGTTGCTGATGATCCCCCCCAGAAAACAGTAAAAATTATTATATTTTTGTCCTACACATTCCACAACATATAAAAAAGTACACAGAAGTGCTAAGGAATTTTGGTTCCGTTATAAATTGAACACTGCCTTGTGCTCGAGACAATATCTACGTAGATGGACATACCCTCTGATACTTGTGAGTCACACTGTTCAAAAGCAGAATTCTCATGCTGGAAGACACCGAGGAACCAAAATAGTTTCTACTCAGTGGTGCTAAACAGTCTAACAGCTTTCTGCTGACAGAATCGGCACAACAGAAATAGAAACAGAACAGAATAGAAACCAACAATGGGGAAAAGTCATTCAGCTGTGTATTCAGAGATAACACAAACTAAGTTTCATTCCTCAATACAATTTACAACCAACGTATTGTTCCTTGATCCTTGCAGCTTACATGGTTCAGGCGAGTACCCTGAGCTGCTGCAGCTTCATATGTCTGTCTACAGAGAGAGAGCTCAGTATTCTTTCTAATACATGGAAATGGGAAGCAAGCTGTGCAATTGCCAGGAAGCACCACTGTTTTCATTATACGCTGTATTTGCTCAGCTTGTGTTGTGCTTCCTGAAGAGTTTGTGAAATGAAGATGAATAGCTCAACTTTTTCCCAAGCACTGAAGGTCCCGCTCTGAAAGAACACGCGCAACAGGAGAATATGCTGAGTGTGCCAGCACTGGCAGAAGAAAGCCCCTGCAGACAGTGCATATATGCTTTAACTAGCTGACAACCACTTCCAAGCCAGTTAAGATGGCTTTCCCAAACTGACTCTTGTGGATCAGACTAACCTGAAAGAATTAAATTTTATAAAACACATTATCAGACACTACACATAAGGGCATAAATTCACAGAGATCAAAGAGGTCTAACGCAATTTCTAAGTAACTGTAATTTTTGTTTCAAAGACTAGATCAAGGAAGTTCCAAGTTTTAATCACAGCTTGTAAACAGGTCCACTAAAGACAAAGAATGAGGTTAGACAATACAGCTAACTGATCTAAAAGCTTGACAAAAGACTGACAAACTCACTCCCCCATTTTTATAAAGAATGCAATCGAGTTTCCTGCATTTGAGGAAACTGCAAAAAGATCCTGCCTTCCTGACCATGAAGGCTTCGCTGCTTACAGTCATAGACAAGGATAAAGCCAAGCTCTGATCCCTTCTCCTTTGTTCCTCCCTTCCGCCAGCCATAGTCTTACCCCCTCTTCTGTGTAACGCCTGTGGGAACCACCTCCCTTACTGTTTTAACAAGTAGACTGGCTTACAGAGAGATCAAATAACAAAAAAAGCACAATCGGGGGAGCAGGATAAGAAGAGAGGGGAACAAAGACACTAAATAAAATCTTTCTGTTTCTTGTCACAAGTTACATGTTTGAGCAAGACTGTGAAGATGCGGTGCAAAGTACTACATTTTTTTAACGCAACTTGCTGTCCTTAGAGTCTGCACCACAGCCTGAGGTCTAACACCACCTTAATCATACCTGGATTGGTAAAATAGAAACTTTAAAATACACTAAGCAAACTTGTGTCAGAAGTTCAAGCACAAGGCATGGGGAAAGCACCGATAAACACCACCAGCCAGTGAATTTTAATGATGACCTTTCATTACCTAATACTTGTTACCGAGAGTCATGAATAACCTGAGAAGCCAAATCATCTCAAAGAATACTGTTTTTCTCATCCAGAAAGGGCCATTCTTCTTTCTCCTCATGCCATCTTTTCAGACACAGAGGATATTAGGTGAGTTTTCAAAAAAATGCATTTATTGGACTGGACTTAGAGAATTTCCACCATACTCTGAGATTCTCTTCTAAGGGAGAAAATCACATACTACAATACTATCTTAGTGACTTTGCAATGGCTAAATAGAGCACTTAAAAGCAATGTTTAAATACTGTACAGAATTAAAACAACTGTCATAACATAGAATAAGTGTGATCTAGAAATAGAAATATATTTTCTCACATCGTCACATCTAAGGGTCATTTTTTCAATTATTATTTAAGTCTTCATGGCCTCTGACATGGGAATTTAAAACTTAGTGTTAAACTGCACTCATTCTCTGGCAATTCCAATTTATGTATATAAATATTTTGGCTGGCTTGACAGATACTCTATGCAGCACAAGGCAAAGCCATTGCAGCCTACAGCAAGAGCTGGTCCCTTTTGGCCATTCTCACAGTAACCTCACCAACCTTCCCACTAAAATGAACCAAGGGGATCGGTCGTAAAACGGGTCGCGCCCATCATTGAAGAGGTCTGATCCCTCCTCAGTTCCAACGTCGGAGCCAGTATCATCCACAAAGGCCTCATCATCAAAGTCCTCCATCTCATCCTGCTGTTCATCAGCCAGTTCAGTGATGTCAGAGTCAGCCGTGGAGAAAGTGGGGGAGGGCGTGCGATCAGCAAGACGCTCATTCACGCAGCCATGGAAAATGGGGGAGCTAGATATCAGTTAACGGAATACCAATTAACAGAGTGAGGGGAAAGAAGAACGCTTCATTTAACAGCCGTCTGGTGCCATCAGCACAGAGACCACCTGAACAACAAGCAAAGGCTTCAAACCATCTGGACTGCAATGAAACGTAAGGGAAGGGATTGCTAATAAAGTCAGGAAAAAGAGCATCCTTGAACTGAGCAGAAAGCAAACGAAAAATGAATATAAACATGGCCGAACATACCGGTATTGAGAGCACATCCATTTAACAGAACTACAATTCTTATTTCCACACATAGTATTTTTGTAAATAAAAATATTGTAAAGGTGCAGCCGACATCAGGAATTACTAAAGAATCCATCAGATATTAGGTAGTTCCATAGGCTATGACCAAACTATTTGAACCATGTATGTAAGCAAGGCTCTGGGCCACTTTTCCCCTCAGTGTTCTTCATATTCTCACAGCTCTGCTCCCGTGACTTTAGATAGAACACAGCTAGCTATATTTTTTTAAAATAAACTTATAACTTACAAAGGGTCCAGTCAAATCGGATTCCACAAGGTTACACCACAACTGGCAACATCCTAAAGAGCATTTTCTGCTCTTCACTATAGTTTAAGTTTATCAGAAAACCCTGAAAGACAACACACACAACTAACACTAGTGGCCATACAGTTTATAACCGTTCGAAGTCAGAGTTCATCCAGAGCTGACAAGAGTTACCAGAGTACCAGCAGCTGAGATTATCGTCACATACCTTCCAACAAGCTTGAACCAATGAAAGCGATCGTAAAAGGGGTCACTGCCTGTCATTGCGCTTTCACTCTCATCCTGTGTGTTAGATGCCATTTCCCCAGCTCTGTCATACATCTCACGCATCAGGTCCAACCTCTGCCTGTGTAGAAGAAAGCAGGATTAAAAAACTAATAGAGCGTGAATAAAAAAAGCAGGGAACACAAAGGGGGGTACACTGACATGACCTATATTAAATTATATATAGAAAAAGAAGAATAAAGAACAGAGTAGTCTGTACCACTAAGTTTGGTATTGTACTAATTCTGACATGTTTGGGATTCTGGGAAAAATTTTGTAGGCTAAACCTACTAAGCACAAGGCATGGTCACTGCAGAAGCTTACGTAAATCTTGGATTTCATTCAAACTTCTAAATATTCTTCTCTGACATCTAATTCTGGCATATTTTTTACTTCCTTTACTTCCTACAATGTTGCCAAGTAATTTAGACAGTTTTTGCATTCCACTCCAGAAATGTTGGCATTTTGATTCAAAAGTGAACTGACTCCATTATAGACTTTTATTTATATATTTTATTCAAGAAAAGAAGTGTTTCACACTGCAAGATCCTTCATCTGAAAGTTATTAGTGGAAAAAAAAAAGCTCTTCAGTCAGTATTTAGAGAATGGGGAAAAGACAAATGTCTTGCCTATCTGCAAGGTAATGATGAAAACAGTTCAGATTACAGTCAGAATTTGTGTAGCTTCCACAGAAATAGAACAGTCTTTATTTAAGCTTTTTATTACAAATTATGCCCTATACTGCTAGGTTACATAAAAGCAGGTGGCAAGGAAACTTTTGCAGTGAAAAGGACATGAAAAAAATTAATGCAGAGAGATGAGCTGTAACGAGCATTGATGGATTTAAAAAATAAAATCTAACCTCAAGTTACAAAAATTAAATGTGGATGCCAGAGAAGAAATGCACTTGTTTAAAGAATCTAGAAAGCTGGTATTTAAACATACCACACTGTCTGGAAAGTTGGAGCTTGGGAGGACACAGAGAAAAACCAAGTACAACAGAGAACGAATAGCAAGGGGTGAAATTTTTCAGTGAAGGTCATTAGATATAATGAAGTTTGTTCTCCAGTAGTATTTACATACTTGAGTTTTTCCAAGGACCAGTAATGTGTTGCTCCATTCTTCAGATCCTGGACTTCCACAGCTACCACTGTACGGGGGAAAGGTCTGTTGTCCCGGGTCTTCTCCATCTCAGTGGGCAAAAGCTCTGGTGGCAGTGGCGAGTAGAGGGTGTCTGTCAGCAGGACAAACTGAAACTGCACCTGAAGGGCAAAAGAAAAATTACTGTAGTTCCAAGAAGCCAGATATCAGCATCACAAAGGGGGACAGAGACCCAACCTAAGGCAACACATACGAAGCCAGCTAGACTTTCATCTCTGTGAACAGATTGTGAACAGATTCAGGTTTTTTTACTTTTTTTTTTTTTGGTCTCAAAACGGCATAAAACATTTTTCAGCTGAGTACACGTATCTTGCCTTTATTGTCACAGCTAGCAGAGGTCTGGAAAAACTATAGCCCTAGAACATCTTGCAGCACCCACTTCTCTTGGAAAGATGAATGACCACATGAAGTTAAAGGCAAAAAGGAAAAGGGCCCTGGGGAGATGTACATGTACATCTGTTTATGATACTGACAGGAACAGCATAAGGGAAATGAAGAAGAGGAGAATGTATCAACCAGATTTGCATGGGATGTTCATTCAGCCAGAAGTCTGAATCAGAGACTCACAATTTTCTGAACCCTTTTAAAGCCCAAACTACTAAGTCAGAGATATATAACCATAAAGACTACAAGTAACTCTGAGCATTTAAAGCAGGAAGCAGGAATATAGTTAAAACTGGTGAGTTGGTAAATTCAAAAAGCAGTAGCTTTTTCAAAAAGCTTCATGTCCCTACCTTTTTCTTTAACTCTACACTGATTGCATTGGCTTCTTTCAGATATACTGCATTTCCCCAGAGTTGGTCCCTCAGTGAAGTAAACTGGTGAAATTTCCACTTCCTGAAAGCCCATTGTGCGAGTTCATACTCATGTCGTGTCCAGGGCACTAGGAGAGCAAAGAAACAGAGAAATAAAACGCTGTGGCTTCTTCTCTAAACCATCACATGCAACATCTAATACTACTGCTGACTGTGTCATCAAGTTCTCAACACCTTTTCTGGAAGAGAAGGACAGAAAACAAAAACCTGCATTTTTATTATTCTGTGAGGAAAAACTGGATTCAAACCTCCTCACCAGCGGAGATATAACAATCAAGTAAGGAGATCTGGAACAGAGAAAACAAAATAAATTCTACTCCTATTATTTTAAATTAGTTAACAATTATTGAAGCCAAATGCTGAAACAGTGGAATGAAAGCAAGTATTATGGGAATAGTAAGATCTATCTACTGTCCAGAAATGGATTTATACTGGCATGTTACAGCATGAATTCCACTAATTCCTACCAAGGAGAAAAAAGAAACTTCAAAACAAGGAAACAAAGGCAACAGTATTATTTTGGTTTAAAACATGTGAACTCTGTTAGTGCCAAGAAGAGATAGTTTCCTTCAAATTCAAGACCACCAAATCAAAGCTAGTAGTTAAACTAATCTAGTTTGTACATCAATTGAAATTGGGAATGTATATCTACTGTTTATGTGGAACTTATTCTATGAATAGGTATTTTACATGTTTATGCTGTGAAGATTACAGATCAAGACAGTATGAAGTGTTTCGCAGCTTTCCAAAGCAAGTCTTTTATCTATTGCAAGAGATACAGCAACTGTTCCTTTGGGCTTGGCTATATCCAAATTATTTTTAACTTCAAACTCACCTTCTTCTTCTTCTTCTTCCTCCTCTGTTGTTTCAGCTGCCAAGGATCGTGTCTCTACCTGCTTCTGTAAGGCCTGCAGCTTACTTTCATAGTCCTGTGGGGAGAGAGGAGATACCGTGTAGGAGGACAGACAAAAGCAAGGAGAACAGTTAAGAGAGACTAACACCTCAGATGGAATGACAGACACAGAGAACAAATACATAAAGACATTTCCATTAATGCTCAGAGGTCACATACCAAGATCTGTTGTTTTAATACAATCTGTCCTTGAAGACAGAGGTCAATACAATTAAGATAGTAGTGTTTTTTTAAAATCATCAGATATACGTGCTCATAGTATCTGTAAGAGGGAAAAGTTTAGGATTTTTTTTTGCTAAAGACTGGAAAAAGGGGATTTTTGGGGAACCCGATTGCTGCTTGCAAGGAAGTAGGAAAGAGGCAGAAATATAGAAAAGTGCAGAAATAAATTTAAAAGGGGAGGATTATTCACCTTCATTTTCTCAAACGGATTAACAGCACCACTGATTTGCCTTTTGATACAAAAAAATTAATTTCAGATTTTAGAAAAAAAAAAAGACATTTTGTTTTCAATTAGATTTTCCTCTTGGGACGTAAGTATCACTCTCTCACATGTGTATTTAATACATCAAAAGATGAAAAAAATACCACCACACTGGCAAGTGGGCAGAGAAGTCTCTTCAGAGATCTCCCCACAAGGAGCACTTCAACAATACCTTCTGATGTAAGGGTATTTTCTTCCTGTTCAGCATAATCATGCCTTGAAATAAATGCTACTAAGGCCCAATGACCCTTTTATTATTTGCTGGTAAAACAAATACAAATTCAAGATATTTAGAACAGACACAGTTACTGGGCTCGAGGTCTCAGAGCCTGCCTCACTATTTTATTTTTAAAGATAATCCTTTGTCACGTATTACACAAATTAAACTGGCTTCTCAAGATTTTTATACAAGAGTTGCAACAACAATTCACTAGAAGTGTTACAGAGTTCTTAAGGAGAATTCCTGAAGCCACTCATCTTGTATTCCAACCTTCTCTCTTCCACAGCTGCAAATCCTAAAATTCTTTTTCAGCACACTGTTTGCAGTTAAGTCTCACATGCATTAAGTCTCACAGCTACAGAAGGAAAGCTTTTCACTTTGCTCCCACCCTATTTAAGCATCCCACCTAAACAGCTACATTACTTTGTTTTCATACAGCAAGCATAGTGCTAACACTGCCACAACGTGATTGCATCAAATCTAACACAAGTTCAGTCAGAATGACCTTTAGGCGATATCTGGAAAGGAGATAAACCTGAAGTATGTTCCTTTAAGTTTCTAAGTAATATTTCCTGAAGGTAGCATGAAAAATGGTAGCTGTGTTCTTAGAAAGTGTAGAACTTCCAATACCATGAATTCAATACCCATGACCTTTAGGGAGAGAAAAGCGAACTATTAAAGATATATGGCCTTTGTATGAGGGCTGCGTTTTAATTTTCTAATATCCTCTTGAAAATTTATTTTGCTAAAAAGCTCCTTCTTCATTTGTGTCTGCTCCATTCACTCTAAAGTGTAAATAAACCTTAGCCCAGCAGCAAAAGAACTACAGACAAAACAAACATACAACCTTTCCTTTGATATTGCTTCTGAAATTCTTAATGATTCACCAAAAAACTATTCTAGACTCAGTGAGGAGTTCCAGACTCATCTACAGATCTGAAATACCCAGTATACCCTTAAAAATTCATTAACATAAAAAGCACTCTCTCTGATCTTTTTTCTCCCCATTCATGTAGATCATGCTATTACATTTGAAACCAAGATAAAACAGGTCAGATGCAAAGTGACAGAAACAAGCTTCTCTTACTTGCGAGAAAGGGCAAAATCATTTATTTTCATGTAGTCTGAAGTAGATAATCTGAGGATGTCACTTTGAGCAGCTAGATTGTAGAAATGAAGACATTAAAAGCTCTTCAACTAATGTTTAAGTAGAATCTTTGTTCAGATTCTTTTGGAGAAACTGAAAAGCCGCAGAGGGAATGGTCAAAAATCAGGAGCATTCCACTGTGAAAATTTTACTTCCAGCATGAAAAACCCAGGCACATGGAATTCATTCAAAGACCTGCTTCTTGTCTTCTCCATTTTCAGATTTTTAAGCCAAGTAAGTGTATCTTCTGCACATATAAATACCTAGATGAATAAATGCTTAATATAAGTAGACACTTTGTATTGACTCCACACTAACAAACATTACTTTTAAAACTAAGTAAAAGAAATGAAGTTTGTTTTCCCATAATGAAAAAAAGAAATAGGTATCATTTCCCTAAGCAGAAAAACAGGACTAAGATTGCCTCCCGGCCCTTGATACTATGGTAGTATTTAAAAATAATTGGCACTGAGCAACAGAAGAAGGATAAATTTCGTGTTGGTTCACACAGGAGGTGCACTGACTGCACTGTAAAAGGGGCTAGTTTGCTCTCAGAGATTGGCCAGCTCTCCAGGTAAAAATTTCTAGATCTGATTAGTGATAATACACACGTACTTGTTAGTATTGATGTAGAGGTGCCTCAACTGCTAGAAAAGAAAAAAAACTTGTATCTAGAAACTGCCCTGGAGGTCCATGCCCTGGACTCCCTGGAACCCAATGCATATGGTTGTACAGCTTCAAACTGGTTGATATCATTAGCTCCACATACATGGAAAAAGGGAATGAAAAGTTTATTTTGCCCGGGGGCATGGAAATCTCTAAAGGCATAACAATCACAGATTTTGTGAAAACAGAAAAAAAAAAAAATTAAAAATCATACACTCAGACTAGACCAAGCTTTTTAAGACCAGACTGGAACAGCTTTTTAAGTGGAACACTGTAGATAACAACTTAGATTCTCTGAATCTACGCGATGTCTGCAGAGGCAGTGCAGTGTGTGTGATCCCCTCCTGTATTTGAGGTATACAAAAAAGTCAGATTCTTTTGTCTTCAGTAAGCCAACAGGGAACAGCCAGCTCTGTATTTTCTTCCAGAACTTAGATAAATGGCACACAAGATGGTACAATGGGACAGCACCAGAAAGGAGTATGGGTTCTATCCCCTTCTGCTATAAAAAGCTTTTTTTTTTTTTTATGTTGTGGGGTTTTTTAAAATTTAAACTATGTTACAGTCGACACATAACAGCAGAAAAATCAGGCTGGACGGACTTAGAAGAATCAGACTGAGGAACAATTAAAGGAACCTTTTTAACTCTGCTAGAATAATACCAACCCCAAGACAAAAAATGAAATCAGGACAAGCCTGCAATCAAATTTCATTTCCATTTCACTGAGACAACTCTGACACTTACAAGAGTATTTCATAGTTTATTGAAAGAGCACTTGTTACAATACAAACCAGTTCTGCTTTTCACAAGGCAGATGCTTGCTCTTAAGACAATCCAAAACTTGTTTTTTCTTAAACAATGGACAGATCTGAAAATCCCAGTTAATTCAAAGGCAGCTCACTGCTTTCTTTACAGTACAAATGGGTACACAGCATAGATTTCTCATGTGGCAGCTCTTGAAGTGGTTCAATGGGAAGTATCAGAGTCAAATTTCAACATATAAAGGATAAAGAACAAATTTCAACATATAAAGAATAGAAGACAAACAATGAGGGAGATATTGAAACTATGCTGAATGTACTGGTAAAAATAGCAATCCTCTAATCTGACAGATCCCTAAATTCAGATTGCTTGAGAAAGGATGTTGAAGTCAATCAAAGGAGCGTTAGTGACATGCATTTCCCCCCACCTCACGCCCCCAAATCCACATGTCCCTAGTGAGTCCTAAAGGATATTTAAGGAATCACCACTAAGGCCCAGGTGGATACAAGCCAGCTGTCAAAGCACACAGCACATCAGCACTTAGCAATGGCAATTAAGCTTACTAAGACAGCACTCCCATCATGGATGCCACACTTGCATTAACCTGAAAGCTTTTTCACACATTCCTTTATGGAAGCAGCTGTGTTACTGTTCATTAGCTCCATTAATACAGGATTTGAAGTGAGAGGTGTGTCTATTTCTGAATAGGGCAAGGAGATCCATAAGTACTCACGCTGCTTCCCTTATCAGATGAGGCATTAATTAATATTCTATTCTTAAAGTGGGCAATTATTTTTATAGGACCTTTTTTTTCAAGTTTCATTTCTGTACTATGCTCCTAAAAGCCAGGAAAAAAACCTGCTTCCTCTGAGCAGACTGCACTCCATTTTGACATTGACTATCCTTTTTCTTTTTTGTGAAATCATAAAATAACAGAATAAGCAGGGTTGTTTTTCTAGTGCTGCACTAGAACAGTGGGGTAAGAGACTGATGGCAACCTATTGTTCATCATCACCACCACCACCACCCAGGCATTTACAGATATTTCTTAGATTTTTAAGCTGAAATTAAGTTGGCAAAAACTTTTTAGTGTCTAGCGTTAAAATATCAAGTAGCAGGAGTTTTTAATCTCATGTCAGTACATGATAGTTGCATGGACTTCAAAATTACTCCATGTTCAATCACGTGGTGATTTCACACAGGCAGCCACAAGCCTCAACAAAAATGGGACACAAGATAAAATTGGTTTGGTCTTTTCTCATGACCTATCCCATGCAGACTTAACTGCTTGGCTTACGTATTCCTACAGAATTGAGAGGATTTTCCCGAGCATGCATTTTTAAGAGTCCAAGCCTTCTGAGGATGTGAAAGGACTCATTACTCTTGATATGCACAAAACCAAAGTGCAATGCACTACTAAAACAGGATTCTAAAATAAAGGCAAGAGCAAAAAATTATTTGCAGCCCAAAACTCATTTTGCAATTCTGACTCAAGCTCAAAGAAAGTATTGCTCATTTACAAGGCTTCTTTTCCTTAAGAATCAAGACATTTTTGGACATGATGCTTTATTTCCTTCGTTCAAGTAGGCCAAAGCATGAGACAAACGCAAGTTACAAAGCCATATTTGGACACAAAATTAAACCTGCCATAAGAAAAAATGTCCCAAAGTGATGGGACTAACTCGTTCTTTTAGGACAGTTAGAGGACTGACTGTCTCTCCTACATCAGAGGGCCAGTATCCTATCAATAACACATGTGCAGAGATTTAAGAGTTGACACTTGATTAATTGATACATAAACAGTGCATGGCTGCCCCATAACGTGTGGCAACCAGCACCTACACCGTGCGCAGTTGGGGGGGGGGGGGGGGGGCAGGGGGGCAAAATAGGACAGGAAACGGAAACAAGATGGAAAGTAGCTTGAGGCACTTCCTACTCATCTACAGCTATGCTGAAACACGCAGAAGTAACAATTACCAGTAGGGCTTCTATTTTATCAAAAAAATAAGCAACCTCAAGTCAATTAAGGATATTTGTGCAAAACTGTACAAATCACTTAACTGTACAGATACACTGCAAAGTGGACCTATCTTACCAAATGCGGTACAGTAGCCAATTTTGTTTTTAAAATCGTATTCAAGTTAAATTTAAAAGTAAAATAAGTCCTCAAAGCTTTAAATTGGCTTATACTTAAGTCCACAGATTTTCAGAAGTAAGCGCAATTTTGTCTTGCACTTTAAGAAACTCAGAAAAAAGTGTATAATTAAAATTGGGACTATCCAACTGAGATAAAACCCCAAGCTCATCAAGCCTATTCCTTAATCAATAGCTCTTCTGTAATTTGCTTGAAACAATCTGAAGTAGGGATTGCAAGCATTTGTTTTATGGCAAATCACCTACAAATACAGACCTTTTCAGATCAAAATAGGTATTAAAAATTTTAACTTGCATTTTGAGTGTGTGGAGAAGGAAAATGAATCTTACTTTCTCCTGAAAGTGACCTTCTCCTTTATTAAACAAGTCTTGAAACAGTGGTTTATCCAAGACCAGAGGCACTAACATGAGGTATCACATTAAGATGAAACAGTTCAATTCTCCTATCTTTGAGGAGAATTCAACCAATTCAAAGTAGTGATTTATAAATCTTTATAAGAATAACTATTTCAAGAACATCTCCCAGACTCATGCCCGAGAAAGCTGAAAACATAAAATAAAAATTTAGCTTTTTGAGGCTTCTTCCTGCACCAGAGTGTCAAAAAAATCCTAGTTCCTTTCCACAATCTCTGTATAATAATTAAAAACTATTCTATTTAGAGATACAATGGGAATTAGAAAAAGCTTATTTCCAAAGTATTGCTTCAGCAATATATATATATTCTGACATAAAATTCCATTCAGGCAGGTTTAACTGTCACAGCAATTTCATACCACTAATTAAGTACTTAAGCAGAAGGAGGAAAGACATCTCCTGCTTGGGGAGCAGGACTGTTGTGACCCAATAGCTCTTCTTAATTTCTCTATAAAAAAAGCCACATATCTTGTCAGCCGACAACTTTTGGTTTATAGATTATTATTACTATTAAGAAATTCAGTTAAGAGTGGAAAATATTGTTCAGAAGAGCCAAATCAATTTAAAAACAGATGGTCAGTTTCCTTATTGCTATGAAAAAGGTCACAAGAAACATTCAATGCTATAAACTAAATTCCTCTTTTGATTGTCTACATAAAACACAGGAGGAAAGTAGCACTTTGTAAGTTCCGGACAATATTTTCAGCATTAGAAAAATACTCCAAGACACACACAAAAAAAATGGTAAATGAGCTAGCAGGGGAGTTATCCCCTCCACATCCTTCCCTCCAAGTCTTCTAGTCTATGAAAAAAGTTCTTACAATTTTTCAGAATGTTCTTCCAATCAATGTTGTTAAAACTGCAACAAAAGTCACATGCAAACTGAACGGGCTGAAGGGCCAGTACCTTGCGTTTGTACGTCGAATTGCTCGAGTTCTACCTGGCCAAACAAAACCCAAGACACAAGCAAAGCCAATCCTGGCTGTTTCTCAACGATAAGCCAGAATTGCCCCTGCTTCCCTCCTCCCCCAGACTACTCTTGGCCAACTAATCATACTGTAGTTTCTCTGCCCGTTTTGAGGTTGGGTGCTGAGAACTGGCGCCTCATCCGTGGGGGCGTCACAAACTGGTTATAGTGGTTAAGCCGGTCAGTCTGTTTTGGGTGGGAGTTAGCTGTATTGCCTTCTGCACTGCCTCCATTGTTGTGATTGCAGTAAGGTTGTCGGTGCTGGTGGATGTGGCGTTTTTGCTGGAAAGTCTGCAGGTCTGGATTCTGCTGCCCGCTGTACGAGTGCAATGATTCAGAGGAGCCTGAGGTCTGACGCCGCAAGCTTTTTTGAGAGCCATTATTGAGAGAATTGCTTCTCCAGCGCAACTGAGGTGATGACGGCTGCTGCTGACTGCTAGGCTGTGACTGTGTGTTTAACTGCTGCCTGTTAATTTGGATATTATCTTGATTCCTTTGGGGGCCATAAAGATTCCACAGTTGCTGAGGGTCTTTAGAAGCAGCTCTACTTTCTTTTTCTTTGTTTTCCTCTTTGTTCTTATCATCTTCTTTTGGAATTCTAACCTCAATAACTTCATCCTCTGTGATAATGATATGGGTGCCTGGACTCCATGAGTTCCTATGTTTGGGATTGCTTTTGAAAGGAAACCGGGGCTTGCGATTTTCAGGCGGAATAAATCGGTGAGGCATATTTTGTCGACGAAGCTGTTTTGCTATCTCCTGCTGCTGCAGATTTTTAAATCGAATCTGTTCTTGCCTCATCCAACGTAATCGCCCACGTCTGAAAGCTGGATCACCTGCCATTAACTGAGAAACACGTTCCTCTTTAGCAAGATCATCATTCTCACTTCTTTTCAAGTCATCTGTGAGCTTCTTATCCATATCCACCGCACTGGCAGAGTTTGGAGACTTCACATTTGCCATGGCTGACTGAGCTTTCTCTGGAGACCCTATCAGAGGCAAAACCTTCTCCATTTTTAGCATCTTATTTCTAAGAACTTTTATCTCTTCATCCTTCATGTTGTTCTGCTTCTTTACTTCTTGCAAAATATCTTCCAATTTGTCTATATGCACCTTAAGGTCATCCACATCAGTTACTCCTTTACCATTGGCCATAACATCTTCAATTTTCTCATCTCCAACTCCTACTGTATCCCAGACATCACGAGCAACAGCTCGCCATGATTCACGCTCATTTGGATCTTTTTTCCCATACATGGCACAAAGCTCTTTCATTTTAACAATGGCCAGAGCCTCAATCTCCTGCCTAGTGTGCCTGAAGTCATTGAGTGCTACCTCATAGCATATCTCTTTCACAGCCTGAATCTTTAAGTCTGAGATGGTAACCCATTTGGAGTCTTTGCTAAGGCGTCGACGCTGGGGTATCTGGTACATTTTAATAGGCTCTCGTTTCTTCCCACTGCTGGGGAGGCCACACTTTTTTACAATGGTTTGGAGCTTGCTGGGGGGCAGCTTCTCTCTCAGGGAAGTGATCAGTCTCCAACTCTCCTCACACGATCTCTTGTCCGAATCATCCCCACTATCAGAGTCTGCATCCTTTGGAAAAACAAAAATCAAGAAGTGGCCCCAAAATAACCAAAATTAAAATTGTAAGAAAATGGAAAAGCTAAACAAGAAGTAGCAGGCAAAGAAAACTAAATCAAAAATCAAAATAGAACAAGTGATAAGGAAGTCCCTGAAGACTGAGTGTTAGGACATTAAAACGTATCTTCAAGAGTCATGGACTGTCAAAACTGGAGCTCTTCACTAAATTAAGATTAGCATTATATTTAAAAGTCTTGTCAACTCAAAATAGCAGATAATCTAGACTCTTCCCTCCCAATCCCTTCCGAAATCTTTAAACAGATCAACTAAGCCCAAGTTCCTGATCAAAAAAAAATTAAAAACCAAGTGTAAACTGCACTTCACACATGCTACAAAGACATGCAAATCCCCGCCACACACATTTGCCTTGGTGACTGCTGTTGCTTCTTTCAGCAAATCCTCCCCAGGTAGGTGAACACAACAGCCATCATAGAAGATGTCATGAGCAGCCAGAGTAAGTCGGGTTAACACTGGTTAGTAACGTTGCACGTAGTTGCGGGGATGCTCAAGTTTAGAATCCACTTCACTACAATAGCAGCCAGAGAAGTGTTAGACGATAAGAAAAAATGAAACAGAGGCAGCCGAAAGGTTCAATGTTAAAAGGACTGTAAGTGCCACTATGACAGGTGAAGACAGTGGTTCATACTCCAAGACTCGCTACAAGCTAAAAGGATATCCAGAATCAGAGTTTCACAGGTGGGTTGTGGTTTGGGGTTTTTTTCTCATTTGTCACCTTGTTGCTTAGTTTAAAGAAAACAACAAACATTAACAGTCTTGTCTGTCCGAAGAATGAGTTTCAGAAGAATGTAGCAGTAATGACTTTTTTTTTTTTTAATTGTTTTAATATGAATTCTCTATTTGATATCCTTGATTTGTCCTCTTCTCAAACCCTAGAGCCTGGGAGCTTCCACACACTTGCTAAGAGTTATGCATGTTTTGCTTCTTCATGACAAGTTTTCCACCTTTTGCTAAATGATTTTTAATGAGCAGTGCTTCGGGTTTCCATATGCTAGGAATGTTTGTTCACGTATACTGCCTCCAGAAGTTAAGGATATCCATTATTGCTTACTGCAACCAGGAATTAAAGTCAGACTACTTTTCTTTAAAGGACTATTAAGTTAAGACATCTCTTTAACAAACAGAAAGTCTTATGTATTATTGTGATCCAAACATCTTCAATAAAACACAGCAGTCAGTCTCTAATGAGCCTCTATCTAACATCCCTATTTTTTACATAAAAAATTATAATACATGAGAAATCAGGAACAGTAACAGCCAGTTACTCTAAAACCAAAGGAAACCCAGGTCATTGATTCAGAACCACAGGTTCCTAGACTTAAGACTTCGGGTAGAAGACCACGAAGAATGGGGAATACAATATAATTTGGTTTGGGAATGATGAAAGGGAGTAAAAGAAATTCTTGTTCTGCCCTATGGTCAACAAGCTCCATAGCCTAAGATTCACATTATTTGAGCTTCTTGTGACCTTACGTATTTTTAATATTTAAGAATAGCACTAGACAATCAACTTCTGATTTAGGTCAAAATATAAGCAAAGCACTGGTTTAGAAACAGAACATAAACTCTTTGTGAGTTTACAGCCATCAAAATTTGTGGCCTAAGGAAACAGCATCTAACAAACTGCATATTGCAGTGGAAACAGAAGATGCCCTGGAGGAAGACACTGTACAATCTACACATTCAAGGTTACATCCAGAAAGGCAAAACATGAACTACTCAAACATTAAGTCACAAGTTCCACAGGATTATTCTTATAGGTTACAAAATTACCATATTACTACTTATGGGTAAAGCATGTCTTGCATATAAAAAGCTGATTAACAGACACTATGTGGTCACTGCCCTACGTGCACTCGGAGGTTAACCAGACCAGTTAACATAGGTATACACCCGCAGTCTAGTATCAAGTGGTCACTGCAACGGCATTATGACCAAGAAAACCAGGAAGATAATTTTAGCTCTATTAAACACATTATCCCATTCACTTTGTAAGAGGTGAACAATTATTTCTACTCCCTAGTAATACTAACAAGGCAAATATATATTAGTTGTAAATTTGGGGGGACAAGAACTATTATTTATCTTTTTTGTATAACACATCTAACAAATATCCAAATTGGTTGGAATCTCAGCATAAAACCAAAACAATCAGGTAAACAGGATTAGACAGCTTCTTATATCCAAGATTACACTCCAATTGAGATCAAGAAGAGTATTTATATTTCAATATCAGTCTTACATAGCAGTAAGTTAGAGAACCTGATATTGCAGCTGGATATCACAGCAATGTAAATACTTTTAAGGTACACAAGGTGAAATGCATTCCCAGATTTCCTAATCATTAGTCAACTACTGTTTATGAATGCATTAATCCTATCCACTCCAGACCCTGCATACAGTGACACAGAAATGACGAGATGGGTCAAGAAGTTTTGTTGTCATCTGAAATATTCTTATTCAGCATTGCGATAAGCAGGATACTGCTTAACAGACCAATGATTTCATTTGATATGATCCCTCACAACTAGGAAAGGTGTCCTTAAGGAACTACATTGGTAATGCATGTAGGATAGTCTTCTGCCTTTGTCCACTAACTGACATCAGCAAAACCAAAACAACTTTAAAGAAATCAGCAACTTTATTACAGTATTAAGCAACCTGCTATCTAAAGAACCTTCCCTTCATCTTAAGTATATGGGGAAAGAAATTCCCTTCACAACACTGTTATAAACACAGCCTTACTTGAAGCAGCCAATTCTCACATCTTTAATTCATACAATAGATTAGCTTATGCCCATCAGCTAAAATTTAAGGGAGGGAATTCCATTACTTGCATCTCCCTTGACGCACAGCCAAAACTTACTCGATACTCAAACTATTTTTATTTTCACATTGAACTGATTTTTGCCATACTACTTTCAGCTACACAAATTTCAACTATAAAATTGCAGAGATGAAACGTAACATTAGTGACATCTTAACTTGCTTTCTCAACTAAGTGTTGCTTTGGTTCAAAGTCTGCAGCCACTCCTCTCCATCCAAGAAATTAGTCCATTACGATAAAATAATTAGAGATGCAGAAGTCTTTAAGTGTGTAATATCATTTAAAAAAAAAAAAAAAATAGCTTCTACCTATGGAAGTACTTTGCTCCATTCTGGTTTGGGGAGAAGGGGAAGAGCTTTACAGTTTAAAACCCAGCATGCATTTAACCCACAGTTTTCAGTGGTCTACAAACTAATACTACAAACAAATGAATTATGTTTTCGAAATTTTTATTAGAATTCAGGCACAATTCTGGCTAAAAGACAACCCAATGTAGTTAAAGCAGAATCAGGAGACTCAAGTTTCTTAAGGAAATCTAGATTTCATTCCTGGGCTTGGTCTTGTTTTTAAAATTCACAGGGTGCTTGAAGACTGCATGCATTTTTATTTGTAATGCACTTCAGAAGATATTTGTTGGGAGAAGACTGAAGTCTTCCTATATCAGACTTAATTTATCAGACTTCCTATTTAAGAAATAGGTGGGAAGGTGGAATTCCCATTGTTCTGAACAAGTTAACATTCCCTTTGCACACTGCTCCCTAGTCATAAGCCCACCATCGCCATGTGTACCATTAAGACCCTTACAAGGAACTCCATGCAGGGGAGGGAGAAGGGTTAAAACATGCACAATGCAGCAAGATTTTCAGACATCATTCAAAAAAATAAACCTAGCACATCAGTGTTCTAGGAATCTCTTTGGCAGCACAAAATTAGTATGTTCTGGTGATCCAAGACAAAAAATAAAGGCAAACATCCCAAGAAGTAGCTGTTTAGACTACTGAAAAGGAACTTCAAAAAAACACAGAGCATAGAAATGCCCTTCTTACAGGTTAAGTTGCAAGAAATCGAACCTGTCCCAACAAGAACTGATTAAAGCCTCTTCATGGTCAATTACAACCTCTGAATTCACATGAAGGAGCTCCCTCACACTGATAATAATTCACTGTAGACACAAAGTATTTGAAGCAAAGGGAGAACTGCATTGTGCAGACAACCCAAGCAGGTTTCCTAAACTTTCAGATAAGCAAGGACAGGAATTACTGTTGGCCAAAGGTATAGTTAATCTGAAATAAGGACACGTACCAGCCTTTGCTGCTCCAACAAGAGATCAGCTTCCTCCTTCTCTTTCTTATACAAAATCTCCATTTCTTGTAATCTGAAGATGAACAAAAGAACGAAGTAGTCAAAGAGATCATCATTATCACGTTGGTGTTACTCTACACGCACAGCCCATCAAATTACAACTACAAGAGTAAAAGTCATTCCACTTAAAAGTAACTGTTATTTGTCTATTATAGGACTATAGCAGTGAAACTTCCTATAAGCTACAGTTCAGTCCTTCACCACAAGGTCTGTAGGGTTAGCAGCTGGTGCTTCCCTGTGATTTTTAAAGGAGCCAAAGCACTAAACACTGAAGTAAAATAATGAAGAAGCTTTCTGAACTTTCACAATAGGCAGCAGAGATGCTATGTGGCAGAACATAGGTTTAGGTTTTGCACAGACACCACCCAAATAACCTACAGCTGACTCCTCCTTGTTTGAAGTAGAAATTGAGTTATTCTGTTACCTTTTCTCCATCTCCTGCTTCATATCAATGCCCTGCTTCTCCAGAAGCTCCCGCTGAGCAAACGTCCAGTCAACTGGCTCAGAGGGAGTCTCAGCTGATGGTGTTTTCTCTCTTTCTGCTCGTGCTTGCTCTGGATGGTTGAATCTGAAGACATGATTTTTACCCATGATGATACGATTCCCTAAAAATAGGAACAGAAATTAACTCTGGATTCCAAAACCATTGAAAAACATCACTGAATGATTCATCCCATCTATCCTGTTGGGTGACTGCCCTATAAGGATTTCTGTACACACTGAAGTTAACTAGGTGACAAGAAAAAAAAAACCAGAATGCCTGGTTTGTACAGAACAAGCCACTGCTGATAAGAAGCAGTGCTCATAGAGGAACACACCACCCTCAGTGGTCCAATCTAATATCCCAGCAGAGCTTATCAAAAATTAAACGACAAACTTGGAGACTGACCAACAGTTGCAGTAAATAAAACACATCACTAAATCCCATTCCTCTCCTCCAGTGACAGTGCCAAAACATGGGCAAAAGCCACTTCAGCAGAATTTTCCGCTTGGAAAAGCCTAACTTCAAGCACTGGAATGGTGCTTACTTTTCTTTAAAATGTGGTTTACATGTATTGATTTTATTGGAGATCTAATCAGTGTGATTTATGGAAGGATTTTACAGCTTCTTTTACACTAATGTCAAAAGAGCTGAGCTGAAGAAATCTAATACTGTTAAGTCTTTTGGCTAAATCCTAGAGATACAGATGTCCACAAAGCCCAAGACATGTGGATGATGGAAGACAGTAAAAAGGCTCTGCTCTTCCAGAGAACATATTAATGTAGTTGAAATATTAAAATGGCATTCTAGTAATTAGACCTCCAAAGTAACCAAAACTGTCCTTATCATTGTAGTACTAAACTACAGGCTCTTAAAAGATGTCAGAGACCATGTCTATATTCCTCTAGTAACTCAATTATCCAGATGCAGAAGGAAAAAAATCTACTTTTTAAAAAAAAAAGTAATTACGAAAGTCATGGTATTCAATATGAGCTGTATGCAGGTACAGAACAACAAAGAACTTGTTCTTCCTTCATTGTCCAGACTTGTGCTGAAGTCAGTACACTTGGTTCCATGAAAATACTCACTTATAACTTGGTGCAAGTAATTCAGAGGTGGGGTTTTTTTGTTTGGTTGAGTTTTGGTTTTTTACCAGTGGAAAAATGGGGGAGGGACACAGAAAGCATCATAGCTTGAAAGAGATAGGTTCAAACTCATAATTCAGGGAAGTCACACCCTCCTAATTCTTCCCCCACATGCCTTTCTAAAGGAATGTAGGGGACTGAGTGGGAAATTAATGAGAGCAAAGAGAAGCTGTTGTACTCCTGCAGAGGGTCATATCTTAGCTTTGCCAGGAAACTGGGAATTTTCCATCAGCAACTGGCAGTCTGTCTGCTCTGTCTCACTGAGACTGCCAAGGGCAATAGGCTTGGGCAAGAATGTATTTGAATAATATCAGGGTAAGCAGAAGGACAAGCAGGATGCTGCGTGGCAGTGAATATTTTAAGTACACTTACAGCTAGTGCAGCAAAGAATAAAAGAAAACGAACTTCTGCCAAAAGGAGGATGGTACCAACTTCTGTTTAAAAGCTACACTCCAAAAAAGTAACACTGCTGTCCTGTAACAGCACCCAGCATTCTCTACATATGATGCAAATGTCACATATGGACAATGCTTAGATGGAGAATCTAGAGAAAAATCTGTTCTAACATTTCTTACCTGAACGCAACTGCACAGGCTGCACAACCCTCTTGCCATTAACATAGGTTTCTGATCGTTCACAAGGCTCCAAAGTAACAATAACTATGAAGAAAACAACATGGACAAGTGAGACTTTAGAGAGCATTACACAGAAACAGAAGTGTGCAAACCCCAGAGACCTCTCACTTTCTGCCTATCTTCCCACTAACACCAAAACCAGATACAAGTGAAGCACTCCTTGATGCCATGCTGGTTAAAAAAGAAATAAAATCCCATGAGAAAATCAATACTACTGACATCTCCACATATTGCAGTTTGAAATTATTATTTTTTCTGTTTGAATTTTTATGTTTATAGTTAACAAGATCAGAACTTAACTCTGATACTGACTGCAGCCTGCAATTTGAAGATATTATTACTTAAATTTTCTTCCCCTAAAACTCAAGAAACAGTAAGTCAAAGCCAATGGTTTTCTTGAGGTAAGAGAAACTCTCAAATGACAGTATTTCTTGACCAACTATCAAGTGAGGAGTGAAAGATTCATCAATACTTTGCTAGGAGTAGTTTTTTTACCTTCACCATTGTTGTTCCTCTCACTTCGAAAGATACAGTGCTCTTCTTTGATATGAGCTCCACTCAATACAATGTCTTGCCTCCGCTCAGCATCAGCTTGGCCAACCCTGGGTCCAACAAAAGATATTTAAAGAGCAAATCAGACACTTTCTACAACTCTGTGTAGGACAATACAGCCCAGAAATATCCCGGAAAAAAAGTCTAAACTATTAAGACTAGCCTTCAAGTTTAAAGGTTTGAACTAGCGCTAACTCTGCATTGCAGAGAACTTACCAGATTTACCATGACTTGGAAGATAACAGCTTGACAAAAGAAAAGGTAAGTTTTCTCTCTCTTAAAACATGTAATTTAAAGAGAGAATTGAAATGTTAAACACCTCTGGGTTTAATGCATTTCCTTCCCTCTTGTGTACCCCCTTCTCCCTTTAGCAAAGGGACACAGAAAGAAAAAAAAAGTGACAGGAACTTCCAGTGGTGCATTTCAGCTGGCATAGAGTGATCATCACTTCCAACAATCACCATCTGCACTTTAAAAAAGGAGCAAAAATGGCTCAGGAGACTCTTGCTGAGTAACTTGATGCCACAAGCAGTTTCATCCAGTTTCCAGACAGCAAGAGGTTGGCTGTATCCCTGGTGCATGAAGATTTATGTCCATTCCACACTCAAATATTTGAGCAATTCTAGATATGGACAACTTAATTTTCAATGCCATGTTTATAAAGTTCTTGCAGTACTTATTATTCTACACATTTCTGATGTCAGCTAGCTATGCTCGAAACTTATGATTTCTTAAGCCCTAAGATATCCTATTCATCATTCTGTGCTGAATTCTTTACAAGTTTGATATTCTTTTCAGTAGGTCCTACGCACATTAGAGTAGCACCACACAACAGCACCTGTCTGTGTACTCTTCACCAGGAATATACAAACTAAGCAACCAAACATGGCTTAGTGCTCCAAAGATAACAAAAATCACCCTCTCTTCTCCCAGATGTTTTGACAAGTTTTGGAATAAAATCCATTTTAAATTCCATATCTGACAATAAAATTTAATCTCATATAGGTGAATGCAGAATACATTAATTGTGCAGAGGCATGGATAACAGTTTATTTAAATAATGAAGAGAACATTCATCCATATTCCAGTTGCTTTTATCAAGTACTAAGGTTTTCAATCCTCCACTCATCAAAATCTCAAAGGCATTTTCAATAAGTTTTATTACTTTTGTTTTCCTGTATCTTAGAAGGGATATCATGCTTCCTTTTACTGCCCAGGTGCAGTAACAAACTTCTTATACAGCTGAGTGACTGCAAACATTACTTTTAAAGCACAGAATCAACTTAAAAGAAAATGCATTTCTGTACTTTTTTCCACCTACAGCAATCTCATGCTTCATTAGTACCTGCAAGTTGAATAGCTCAAGGCACAATTATTACTTAAACTCAGGCTGTCCCCAGCATGGGGATTTGAGCAAGCAAAGAAGCAGACTTCAGAGCATATTAGCACCAATCCTCACCTAGTAATACCATCTTTGATGTAGTAAAGCAGACATTCAGACATGAGTGGATCTTCATTAAGGTTTACAAGATGAGGAGTCTGAAAGAACAAAGAGAAAAGTTAATTAAGCACCAAGGATCTACTTTCAGTCTTCTTCCCACAGCTGTGGAGGATGTATATTAATCCAGCATTTTTGCTATGTATATCAAGGTCATTTCACAATGCATTTTTTCAAATGTAACCTGTTATCTGAAATATCAATCAATAGAGGGAATAAAGGCTTCAGCTGGGAAAAAAAAAAAAATTACTTGTAAAGTCTCTGTAAACTTTGGTAAAGGGAAGTCCAACAGCAGAAAAGGTTGTTTCAGTAAAATTTTGAAACTGATGTGGAATCAACTTTGGCTTTTCTTGGGTAATACAGGTCAGGTGTTCATTTGGCAAAGTTTAACATCAAAAGAAAATCTAAAACTACCAACGTTCTCTGATACAAATAGCTAAAAAGCTCTTCATCTAAAGTTCTTCTAAATTTAAATCCACTACGGTCACTAAACCAACCTTCTTTGGTGAAAAAACCCCACTGGAATCAGCAAACAAGTCACAAGGCCTTGGTGTGAAAATCTAGCCAGTGAGATAGCAGTAAGCACAAGCACAAAAGAAAAGGCAAAAATGGTTAAACAGAATTAAAGAATATGATAAAAGAGAAATAAGACTGTTAATAAGCCACTTGCCCCTTTGTTACTCTCAAATAGAATAAATTTAACAAAAGGAAATAAGTTTGGCTACAATTCCTTGGAAACATTGCTTCCGTCAACTTACTCTCACTGCAAAAACGTTTACTGAAGACAGATGCTAACAACACTCAGTTTACAGAAGCTCAAAAATTACTGGACATTCACAATGAAATTTGTCTTTGAATGAAGAAGTCTGATTGTCAATTGCCCAATGGAAGATTTAACTAAAAAACAGAAAGGGAAAAAAAAAAAAGACACACCTTTGTCACACCTAAATCTATAGCGGCCACCTAAAACCGCAGCTGAAGATGTCCCATGCCATCATCGTTATTCACTGCATTCAGGTGAACGTTTGGAGCTGTATAAAGCTCTTAAATCAAGAGAAAACCGGAGAGAAACCAATCCCAGACATCGTCAACTGCTGTAACACCACTATGACTTGTACCACTTGGACACTTTGAAAATAATGCTGTACCTTATACACACATGCTTTAGCATCCGAGCTCATTTACTACACTAAATCAAAGTCTGAATGGGTCTTTCACAGGCAACAGAGCTCTGTAAGAAATAAAACTCAACAACATGCAAGATGATGCTAGCAAAGGCAACTCATTCATCCACAGACAGTTATGCCTTCAACTTTCTCCCGTACAGCATTCCTCAAGCAGGAGCTGAGGGATTTTCCCTGCTCCCATCTTTGATGAGAGCACAAGCAATTCAATTTCCACAACCCATTTCAAGAAGTTTTCTGCCATCAAGGCAAAAGCAGCAGATACAGCAATGATTGCACAACATGATACCTTTTAATTTGTGAAGTGGGCAAAGTTTACCTTACAGAGTTCAATTTACAGCTCAGCTGGTAAAAACAAAGTGCTGTCCTAGCAGCATATGATTAGATCTATACTGGTACCTCAGAAGTGTAAAGCCTTTATAAAAATACCCTTCAATTTTCTATGTACATCTCCTAAAGTTTCACAACAGCAGCCACAGTTACTAGAAGAAGAACTAATGAAACTGAAGTGCAAGGATAGCAAGGAACAGAGGCAGACAGGACTAGGTCAGGAGTTTTATTTCTCCTAATAAATCCTATATGGGTAAAAATAAATACTATCTAGTACCAAAGCAACTACTTAATCCAGCTGACATTTATACACAAACCTGATCAGCTGAAAATGCACCAAAAGAGTCATCAAAAAGAGCTGAGGGCCTCTGAGGGAAAATCTAAAAGGAGATGAGGATCCATAACATAAGAGAAAGAAATTTAAAGAACACTCAACGACTTAGTGTCTTCACAAACCTTAGGCATTTCTGGAGTATATACCAAAGGCAAACCAGAGTTCCACCGACTCAAAACATAACAGTCTAACACTACTTTAAGAGAAGGATTAAACAGTTTAACCAATTCTGCTGTACTGTATTTCTGTACAGTGCCTCTAGATAGGTCCCCATTTAATCTTAGATTGTTTGTTACACACTTGCACATGCAAGTTTCAGCTAGAATATTACCCTGTGAATTTTGTTCAAAGATTTTTGCAATACAAGAAAGTATGTTCTTTCCCTTGTGCAATAATTCTGCTTTAACTCCATAGATAGCTTCTTCACTAACTTGATCATTTTATATTTATAGCACTAGTTTATGCCCTTTTCCTGCACAGTTCTGCTTCTTTCAAATTTCAGGAAATAGAACTATTGATGTGTACCAAAAGAAATACTCCCTTGCATCCCCCATGTTCAGTGGCTCATTAGATTACAATCCCTTTTTCCAAGGCGGAAGAAGGATTAACAAAGAAATTCAAGGAAGAGCACTAAAACAAGACTTCAAAACTTTCCTGGGTATCTCAAAGAAGAATAGGTAGAGTATATTAAGGTCACACACAGCTACTGCAGAAAATGGCAACAACAATCCAAGAGGCAGCATTTCTGAGTTACTGCCAAATCGACAGATATGCAAGGAGCTGCAAACGCTTCTCCTTGCGGCACAGATTTTTCTAAAGGAAAGTACAAAAAAGTTCAACCATTTTTTGATATCAGAAGTCCCCCCATGAACTTTTCACGCTGCTCCTATTTCATCAGTGTATTAGGCTAGAACATGCTTCCCTACTTTAACAACCAATGGAAGCTACCACCCGCAGTTCTTTCTGCAGCTCCCTAAAAGCATTATGTTGCATCACTTGCATGAGGAACAGCATCCAACTTCGTTATTACGGGCAAAATAATGCTTAGATGGAGGGTGTTTTGATAGATTCTAACACTAAAGCTACTTCCAAAAAGATATTGTAAAAGAAACTTACTAGTAAGGGTCAAAACCTCATTTATGTTCTTCTGTATCTTACATGAATACAAGCCCTTGTATGAATGGCAGCTCCCTCATCACCCTCTCCTCCCAGCCTCAGCCTTTTGGATACACGATGCAACAGTTAGCAATTTTCTCTACCTTTTTAGGTGAGAAGACTCCCAATGTTCCTCCATCTTCCCGAATAGCAACTCCCATTTCAGCCAACAATGCCTCCCTGAGAGAAAAAAAGATATTTACCATATTTTAGGCTTCTTCAGTAAAATAAGATCTAATGAAAGCCATGTAATGAAATATATCAGACTTTCAACCAGCCTATCCATCGACCATGTAGCCAGGACTGTCACCACCTCATAACACAATAGAGCAAGTTTCTAGAATTTAGTCCTAGAGTTTATAGCCTGCAGAATGGCAACAACAAAAATATTACAGAGATTTAACAGCATTTCAGTGCAACCATGTATCACAAGATAAGTACATTTTAGGACATTACAGTCATTGCTTTCTTTAAGGAAGGTTAAAATCTGTTCTAAATTTCAATATTTAATTTATGTAAAAGGAGCTACCACTTTTCATTAACTTACAAAGACTTAACTGGCTCTTCCTGATCTAATAGAGAAAGTACTCTCTCCTTCTTAAGACATACAAAGGATTGTATTGGGTCAAACTGTTCATGTAACAAGTATTCTTGGTTTTGACACAGTACAAGAGTGATGCCAACACAGAAGAATAAGAACATGGTAAATACTGTGATATTTTCCCCAAAGTATTCTCAGAATCTACCAATTTATTCCTAAGGAATTTCCAGAATTGTGGCATTTCTTTTAAACCGATATCCAAGGTTGTTTTGTTGTTTTTGAGGTTTTGTCTTTTTTTTTTTAATTCAACTCCTACCATCATCCACATCATGCAGTAAAGACTTCCACAGCTTACCTATGCATTGTGATAATTCCTATTTGTTTCAAATCGCCCGTCAGCCTTAAAGTCCCTTAGCTCTGTCAGTGAACAATGAATCTCCATCCACTTTCTTCATACACCTCTCATGCTTTCATAGACTGCTCAATCACATTGTTTCCAGGCAAAGATGTTCCCCTTACATATTTTTTTAAGCTTTTAATATTCTAATAATTAATGTTATGTTTGGTTGCACCCACTTTCTGACAATTATTAAGAATCCATCTTGTTGCTCAAAGCACAACTCAAACCAAAGCTGGAGCTGTTTCATAGTTTTAGATACTCCGGTACCAAAAACTTACTATCTTCTGCTTAACTTTAGGGCTAGAATCTTTGGAATGTAAGAGAATGATGGGAGAAGAAAGAGACCAGGACTCCATGCTGCTTCACAGCAGAAGCAGCTTAGGATGTTACCTGAATTACAGTGGTAAACACTAACTGTAGGAAATACAGGAAAGAGCACAGCTTTCTCTCAGCATTGCCCCTACTGTTATATATAACACAAAGTTCAGCAGAATTATCACTAAGCGTTACTCTGCTGTTCCATTGATTCTGAACAGAGTAACAGTCTCCATTTTCCACCCTTCTCCATTTTCTAGAGACCATCCACATTTACAGCACTTCCAATTCCTGACCTTTCCATCCTAATGGCCTCAGTTTTCCTCAGCTTCTCTTCCCATGTTTCGTTCAGCTCTGCAATGATCTTCTCAGATTCCTGTGTGAAAATCCCAGAAGCTGTTTTACCATTCCTCTCAAAGTTCTTCACATAATACACAAAGCAAGTGCAGTTTGTGCTCAGTTCTAGACCTCAAATTAATTTTGGATATAAAAAGTACTCCCAGCACTTAAAAATTTTAAAATTAATTTTGAAAGGGTAAATAGCCTTGAAGGCAAGCTGAGAAGACAACTTCATATCTAACCACAGTTAAACTTTAATTTGAACCACCCAAATTATTTTTCCTTTTCTCTGTTTTTTAAAATCTGATTTACAGACATCATTCAGCAACTGGATGCCAAGAACTGCAGAGACCACACTGTTATTTCCATAGCAACAGCCGGTTTCCAATAGGAAAGGGATATGCAGTGTCTGTTCCAGCCCATTCCAATCCCTGTGGCAGTGTCTCATGGACAAGACATGAGAAAGAAGCATAGATTCAACACAGCCAGCCCTCCCCACTCATCCACCCATGGAGATTGGGGGGGGCTTTCATAAAAATTAAGAAATACTTCACTGTAATGCACTTTTGATGTGGTTCAATTCTATGCAGAATTGGGACAAGGCCGCTATTGTCTGGATAAAGCATGCTATTCTGTGTGCTTCACATTTTAATCTGTGGGGGCTGGGTGAATACAACAGTAGCAGGATTATTCTTCCTCCTTTTTTCAACTTTGGGGTAATTTGGTTTTCTGAAAGCCAAGTGCATTTGCTAGTCAGACTTTGTCCACACTAATGCTGACCAGACCTCCTGAAATCTATACTTATACTCAAATTTTCCATAATTACCACTGCATCAGAGGACCTGTAAACAAGAATCAAGATTTTCATTTATAATTTAGTTGTCACTCCAGGCCACAATTAAACCTAAATAATCCTAACAGGAAAGGTTGTGCCAGTTTCTACCCCACCACAGTTAAGTGCCCTTTTTAAGGTGCAAGTGGGTTTCAGACAACTTCCTACAGAAACAGTAGCATACTAGACATATTTATGAAGGAAAATTCTCCAGGGTTCACCGCTATTTAGCTTTGGAAAAGACCAAACTAATAGCCTCCTTAATCTACAGCGATACCTACCTTCAAACGTTCAATTGCCTCTTCTCCTCCAGGTGTAGACATGATTCTTTCCTGTATACTGGACACAGATGTTAAGCCCACCTGACTACTGAGAGAGCAGGAGGATGGAGATGCAGTGAGGGACCCCATGGAGGCTGTGGAAAAATTGCCAGGACGTTGATTCTCGGAGGCTAGCAAGTATCTATGTTTATTGTTCTGAAAATCTTTCAAATCTGGGAGAGAGACACACAGACAGAGGGAAGGCAGAAAGATGGGAAAAAGGAAAATAGGAAGAGGGAAGGAAGAGGAAAAAGGAAAGGAAGGAAATACCAGTGTAAGAGGAAAGCATTTAAGCAGCAACAAGACAAGTTTTTTAATTTTTAGATGGCAGTTCTGAAACAAATCTTTTAATATTAGTATCCATAACATAACAATAACTCAGTTCAGACCCTGAGGATTATTAGTAAGGACTGCATCATAAACCATTTTGACCAAAAAAACCTGAAAAAATGAATTACACACTTGCCAAAAAATAAAACATCCTCTTCCTAACTGAACATTAAACTGAGCACCATGGAGCTCAGACCGGGAGCAGATTCAGTTCCTCATGAGATTAGTGACATTGTGGGCTGAAGTCTGAACAGACACCAACCTCTTAAACTCAGCAAAACATTCTCTTCCAGACTCCTTTAATCTAAAATGATGATTCAGTAAATCTTTATCACAGCAGTGGTTCTGCGGCTGAACCACCCAGACTAGGAGGACAAAGAACTACTCCTCCTTAAATTCTCACAGGAGAGTATGTAATCACCTGTGAGTCCATGACAGGGAGAAGAGAACACAAGTTCACAATAACATCATTATGTTACTTCGTGACCCTCCTTATGGAAATCTAAGATGCCCAATCAGTGAAATATCTGATAAGGCTCTCATACTTCAGAAGGTGCTTTAAAGCTTTTTGGTCTTAGTTTAGAAGAGGAAGGCCTTAAAAACCCCCAAAATTTAATAAGGCAGCTTTTGTAGCCTGACAACCTGGAGGCCTGAAAGATGCCTCCCTGAAAGACAGAAAACAAGAAAAAGGTGTATGAATGATTTAAGAACAAATATCCAAAGGCAATTTATTTTAAATATATCTGAGAACTTAGCTTCTCAGATATGTCTGTAAACCATATCCTCAGAATAATCACACACCAAAAAAAAAAAATCTTCTAACATGGAAATATCAGACAACTAAACAGCTCAGTTTTAATAATTTTGATGGTTTTAAATTCTATTTCAAAAACAAATCTTTTAAAATAAGTATCCTTAGGAAAGAAACAGGTCAAACCAGACCTTGCAAGTTATAAACAAGGGCTTCACACTTAGAAAAATGAGGTGCTCACCCAGACATTGCATAAATTTCCATATCCTCCTACACCTCCTCTACTCTTATCCTGAACAACTCTGCTATTGTCAGCCTTATGCCCTAGTTCACTCCACATTCAACCTGCTGTTTCAGCCTCATGAAACTGATGATTGCATCAGGTCAGTTTGAAAACCACCATCTGCAAATACAGGAAGCAGGGGTGGGAGTTTAACAGAAGAAAAGCAGGTTAAGGGAATGCCATCGGGATGAGGAAAGCAGGCATGACAGCAGGGAGGATGAAGTCTCAAAAGGGCAATAGACACATGCACTCCTGAAGATAAAGGAAGTGGCACTTGCAATAGCTTTCACAGTTGCTGTGACCACAGAGAACCAAAACCCTCAACATCATGCACACTTCTCCTGGAGGCTGCAGCTTTCACACAGATGACATATGCACACGCTGGAAGCAGCATCAGAACATAAGACAAGGCCAGGATGAGTCTTTACACGACCAGTAGCTTTAATTGTAGGAAATTTCAGACAGATCTCTTCCAGTTGATATTCTTTGAGTGAGGGTGAAGACGACTGACTGAAAGCGTTTAAAAAAGTCTACCAACCCAAAACCTACATAGAATACATTTCTCTTGCAATGGACTATGTCTATTTCCCTTTCATAAAAGCAAACAGTAGAACAGAAATAAAATGCTATTTGCTGACTGGTTTTAACCCTATTGAGTTAATCATCTGCAACCAAGTACTTGAGCTCAAATAAGAGACCTTCATCAGCATAAGATGTGCAACTTTTTTTTTTTTTAAAGAGACTATACAAAATAAATAAATCTCAGTCTCCAGGAAGAACTGATAACATTTCATCTTGAGTTCATCTATTGACACATTTAAAACAAATACTTCTAGGTGGAAAAGAGATGTTAAAAGGCCAGGAAGCTAGGTGAGCAGAAGCCATTTCAACTGAGGAACTTGAGAAAGATTTGAGAAAAAGATTTTCTAGCTCAAATCTAAACTGTTGGCTGTCATGAAAACAGACTAAGGAATTACCACTCTCCCTTCTATATTCTGCCAGAAAGAAAGCAACGAACATATGTTGCATTTTAAATTTTGCACTTTTTGACTGTCGACTCAATCTAAGAAATGCTGGTTAAGCTAGTTTCCATGAAACTGCATTGCATTCCACAGTGAGTGTTCTGTCTGGGATTTCCCTGTGAGAAATGCTGGCATGCAAAGCTCAGTTAAAAGCTGACCCAGAGAAAGCAGGTTAAAAAGAGAATCACACAATACACACATTTGCCTCCACTTCCAGAGTATTCATCTCCCATTGGATCAACTGAAAGGAAGCAGGAGGGAAAATACAAGAAGGATCAAAATTGAAGGTTCACTAGCCACAGGAAGGGAAGAGAATACTACTTGATGTTTAAAGAAACAAAACACAATTTTCAGTAACACATAGTATTTTCAGTTTTGATTTAGAACCAAAAACCTCAGACTGTACCAAGCATGAAAACACCTGCATTTCATTGTCTTCTGGCCCCATTCTCTTGAAAACAAGCAAACAAAAAGGTAAATACATGTTACACATCTTTAAGCAGTGTGTGACTACGTCGGGACTTCTGCTTCACACGCAAATAAGCTCTGACAAATCAGAAACTGGTGCAACATTCACTTTTATGATTTTTTTTTTCTTCTTTAAGTCAACGAATCTTTTAATCCCCTGGAACTCATTCTGTGTTTCTATGGGCATCTCCTTCACTAGGAATTAAGTCACTGTTCATATTACAGAAGAATGTACCAGCTAAAATTTTAGTTTATTTGCCTTGTTTGGAATGAGGACAAGCAAATAACTCAGGCACAAGTGTGTTCTGGTGCTTTAAGAGGTTGCTGGCAAAGCAAAACAGTACAATACTGCTCTGCCAACCTAACTCTAAATCTCACCCCAAGAGAATTCATTATTTATTCACAAGCAGCTGTTTGATAGCTAGTTATTTTGAGATGACAAATCGTTTGTCACTCGGGACACTGTCTAACAGGAATTAGCCATTGTTTTCCTTTCTGAGCAAGGATGGCATTGAAGTCAGGTATCAACTAATAACATTAACCCTTTGAGGAGGAAGAAAAGATGCTTTCTTTCTCAGTACAAAATTAAGTTTCTATATCTCAACTATTCTTCTTTTATTGGCAGCCTAACAACAAGCCCTCCATAACTTACTATAACAACTCCTGAATGTGTAAGTTCTATTACACAAAATCATTTCTACAGTGACAGGAAACTCAGTGTCCATGTTTTAACTTGAGAGTTTGAAGGTGGCCTGTCAACACTACAGACAATCCTAGGATCAGTTGTTTAAAGACAGAAGAGGCTACCATTGCTAAAACCATGTTCAAAATTTAATATCAGCACCTACATTTAACTTCCAAGTTTTAAACCCCTTTCTCCCACAGGCCCAGCTCTCCCTCCTTGGTAAGAGAAACCCACCTCAAGATGGTAAGGTCTGTTTAATCCACTTACTGTCAATAATATCTCCCAGCCCTTGGGCACGCAGGAGATCCTTAAGCCTTGTCACCTCCTCCTTCAGCTCACGCACCAGTTTGGCATTGGGATCTTCATTGATAACAGCATTGCATTTAATCTGTTTTGCACGATCAGCATATCTGGAACCACACCAAAACAATGAAACCTTACAATGAACATAGAAATTATATGCAACAGAGGAATGCAGCAATATAGGAGACATTTAGCTTCCAGCTGTGTGACAGAAGAGAATCCTGGATTATATTCAATCATTCATTTGAATTTGTATTTAATACAGGATATTACTGCAAAAAAGACAAGTCCTATTCAAGATGGATTAACAATATGTACAACAAACAACATGTTTTTTCTTTTTTCTTTATTCAGTGCTTTGAAGCCTAAGCTCGACTAATATGCTCTATTTTAGGGACCACACTGGAAAAGAACATACAAAGAGAAGATGAGTTTGATTTTTCAAGTTAAGAGTTGGCAATAAATCCCTAGCTCCCTATTCACATACAACAGATCGGTTTTCCTCTTTTGGGGTAACTGAGTTCTTGCCAGTCTAGTCTTCTTCCCCACAGACTTTCTCAAAATATAATAACACAAAGATTTGGAAGATAGAATGTGGCCATTAGAGCCAACAGCTACCCATATCCATCTCAGACAAAAAGAAAGTACCTTAAAGTGCTCAAAGTTTCATCGTAGTTTATGTCTGCCGGACTCAAAGCAGCAACCATCGCAGTTCTGGAGTTACCACCTATAATGAGCAGGCAAGATTTTAGATGAAACTAGAGTGCACAATCTAGGCACTAATTGCCTTCTAAATATCAGTATTTTCAATAAAATATAGAATTCAACTATTATTCTACATTACTAATGAACATAAAAAAAAAAATCATAGGAGAGTTGTAACTTTAACAAAAGGTGGAACTACATGGCTCACATTTGACTACCAGAAATATTTAACCTCACACTTGATATGAATTTAAATTAGGTAAGTTGAAAACAGTCAGAAAATTTAGTGAGAATTTCTTTTCATATTGGCACAGGCATGTCAGCCATACCTAGATTTTCTCGAAGAAGCCATGTTAGTACAGAATCCCTGTACGGTATGAAGTCTGTCTTCTTCTTTTTTTTACTCTACAAAGAAAGAACACATTACTGAAAAATAAGACACCAAATGGAAAATTAATATTTAAGACATAAAAATTATAGTATAGGTATTAAAAGAACCATGACAGCATACACATGCTATCTAAACAGAGGGGTGGCCCATCTCAGGTGCACAAGTGATTGCTGAGTTTGCTATTAGATAACATGTAACACATTCAGACATCTAAACAGATGATGATAAGCAGCTCACAGAACTCCCTTAATGCACTACCTTCAGAAAGGTTTTTCTGTGTATGAAGAATATCTTCCTGACATTTAAATTCTGTGTTCTAACACCATTCCAAGAGAATTTAAGCAGTAAACCCTTACTCTTTCATGGGAAGATTCACTTTTCCTTTCCTAGAAAAGTTACATCTTTTCAGAGCAGTCAAAAGTCTATTACATGGCTACAGAGATACAGGTGCACATGTGAAAAGACTTCTGTGTTTCTGTAAGCAGTTATTAGGAAACTTGAGGACAGAAAAGCTGTACACTTGAACACTGAAATTAGAAGTATGAGTATAAAGGAGGTGGTTTGGGGGCGTTTTGTGTGTTGTTTGGGCTTTTTTTAAAAAAGAAAGATAAAATCTTTAGAGACTACTCAAACCAAAGCACAAGGCCACAAGGCCCAAGTATCTAAGTACTTTGTCCCAAAATCAGTAGTGACAAATGCACAACTTCCCCACAAGAGAAGAGGGCCTTCCCAGCACCTTTGGCAGACTTCCCACCAAATTTCATTGTAAAGCCTTTCCCTAGCTTCTTTATTTGGTCTAAAAGAAACAATGATTAACTTCAAAAGCTCTATAACAGAATGTGAGTCTTGGGTCATCCATTTACTTACACAGTTAGTAGGCAAACGTCTTGCTTCAAGAGATGCCAAAAGTTTAATTCCACACAACATTTAACACAGGATATGGCTTTGCACTAAAAGGCCCGATTATAATTTGTGTGAAACTCCTCTTAACACTCAAGAGGTGCTTAAAATGTGAGTGTTAGTCTTGCAATAGTTCTGTTGTCCCTTGCAAAAGGTGAATAACCTTACAATGGACAAGTAAAATTACTAAGGGCAGGTAAGAACCAGATGCTAAAGCTGAAATCTAGAATTGACTATAGCCTACAATCTATCACATGGGGTAAAGAAGAAAAGTATTGAGAGTAGATGCATGAAAGTAAAGACAAAGTTATCCATACTAAAAGTAAATATTCCCAAGGAAAATCATCAAATCAGGAGCAGGAATGTAATAAAACAATATTCCTAAATAGATACTTAAATGTGTAAACATTTGTTAGTACTGATAATTCTCAGGCTTCATGACTATAATTTATAGTCACAGGAATTTCTCAAAGATCTGAAATAAAAGATCCCTGCTCTTTGATTCCAAAGTGAAGAGAATAAAATCTTACACTCAGGAAAAAAAGACAACATCCACTACTACTCAGACCATCATACCTTGTTGGTGCAGTTATCCTAAGTTGAAAGCATTAAAGAAAGAGGAAGAAGATACAAAATGAGCTTCTTAACAAAGCTTTAGATGTAACTTCCATGTTAGCTTGGATAGTATTTTAGGTTCTTGAGAAGCCCAATGAATGCAAATAGTTTTCATTTAAAAAAACCTAAAAAGCACTTAAGTATATTCAACCTGTCCCAGCTGTTGAGAACTCACTTTTAAAAGGAACAGCAATAATTTACTTGGTTTATTTTAAATAACAGTTAAGCATAAAAGACAGAGTACTTTTCTAAACCTACATTATGTTTGGATCAACATATGCTCACTCAACTCAACACATTAAGTCTTGCCATTGCAAAAAAAGCCAGTGATAATCAAATTATTACACTAGTATTTCTAAAAATTTTAACAACTAAGCTGCAGTTGGTTTTCTAAAATTATTCTTTCAAATAAAAATAAAATTACTGCTCTGCAGAACCAAAAGCTTGTTACACAGACATATCTTCCACACAAACGCAAGCTTCTTTTGCAAGGTTTCTTCACAGCTAAATAAACCAATGCTTCAATCTATCGACAAATAAAGTTTCTACCAGCCTGCATCACATTCACAGAATACCATCAACACTGGACATCTACTGAAATACACACACCCAATTTGGCTGAGAACGCTAGGCCAAGAACAGTGAATGATTCTGCTGTACTCCATGGTTTTTACTGTCGCAGTTTTACTAGCTACAGAAAGATTGTTGCAGGTAAATGCTGTACTTACCACTTCAGCCAGTGCTGAAATAACTTTGCCCAGAGTTGTGAGAGACTTGTTTATATTTGCTCCTTCCTGAGAAAACAGAATCCAGTATTATATAGTAATTAAAATTGTTCAGCCATGAATCTCTGTAGACTAAATGAGCCAAATGTCACATCCACGATGAGAGGGGAAAAAAAAGTCTTCAGTTTTGCAGCTGTTTTTTCTATACTTAAAATAGCAATCCTTTCTTTTCCTTATTATTTGTCAAGCAAAGACCCCACACGCTTGTGCACCCTTTCTTTCCCCACACATCAATGGCCCAATACCTTTAATCGGGTTCCTTTGGCACCAGTTGAATCAGCCCGCTCACTCCCAGCTAAATCCACAAGGCTGATCTTGCTGACCTGAAGAGAAAAAGCACATTAACAACAAGAACTAGCTCTTGGTGAACTAGAGTAAGAACAAAATGTCAAGGAATTCTATGCCATGAGAAAAGCTCTACTGTCTAAAAAAAAAAAACCAAAATATCACTGCAGTGTGCTTAAAACTACAGTCAAACAAAGTTTTCACAAGCAACTAGCTTGATGCTGTTATCTTATGGATAAGAAGTGTCTGAATATGCTCTAAGTATCACTATACCTAAAAAGAGAGAATGAGATCTCACATGAGCAGACCAGAACACAAGACAAAAGAAATCATTACTGCTACATATAACACAAGAACCTCAAAGGATGAGAAACTTAATGTTTCATCCTGACCCCAGTGACACCAACAATAAAGCACTGGCCTAACTACAGCTACAGACTGCATGCCAATTAATGATAATTTTACAGGGTCTTATGTGTGTGTGGGGGTGGGTGGTCTTCAATACATAAATTTTTTCAGATCTGCCCACAGTAGTCAGTTCAGAAACATTACCATTACCTGTATTTCAGCTACATTGCATGCAGTGTCTCTATTTCAGAGTAATAAAAGCCAGAAAACTGTTCCATGCTAAACAGTGTGCCTCCTTTTTAACATGCAAATTCCAGGAAGTGTCTAAGTCTCACTCATCCCAATTTCTGTGCCCTAACAAGGAAAGTATTTTGCACTGACAAGCAAAACCTCAGAAGGTTTTAGGAACAAGACTGGGGAAGATTGACATTTCATGTATTGCTCCCCACTGAACCTAGTCCTTAAGGCTATATTTTCCCTCACCTATACATTCTCCTCCTGCACATATTCACGATTTAGTTGTTTTTAGAATTACAATCAAATAAAATCCCACAAGAAATAAAAGGGCTGTCAAGGCACGCAGCAAGTTCAGCCTTAAACAAACCACCAGAAAAAACAATTAATTCTCATTCTCTCACTATACTGCCAATTGTCCAGTTTAAACCCAGCCATGACTATAGGGAAAATTGTGAAAAACAAGTCAGAACGCTGCTTATCCGTAACATACCTTCTCTGTGGAAAGATCAGTTTCTGTGTCATGTTTCTTCTGAGTAAAGACAATTGTAAACACAGCATGAGAGCGGCTGCTGGTTTCATTCATGTTGGTAGCTGCCACCGTCCTAAAATATGAACAGATATAGACATGTTTATAAAACAGTAGCCTCTATGCTGCAAGTACAACTACCTGCAGGGCTAAAAGCAGCTGGAGAGGAACAAGACCAGAAGGCTGTAGAGTTGATGTTCTGCCCTGTAACCAATACCAAGCCACACCAAATACCATTAACAAACCCTTTGATTTTTCACTCCTGAATTACTCCCATGTTAATCACAGTTTAAACAGAGCTTCCTCAATCTGTGTACTCAATAAGCTACTTTATACCACAACACCCAAGAAAACACAAGCAGCATTTATGTCAGTCTTTCCCACACAGCGTTTATGTCAGTCTTTCCCACACGTTGTTAAATGGAGCCTACAGCTGACAAGAAAACAACTACTAATGAACCGGAACCTAAAGCTAGAATGCCAACTTTAGTCCTGACCACTTGAATGAAAGAAAAGACTGTGTTCACACGTCTATTTATACCAATATAGTGATACAGTACATAACGAAGGCAGAACTAACATCCAGTATAATTATTTACATACCTCATGTCAAGCCATTACAAGCTTTAAATATCAATACAGTGATTTCCAGGGCTATTTCACCACACAAATCAATTTCAGCCTTTTAATAGCATCTATCGGTGCATATTTCAACAATACTCTTCATACAACATGAGTTCTTCAAAAAGTGCCAATGCATCACAGAAGATATTTTAAATTTGCTGCTATATGCCATATATACCCACAACAGAAACAAAAACATGTAACGCGCTACCATCACTAACCTGGCTTTGTTCCCAGCATCCATGAGGTCTGCGATGTCTGTATAAGACGTGACTGCTAACTTGGATAGATCTTCCACGTATGGTCCAAGCAGAGGATGTTCTCGCACCCGCAAATTCCCTTTGTTCTTCGGGTTCAACAAGTCTCTGACTCTCTCACAGTAAATCTCCATGTAACTCACCTGAAAACAGGAATTTGCATGGACAATTTAGCATTTCTTAAGGCTTGCTCTGCAAGCAGCTCCGCAGCATTTCAGAGTGACACTTGTAGAAATTCCCTCAGTCCACTACTGGAAAGTTGTTGGTGGGATTCTGAGTTCATTTAACAACTTGAGACAAGAGCAGAGGGGAAGAAGAGTCACTAGTCTCATGCATCAGATCTCCAATGTAAGCTGCAGGCTTTGCATCCAGGTATAGACCCCTCGGCCATTTCAAAAAACACTGGTGTTTAATTAAGAATTATACACTTGAGTTCACAATCATCTTAACAGCTTTATTATGACACAGCAGCAAAACTATCTTTCTAAAGAGGCAGACGAGATGGCAAAAAGAGTCTGCTCACAAGGAATCTCTTATGAATGTTAGAAGCGAAATAAATTCATTTCTTTGTATGCAGAAGCAACTTTTGATTCTAAGCTGTACCCACGTCCTGCTGTATTCGAGTCATCAGTACAATTATTCAAAGTACAGTAATCTTAAATCTGCACCCTTTGAAATAAATTATAAAGCTAAGGTTATTTTTAAATGCATTCTTTAATTTTTATGTTTTTCATGGTACTAGGCTTATACCAGTCCAACAGGTACTTAGCAGCTGCAGCAGTCAAGATATTAAATATTGAGAGAGACAGTAAGCTATTCACTTTCATTCTGTGGAGAGATTACAGATGTAAGCAGCAGTTTTAAAAAATTAAGGTCTCTTTTTGTGTAAGTGCAATTCAGAAAAATTAATTCTATATCCAAAACAGATCACATACTCTATTTACACATTTTCATGACTATTTCTGCCTAGCTGTCTTCCCTTGTCTGCATATTTGTCAGATGGTCATTATTTTGGATTTCCATTATAAGAGAGATGATTTCTCTCTCTCACATGGACAAGTCTATGCTTGGAGACATAATCAGAACCATAAACAAGTACCAAATATAAAAAGCGTCATGAAAATGTGGGAATCTTCTCATTCACAAACCCTAAATGTGATACTCCCATGGTATTCAAGCACTAGGACATCAAATGTTAATAAAATACAATTAAACAAAGCGTTAAAACAGACAGACTCAAAGCCACAGAACTAGTCATCTCCCACTTCTGTAATTTAGCAGCAGTAATGACTGGAGTTCACATTTATTAATAAAAATCACATTTGACTTCTACTGGCTTTTTTGTCCTTCTTTCTTTTGAAGCCTGAAGGTCAAGCCATTAAAACTGATTAGGGGAAAAAATAGTAAAAGAAAGAAAAAAGCGGATGCTTTTATTTTTATTTTGGAGCAGGGCAAGGAGACAAGATAGAAAAAGAAATGCTGCAGTATGATAGCATAAGAAAACCACTTTCTAAACACAGACCAACATAAGTAAGGATAATAATTAAGAAAAATTAAGTACTGAGAAATTTCTTATGTATGCACAGCTTAAACAATTTTTTGTGTAAACCAACCTTACTAACAGATGTCAGGTAAGACTGCGTGACCAAGCTATTCTAGACAAGTCCTCTAGACATACAGGGTATAAATTATGACTATAGTAACTGACAAGAAACATGTAAGTCTTCCATCCAGCAGTCAAAAAAAAAAAAAAATTCTGTAAATGCATGTTTAGGTTTTTCAGCCCATCATTTCTTTCAGAATTGCTACAAAGGTAAAGGTATACTAATTTCCTTGTGGGGAAAAAAAGTTCCAGCCTTATTTACATTTGCCTCAAACATGAAACAGAGAAAAGACACAAAGTTACCAAAAAAAAAAAAAATTAAATCAGAAGTCAGCATCTTAATTACGCAGCACCTAAGCTCAGTTTGATGTCCAGCACACTGATATTCTTTGATCCCTCACCGTACCCACCTCTACAGAATATGACATTTCTTCATTGCTGTTGTCATTGATTTTCTCAAACAGTTCCTCACATAGCTGGAAAGAGATTAAACACAAGTCAGAATGCCATTAAATTAGCTTTAGAGTGAGGGCAGGGGAAGAAACTATTATATCAACCACATCAACCACATACAGCCTCACTGAGAAGATACTTAATCTCAATTCTACGTCACTGTCATCCAACCTTATTTTCTATAGTATCTCAACAACTGTTATAGGTTTATCCAGTATTATTATCCTGTACAATAAAATCAGAAAAAGCCTATAACAACTGAAGTGGGAAGTAATCATTTTAGAAAAGAATGATTAAAATCTTTATTCCTCCTCTAGTCTCATAAAAACAACAGTCTGTTTATTTGATGTCCTGAAGTTCCAAGATTCGGATTTAAATCAATAGACAGAAATTATTTCAAAATTTGGTAACAGTATCTTCATATGGGATACTTTAACTATCAGCAGCTTATCACTTCAGGAGTGCTTGTCTACAAGTAACTGAAATGAGACACCTAAAATTAAGATAATAAAGGACACAAAAAAATGAACAGTGGGCAAGCCATGAATATATATTTGGAGATTAAAAAGCATGGGTAGAGAGAGGAATTAAGAGTAGAAAGAGGTTTCTGGAACAGATATCTACAAGCCACTGTATGAAAAATAAACAGATTTTGAAAGTACACACTCTGAAGTATTCAGTCAACACATGGTTAAAGTATCATTAAGTTTCACACCAGGGAGTGGCAGACAGGGAATTTTGCCAACACATAAGAATTTCATGTCAACAACCTGTATTACTTGGCCATTACATGGCTGTGCTGTACCTTCTGTGTATGTGACAAGAAAGAGAACAGATTCAACAAGGTCTCCCTAAACAGACAAGTTGTGTTGTGCCTTTATGAGAAGGCCTCCAATGAAATTGGAGGGAAATTATTTTGTTTTGAAACTGCAGTAGATAACAGGAGCATTATTAAATCTACAAAAGCATTATTAAGTTGGGTTTTTCTTAGGAAAACATTTAATTTGTATTTGAGGTTTCAGAAAAACAAACAGGAATATCAAGATCACAACAAAAAACTTTAGCACAAAGCTATTATCACAGATTTTCAGCTCATTTCCCCTTTTACACTGCTACTTTATAGTACTGTAATAAAAACAAAATTCTTAGATATAACAACTCTGTCCTTCATCACATCAGCTCTTTCAACATTATTTTAAGCTAATCACTTGCAACCTATTTCAGTACATATGCCCACGCTGTTAACAGGGAACAAAGCTCCGTGTTGTCCATTTCACACCTGTGGCACAGGGCCAATGTCTTCTGCAAACCTGCAGCAGAATGAGGACTCAAGCTGTTCAGCATATTTACTTATTAAAACTGAAACCCAACCTCAGATTTCTATTTCGGGAATGGAGGAATGCTCTATCTTCCAACAAACTTGGGCCACCGTCAGCGCCTACACACTGAGGAAGGTCTGCATTTAGAGCAAGGGTCACACAACCAACTGCTATAGAATGCTTACATTCATGATGACGGCATAAATTCTTGACAGCCAAAATTTCTTGTGGGGGTATCTCAACTTCTTCAAATTCCACGGAAAGTGTCAAAAACAAATTTCAAGGGGGGAAAGTAACACTGGGCTGTGCTCAGTTACCCTAAATATTTTTTCCCAATGTTTTGATATGTCTTCATTTCTTACCAAGATATATTATTCAGTTTTTAGCTTTGGGAAACTTGTTTCCACATAAAGTTTCAGACATGTTCATCAGTAATACCACCTTTCGGATTCCTGCTGAATATAAAGTGCTTAAGTGCTGTCCCAGCTAAAGTCAGAGAAGAAGACAAGAAACCCCGTGAATAGGACATCTTGATTTACTAGTTTGTTGGAGAAGTGGAGAAGTTGGATGTAGGAAAAATATACAGAATGTATAGTATAATTTTTTTAAAAAGTAACAAAGGGAAAATTACTTATAATGCTCTTTCCTCAGTAGACTTCTTTCACTTCAGAAGTAAGCTGTGGTTCTCTGTTAACTGCTATTGCAATATAAAAAGAGCCTATAAGCAAGCGTGTGTTTGAACATGCTCTAAAACATAAATCCCCTTTCTGGGTTCTGTCCTACCTGGGGGATTATGCCTGCTTGGCTCTCCTCCTGCTTGCCCATCATTGTGTAGGATTTCCCAGCTCCGGTTTGTCCATAGGCAAAAATGCATACATTGTAGCCCTCAAAGGCGTGCAGCAACATCTCCTTCCCAATATCATTGTACACACGACTCTGAGATGCAAAGCAGGGATCTTCAGGCTGAAAAGACATGAAAACAGCATAAATACAGTCTTACCCTAGCATTCAAGTAACATTTCAAAAAGCAACTGTTTGTTTTTTATCTACTTCTATCTTGTGGGTCAAACCCTTAGGAAGAGGCAAATACAGCACATTTTCACACACAGCTTTTTCCCAAGGCAGTACCAGCTGGAGAAGAACAACAATGACAACACTTGCAGCAGCACTCTATCAATGCTGAGAAAACGATCTGCACAAAGAAACCAACCAGTTCTGTTTGGTGAACATTGTTGACACTACTGGAAAAGTTTCATACAAGATCACCGACAAGTGAGATTCAGGGTGTTTGGGAGGAGGGAGGTGGAGGGGAGAAAATCAAAAGTAGGGTTCAGAGAGCTAATACAAATGAACAAAAGGCTGGAAGCTACAAAAATTCCATAGTGGCTGGTCTTGACAAAGACTCTGGTAGCAGGGGGAAAAGAGAAGGAAAAGTTGTTTAAGGTTTGGGGTTAACATTAAAAGAGTGTAAACGGATCGATAAAATGACCATGTTTTTCTTGCAGCTGTCCGATTCCACTGCCTAATACAATCCAGGTTTCTATTTACAACCTCACTGGTGACTACAGAATCCCTAAGTATGCCAATACGTATTTCAAATTAGCAAGTACCCGAACCAGTCAAGGACAATGTATCAGAACATTCTTCTATGGCTAAAATCAAGGTTAGCAATAAAACTGAAATATAACATTGAATTAAAGAAAAAAAAAAAAGCTACTTTGAAACAAAAACTCTACTGCAGATGCATCCAGTGACAGAGATCTGTGTAAGGACAAAGCAAGTTATCTTCAAACACTCGACTGAAGTTTGTTACACTTTGAAAAGAGGCACTGCTGCACATGCAATGAAAAAAATGACAAGTTAAAGATGGCAAAAAGAATACACTTGCCAGAACTCAAGACAAGGACAGAACCTGTTCCAAACGAAACTTCAGTAATTGCAGAAATTAATTCTCAATTTTTTAAGTAGTGCGTTTCAGGTATTCAGGCACTATACTGATCAAACTCCAACATCCAGTCACAAGAGGCAATCCAAGCTCTAGGCATGGTACAGGACACAAAATTACTGACAGAAAGCTGGATTCAGTGTATATGCTCTTTCTTCTGATGTCCTCTCTTGATCATTTAGGAAAGTCCTCTGTAAATATACTTGAAAAAAATATCATACTAATTATCTACACAGATGTTTAATGTTGTGTTTGTGCAGAGAAGAATCTTAGAGAAATGCATTATTCCTTTTTTCTATATCTTTGGATTAAGTAAGGCAGGGGAGGGGTAGATGGCAGAACACCACAGTTCTGCTGTAGAACAATTACTGGAAGTCAGAAAGACCTTAGCACCAATTCGCAGGAGGGTGGGGCAGAGGAGCTAGATGAGAGTTTATTGCTTTTGCAGCTAATCGGAAACACGGATCACTACTCTGTCTTTTCCAGATATTCCAAGGGAACCCAGACCACAACTCTTCTTGAACTGTAAGAACTCAAGCAACTTTCATTTGTCTAACAGCAAAACTGAATTAACTGTGTTTCACACTCATTCCCAAAATATGTAGAACATTGTTAGAGAATATTTTCAGTAGTCTTTTAAACATTTACAACTTGTTATCAGACTCAAGGAGCTTAGCTTTCTGCTCTCCCCCAAACAGGTAAAGACAGCATACAATGACAAGCTTTTAACCTGAATGCGAGAGACAGTGCAGAAACATCTGACAGGGATGGCATGATCAGAAGAGAATGAAGTTAAATCAGTCAACAAAAAAAAACCAAAACCAAAACACACCACCAAAACAAAAAACCCCAAAGCAAACAAACAACAGTTCTCTTGTAAAAACTTACCGATGTGTGGGACCAATAAGAGTAGTCGAAGCTGAAGGACTTTGGTGCTTCCTTAGGATTCTTTGGGTTGATAATACCTACAGGAAATAAAATTTAAACTCTTAGCTAACTTGACATTTAGGAGTATAATTAATGAGCTCAGAGTATGCACAGAGTTGCCACACTGCACAGGAGTAGTAAGATTGAAGTAACAGACTCACAGCTTCCTAACACTGTACTTCTAAAGGCCTTATTTGAAATAAGGGGAAAAAAAAATCCTCGAAAGAATGCTGCTGCTAAACAGAATTCTTCTGTTGGACAGAAAGGCAGAAGTACATCACCCTGGTCCTTTGGCTTCTAGAACAGGACAGGTTTTTTGGAGTTGAGGGATTATCAGCAAGAAGGAAGAGCCGAAACACAAAGAGTTCAAGAATCCCTGGTGATTTCATAGCAGCACAACTAAAGTCTATTTTGAAATACATATTACACAGGTACAAGGGCGCACTGCAGAAGGATTTTCTACAAGAAGCTCAGTATTTTAGGGGCATGAAAGATCAAAAAAAAAATTGGATCTACAGACATTTCAGAGATTTTCTGCATAGTTTATTTCCATGTTCTTTTACATGCACAAAGCCTTTTAATAGGACTGACATGAATTGAACCAACCAAATTACTGGTAGATGTTCTTACTGTATACAGGCATTGAATTCCAGTGACCCCCAACCAACTTGTGTACTTTTTCTCTTTGGAACGTATGTATAATATATGATGGCCCTATGATAAAGTTCACACACATGCACAAAAAGTCAGAATGAAAAAATGCTAGTGTATAGTTATAGCCCTTAAAAGTCTCATTCAAAAAGCCAATCACCAACTGACTTTTCAGCTCTTGTAATCCTTGCCTTAATTTTCTTCCCAAAGTATTTATATATAGGAATCTAAGAAACTTCAGGCGAGTTGAGTCATTGAACATTTTACAAATACCACAATAAACCTGCTTTACTAAAAAAAAATCCCTGTTTTCTCTTCATATCAGTACATCTGTAAATTTTATGCTCTTTTCCTTTACTCAGATCCTCTAATTCTTTCAGTATTGGACCCACACATGCGCATTCCCCACAATTAATGAAAGCTCTTCCAGATACTTTTTAGGTTGTTGGGTTTGAGGATTTTTTTTTTTTTTTCTTTGCCAGCAACAGCACAGCTTCCTATAACCTTTGCCTGGGGAGAGTAATACACAATGGATTCAGCTGTCATTTTAATGTCATACAGAATGTCTGTAGTTTCTGTATTCCAGGGAGGGTAATTTATAAGCACAGCTCTTGATGCAGAAGTGAATCTCTACTGCTTTCTTCTTTTCAGTATTACAGTGCTGGAAAAACTTAAATCTATTATTTCCAGCAGCTGTTTTCAACACCATCTGTGTAAGGACGGACTGTAAAAGGCATACTCTCAAGGGTATCAAAATTAGATAAACCACCTTAGGTTTACACATACCCATCTGCACCTAAAGCAGCAATCTGCCTTTGGGAGTGATACACTAATTGTGATACATGCAAACAAAATCTACGAAGAAAGAAGCTATACTAAGGTGGTGACAGTCTTCCTGGGGATGATTTACATCCTGATACCAGTCATCCTAAACAAAGGATGCTTATTTCTCACATATTCATGCAAGTTAGGCTATGCTTTGGGAGATGGGGGCTTCTCCCTTTACTTCTTCGATAAATACTAATTATAGCACCCACGTCTCTTATAATTTCAAACATGAACTTAACATCATGTTGTACCAAAATCTCTGAAAATGTGGTTACAGAATCCTTCATTCAAATTAAATCACTCTTCTAACAGATGCTGTGGCCCTGAGCAGGGCTGTTGTCCAAAATTACAGCGTGAAGAAAAAAAAAATCATTGTCTGGATTGCAAATAGCAACAGTTGCTACTCTATTTCTTGTGGCCAACTCCATTTCACTTGGATGCACCTTGTGCTGACATTCTTGCCTTATAAAAGCTGACAGACATGCAAAAGCCAATGAATAATATGCCTTGCACCAGCACAGTATCAGATGGCAAAAACGCATGTGGCTTTGGATAGCAACATGGGCATCAACACATAACAAACTGGTAACCTAAGCAGTCATATATGGCTTTAATTTCCCTCTACTAGTTTTGACCAAACAGCAGTACATCTACAGCACGCACTACTAAACCAGTTCTAAAGTTAAAAGTGAACAAATAACAAGTCCCAGAAGACAACTCCCCTGCCCCAAACTTAAATCATTCTCTCCTTTCAGTGTATTCCAGACTGCTACAATTCAACAACTTGTCATTTCTCATTCAATTATTTAACATCAAAGCTCTGAAAAGTAAGGAAGAAGTAATGCCTTGTACCCAGAAGTTCCTACCCAAAAAAGCAGTACAAATGAAAACCAATCTCATTAATTCAACGTAACAACCTTTGGGAGTGAACATCATCATTATTTTCTTCAATTATTTTGGGCTATAAGTTCAAGGGAAAGTAATCTAACCATTAAAAGCAGAAAAAAAGGGTTAAAGGTTAAATTGCCTTTTAAGATTCCATTGTGTCAGAAACAGAAAACAGAACAAGCAGCACAAATTTCAGTATTATTCAAAACCAGGTTTGATGCAAAAATACACACTTCCCATTAATTGTTTAAAAAAAAAAAAAAAGCCAAAATAAAAATCTCTAGGAAAAGTCCACCACTTCCAAAAAGAAAGCAAAGCCACCAAACGTTTAATCAGAATAATAGCTAGTTTTTCCTCGCTGTGCATAAAGACACATCGACCACCCATGAAAGACAAGATCTCTAGCTATGCAACAGGCTTTGTGTCTGGAAAGGCACCACAAGCTTGCCATTACAGCTTCATCCTACTTGCTTCAAGCTTAAATTTGATACATCACATTTGTGAGGAGGGAAGTTCAGGCTCTGTGGTTTATGCAAGTGGTTCCACTCTACCCCATTTTTTTTTAAACCATATTTTTTATTATTTTGTTAAACAGGCTTTCCTCAGCTCCTTCACACTAAGTTCCACGCCCAGATCACTATTTTGAAAACTACTTTCTAGGATGCATGTTTTCGTAAAGCATATCTTGAGAAGCATATCAGGAAAGGGAGATTAACGTGCAAGAAGGCAGCTCTGTCAGAGGTTGGGAATGCAGCTGCCCGGCCAAAACCTTCCACTGCAGCAGGAATGGGTCAGAGAAAACCTCCTGGCTGCCAGGAACTCTGCATGCTGTCCCCCACTACTGTGATCCAGTCACAGCCTTCTCACTCAGCTTCTAGTCCAAGCCTCAAGTCTATTTATCCCCATTCCTGTTTCTTACACAGAGTCTGCATCCTCCATTTTCAGAATCACTGGTTTCACAGAATTCGCAGCCTGTCTACAAATGAATCCAGCAGAGGTGACTGATTGAGAAAATGTAAGATTATGACCTCAACGGATTTCAATCAGACTGCAACCCTCTTCATTTGGAACACTGAGCACCAAGTGGGTAGCTACTAGCATCAGTCACGTCTGATGTGGTCCGAGTTTGAACCAAGTGACCAGGTACACAATTACACGAAATAAGACACCTGAAAGAAGATGGTGAGGCAGCTAAGAAACCAGGAATTCAAACTGAAGTAACTGACCTGACTTGAAGGTGTCTATTGCACCAAGCATCTTCTTCGGAGGGACAAGCAAATCCATGAATCTAGCTACTTTTAAAGGAAGCTAACGGATATTTCTGACGAAATTAAAAGACTTCTTATAGTACAGGTAAGCTTTATCCTAAAAGTTCATACACCAAATTGGAAAAAAAAGGAATGATCATGCAGAAATTAGACTGAGTGTGCAACACTGATTTTATGTGTTATTCAGCAAGCTGTGTTTTCAGCTGAACAAGGAAGCAAATAGAATTAAAAAAGAGGACTGTTTCCAGCATCTCCAATACCCACAAGAACACTAAAAGCTTTTCAGTTATTTTGTTTGTTTTTTAAACCATGCAAGGCCAAGATGAATTGTATTAGTGAATCATGAAATAGGTCAGCATCTATCTCCTCTGAACACTGCAGACTCAAGGCATGGTACGCAGGCTAATGGTTTAATTACAGAGCCTCAGGAAATGAGAAAGGCAATAAGGCAGACGATCACAGCAGGAACACATTAATGGCCTTTTTATCTTACAGAATAAATTTGTTTATCTGCTATTTCAAAGGTCCAATGTGGCAATTAACTCTTCTGTTTGCAAACTGACACTAATGCTTTTTGCCGCAGCTATAATTAGTTACCATCAGCATGGCACCGTAGCAACTTTGAATGTTGAAGTTAGCCTACAGCCAGGTTCTGAGAAACTCAATCCCTTTTTCAGGCCCCTTTCTTCACCAAGAGCCAACTTCTTAGGTCATGTGAAATCTTTCAGCTTTCCACAAGTTAAGGTTTCTGCATCAAGCAGAAACTGGAAGGGATAAAAAGTCACCATCTTGTATACCACTGCTCCTGAAAAAGGTTAGATAGACAACCCAGAAACGTGAAAAGCATGAAACAAGTTGAAGATGCTATTCTCATACTGCAGTGACTAAAAACTCTTCTAGGATCAAAGCAGCCACCACAGTTTAAGTTAATGTCCATCATTTACCTGTGGCTGAGAAAAAGGCATGGGAATATTCATGTTTTAAAAATATGCTCTACAGATCATTGGTTTGGTTGAGGGAGATAAATGCCTATGTTATTCCTTTTTTTTGTTTGAATTATTGCGTTTCCAGAAATTTTAAATAATATGCTTCACCTTAAGACATAACATTTACATCAGTTTTCTACCGTGGTAAGCAAATAGAATAAGTAAAAGTAATTACATGTCATAAATTGATAAAAAAATTTGAATAGAAGTGCAGTGTGAAGGGCTATGCAGCATTACAATTTAATTTGGAGCAGTTTATTTAATACCCACTGCTACCCCAACCTAGAGACACAGCTTGCATTTCAAAAGCTTATTTCTCCTTACGGTTATATAGTAAGCCATACAGAGCTGCTTCACGCCATCTGAGCTGCCTCTAAGCAGGAGTAATCCACATATTCTCTGAAGCTCAAATCATTTAAACAATTCTTTTTAGCTACTTAGCTGTTTAAGTTTGATGGTGGGGTTTTTTTTATACCTGTAACTATAAACATAGGAGTTTTACATATGAGTTTTATATGTCACTGACAAAAAGGTAAGGAAGACAACAGCTCTAAAACAAATTTCTTCACACCAAATAATCTAAAACTCTGTATCATTATATAAGACCCATATACTTATCTAATTAGTCCTTGTACAAGAGAAGTATATAGTAGAAGCAGTACAGCCTAAAAAAAGATAAGGAGAAAGCAGGAGCACCGTCAATGAAGGAATTATAATTTTAGATGTGCTGTATCAACAGTAACAAGCCAATCTCCACAAAACGTCTGGATTTTTAACATGCCCTTACTTAAACAGGCAACTTCATTTCTTGGCATAAGGTACTTCCACAGTCCATCCTACTTGTTCCTTAATTAACATTTTTCATAACATCTACCATCTGCTTTATCAGCTAGCATAAAAATAACATACACTTTCAACCTTTCAAATCTATGAGATCAAATTCATTGCTAGTCTTAAATTTCAGCAAAAACTGTTAGCAAACTTTGGAAGACCACTTCACTACTGAAACAGTACCCATACATTTTGTAGTGTGTATTATTTTGCATTCCTGTTGTCATTTTGGACATCTAAACTTTTTGCCTTACGATCTAATCGTGATTTTTTGAAGCTGAAATTCAAAAAGCACACCCAAATATGCACTTTATTTTACAATTATAAGCAGAGTGTGGAGCACAACAGAGAGCTGATACAAAATTACAGTCTTTTAGGATACTTTCAGCTGGAAGCAGCATTCTCTATCTTTTCACCCCTTCCTAAACACATTCCCACTTCAAGCCTTCATTTCTGGACTTAGGCTTCCATTCTCCATTAAAACTAACCAAGTAAACAGATAGTGGGAGACCTACAGAGAAGAGAGAGGGGAGAAGAAAAAAAAAGGCAGGGAAAAAAAGGCAAGCAAACTTAGCCAAGATCAGCCCCCTCATTCCATTGCCATCTACTCAGCCACATAAATATTTTTGCAAGCACAAAGAATGACCAAAACTACTTCTTAACCACTTAAATCTCATGTCCTATTATGACACTGAATTTACAGTCCAAGACTAATGTGTTTTCATCCCAGTCAGCACTGTTCCTCAGCATGTCACAAATTTTGCAGGTTAGAAGTTATCTGCAGTTCAGTATCTGGGGATACAAGCAATTCTTTCTAATAAACTCTTGGAACAGAGAGACAGAGCACAAAGCATACAAGAGGTAAGAATGGAAATTATTCTCTTATGCCTCATTGCATTTAAAGTCAAGTCACTAGATTCAACAGCTCCACCTCTGTTAGCGATCAGAGTCATATTACAGGGCATTCTGCCATCAGACATGCCACATATTAGTCACTGTAGGGTGCTCCAGTGAAGAACTGGCTAACTGCAGTTTGCCCTTCAGACAAACAGCAGCAGACAGAATTAACTTGGGCTAAATCCTGGGATTAGCTGATATACAGTCTGTGCTGGGGGGGGGGGAAGTGGGGAACAGTGATAGATTAATTTTTTTAAAAAACCCACAACACAAAACCCAAAACTATCAATTGCCAATCAGAAATAAAATCCAATAATGGTGAAAGTCAGGTATGGAACTGGAAAAACTGAATTTTCATCATTTGTGCAATACAGCCTGCTTTCAGTCATTTACATGTTCTATTCCCATATTGCCACCACATCTGTCAATGCTGAAGGCACAAAGCCTCTTTAATTTCCACATATGAAATAAAATTAGGTTTCATCTCACGAAAGAGGCTTCACACCAGCCTCAATAATTCTCCTAGTGGCAGCAGTAACATACACAGAGCACACATTCCTACCAAATGCCAACACATATTAAGAGATAACAGCTAGCAAACAAGGCACCGTCCTGTCTTCACTTTTGTTCTCATTAACCACTGGTAAAGGAATAGGCAGAAATTTTCAAAAAACATTCTAGTCTAGGGCAGAACTCTGGGAGGGGTAACATTTGGGAAAACAAATACCAAGTAATTAATTTCTGTGCCTTCTTTAAACTCTATCTGAATCAATATAAACAGTAGTTTTATTTTATGATGCCTAACTAATATAAAAGATCCACGGCTTTCAGAATTGACTCCACAAGACCAAATTAACATTAAATATACAGTCCCTTAAAATGCATGGGTCTGGAAAATATATCTGTGCCATCTGTAGACTGGAATGACAACAATGAGAACATGTTCGTTACTGAGAGCAGGGTGGAGCAGGCATTCTTTATTTGTTGGAACGTGAATAACACCCCAAAGACACGTTTAATACAGGCTTCTTTCCTAGGCATACGTTGCAATCAGATATATGGCTATACTGTTTTTATAAGACAGACTTTCAGGGTTGTTATTACAAGAGATAAATGAAGGGAAATGGACACTTCCAGCTTGTAAAGCAGTGCTTGCTTTTCAAAGCATTGTTTGCATTTTTCAAATCATTAAAAGGGAAGGAAACCAAGTAGAAGCTAAGAACAGCTCATTTGGAATTCAACCGGATTCTCTCCCCACTGTGGAATTTCAACCCTGTACTGGGAGAAAGGTTGGATGGGGGAGGGAGTTCGGCTCAATAGCACCAGCGCAAGGCAAATGCTTGCTCACAGAAGCTGCTAGAAAGCCGCTCTCATCCTCAGCTGCTCTTACAGATCCAAGTGCTATAAATACCATCTCTACAGCTGGTGTTCTTGGAGAACAGCATGCCAGCAGGCTTTGCACCAAGCGGGAGCTAGTCGAACCATACTGTTCTACCTATCTGAAAAGCTGAACCAAAACCATTCCAAAACCTCCATTGTCAGCTGATTACCTGAAAACGTATTACTGAAGATACGTATCAGATCTATATATGTAGTTGGCTAAGCACTTGGAGTTGAGCTGAATTCTCTCCTCATGTTTTCTGCTTCAAGGCAGATAAAACTGTATCTCTCTTCACCCCCTGATTTTACTTGACTACATCTTCAAGAGTCAATGGCCTTCAAAAGCCATTTTGACCTTCAGACACACGCCAGTACTGCATTAAGAGGACATCATGTAGCACTAGAATCCTGGGGAGTCAGTTCTGCCAGCCTCAATCTCTTAAATGATTCAGGTAGTGAAAATATCCATTCTTAAAGTAGTTCCCAATGACAATTTGAGTTTTCTTTACTTCTACTCGCATACTGAAAGGTGGCACATTATTTAAGCATTTAATAAAAAGAATCAACTCTAAAGCCCTAGTTCTGTGTCAGTGGGCACTAATTCTGAAGGGGCAGCATTTCACACAGTTTACTCACCAGTGCCAGAAAACTTTTCTGGGTTCATCAGTAAGATCATCTCCCTCTACTATAGTTCTATACTAACTCCATAACAATTTTATAAATGTAGTCCAACTGCATTTAACATTAGCTGAAACATTCTAGCCATCCCACGGTCCTTCTCCAGGCCCATTATTTGTACCTCTAACATTTAAAAATCATTACATGTTCATCTTCTCCCACCTCCCCAAAGTCATTTTCCAAAATAGATTTTTTCCCCCTTTTTTTTTAACTGTGCAGAATTAACACTTCTCAAGTTATTTTTATACAATCAGTAGAAAGGCTTTAGAAGGAAAATGAAGCACCTAAAAAAATTTCAGGGTTTTTTTTCTTTTCAAAAAGAAAATTGACTCCATTTTCTCTTTGAGACAAACTTGCATTCAAACCTTCCCTTGCCTGTTACAGGAATTGCAACAAATGTAGTAATTGGTAGCTGGACAGTCATTAGAAGAACTTGGGTAACCTCAACTACTATGACCTCTTTGACTTGTCTTTCAAACCGGTTCCCAATTCAACCTCAAATGTAAGACAATTCATGCGTCCTCCATGACACACAATTTATCTTCCCATAAAATAGCTTGTTTTGATAACACATCTACCATGACTGCAAGGTAGTCTTAACATACTGGACAAGCATTCATTTAGTTTTAACCGCAGTTACGAGGATTTACAGAGCAGAAAATCAGGGTAGGGGTTAAGTGACTTCCCTCCACTGCTGTTTATTTTCCCAAGACAACCTCATCAAGCAAGATGCAAGCACAAAAAACTGGAAACACTTTTAAAAAAAAAAAGAAAAAACAAGCTGTTCATGGAAAAAACACTACGCAAGACATGCTTTAAGAACCAATGCTTTTTGGCAGGCACAAGTCATTAGAAATGGGGTATTGCTTATTTTTTTGACATAACTAGAATTATTGATTTTCAGAAGACAGTCAAGACTAAAATCTACCTACGAGAATGAATCCTCCTGCCTATTCTATACTTTCATTGAAAATGTCTCATAAGAAGAAAAAAAGCAGTTATGAGCTAAAACACTACAATGAACCCTTCTGCTTGCCCTTTCTACCTATGCAGCACATGCTACATAAACTCCCAATACTTTACTATGTACATCTACTCAGAGCTAGTCTAAATAAAAGCCAGTGTGTCTTACAAGGACTTTTCTCATCAGTCATTTAGACCAAAGATTATTTCCATGATACAGGTTCCTTTGTGAAACTATCCAAACTATGCTTACAGAATACTACTGCAGGGAAAAAAAAAACAAACTTACTTTTCTCCTGAAGGCATACACACACAATAGGGTTTCTTATCTATTCAGTGTGTGTCTTCATTAAGAAAACAGTTAAAATTAGATCATAAAGAAAAAGATCAGCAACCATACTTCTTTTTTTCCCCTTTAGGATTAAGCTTCAAAGACTTTACTATTATTTAGAGCTATGTAACAACGGAAAGGGCAAAATTTAATATGCCCTGTCAATGTATACCAATAAAGTATCTGATCAGGCTACCTTGCTCTATGAACCTTTCAATAGTTTTGACTTTTGCATTATTTTTCAAGTATCAGCAATTTTAGTATTATATTTCAAGTATCACTAATTTAGATAAATACACCATAAACCAAAAGCCTTTCAAGTTAAGTCCTGCTTTCCCACTCATTTTTATTTTGCTCTAGAACAATTGCATAAAGGAGGACACATCTTAAAAGAAAAAAAAAATTAAAAAAATAATAATAAAAAACAACAGAAAAGGAACTCAAATTAGAGGTTTCTCTATTAATTTTTTTTTTAAATTTAAATATTTAGGTTTAGACTGGAGGTTTATAAACCTTAGAGAGAAGAAAAAAAAACCAAACAAAACAAACCACCATTAGAAGAAAATTTTTTTTTTTTTCTCAGCTTCTACAAATTAACTCCCGAATGCCTTACGAAGTTTTTCTGATGCCAAGGATGCCTGCTTGAGAACCTTACTGCCATATGTCTACAGCAGCAGCTGTGACTATTGTTACTGGCAGATGGGACCGCTCCACTGTGCCTATTTTCATTAAACATCCAATACCTTGAGCAATCCACAAAAGAGCCTTCCAACACTATTGAGCCACAGAGACTATTACGGAGTGAAAATTCAAGGAAGTAATTTTCACTCCTAACCCGAGGATCCAGTTGCACTCATATCTTTCAAGATAACCTAGACTGTACAGGTGCATTTCTACACTGATATGGTTTATGGCCAACCAGAATATACAATAATCTCAGATGAACTATAGTTTCAGAACTTTGTTTTACTCTGTCACTGGTACCCACACGACGCCAAAACTTACTTTCATCCGTTTTGTGCATCATGAATGTAACATCAGTTGCAGAGGACATATTCCAAGTAGGATACTTCCTTATTTCGCTGCTTCATTAGTTTAGTTTTCTACATACTTATTTAGCTTTTTAAAAGACTAAGCAATGCTAAATGCTGTCTAATAATCTAATATGCTGTCTTGTAGCTCCTAGCTTGAACTTCTGCTTCATTTTCATTTGTTTCTATTTATGCATTATTTATTTACTGACAGGATTATCAATTCATTTCCACACAAAAAAAAAAAAAATCCAACCCAACCAACCAAAACAAACAAAAAAAAACCCCAGAAAAACCACAACACTAGGGAAGTCTTTAGGCGCAGAATAGCTTAGCTTTTCATTTCAATAATCCAAGGGAGCAGCTGCCAACCTTGTTTACATTTGTTACATTTCAAAACCTGATACAAAAATGAGTACAAGAACTACTGACACACAAAATACTCTTAGATCTACAGCTCACCTTTCATCCCATGTATTACACAGCAAAATCTTTTTCCCACTCACCACAAAACCAGTAATTAATGAAGTGGACAGGCAATAAGCAATTAATGCATTGTGAGTAAGATGCATTGGTGTAAATCATTCTGAACAAAAGCAGTGAAAAAGCAGGAGTTAAAGACAAAACATATTCAATCAAGATATGCTGACAACCGTGATCTATTCCTGAATTATTTATTTCAAAAAGCTGCTTGTGAGTTTGACCTAGAGCATGATAAACCATCTATCCAGTAATTTAAAGAAAATACTAAAGCAGATAAAATTTTCAAATTTATTTAAAGACTCACAAATTTATTTAAAGACTTTATTTAAAGACTCACACATTAAAGAAAGTTATCTCAGAGAAAAAGACAGAAGTGTTATTTCAGAAGTTTCAGTCTGTTTCAGTATTAGGTGGGATTTTATCAATAAACCACCACCACAACAAGCAACTTAAAAGCCCCGTGATGCCAAGTTTCCCTTGAAAACATTCTGTAAGAAGCAGAATATGAAACTAACATTGTATCAGGCAGTGTCAAGCTAACCTATAGTAAGGACTGCTAACAGAAGGATCACCCTAAGGAATTAATTATCGATAGGTAAAGTCCTCAGAGCCCACTAACTTCTCCCTTCTCTCACCAGGAACTCTCGCACGGCTGACTGCACTACGGGCCACGGTACAAACACAGCTATACTGTGCCTCAGCCTGAGTGGGTATGTGCGCGTGAGACTTCGGGGCATATGGTTCACATCTGCCAGTGACCTCTGTGCGAGGCACAACACAGATAGGCTCTTCAGAACATAAATCCAAATGAAAACAAAGCACTGAGGTCACCTGAACCCAACTGAATAGCAGGTGCTTTAGAAAACAAATCTTGTGTTTCTTAAGATCATACCTAAGTGTTAATAATAAAAAAAACCAACAACAACGGTCTTTTCTTAAATTAATCACTCAGTTATTGTTTTGGTAGGGTTTTTTCATTAGTAATTCGATGGTGACATTACCTCGTCTTTGGAAAGCGTTTTTAAGTGGTAGGATTTTGCAGCTTCTAACTTCTCCTGTCTTTAAAAATTCCTCTATTACCTTCTATTCTCCTACCTACACGTCTCCCATTTCCACTGAAGAACTTTTGGCAGTATCATTCAAATGGATACCATCTGCAACCAGATACGAGCTGAGCAGCACAGGCCTTCTGCCAAAATACCAGCCCCTTAATGCAGTCAGCACATGTGACTTTAGCTGGACTGCAGAATTTCATTTCTTCAACATATATTTTAAAAACACAAAGATTGACAATTTAGTCTTGTCATCTTAGTATAGTAGACAAAAAAAAAGAGACAATATGTTTCAAGAACCAATTTCAAAATTTCCGTATTTTGCATCCTTCCAACAGAAAAACAGAAGACCCAATTACTCACAGTAAGTTCTCTTAACATTGCAGGTTAAAGACCTTTGTAAGATCTCTCTTGTATACATATATAAAACTGTATACAGCTACATTGTCATTTTTTAAACACTGAGAAATTATACAGATGGACATCTACTATGGATCTTGATTAAAGGCCTTGATCTGCTACGAGAAAATGACATTTTAGCCAGACAGGATAACAAGTTAATTCTGTAGGGGACCTCAAGTCCACAAAAATTTACACTTATTTTGCTTTGAAGGAAAAGTTAAACTGTATAACAAAACTGAGTATAAACTTTCTAACCCAGGAGGATGTTTTGTTTTGCTGGCAAGCCCACCATGAATGACGGGCAACTCAAAAGCTGTAAACAGCCAAAGTCACACAAAAACTGACAAACAAAAGCAGCGTGTCAGGCCACAACCCTGGTGGCATTCTGACTTTAACAATATACTTCATTATGGATGTCAAAACCCACTTCCTTTTTCACACATTCATTAAAAAAACAAAAATGAAGTACACCTGGGATACATTTTATTATCTGTATCTCTATACTGTTTTCCTTAAAATAATCCTGAACACTTTGCCTCAGTTTCACTATAATGTAAGCCTCTGCCTGTACCAGCCAATAAATTTACAAAACTCAGACTTGGACATCAGGACCCACAAAAGATTCGTAGAATAGCTTGGCCAATCAATACATCAAGAATTGAAGTTCAAGTAACAGTTAAAATCCCTTCTTAGCTATCAGACTTCACACTGTCTCATCAGTTCTGTTCATCACAAGAGTCCATTAGGCTTTAATTCCAAGATAAGGGAACTTTAACTGTCTTGAAGGCTTAAAATAGTCACTACCCAACTTACCACCAGCCTCTCAGATGTGCCTCCTGTCAACTTGATTAGCACACAAATGAAAAAATAACCTTCTCAGAAGCAAGATATCTAAGCCTTGATCATTTCACTGGCACATTTGAAGGTATGAAGCAGGAACTCCATAGGCAAGAATTACTACTGAATTCCCTTTATTTTGAAATTGCTGCACCAGATATAAGAGTCAGATACATTAATGTCACTTCCTGTAGTCAGCTTTTCGCCAACAACTTCAGACCTTAATACTAAGAAGTTCAATAATATAACTGAGGCTGCAAAGACTGAGAGACCATGAAAAAGAAACAATCCTTGGCAGAAACTGCAACAGTACTTATGCCCCCAAATCTAACACATAGCCTAAAAGCATATCAGAAGAACTTCAGCTTGAAATTATGTGCGTCAGACAACTTTGTTAGGAAAATTCTTGGAGAAAAGATTTCTGCTCAGTTTTTCTCCGTACCAGACAATGCCTTATTTGTATCTTTCATTATATGATCCTCTTCTGTAATTACTCCTATCTATTAACAACTTCTTCATTTATTTATCTTCTAAGATTGAAATACAGGGGAAAAAATAGCCCACAGAGTAACTATTGCAACTGATGATTCCATTCCCACAGTCTGTAATGGCCCCTGATGACTTAAACCTGACCATCTGTCATATCACCCATCTTGTATCAGAGCCATAGGACTCAAACAGAAGGCTACAGATAAGAACATTTCCAGAGCACAAAATATAGCAAAACCTGTAAAGAAATTTCCAACTAGATACATCAGGAAGTATTTTTCCCCTTTTGAAAGCTGATGCAGTTTCTTGAAAAATGTGTCTTTGTAGTGCACAGAAATAAAACCAGTGTCCTTCGTCTACACCACATTTCAAACTTAAGAGAGTCAGATTGCTAGAGATTCACTGGTCGCCCTTGTTGTTGTACCACAGGCTCCTGGAATTCAAATATCTTAATCATCTAAAATTATTGCTGTCATGCCACGACAGCAGCAAGACCTATTACAGTGGCACCCAGTGGTCCTGCTGTGGTTCAGAGCTTGATGGCATCTCCATCTAATGGAGTCTATAGTTCTTCCATTCCACGCTGGTTTGGTCTGAAAGATGGCAGGCAACATTGGGATATAAGCACCTGTTTCTACATGAGATGACTTCTGAACATTCCCCCTCATCATTTTAAATGGAAATTTTGAAATCCAACCCAAAAAAAAGTTTCTTCAGGTAATATTCCACCCACGGTCTGAAGATAAGAATTTAGTGCACTGGCAAACAAGCTCTCTTCTGTATGATGCCTCTCTTCCAATGAAATCATAAACATTGTATATAATTTAAGTGATCACAACCAGGACTTAAATTCCATTGCAGAAGCAGGCTGAAGTACAACTCAGCTAAAAAAAATGGGAGGAGCCTGTATAAAACCTCCTTTGTATTAACAAGCACGAGTAAATACTCAAATAATCAGACAGTGAAGTAATTCAGTACTCTTGGAGTGCTGCTTCCTAGAGCTACAGACAAGATAACCCTACTTGATTATGGAAGTGAAAAACTACCATAAGAAGAGCAGTTTATAGGTATAGCTATTAGTCTACACATGGCCAACAACACTGCAGGAAATGGTATCAATACTGCCTTGACCTTAACAAGCATGTAAAAAAAGCAAATAAATCAATAAATGGCGTGCCCATATTCAGTTTCCCATAAAAGAGTCTTCTCCTCTGAATTAGACCCACACTAAATATTCAAGAACCCTAACACTTCTAATTGCTTAGAAAATAAAATGATTTTAGGTAGTCTGTTATTTTGCTGCATTTAGACATCTAATCTGGAAAGCATACAACTTGACATCCTTTTTCCATCAGCTTCTTCACTCAATTTATGTTCCTAAACAAAGGTACAGACTGCAGAATAAGCACACCAAGAACTAAAGCACCAGACCCAGGAGTTATACCACCACAATTACCATGTGGTGGTCTGCAACGTATCCCTGTATCCGTCAGCCCACATTATATTCCCCCACACTGACCTTAACAAAAAGGTTTTCACTTTGGTGTTCTAATCTTTCTGTAGAATTCTCAACTGACCGCAAGCAAACACCATAAGTAACTGCATCAAAATCAAAATACTCATAATTTAGACTTTCTAGTCGAATTCAGAGACAATCTAGTTTGTAATGACAGACTCAGAAGAGAGGGTTTCCTAACAGAGTAATTCTAGATGATATAATGTACACACTTTAGTCAGTTTAGTCTGATAAAAAGAAGAGGATGAAGCAGGAAGGAAGAAGACAGAGAAAGACTCCCTTATGAGATTAAGATAAACTTACTGGTTGAGTTGCCTTGCATCTGGATGATACATTTGGATTCTTTGCTGGTTTCTCGGGAATTGAAGGGCCGGACCCGAACAGCCACCTTCACTGAAGCCCCCGACATTCTGGTTGCTTGTAGTGTAGTCAAGAAATTCAAAGTGAAGGGGTCAAGAGTGTTTCAAGTTATCCTTCTTGTTGGTGTTTTCTGAAGAGAAAAACAGTTTAGTTATTTACAGCTATTGCATTCAAGATGTCGATAAAATTAGGGACGCTCCAAGTTGTTTATTAACTTCAATTTCTACTCCATAAACACCCTCCCCCAAAAGCTGTCAGTTCCAAGACAACTGGAAATACACTCAACAGCACCTGTACACTGTCTCCATCATCTGAAGCAGTTCTTTTGAAGTGTACCACATATTTGTTTTCATTACTTGGTTTTCTTCCCAGAAAGTAGGGATGCCAACACCAAAATGAAGATCTGGTTGCAACACGTGTTAGGCTTAACCTAACAGAGAATTTTAGCAGTGAATACAGCTACTTAGATTTCAGCATGAGCTAGCTACCATATACAATGTATCCAGGTTCACTGGCTGCCAATCCTCGTTGCCACAATGCATTAGCAATAATATTAAAACTAACACAAGTGTGATGAGCCATATCACACTGACTTTCCCTACACCCCGTTCCAGAGAAAAGGGTGTACTCAACAACCTTAAAGAACCCTTTGCAGTCCTAGGAAAGTCCTCTTCTCAAAAGAAATAAAACCTCATTAACCACTTGTATATTTAGTGATTAAAGGACACACTATTCTGTATGGAAGAAGAGAAACCAAAAATTGTTGCCTTCAGGGTAAATATTACTATCTATCTTCAGCAAATGTTCAACAGTAAATTCATCTTCATACATCCTCATTACCAAAATACTTGTTCAAATCCTACTGCGTCCAAATGATGGAGCACTTTTAGTTGGCAGGGAACTACCCCTGATACCCACAATGCGAACTTCAAGGCCCATCCAAGACAGTATTGAAATGTTGGGTTAATAAAGATTGGTTCAATTGTATTGTCCTCGACCCACCTTTTCCATTAGGAGAAAGTTTTTCAGTTGGTCTACAATTAAGCAGTTTAACTTACTGCCACAAGACAGTGTCAGTACTGAAGTTAAACAGACTCAAAAACCACTAAGGCAGATTCAAAGAAAAAGCTAACAAGGTCTAGTAAAAAGCTACCACCCTTGGCTAGGAAGGCCTCCATGGCAGACTCTCAGAACCTGAAAGACTATACTGAGAGAACACGATTACATGGCTGATTTCTCCTTATATTCTAAATAGCTGCTACAGCCACTGCTGAAGCCAGGCTTCAGGGATAAGTGAATCTTTGGGGTGACTCAGTGCGGTCATTTCTATCTTGAATCTGAGTTAACATGGGCAGAATTCTACCCTGCACAAGTCACCAGGCACGGCCCAGAAGCCTTGACATCTTTTCTGGTTATCTATATACCACATATCCAATGAAATCCTCATTTCAGGATTGTAATCACAGTGTCACAAAAGAACAAAACTGACTAGCAGATCTAAAGCATTTCAGGTCTAAAGTATGTTCTACAGCTGATAAAAATAGTTATACATGCTTAATTAAAGTTATGACACATCTTCACACAGTACAAGAAGTTTTTAATAAAATGGTATTACTTCATTAATGTCATCACATGGTGAAGGCAGAAATTAAATTACTCCACCAAGCAGCAGAAGTAATTTAAAGCATTCCTTGTTTTAGCAGGTACCTGAGGTATCTCACCAGACCACGAGAACAGGAACATCTTTAGGTATAAGCCAACTAAATTTCAATGTCAGGGGTGCAGCAAACTGGTAGAAAAACGCTTCATTAAACAGCCACACAGGCAGCTTTAGGTTAGTACAGAATGTTAAGTTTCCCTAGAAACTTAAACATAGAATAGAGCAAAGAAGTAATGGGAACGAATTCGCATGATCTTCAAAGTTTAAGAGTTGTTTCAGAGGACTGCTTTATTCACTCCTGCTCAGAGGTGCCTACTTTTTTGTATAACAAAGTGTATCAAACATGTAGCTTCGTTATCAACCTTCATCCTGAGGATCTACCGCATGGATTTTTTGCTCTCCCTTCTTAACATGACCCTTGCGTAAGGTACCTGTGTCCTCACATGAAAGCTAAGTGACAAGACTAATCCTGATACGTCCCAGCAGTATTATTCAACTGACCCTGAATATTGCTGCTAAAACCCACGAATGTTACTGTACATGACTGCTAAGCACTGTTTCTGAAATACAATTTAATAAATCTATCAAGTTTAAAATCTCTGCTCTTACCAAGTTCATAGTGACACAGTTTACTTTGTCAGATTGCAGATTTGCAGAAAAAGATGAGTCGGTGGAACTTTCATCGGGTGTAGCACATTATAGACACTCCACCTGACAGCGGCTTAGTGGTTCTCATCTTTCTTTTCCCCATCTATCCACATTAATGGGAAAACCATAATTTTGTCAACTTCCCACAAGGACCAATGAATAAAGTTAAGGCCATTAATGAAAGGGACTTTTTTTTTAAAGATAACAAAAATACAACCAGTGTGTTCTTATAGTATTATTTATGAAATGTAGGGAACTTATTTTCCCTTCTCACTGAAGAGTACCACATACAAAGAATATTTTTTCTGATGTTTTCATAGAAATACCTCTCAGAATACTAAATTAACTTCTGCTGATAACTAGTATATCTAGGAAACTGGCAAACAGAAGACAGAGTGAAAGAATCATCTACTTTTTTAAAAAAATTCTTGAGTAGCTCTGAACGCCTTATTAATAAGAAAGCGTGAAAAGCACACTGCCAGAGACTCCATATGCACTAGCTAAATGATAGCCTTGTTTGAAACATAGCTGTGAAGAAATTCTTACAGAACAGGTCGCAAAATCACCTACAACAGCACAGAATTTAAACTGCTAGACTTTTGTAATTACCAACTTTTCCCAGCCCTAACTTTTGTGCTCATGGGAAATTAAATTTGGTGTAATTTTAAACCTGATTCATTCTCAGCTCTGCTGTTTTTCATAGCTGAAGCAAAATGTCTTCTTGTAGTGGCACATGGATTTGAGATGTTTTGAACACCACCTCACTATGCAAGATTTAATTTCCATTAATAAGAAAATGAAGAAAAAACTATGTATTTTTTCAAGCTTCCCATATATTTAAGTTGTTGGGGCTTTGAGGGGGTTTTTTTCCCCCCACTTATCAGCAACTGTAACTGGTTGTAACATTTTATAAAAGCAGTATTGCCCTGATCATACAGAATGATAAAATAAGGCAAAATGAGACCAAGTTGCATAGCATCACAGATAACAAACTGCAACTGTTTTTCCAGTGTTCACATTTCCCAGTAGTATCACTTACTACTACAAAACTCTGTCGACAGAGTGGTAATAGGAGGCATAACTTGCAACAGAGCAAAACAAAATGTGCAATACAGACTGTGGTACAGATTTAGAAGAACAATCTTTATAAAAGACAGCTGATTTTTTTTATATATTCATTATAGGCTTAGAAGGCTGCCATCCATGCTAGAATGAATCATTCTCCTAATGTCTTGGAAAGAGTCTACTAGCTGTGTATCTTTTAACATTCAGCCTGTAGAAATCCAATCAGGAACCAAGTAAAGAAGGGAACTGCATGCTCGAGTCTCTGACATGACATACCACTGGCTCTAAAACAGGTGGTAGATAATATTTAGGTTGTTTAGCAAGCTCCATCAGCACAAAGGCAAATCCTACATATTAATTTTCCACTTATTTTAAAGATATCCACCATCCATCCTGCAAGTCACACAGTGAGGTTTTAATATTAAAGTGTGTCATTAAACAAATCACTTAAATATCTTGTCCGTTTCCTGTTATTCAAGCTGACAAACCCAATGATGTTGGTCAACCACCCTTCATGGTCTCAAAGCACTTGTAACTAGATTCAGACTTCCACACATATGTTTAAAGAAACAAGCTGTTCATTAAGACTTGGATCCTTGGACATATTTGAAAGTTCTGGCAAACGAGTTTTTATGCAATGTCAAAATAAAGAACGTATTGCTATTTTTTGAAATAAAGTTACAAGCAGAGTAGGGATTTAGAGTCAAATTATTATTTATATATTCAGAGAAGTTTGAAATAAGTTCAAAGTGGTTACAAAACCACTGTTCAGAATCTGTATCTCTACGTTCAAATAAAAATTAAAAAGCCGCCCCACACGACAAATGAAGAAGCATCACTTTAATATAGCCAGCCATCGTGTCATATTTGCATAGGTATGCCTCCCAGAGAATGTGGTAACTTTTAAACAAAAAAATTGCTTGTAACTTAACCAGTACAACAGCTCTGAAGAGAGAAAATGAACAAGGATAGAGATTGGTATATGGAAAGTTAGCAAAACAGCTGTTCAGAGCAGCAGGGGTTTATGAACAAGAGGACCAGAGGGAATCCAATTTTAGGTCCTCCACTGAGGATCAGGTAGTGATGACAGTCTGATATATCAGCTGAACTCATACGCTACGAATTGCTATCTTTGTACTAAGTGAAGATGCCAGACAAAACAGTGGTGCAGAACTTGGCCGTGCACTGAAACATCACGCAAACATATGGCTATTTATCCACACACCAATGTACCGGATTATGCAATAACAAAAAGAACTGAGCTAAGAGGAAGCTGGAAGTAAACAGAAATATACTTTAAAATTTGGGACGAACGTATTTTACGCTTCAGAGAACAGATACAAATTCACCATCTGCTTCTGGTGAATTCTAGTCCTTCAACCACAGTTTTAATACCCATATTCTACCAATGACCCCCAAACTACGAGGCCTGTCATCCTGTCTCCTGACGCCTGCCTCCTGACTTAGCTCAGAGGATTGTCAGATCATCATCCCAATATGGCTGCCTCAGGAATTGTGCTGTACTGAATCCAGGGACAGATCCACTACCTACAGGCCCACAAAAAACCACCCTGAAAACCACAATCGTTCTACATTCCTGCATCTTCCGGCTGGTTGAGGGACTATGCCTCCCTCCCGAACAAGCAATTATCGCCTCCACCTCATCTGAGCTAGAAAGGAGAAAAAAGGGCAGCGAAACGCGACCATATTCGCGACCCACACGGCGGACGGGATTCAGACGAGGAAAAGGACGGGAAGCGGCCGCACCGCCATGGCTCAGAGCGCCTGGGGGAAAGGGGAAGGAAGCGTCCCAGGGGACAAGTATATGCATCAGGCAGATACAGACGAGGAAAGGCCGAGCCGGGCCCCACGCCCTAGTGCCGCTGCCCTGACAGCTCCGGGGCAGCCTGTCCTGCCAACGCTCCCCATTCCCCCCCGCCACTTCCCAGGCCCCATCCCACCCGTGGCGCTCCCCCCACGCTCCCCCCGCCGAAGAGCTGCGCGAACCAGCAACCCCCGCCTCCCCCACCGCATTACGGCATCCACCCCACCCCCCGCCCCGGCTCCCCCCGCTCCCCTCCCCACCGCCGGCCGGGCCGGGCTCCCTCACCTGGGGACGGGCGGGGGTATCCGCAGGACACGGGCAGTGCGGGGCCGTCGGCGCTGTCAGCAGCTGGGGGAGGCGACGGGGCCGGCGAAGCTACGCAGCGCGGGGCGGGGGAGACAGAAGAGGCCGGCCATCCCCATCACGCTTCGCCGCCTCCACCGAGGCTGGAAGACCCCCCCCCCCCGCCGCCAGGAAGGCAGCAGGAAGGAAGCGGGAAGGGCGAGGGTGGGAAGGAGGGAGGGGAGAAAGGGGGAGGGAGGAAAGAAAGGCCGCGCCGAGAAGAACGAGCCCCGCGACGCGCTCCCCACAGCGCCGCTCCCACACTGACAGGATCGCGGAGCTCTGTGCCCGAACCCGCCTCCGCAGGGGAAGGAACGTCCGTCTCGCCAATAGGCGCGTGCCGGCGCTCTCCCCTCCCCGCAGCCCACCAATCGCCAACCGCAGAAGAGGCGGGTGCCCGCCTCCCGCCGTGCCAATCACACGCTGACACAGCTGTGCACCAATCACAGTGCGGAAATGCCCGTCCGCAATGACGAGCTTCACTCCCCCCTCTGAATCAATCCCTCCGCCGCGCCTCGGGGCCAGGGGTTCTTCTCCCTCTACAGCCAATCAGAACGCGGGACGGAACGGCGTCGTCCCTCTTTTAACCTATAAGGAGCGGCGCGAGGCCACCCATAGCCGCGTCACCGCTCCGCCGTGGTGTGTGCGTGCGCGCCCCCCGAGGTTGCGGCGGCGTTCTCCGCGGTGCGAGCGCGGTTCGAGTCGTTACGAGGCGTGAGCAGAAATTGGGCACTTGTGACTAAAAAAAGCCTTTTAATGTATGCGGCTGGTTGGCGCCCCGCCGCGAGGGGCCCGTGAGCGGGCAGGGATGGCGGCCCGCCCAGAATCGGGGACTGAAGTAGCGAATCCGGCAACTCCCAGCGAGCTTCACAGAATCCTTGAGGTTGGAGAAGACCGGTGGGATCATTCAGGGGGATCCAGGAGGATTTTGAGTCCTAAACAAGGCTTAACGAGGCTGGTTCAGAAGAGAGGGATTTAATTTTTCCTCTCCCCCCAAAAACGTTTCTTGAGCGGCCTAAGCTAGTTGTTGTAGATCTCATCGTGCATTTTCATGTGATTAAATTGTTTTAGTCAAGGTGGTGTATTAGGTCTTGTACTTTCAATAATTTAACACATACTCTCAAATACTTATTTTTATGGCAGTAACTTCAGCTGTAAAGTTCCTCCCTTCCATTAGTACTTTGATCATTTCTACCATTGGCAATAGGCTTGTATTTAAGCTTTTAAGCACTTTAAAGAAAAGACTATTACATGAAATACCGTAATTACATATTTTCCATACACACACCATCATACATACATACACACAAATAGCATTTAAGCTGTTGAGAACATTTGGAACCTGAGATTTCTAGTTTTAGAACAAGGTTTATTTTTGTTCACAGGCCCCTGGCTGTTAACAACATTAGTCTTCACTATCTTATGCTCCCCGTCAGGGTCAGGTTTTTAGGACAATGAGTGATTTATTACCTAGTTTGGTGAAAAGTGACTCTTCACTCCTGTCACAATCATTGTAAGTGTCTATCACCTGCAGTTACGCCAATGGACACAAAAGCCTTACAATACATAGCTAAGAATGGGTTTGCAGGGAAATACTGCCACAGAACCAACAAAGCAAAAAGAGGTGGTCTTCTTGTGTCTCAGAAAAAGCCATTATTTTAACTTTAGAAAACTTCTATCGACAAGACACATGATTCAGGGGTGGATTGAGTGTGGTGTAACTGCTAACTCAGATCTAGGGCCGTGCAGAATTAGGTCAGCTATGATTTCTCTGGAAAAAAAAAAACAAACCACAACACAAAACACACCCTCAAAACCCAAAACCTATTTCAAAATCTTCTGTAAACTGTCAGAATACTGGGTATGTGCTGTAGTCCCCCATGGTAAAAGAGAAGGTGATTATTTTTACTTCAGCACAGTTTATGTATTGTCTCTTAGGAACAGCAGTTCCTGTATCACTTTTATATCTAAGGTTGGAGAGTACTCACATAGAATAGTTCCAGTATGTTAATGCAGTTGCTTGCTTACAGAGTCTTGAAAAATCTGTTAGAAATGTTCAGAAAAAGTCTAGTTACATGTTGAGAAAGAAGAGTAAAGGGCATTTGACACATGCTGTATAGCATCTGGAAGGTCACTCACTGCAAACAGAGACGAGGAAAATTAATCTTTAAATATCCAAGTATAGAGTTGAAAGGTGGTCAAGCATTAAGGCAGTCTTCACCTAGCCAGTTATGATACCTTTTTAATTATAGAACTTAGGCATTTCATCTCAATTGAATTAAACTAGCCTTCTCAGTATCATTTTTGAAAGTCAGGTCTCCTTGTGTAAGTTAGAATTAACTAATTTTTAAAAAGTACTTAAGCAGAATTCTAGTGCAATGTTCTACTTGTGAATCATGTTTAAAAAATTTGGTCCCTTTCCTAAAGGGAATGGACACTTTCTTAATGGTCTTAATCCTTTTATAGTAATACCATATAATACCTATACTAATACCTGCAAAACAGCAGAAACAGATCCAATTCCCTGCAAGCTGTGTGCATTTAAAAGCAGAATTTAGACATTCCTTTTCAAGAAAATATTCACATAATGAAGGTCCCCAGCCCAAGAAAAGTGTTCTTGAGCATTATTATACCAGACAAATGAGAGCAAGTAGTACTGTGAAAAATTTCTTGCATTTATTAGTACAAATATAGTTGGTTACTCAAATCACTGAAATGTGCTACCTAAAATTGGGAAGCCTGTTTAACTACAGGCAAGAGCATAGGTTTAAGCTAAGCAATAATGAAAGGGAAGACAGCTATATTGTCGCACAATGCTCCCGGGGACTGTTAAGAGTCAATCTGTTGCTGGCTGAAGCAGCGTTGTCATCCTGCTATTAACAGCATTAGGCTGTCCTTGCTGCCAGCAGGGAATAGCTGACAAGAGATGTAAATGGTGCTATTACGTAAGTGTAAATTGTGATATAATAAAATCAATTGTACTGAACTGTATTGCTATAACATCAGAACTTGCCCTAGTAATTTCTGTAGTGATATAGCTAGAGGCAAGTAGAGACCAACGATTCAATCTTGTAAGTTAAAATTTTCAAAGAAAAGCACATTTTGCAACATTTATATAAATTAGCCATTCCTGGGATGAGCAATTCACAGCTCAAGAGCTATTCAGATTCTGCGGATACATGTAAATGGTAATTTATTCAATTTATAGTTTCTGCGATCTCCAATACAAAGTCTCTGTCGTAACGAGGTTAGAGTCGGATTGAAAAAGGTACATGACATGTTAGTAGGGGGACAGGAAATAACAAAAAACTGCAGGTATTATTAAATGAGTTAAACTAAGAATTGTCACACAACTGATAGGCTTTCGTGGGAGGTTTATTCTTAATCCAGTACTAACTTCAGCTCTCCTTTTCAGTTACTCAGATGTCCACTATCCACCGAGAGAGAGGGCTTCGATTCACTTTTGTACCCAGAAGACAGCAATATAATGGTACTTTCAGTTGCTATTAAAACACATTCCATTATTCTGCCCATGACTGCTGAATTTGGGAAAGCATTTGTCTGAATTCACACCTTTGAAACACCTGATACTAGTTCTCCAGATAAAACTGGTTTAGCCACTTAATGTTAGCTTTCCTGTCTTCCATAGTATCTGCACTGATACATTTTCAAATAAATGTATGCCACAATTAGACAAAGCAGTTCAGTAATGCACTCTGCTATTTATAGTCCTCAGAGTCTGATACGATGGTGGAATAAATACAAATTCACATTCTGAAGGGCATTGTCTTAATACATCCTATACCAAATGTAAGTATTTCTAAACGTCCTGAATTTGTTCAATCAAGCCTTTCAGTTGGTACAATGGAATAAATGGAAAAAAAAAAAAGGATTTTCATTTTATACTTGCATTAAGAAGAGCTAGTTCCATACAGATTATCTGCTAAAACATTTCAATTCACAACCCTCTTTGATGTTAGTTATTACGCTTCAAATGTGAAATACCAAGAACTATTAGAAAACAGAAGACCTCAAGCCCTGTACAGATACATTCAAGCAATCAGCTTTTTTTAATTTAAAGATGGATTATTTCTGCTTATGCTCTTCACATTTTATAAGACTGCTCATTGTTTCCACAGCATCCTTATTCACAAAAGGTTGTGGTGTGTCTAATTTGTAATAGCTGAAGAAAATTAGAAGAAACCATTTCTTCCATCCTTCCAATACATTCATAGTCTATCAGTAAAACTGTGTACGATATTAACTTGCAGGTAAAAAAAGCAATAATGTGAAACCATAGCAGTTTAATCATCCTCCAGTAAAAATAAATGCATACTGCTGAACTGTTGTCCTCCATCAAATAAAGTACAAATTCTGGGATGTTTCTAGAGATTTCATGCTATAGTCCTTAATAATGAGGTGATGGGAACATTCAAGTTTTTCTTTTGTAGAAAATAGTTACCTCTTTATTAAAACAGAAGACACACCTTGAAAGTTCGAGCTCACCGCATACCCTTATAACATGTTCAGAAGCCACGATGGATTTGGATGCTGAATGACAGCTTGCAGATAAAAGCATAGCAGACTTTGTTCTGTGACTTTTCAAGAGGGGAAAAACAGGGGATTTGATTTTGTGGAAGGAGTGAAGGGTAAGGAACTGTAAAACCAGTCAACAATCAAGCTTCTCTGTTCCAGCAGTCCACGCAGAAACAAACTTTGAAATCTTCCTCCCACCCTTGTAGAAAAACACACACATATACACACACTCTGCAGGAGGAAACACCAACCAAAAAACCAAAAACAAACCCCACACTTTAATTTAGAATTACTTGCACATCTCAGAGGTCAGCAGTGGATTATATATAACCCAACCAAAATCCCCCCTGGAGCCTGTCACCAACTGTCATGTAGCTATGAATAGGTACCCGAGTCACCCACTTGGGAACATTCATTACTCTCAAGTACTACTGATATCTGTGTGCACAGAAATTTTTCACATAATTTACTAAGTTATCTCCAGATCCTAAATCACTACCAGCAAACCTGAACAAAGCCACCCAAGCACTTGTATTTTTATACTTTCACTGACACACTCCAAGCAAAGACAAAGGAAACATTTTGTGCGAGTGTGTATCATTTATTGTAGTTCAAGAGAGTCAGGAATTGAACAGAAGACACAGCGAAAAACAAAGAAAAGAAAAACAACCTTTTTTTTTCAGACTTAATTTTAAAACACTGTGGTTTCAAATCCTTTTTAAAAAGGAAATTCAAGTATCATATGCAGGGGGCAGTAATACAAAAATGTTTGTGAATTTTTTTTTTATTTTTTTTTTAAAAATGTAATTCTACATTTTCCTGCACCCTTTCTGCTTTGGTAAGGCCAAGCCATGGATACAAATTGGTACACAACATAAAAAATGACCCCTGCCCCAAACTGCAGCCTCCGAGAATAAAAGGATCTGCTCTCTGTGGACAAGCTCTAATGGCTCAGAACTGTCATTTAGCATATATCATATCTGCAGCATTAAAATAATAATTTTATTTTTTAAAAAGTCACTGAAGTCCTGGTATTCCCAAGCATCTCATTCATGGCAGCTGTTTTAACATATTCCTATCTCAAGGCTTTTCAAAAATACCAGAGCATCTAGATAAACATAAAGAAAAGGGACATTTCAAAGAACAGAAATTAAAATCCATGTGTGAAATATTTGCTTTTTTGAAATTATCCTTGTGTTTAACACCAATTAAAAACCAAATATGCAAATGTGTAATATAAAAATAAGATCCCAAGATTAACACTTTGTTGCAGGCACAGTTATCGCACAGAATATGTTCTTTTGAGGGCAGGGGAATGATTTTGATTTTCACAGGGATTATTTTTTTTTTTGCAATACAAAAAAAAAGACAGCAGTGCAGGTTTGATGGGTGGAAGAGGAAAAAGGGAGGGAAAGAGGAAAAAGTTACTTTAGCAGCAAAATGTCCAAGGTTCTAACCACAATCAAATTAACGGATATCTGGCTGTAAAAAAGAAGGTTGAAGGGATGCTGCCCTGATCCATTCATCTTTGCTAAAATAATTCGGCTGTAAAAACTCCAAAATGTGACATATCGAAGGACAGTTTTGTAACATAAGCAACTTTCTAGCTTGCCCTCCATGTTATTGACCACCATTATCACTTAAATATATGTACAAGAATTAAGCCGCTTTTCTCCTCGTCCACATGCTTCTGGTCACTACCTCAAGTCAGTGCCAGCGGGCGTGCTAACCCCATCAACAGCTCTCAAAGTGTATCTGCTCCACTATTACCAGAACAGCCCACGCCCTGGTCTTCCCATTGGTGTTGGCGTGCACTGCAAGGGAATTTTTAATGGTCAGCATTCTGCTTGTCTCTCATCCAGGCTTGGATTTGCTCTTTAAGTTCTGGCACTAGTAGTGTAAAGAAGAGAAAAAAAGAATTATTAACTTGCTGTTAAATTACTTAGTAACACTACTATAAGAAAGCTCCTCATAACCAATAGCAATTTATTTTCTAGAAACCTGATCAGGAATATCTACTACCATTTCCTTCTCTATCAATATATTTTCTGCACAGCTTTGAATAAATGATTGACTCATTTACCTACCATAATAACATCCTTTAGCCCAGTAGTTACAAAGGCAAGGGTGTGGGGTTTTTCCCCACAAAAAGGGAAAGCAGAAGGAATTAACTTTTCTGGGCAAGTTGAGATGAAAGAAATGTTACTTCTACTGAGGCCTCAACACTGTCTTCTGAAAGTATATGAACAAACCACACACAAATTGCTTCCCCCAGTCACAGTTCCATTGCTTAACTGTTAAACAGATACCTGGTTCCAGCATATTTTCTGTCAGCGTCTGACGATTGAAAGGATCAGTGGAAGAGTTCAACAGATGCCTCAGGATGATTGACCTGTCCATAATAGTTCCGGATGGCAACCTCACAGGATCAGTCATCAGAGTGTCCATTAGCGGATCTGAGGGCACAAGTGTCTCCTCGTTAGGTCGAGGACAATAGCTACAAGTTTTATCAGCACACAAAACCACAGTGCAGAACTGGTATTCATGGTCCCCAGTCCGGTATAGTGCTGAAGTTACAGAAAATGGTTAACATGAGCAGTGGACTTAAGCCCTTATACTGCTTTTCCCTTTCTGAATTGGGACTAAGCATTAGCTATTTTCACCCTATTTTTGGATTTAGGTTTGGGTTTTTTACTGTTTTAAAGTACATGTAAGCAAAACATGGATAGGACTGGACAGTACAATCCCAGGAAAAAACAAAGAAACTCTTAACTCTCTACTTACTTAACTATGTAATTGAAAGAGAGCAGGATGCAAGGCTTCATAAAGAGTACATAGTTCCCATTAAAACATACTCACTTTTAGAATCAAAATAACAAACCAAATCCCTCTTTTCCCACAAAGTCAGTATTTAGAAAACTCAACTTGCCTCTGAATTCATCTGGAGCATCGCTGTAATCAATTTCTGCACGGGCATTCTTGGCAACAATTTCTTCCACTTTCTCTGCCAGCAGTTTGAATTTCTCTATTGCTATGGTTGACTTGATTCCAGCCTTCCTCATCTTTGAGATAACCTCCTCAAAGAGCTCTTTACTGTAGGACCTCTACAAGCAAAGCATAAAAAGACAACTTTGCTGAGTTAGAGTATCCTAACATGCCATAAAAATTCTAAAGATCTTTTAATGCTTTTTTAAAACTTCAGAAAGAGGGGTCAATGAAACCTCAACATTAAGTCAGACAGAAAAGTACTATGTAGATAACATTTCATCTAGCACCAAAATGTCAGCTTTGAGGAGACTTATGCTTTTTTACTGGTCATCTCTACTGTAGAACTGTTCAGCACCAAAAAAAGGCAACATCACCTAATCAAAATGAGCAAGACACTTGGAAAGGCTGACTATAATTATTAGGTCTGTTTCTTAGACAAAACATCTGTCTTGCCAATCCTGTCTGTATTCTTGTTCTCACAACTCTTGGCTGAAAAATATAGCATTAAACGAAAAGTTTTTTTTGATTTCTTAACTTCTCTGATAATATGCAAGGCAGTACACCAGGAAAGAAGTGATTCTTTCTCCTAATCCAAATAAAAACAAACACAAAACCCACCCCATGATGTTGCAAAAATAGTAAGGCAACTCAGAGGGAGCTAATACTAACTGGAAACTTGCCAACCAGTGCAGTGCAGTAAGAACTGTACAGCTACACAGTACTACATTCAGAGAGATCAAATGCATATCCTATAGTTTCAACTGAAGCAAGCATTGCTTTCATGTAAAAAAAGAAAGTCAGGCAAGGACTTTTGAAAGCTGCTTATGTTCTAAAGACACCATTTTAAGTTCACAATGCCATGTTTTGATATAAGCCTTTTAATAAAAATTATTTACACTGCAGTGCAAGGTTGAATTAAAATGACAAAACAAAACACACTAAGTCTCACAGATTTCTGTTTTCCTTGGGGATTTTAAAATGTTCAACACAGCCGTACTTCTTTCATCTATGCTACATCGCACCAAGAAATACCATTCACTGCTTTGGACACACAGTGCCCACCCAAACTCCTTTCTAGTCTAGAACAGAACTATGGCAGTATGCCCAGGGCTTTATAAATGTTTTCAGATTCCTTCTAATACGTGCTACGATTTGCAAATGGGAGATGTATCAAAATGCTTTAGAGAGACTCTGCCATGATCAAGCAACTTTTTGTTTGTTTTGTTTTGGTATTTTTTTCTCCTAATACCAGTAGCCATTAACCAACTGTGCACTTCCTTGGCGTTTCTTTCCTGTCATTGACAGTTTCCAAGATACTAGTCACTCCCCCCACCCTTTTTATGAAGGGCTACTTTGTTAATTAAGCTTTATTCCAGTTCCCACACCAGCAGGCTTCTTTCTTTATAATCCCTATGTCATTGCTGTGCATTTTGCTGTGGCTAGCATCAATGAATGAATGATAGATAACATTCTCACTGTCATACATACTGAACAGCATAAAAAATACACTGCATGCTCATTATATACATGCAAACACGTAAGGTCTGTTTCAGAAGCATTACTGATATTATCAGCAATTATCAGAACTTAAATAATTACAGAAAAAAGATAATGAGTTACTCTGATACCTCTGCTACCCTAGACATGCAAATACAGCTTCAGATACTGTAGAACAGCTCCCACTAGAATTTCAAGTAGCCATTGAGAACATTTTTTTCCTCTAGATTTTGAAAAGTTTGTATTATAAGCCATAGGCATGGAGAGATGCAATTCAGTAGTTGACAACTTTACAAGAACAGAGGTGAGTGATAGCTTATCTGCCTTAAGAATTATCATTCTGCTCTGAAGGCTACCATGAGGAGTTCAAAGTGTCTCATGTATGCTGTGCTTTGTCGGTTTATTACACAGCCATTTAATAAAGCCACACTAAAGGGAATAGAATTTGGAAGCTGTTAGTCTAGAGCATGAGCTTTGGAGTGTTAAATGAGGCTCTTAGTCGCAGCTCCGCCTGTTTCACATGTTCTTCATGAGGAAGGGGGGAGTCAAAACCCTCTGTATTCTTCAGCTTTCCCACTTGCAAAATTAGGACAAAGTACTTCTGCTAATTTACAATGAGGCTGTAGCTAATAAGCAACTAATGCTCAGGAAACTTCCTATGTGTGAAGTGCTATATGTGTTTGTGTGTGTCTATAGGTTTGCAAAACCCTTTGAAAACATACCCACACCAACAAAGACCAGTCAGAACATGAACAGAAATGATCTGCTGAAAGAAAGCAAATTGCAAGCATGTATGACAGAAACTGGGTGGCAGCATACAAGTGAGATGAAACTCTTCTAGAGTATTCTGCAAAGTCCTGTTTGTCCACAGTGCTTTTGCCCTTCCCCCTCATCTTTTCAGAGCTCACCTGATCATCAGCAATTGCTTTAGCAAAGCGAGCACAATCTAGCTGTAGATAAATGTCAGTCAGTTGGTCCAACAGTTTCTTTGGTTCAAACCCATACTTCTCCGGGTTTTCAACTTTCAGGTCACGGCACTTGGGGCCACACAGTTGCTGTAAGTTGAAGTTCAACATAGCAGCCAATCGCGGTCCAAGTTCCTACAAGACCAAAGTAAAACACAAGATCACAGAGTGAAGACAGTGATAAAGAAAATTATCATTAGATTTGCATACAGCAAGATTAGGAATTAAAAACTAATCAAATGATAATTTTGTAGGCTTGCCGGATGTCTTTTCTTTATGCATGCTTTCCATTGAAAAAATAGAACGCAAAAAGCTTCTGTCTGGAAGGATCACGCCATCGCAGGGGCTCAGGTAATGCTCTTAACTTCAACAGCAATTAGATTTCAGTGAGTTGGGGAAAGGGGAGGAGAATGGAGACAAAGGGCTACCCAACATTTCCAGGTTAATACTCAGCAGTAGAGGTATTAGAGAAGCTAGAAAAAGTTGAATCTGAGCAGGACTTACAGGTCTGAGAAAAGGCTTTTGAACTTGCTTGGTAAGGATATGGAACATATCAACAGTTTCTGTTGCCAGGGCAAGATATGAACGAGACACACGCTCATCCTGAGCTAGCTGTGACTGCCGAGCCTGTTGCTGATCCTAGAAAATAAACATTCAGTGGTTACAAGTCTACAGAATTTCCTACATCATCACCCATCAAAACCTTAACAGCCATAATGCTAACATGATCTAGACAGACAAAAGAACAGATGGCAATTCAAATCCAGATGCAATACATTTTTTTTTTTTTTAAGGTACAACTTGCTTTTACTACCCCATACTAAAGTGTGCACCAATTTTCCAGAATTCTGCAACACTAAAAAATGAATGCAAATGGTATCACAAGACTCCACAGTTATTGAGTCTGATTACATCCAGTAACTGCTCCTCACAGCTGCAGAACTGGGTTATGCTTCCTTTCCATCCAAATGCCAATACTTCAAAACCAGCTTGGGATCTGAGAGTCAAGTGAGGTTCTAATTTATGCACCATCGTAAGTAATAAACACTCCACACTGGAACAATCTGTAGATGATGTACCAGCTCATTTTGTCACTACAGTAATGGCTTTACCTTGCTAGTAGGCACAAACAGGAAGAAAGGCTTCAGAAGAGCAAACCAGAGTAAGTTTAACAAACAAGATCTTTAGAGCTTTTCTTTCCAAACTCTTTTTTTAAATCGATAACCTTAAAATAGAAATACCTGACATTGGTGGGTCAACACACAATTATTTTTTAAACAGGCTAAAGTCTGAGGTATAAGACTCTTAATTGTCTGCATTGAATCTACCCAGGATCAATGCATTAACAAAATAAAAGCTTCTATTCCTTGAAGTCAATTCAACTGGCAGGCATCTTCCAAAACCTCCTTCAAGAAGGTTAGAGTCTCAGTTTCTCCACTTAGACTTAAGTGCACAGTAATTTAAAGCTTTATACTATTTCCACTTCACACCACACTCTTTGCCAGCCACAAAATAACTATGCAGATTGATGTTTTTTGCAGAATGTCATCCAGAGTGACCACGACCATACTGGCAGCAAGAAAAAGCATTGAGAACTGCTTCTCATGAGCAGCTCTTTGGTGCTGCCCCTTATTAAAAAGGTTTTTTTAATGGTCTTGTATTAAAAAATTAAAAATAAGTAAAGGGCACTTTGAAAAACAGCTCTGTTCACCCTGGGCAGCTGGTCCCATTGTTCTTTATTCTTCATCTCCTCTTGCACTTCATGGATACGTTTTAGGGACTCCAGACTCTCATCCAGCAAGAAAGTTGTGTCATTTATCAGCATGTTGATGTAGCGAACAAACTGCTTCCCAGAGCTGAAAACATTGAAACACAGTTATCACGGCAGAGTAGATGGGTGTGCAGACCAGACTGCAACCCCAGCAACACTCCTTCTGCACTGTATATTTCGAATAATGATCCCATTCCCCAAGCCAAGTTGATTGTGGTGTCCAGAGCTCAGCTTAGAAACACTCCAGTTCTACTGGAAAGGGTGGCCATTTAAAATACAGTGGAAAGCAGCATCACCCATTCCCAATGGTAAGGACCTCCTCAGGTCATTGCCTGAGCAGCTTGCATGACAGTAAGCAGCTTTATACCCAATTTGTTACTCACTTGAACTCTTCCATAAATGTACCGTGGTGAGCTATATTCTGCCACAGGCTTTTGAAAATGGTGCTGATGTGGTAGCGGATTGTAAACTTGTCATAGAATTCGCTAGTGGCTCCAGTATGTTCAACATCTGAGTAAGAAAACAGATCCCAGAATTGAAATCAAAACTCTTTCCCACCAGGATTTACCTGCAACACACTACATCTCTCTCGTACAGTCTCCAAAGCGATGAGCTTCAAGCACCAAGCTTTAAGAGATGATACGTAATTCCTCTTCAGAAGTCTCCATCTTAATCCCCATTAAAAGAAGCCCAGTCCACTTTCTAATCCAGAACCAAACTCATTTCTGAGAAAAACCCTCAGAAAACAGAACTCTCTGTTCTTTTCAACTCCACTCTGCTCTTCATCACACAATCTAAAATTTCACTAATAAGAAAACTCTGGGAACACTGCAAAAATAGTTGCTTCTAAGGGTGCAAAACCCTTCTCATCCAAATCTACAGGACTAGCAAAACTACAGTCAGTTTTAAAATTCCAATACTCCCTTACAAAGCAAACAAAGATCTTCCAGTGTGGAATCTAAACACCACAAACACCACAAACACAATCATCACATGAATGTACGTTGCTAGAGTTGTCAGTGCACAGCAGTTTGTGGAGCGACTATAATTCTCAAGGTGCCATCTAATGCTATTTCCCCTGATTCCAGAGCAATAAAACCTCACCTTTAAACGACCTGTTTTTTGGGGGGATTTGGTTTTGGTTTTTTTTCTTTTTTTTTTTTTTAAAAGGTTACAATAACTAACACAGCCCTTTGCTTCATAGTACTCATTGCTTACAGTACGCTCAGTGAACATGAGATGAAGCACTTACCTGTGTAAAACTTCATCAAGGAGGGGACCAACAATTTAGTGGAGAGAGGATGATTCTCAATCATTTCAAAGAACTTCTGTGTTCGGGGCTGAACAGCTGGATTTGTCATGAACATCACTTCCACCAGCTTGGCTACTAAATAAGGATTTCGGATGTAGTTCTGGTTGCACAGCATCACAACAAGGAACATCACTATGTCCTGAGTGCAGGGCTCATAAAGCACCTGAGGAGCATATCTGAAGAGGGGGAGATAAGGAAAACAAAATGAAAAACTCCAATCCTGTGTTGTCTACGAAGACTTATCTATATCAATAAGTTCAGATCACTCATTAGCAACCAGAAAAGCTTAGTCAATTTATCATAACTTCCCAACTTTCTCTACAGAAACTAGATTCTTACTCTTCCAAAAGGTCTTGCCTGCTGTTCACTGGAAGTTGAATTTTAGCCTGAAACACTATCATATTATTTTCTTGTGTGTAATAGCAAATTTGCTATGAAGTACCACTATAACAGCACCTCAGGAAGGCAAACACAAACATTTCATACAACACAGAGAAGTCTGAATTTGAAGGCACGTTTTCAGAAGTGACCAACTTCAGACTCCAGGATTACATCTCAATAGTATTTATGCCCATCTAAACTGCTAAAACTACACAGATGCATTTTGTCCCAGCAAATTTATAAATGGGGGAATTTTCTACTTATTAAGCTATGATTTCTTAAAAACAATATTCTAGTGATGATTTAACATATCATGAGATCAAAGGGTCTCACTCCAAACCATAAAAAAAAAATTCTTGGGAGGAGGGAACCAAAAAACCTTCAACTTCCTTCCAAGAAAAACTTGAGTTCCAGAGTCCCCTCTAACCTATGTAGGCATTGTATCTGCAGCAGTGCATGCTAATGCCACGATCCTACGGTGGTTGTTAAAAACAGAACATTAACTATGGAACAGCTAGGAAACTACTTTCGCACCTTCGATTTCTGTGTGCACCATCTGTTACAGGGATAAATGATAGTACAAATTTCCTTTAGATATAACTTTACTTACTGTACAATAAAAAATAAAAATTCAGCAACATCTTCCACGTAAAACTCTGGCAATGCTGCAAATACCTTCGGAACTTCAGGAGTTAAAGGCAATTTTATGCTGTAGAATAAGAGAGACAAACAGGACAGTAAAGTAGCAGGGTTACGTAGAAAGAGTCACAAGCTGTCCTATGGAATTCTCCTATGGGAACACTTTACAAGAGTTCCAAAACTGACTTTTTAAAAATCCATGTCAGTACTTCAAGCATACTAAACATACCCAAGCGTCGCTCCCCGTCCCCAAATGAACCTTAAACTATAAAGACATATATTCCATGCAAGAATGTATGTACTGACATCAATAAAGTAACAATCACGTAAGAAAGCAAACACTGTAAAAAAAAAATTTTAATTCTGGAACTGCTAAATTCCGTAAACAATCTAACATGATCTGAAATATTGTTGATGCAATTTATACAGATAATCCTGACACTCACTTGGGATAGGCAGGATCAAGAATGCGAAGCATCAGCTGAATCACCATGCCATAGAAATTCAGACATCTCCTGAGAAAGTTTTCATCCAGCAAACCAGCATCTGCACAAGCCTTGCACCTCACCAGTTTCTGCAGAATATGCATACAAAAACTAATCCAGGGCAAGACAACATAAAAGCAAGGTCAAGCCTATCTAAGCTCATCAATATAGCTGTGAATTATGACAATTATACAGTGGTCTCTTCTTAAAATATGCTCTTATTTGAAGAAAATGGAGCACTTAAGCCCCAAAATATCGAGAAAAACATACACATAATTCAGAGTTGCAGGGACGGACAGAGGAGCCTTTTACAAGCTTTATGGGAACAATGAAAGAAATAGAGGTACCAAAGTGGGAAAATGTGCAGTTAAAGTTATTTTGGTAATACAGCTCAGAAAATCTGTGACAATTTACACTAGGAAGACGTAAGCAAGACACACCTTCAAAAGAAACGACCCCAGCATACTCATCTTTGCAAGAATTCTACACGACATTAGGGACTCGGGAGTTCCATGCCCATCTTGGGCATGGATTGTGCACGCACAACTACCCTTGAACAAATCACAATCCCTTTGCTTGCTCAATCTCCAATAAAAATCTTATTTTCTTCATTCCGAGGAATACTGCCTAAATTACTCTTGGTGTTACTCTAAAATTTAAATTCACCATTAATGTTATGGTGTATCACGACCACCATCTAGTGCAGTACTCACATGGTTCATAGATTCAAAACCACCATTTCTAAGAAGTATTTAAACATTAGGGCACAAAGTAAACATACACAAAAAAGCCAGGCTGACAAAGGCATTTAGTTGAGGACTAAATCACTTACAAACCTTAAGCTGTGTCTTGCAACGTTTCAGCATTTCTCGATGCCTGGTAGCCAGAGGAGAATCCTTCCACTGACTTTCATTGTTTTTCAAATCTTCAACAGTCCTGAAAACAATATGCAATAATTGGTTATCATGACAGAGGGGATATGTACTGCCATCTACAAGGCATTTAACCTACTTATCTGCTAAATACTGAGGAAATATTGAGAAGTGGGGAAAAAAGCTAATCATTTTCACAGAAGTTACTCATCATAAGAAAAATAAATTGCTTTTTCAAGCAATGAACATCTGCACAGTGTGCATTCAAAGGCACTACGTACACTAGTTCCAGCATACACGCCTGTCAGACAAATCAGAACAGTGCAAAAAAAGGGGTGAAACAGAAAGAATCATCTATCCTGCTTGACAAACTAACCTTATCCACTGTATCAAAAAAAGATACTTGCCTTTATTTTCACACTGAAATCTACAGTCACTCTAAAGGAAGGTTAAAAGGATGTCATTAAAATTAACCTTAAAATTAACCCTAACACAAAGAAGGACTGGTCCAGTTAACAAGAAGATATTTAGAGATCATTTCATCTTCTAATATCAGAAAGGAAAATGAAAAACAAAATCAACTAAGGAAGAAAAAGGTGGCTGACAACAGGACTTGATAGAAACACCTTCCCTTTCCCAAGAAAGGTTCAAGTCTGCATCCTGCGTATCTTCCTGCTTTCCACTATTATAAATCATTGCTTGCAGTTTTGTTCTACACTTCTCATGCGCCAATCCCCGTAAATTCAGGTTTGCAGAGCGTAACACATGAATAGTCTACAGTCTCCCTGTCAGCATAAGGACCAGTAAATCAAGGTGGCTGATATTACCTCTTCTCCCTTACCCATCTCACTCTGCCCCACAGAAGAGAAAACTTAGAGGTACACTACAAACACCGTTTACATTTAAAAAATCCTATGTACTTCCATATTTTAATCCTTTTTAGGAAGGGCAGCTGATTAGAACAAAACTCAATATACTGAACTACATGAATACAGACCCTTTTCATCCCTCCTCTAAACACAGATTCTTTTCCACATCAATCTCTGCTTACAGTAGAATAATATCCAGTGTAATTTCTTTATTACCAACATCTAATTATGTTGCCCAGTGTTGCAAGCAACTAAGCAATTCATGGAAAATGCTGAACACTAAGCTCCTATTGATGTCAGTAAAAGCCAAGAGCTCTTCACTCTGCACCATTAGATGGAGATTGCTGCATAAGCAACTCCTTCACAACAATTCTATATAAGGAAAAAGCAGCAATTCCTTTTCCAAGCCAAACGTATGGCTTATTTACAAGTAATCCACAGGCTGTTTATATGATAATACTTTTTTAAGATACACTGACTCTTCCTGGTCCACTCTTCACAGCTTCCCAGGTTCCTGGCCTGCATATGCTTTAAAAACTAATAACAAAATCACTACGAACACAGTCCAAAAATCCTGTAACGAACTCATGGTATTACTGCCAAGGAACATTTACCAAAAAGCAATGAGTGCAATTATAAACAATGGAAAAAACTGATGATACAAAAATCTGTTCTAATTTTAACAGGGTATTCTTTGAGATTTAGCAACTATAAAAGTCTATTTGAATTTATGCCAAGAAAAATGAACAGCAGTATCTTCATGTCAACATCATAACTTGTACTTATAATTTTTGAAATGATAAATCGCATGTTGAATTGCATGGACATCAACAATATTAAGAGTTTACTGCTGAAGGCTTCCCTCCCCCTGCACCAAGAGTGCGACAAGTTATCCCACCTCAGAAGCCAAGGGGAAAAGGTAAATATCGCCTGGGACATACAGAACAGTCCAGGCCCAACTAACAAGGTCTTGTTTCTGACTTGATTATCAGACATGTAATTTTATATGTACTCCTACAGCTATGTCAAAGTGCCTGAGGCACTGATGTCCACACACCATCACCCACACCCACATTAAGTGATAATAAACAGTGTTAAGTAATGTCATGAATCCTAAAATGCTCTGAAGATAATTCAATTATCTTCTAAACAGAATGGTCTTCTCACCAATTTGAGCTGCCTTATGTAACCAATATCTTCCATCCCACTATTATTTGAATTCCTTATTCAAGCCACAGCCCTCAACTTAAGCAAAAATCCCGAAGGGCCAGAAGCAGCAGATGAACAAATAGTTTAAGATGACCCGTACTCAACAGTTTTACCCAAATTGTCATTCTAGTCACCATTAAGTTTATAGGACTTGCCATCATGGTGAGAAGACATTACTAGGATGCCGGGACTCTCAGATGCACTAGATAATTAACAACTCCTAACCTGTTGAGTTCCCTGATGGCCCGCAGTCTACGTATGTACCGACGGCAGCTTGGCAGGATTGAGAGATGATGGGCATGCAGGGTTAAGAAGAAACATTCTGTTGGGAATTTCGGCTCAGAAAATGGAGACGGATCCCTGTCTAGAAAACAAACAAACAAAAAAGCAGTATAGGTGAAAAAAATTAACAAACCAACTGTCTTATCTAGGGGTGAGACCTTAAACTCAACTTTCTTTAAAACAAGTAAGAGAGGCAGCATCAAGAAAAAGCATTTAGGAATAGGGGAATTCTTGGGATCAAGTACTTCCATGTACCTCCCCCCAGTATCAAAAACAGAAGGCACAGGAAATGCTTAACTCATCTCAGTAAGGGTACTCACAAAGTTCAGCAATCCAGGCTGTAACATCCTCCATTGTTGCTTTCACCCTTGTCTCATCTGTGGGGAGGTCAATACGACACCTGGGATGAAATATGTACATGGGATCAACCGTTTCCAGCTTTATCTTCGTACTTAGTTGCTGTAGTACCCATAAGAAGTTGAGCATAAAGCCATCCGTAGATACCAAACGATCATCTGTCTGTGGAGTAAAAAAGTAAATAGTTGAAGAGATAAGCTTAGAAGTACAAGGGTATTTTCTGCTGCTTTAGCAGTATTCAACATAAAAGAATTATGCAAGTTCAAGAAAAAGAAGAAATTATGAAGAATGTGGCTCTGTAAGGAGACTTCTGCGATAACAGGAAGGTCACTTACTAACTTAAGTATTATCTTTCCCTATGGTTCAAGTAGTCATTCTCAAGGACATGAAACAAACATATAAAAAGAAGTAGAAGATGACCTAAGAACTTAAAAGGACCTCTTTCAAGAATGGTTTGCCACAGATATAGACAGCAACATAAGAGTTTCCAACAGTTGCTGAGCTTCAATTCATAAATTTTATCTTAAGTATAAAGTTTCTATTACTTCTTCATGGGAATTTCACAGAAATATTCCTAGTAATGGTTCCAAATGACTGCATTTGAAAACAGGACTTGAAAACAACACTGATGCAAACTTCAGTTGTTCAGGCTTCATGCACAGATCTTATCACAGCACATGAGTGCAACGCATTAATTAAACAATGGTAAAATAACATCCCTGTTGTTTCACTGGAACCATGCCAGTTCATATCTTGCATTATTCCTTTTACAGAAACCATACGAACAAAGCCTAGCAACTTACCAGCTGGGAAATAAGTGGGTGTTTGGTTTTTGTTTTTTTTTAAACACAGCCAACTGGAATGAAGCCCCCATAGTTGGGGTGGGGGGAAGTACAAAGCTTTAAGCATCTAATATAGAATCCCTGTTAATGAAGTGACATGTCAGTCCTAAGAGAAGAATTAAGAAACTGATCAAATAGGTAAAACAGAATAATTTCAAAAATGGGAAATGTATTGGAAGAGATAAAGACTGATGACAGGGCTTCTTGCCTGTTGCAGTAAGCATTCAAAATGCTTTTGTCCTCCATTTGAGAGCCACCATTGCATGAGCCATCTAGTGCCATTTGTGCATTGACTAGGTCCACGAATCACAGGAAGAGCGTTCCCCTTTATTTACCTGCATTTGTGCCTTTTTCATGTTGGCATTGACAACAGCTGCCATGTAATTGAGAGCTGCTTCTCGAGTTTCACCATTCAGTAAAATACTATGTAGAATCTTGAACAGCTCTTGCTGGAATTTCAAGTAAACATTCTGTCAGGTTGCACATACTTCTCAACATCACATTCCTGCTTTCTGTTGCTCCGTATTTTTATGTTCTACAAATTCCACAAAACTAACTACAGTTTCTGTTATGGTCTTACTGTCAACTTTATATGCATATATTAGTTATGACATTAGTTACAGAAAAGATGTATATAGAAGACTAGTGCAACACACACACTACTAATACAGTATGTATTTTTTTTACTCATTCTTTGACATGAACTATAATCCATGACTAACTGTTCTGACATTTTCTGAATTGGCTTAAAGCCTTAGAGAAATATTTGTAGCACTCAAATTTATTGGTTTTCTTAATTCCTTTCAGCCATATCTTAACAGATTTGTTGTTTAACACAGAAGCTAGATTTTTTTCTAGATTATATTCTTCATTTATGTCAAAACTGAAAAACCCACAATATTTTGCGTTTTTTTAAAACATGAGAACACTTACCCGTGCTAATTCCAGGTAATGTTGCAAAGACTGGCTAACAACCCGGGTGTTTTCAAGAGTAATGGCAGGCCCTGAGAAGTACTTTTCAACTACTTTGTTCTGAAAGAACGGATATTGGCAAATGTATCAAACCTATTGGGAAAGGGGGAAAAAAAACCCAGCCAAAACCAAAAAACCCCCACCATGCTACTATCAACATCCTTCTGTAAAAACTTACATCGTCTTCAGCAAAGACAGATAGACTAAAGAAGGCTCCAAGATAGGAAAGTCTTTGCAGCTCTCTTCCTGCACCTGTGCTTAAAGATTTAGGCAACCACAGGGGCAAAGAGACAACCTAGAAAAATAGGAGAAATAGAAAGTTAATCAAAAGCTGCCATGTCAGCCATACTACTTTATCTGCACTGTCACCTTTCAGCATTTGTCACATGCTCTTGATTCTTCAATATTCAGTCATGCTGATAGCTAAATTGAAACATCTCCTCGCTATTTCAGCAATCTAAGCAAGTCTTGTTTGTCCTAGTTTTTCTAAATTCTCAGCGAAAAGGACTCCCTTTACCAGTTTACTCTGAACTACTGTTTAGCATGAGATACTACACAGCCCCTTTTAGGGTTCTGAAGAACATTATCATGGATCATATGATACCAACAAAGTTACGTGCTTCTTCTAATTTGAAGAAAAATCAGACTGGATACACTTACCAAGCTGCACATAGGGTGTGTTTTTCCAAACTTGATTTCACAAAGTTCACATAGTGCCTGTAGAGAAATCCCAAGAAAAGTTACCGTTGTGTGTAACTCTTAAGTAACCTGTCTGCAAATAATAAGCTTAACATGGTAAACTGCTGAAAGAATCAAACCTTTTTCATTTGATCAGTGGAAACACTTCCATCTTCTACACTGGTGAAGAGGTCCAAAAAGAGCTAGAGCACACCCTGCTCCCATTTTAGCTTTTACATCTGTTCCAAATTGTCTCAGAAAAGGTAACACATCTCACAGGATAATAAATCATTGCACTTCTTTAAAAAATTAGCTGTGCAAATTGTTTGTTTGTTCACAACATAACAATGCCTTTGCTGGACTCCTGAACTGCCATATAAAAGTCAGTAACAATAATAAATAGAGCAATTGTTCTATACATACACCAAGGCCTTTGTCTTTTGAATCAGAGTGGAAAAATGTCAGATGAACAGAGAAGCCAGAAACAAAGAATCCTATCCAAGATCTCTAACTCACTTTCAACTGCAGCACAGAAAAAAGAAAGCAGTTATAACAGACGATTCTGAAAACACAAAAATACTGTAGGCTTTTACATATCCTGCTTCTCCTGCATTATATGTTCTCATTCTTCACTGACACTATAGCCAGTAACTACTATTCCATCCTTTTGTTGCACACTGTGCCAACTAGAGATGATTCAAGCGGAATATAATTTTAAAGTAGCCCTTACTTGTAGCCAACAGCCAAGTTTGCAAGAGTTTGCAGTTTAATTTGGGGGGAAATAACAGAAGAGCAGAAGACAGAACAAGCAAAAATTGTTATTTTTGCAAAAGTACCAGAGGTGCTTAGTCAGTTTGATTTGCAGCACCCTAGTCCAGGTAATTTCCTAAAGTACAAATTCAACTTGAGATCTAACAGCCCTTTTTGGCATCATACACTGAAGGATCCTAAATCTGAAGGTGTTAGCTGACAATGCTCAGTTTAGCCAAGAATTTAGCTTGCCCTTTTGTGGCCAAGCATGCTTTTCAAAAGACTTTTTTGTTTTGTCAGTAAAAGCAGTAGGAGGGAATCAGATCTGAGAGTAAAGTATGCACTTAAAAAACCCTAAAAATAAAATCCCCAACTTTGCAGCCAGGGAACGTTATGACCTTTTCCTACAGCAAATAGTCACAAGTTCAAGTAATTTTGTGTTTAATGCAATAGATGCTCGTTTCCCACATACAAAATTGAGCCCAACAAATGTTGGTATGGATATTGGGCCCTATTTCAGACTTAAATTGAGAGGAAGCTTAGCAGGATTTTATAGCCATTCACAGTATTAGAATCAGTATGCATGATGAAATCTATACATTTGATTAATCTTATATAAAGCAATACGTACAAACATTTGCATAGCCCACTATACTAATGCTGTATTATATTATTATTATATATTATTATACATTTTATTATTTATAATATATGTTTATTAATATATTATATATTTTTATTATATGTAATATATATTTTATTATATATAATATATTATATATATTATATTATTATATTATATTATAGCTTAAAATATTATTGGCCTCAGACTCTACTAGATTTTTAATGGCCTTTCACACATCTCATACCACATTAAGCTTTCAACAAGAGTTTAATAGCAATCCACTAACCAAAGAAATCCCACAAATGTTGGAAATACACAGATTCTGTACAAATTAATGTAAGTTCAGTAATCACAAAGAAACTGCTTCTAAAAATTGAACAGTCCTTACCATAAGGGGGTATTTAAAATTGTCACTATCAAGGGAGCACTCTTTGGAAGCTACAGCCAGGCCTTGTAAGATGGGAATAAAGATCTGTAAAAACAGAAGTAAATTATTTATTCAAGAATAGGAAGCAATAAGATTACACTATTGCTGTATACTGCATGAAATGCCTGTTCGTTCTTCAAATACTGCAAGTTACACCAAAGAAAAACTCAGATCTTCTTTTTAAATTTGTACCAGTTAAGCCTGAACACTTAAGAGGTTATTCAAAGCTCAGAACCAACTTGCTTGATACAGTTTAAGTGATGTATTGACTTGATGCCTGAGCATAACAACTTATCCATAAAAACTTATTTCCAAGCACTTGTATGTATGGTTCCTGATCACATTCCTTGTTTCCAAACATTTACTTTGCAAACCAAAAAACCCCAGAGACGTGTACATCTAGATTTGGACCCAAAGCCAACAGATACAAGCTGAAGCTCTCAAACAGTAACATCAGGTCACTGACAAAAATCAGGTGTTGTTCCATCAAGTTCTCTGCATGTGGAAACTACGTAGGGAAGCACAAACACATTTCATACAGGTTCACTGGAGATACTGGATGCGCATGTACCAGCATCTATATTATATACACAAACAAGAGCACAAGTTCTGTAGAGGACTCCAGCAACTTGGTTTCCCAAATGGGTAATAATTTATTTGCCTAGACACTTAGGATAACAACATAGCTTTAATTTTGCACGTCATGTAAGCACATCAGTTTTGTGCTGCTAAACTTTATCTGTGGCAAGAGTAAAGATAATGAAAGATTATGAAAGAGGAAGTGACATGGCAGGAACTTATCAAAAGTAATTATACCCAATTAGTAAGCCCCAATCACACAGCTCTGACAACTATACACCCTCACAAAATAAACTCTTACAGTAATTTTGCAACAATAACAAAAGGTCCCACTGAATTTTAAATTTAATTATGTTGTGTTGCTTCTATGAAGAGACAAAAAGTCTCATTAAATCATATTACAGAAAAAGGACTAAAAGAGGTGGCTGTCTGCTTCAGCTAGAGGAATGGTGCTCTTCTCCAGGGCAGGTGACCTTTAACACTTTTCATAACCACTTTTTGACAGTCTTAAATGTACTTTCAACTGCATGAACCTCTACTAAAATGTGTCCAGAGAGAGAAATAAATTGATATTAAAAGGTACTTGCACTACACATAAAAATCAGCTAATTTCATTTTTTTCAAAATTGGAAGGACCAAATCCCATTCTGAAGGCCCCTTTACAGCTAAGTCACATAATACTACAGCAATGCTATTAGAGACAGTTACAATCTTACTGATCTGCTTTAACATTATACGGGCTAGAAGCTTGCAAGTTTTGTGTCTTAATTACTAGACCCACCAGTTCCAATTTATCATCTCAGTGATAAGCCATCTAAACTTCCTCAGTCGTCTCCTCTGTAAAATATGAAGACTTAATGGACTAGGATTTGTAAAATTTTTAGCACCTTAGATGCAAACTATTAAAGTGACAAAGAAGGCTAAGGATTGCAAGATAAAAAAACAAGTAAATCTTTCTAAGTACAATCACAGAAGATTGCTGTCTTACACATATTTTTAGGATTATTTTGTCCAGAAGGATAGAAGGATGAAAACCCAAGATCAATCCTGTAATGTAATCCATATGTCTGCATACTCTGAGTAGCTCACTTCACGACATAAATGTGCACTGCTTATTAACAAATGCACTTTTAATAATTAGAACCAGCAAATAATGAAAGTCAGTCTTTTTGACAACATGCTAAATGAGTTAAAAACAAACAAAACCAAACTCCAGTTGCTTAACAAGTTGCTAGCCCCTGAAGTAATAGGTATAGAACTTTGAGATGCAGAACAAACCTCCCGAAATCCACTCTCTTGAATATTTTAAGTAGTAGAATCATAGGATATAATTATCTCTTTTTTAACCTATGCCTTACCTGTTTGAACACCTCTTCATCCTGATAAGTTGTTCTCACCAATTCTTGGATGAAGCCAAATGGGAGATTCCTACACAGCATATATGGTACCAGCAAAGACTGCTGCTGCAATGACCTTTAATTGTATAAAGAAAAAAATTCAAAACTAGTGATTATTTGCAGTAGTATTCGTAGTAGTATTTCCAAAAATGTCAGAGTAGGCACATCTAAGGATGTGCCAGAAAGCAGACTGTCAACATGTAGACACATCTACTCCTTTCAGAAGTAACTAACCTTGTCTTCTCAAGTTACTTGTGGAAAGATTATTCTGAAACAGATGCTGCTGCCAACATCACACTTTAGTTTAATGAGGCTGGAAGAAAACAGCCGCTTCTGTGTAGTAATTGGTTCTCCCTTCTACTCCTCTCTAATGAAAAAATCCTTTGTTAAACTCAACTAGTGAAGGAACATTTTTTGACATTTGTTTTTCCAGATTAAAAAAGAACATAACATTAGTCTTTTCTGAATTAATAGTCATTACTTTTAACTGACCTCGAGGATTTTTGAAAAGCTATCTTTTTTTCCTTATTACATATATAAAACTTATTCTAATGTCAACATTGGCTCATGTAAAGACAAAACTAATCTCGAAGCACAGTGGATAACTGGTGCACCTTAAAAGATTACAGAAGTGTTGTTTGGAAATACAAAAATATGCAGATTTCAGTAAAAGTCACATATCCTATTTTCAAAACCTTTCTGCCATTCCAACTACACAGGCTGCTAGTTAAACAACTGCTGCTGAAACCACTGGACTTGAAATCTCAGAGTCATGATTTAGTGTTGAATGTCTACACCCAGATTTACATTACCAAATCTGTTGTGGTAAACTCTCTAGAGTAAACAAGTGCTATGTCACTTTAGCAGTTTTTGCTACACATTTTGATAAGACTGTTTCTCAGATGCAGCTCTACTGGTTAGTGACTTCCACAGGAGTAGGACCCCAACAATCTGCAAGTAAAACAGTTTACGCATGAGGTAAGGCAAAAGCCAGCTTGGTTAATTCAGATCCCCCATTTAAATTGTTCAAATCAACCTAGATGATTTTACCCAAACACAATTAGAAAACATGTAAACTGCTCTCCACCAACATATCGGTAGGAACAACAGTCTCCAATGGTAAAGCAATAAACTATTCCTCTGGCACATAAATGTATCCTGCTCCAACAACTGATATTAGATCCTCAGAAGAAAAAAAAATACCAGAACAGTAGCTTTCATAATTAGCATCAGCTGTATTTACCTTGGTTGTGTTAAGGATCCCTGTAGCACCAAAGCAGCATGTGAAATGCACTGTGATCGGATGTTGCTCAGTAACTGGCTAACTGTTGGCTGGCTACACATCTGATAAAAATAACTGGATTTTAATACAAACTAGAAGTATTCAGAGACAGAACAGACAGGAAGTATGATAAATTTCTTTATTCACACAGTACAAATGTAATATGCAAACTAAGATTTGCACTACTCCAGCTACAAACATTTCAGGTTTTATATAAAAAAAAAACTGGTGTTTGTTTGCTTTTTCTCCCATAAGCAAAAGCTTAAAGCAGAGTATAGAATGCTGATAGGGAGCTGGTTTCACACAAGTGTGTTTTACATGGAATAAACTTGGATAAAATGCAGTAGATCAAAAGGGGAAGGACAGTTTCTAACACACTGCATATTTTAGAGATGTACAACACATACGTGATGCAAAACACATACGTGATGCAAATATAACGAATTAAGAGTCAAAGGGACCTTATAAATTCTGTAACTCTATTTCTACAACAAAGCCATCAAGAAAGAACTACTAATTTCCACCAGCTGTCCCCACTAAACAGCGAGATGAGTGTCTGTGACAGCACTGATACAACTTCACTCATCTGAAAAATACCTTTGGTGCTTTTCGCTCCTCTATTCCAACTCTGTCAAAACACTCAATGAGGTAGTTCAGCATCTCTGTCTCCTTACAATTTTCAATGGTGAAGTGATCACTGCAGGAATCGGAAACACTTGAGCTGCCAGAGCCTCCCATACTTTAAAACACACAAAAAGAAGAAACAAAGCATCAGGTACAGTTCTTCATTTGTGCACAACCAAGTAACTCATGAGCTCTTGACTTCCTCTGTCAATTTTCTGAAGACTCCATCCCATCACACACGGCTCAATAATTAAGCTCATTTCTGTGACCTATGAAGAGCTCTCCATTTAACAGCTTGTCCAACTCTGGAAGTTCAGCTGTACTGTAACATGACTGAAGAATCAATCACCTTATTAAATGAGTAAGTATCTGAAAGACAGCAATAAGGTGCATGACTTTAACGGCAATCAATAAATCTTGTTCTCAGATGGCAATTCCCAAACTGAACAGCCTTTAGGCTGTACTTGACATCAAAACTGCTCAGGACATCACAACACTGCCATGCCATGCCGTGCTGCAACCTCCGCACAGCATTTAAGAACGGTAGAAATTTCACCAACTTTGTTAACACTACCCAACCCATGGAAGGTAGGATCCTCCCACTGCAGAGAAGAGACCTTAGGTGATAGATAGGGCTACAATCACTTTATATATTCTAAGTAAGGAGAAAAAACAAAAACAAGAAGCAATACATCAAAGTAACTGTTCCTTTTAAAATTTCCACATTAAAGATCATGTCGTTTCAACTCAGTCCATTCCAATTCCCTTACAGTAACATATGTCATTTCATTAAGTAACATAGCCTCAGGGGGGAAAAAAACACCACTGTAAACACAAAAACTAAATCCACAAAAACAAAACCATGCTTGAGAAAAGAGAGAAATTAAATACAAAAGTGAGAACAGACCCCACAACTCTGTCTCAAACTTGTTATCTCAACAGAATTCTTCTCTACATAACAGCTTGGCAAAGCTAATTAAAAGCAAAATCTTCATTTTACAGAAGGGAATTAAGACAAGATATATTCTCTTTATGTAAATGGAAATTTAAAAATAGCAATTACGTGGATGGTCTACTGCTATTCTTCAAAGAAAGTCTGTGTGCAGTCAGGATAGATTTAAATGACCAATTTATAAGCCCCAGATTTTAAACTGGAAAAATAAGAATATTTGCTTCCTTAAATGCATCTTTTTAAAAACATGTTTAAAACTACAAACTGTGTCAAAACTGGAATTTCCTTTAAATTGTGAAATAATTTACATTTAAGTAATCAAGCTGTACAAATCTATTGTGCAAGCTTTGCAGGCCAACCAATAAATCAGGGAAAGGTTATTATTGCTAAGCACCTGGTAGCTCAGCATGTTAAGAAACATAACTTCCAATAGCAGCAATCTCTTTTTGCAGAGAGAATTTGTTTTCAATTATTCAATTAAAACTAGCCCACGTAAAACACAGCTCTATTAAAATAGTACTCAGTAACCATAAAATCATATACACGTTTTTCTTTTCTATAGTCTGTTTTAAACCTCTTCATTTCTTATGTTCAGCTTAAAAATTACCCTTTTAAGAACATCAATTTACATAAAAAAACCCTACTACTTCTATAGTTAGTCATTCTGTTAATGATTTCAGTGAAGCAATAACTGAAATTCTTCTAATGCAAAGCTCATACATCCTTCATACACATACTGAATGCCTTGGTATTTTCAGAATGCAAGTTGTTGCATAATAGTACAGGCACTGTGTTTATAATTTAACTAACATCTTACTGTTGTCTGCAGAATGCCAGGGCATAATATACAAACTAAGATGCCAGAAGCATAGCAGCCTCAGAAATCCTTACAAAAGGCTTTGCACCTCAATCCAACATTTGGATTAAGTTGCCAACAGAATAAAAATTAAACAAAACAGTGGGGAAAAATAATCCTGAATTCTACATAAACAAAAAAACCTAAAGCTGTGTTATCAAGTTCCCCCTCCTGAAATGAGACTGGAATGGAAAAAAGATTCCACTGGAAGGTCTTCTAATTCACAGTCTGATTTTAGCAGTGGTGTCCCAACATACCACAGGAACAATCACAGACAGAAAAGCTAGTGGGGGGGAAAAGATAATCTCATACCAAGTCTTTTGGGGCATTTCCTGACAACACAAAATACTTCCTAAAGTCCTGATCTATCTTAGTTTTAAGAAGGCTCAAGCAGTTAGATGTCCCCTGACTTTTGCTGTACATATCAAAGGGAACCAAAAGTCTGGGAGGAACTCCTTTTCCTCCCAGTTGTTCAACATGCATGTAGTCTTTAAAACTATGATCTTGTTTCCCTTACACATTTGTGAATTGTAACTGGCTCTATAAGGCTACGTGACCAGCCATAGGCCACCTCAGAATTACCATCAATCATAATCAGGGCTCTGAACATCACAGAAAGTTTTCAGGATACTAGCAAGACTACAAGAAGTATCATTTTTCACAAAAGTCTTCCTAAAATACGTGGGGTTTATATAAAACATTTATTCATTTCTCCCATTTGGGTCGATATCAAAGAATGGGGCATTTCTTTGGGAAAACATTTCTGTATCAGCCAAGACACTGCAGCATTACTCTGCAATGGAATGTAAAACTAGAGGAGATCCTACCCTGCATTTCTATTTCCAAGAGCTTTTTTAACTTGTTATATCCAGTGTTCTGCAGGTTTTTTTGCACAGGCTAGCTTCCAAACAGAACTCACTAATATCAACTCTCATTTTGTTTTCACGTATCTTAACGTGACACAAATGAAAGGGCTTTGCTATACAATTCATAAGTCTCTGTTTTACAGTAAAATATTCCGCTCTTCACCCTCCATTCTTGGCTGTTCCAACTACATCAGCCTCTACTACTTACCACGTCAAAGGACCAGTTTAACCTTTCAGGTGTATTTTCTCTACAGGTTAGAGTAGCAATCCTCAGCTGTCAAGCAGCAATAAATCTTAAACAAATTCATACTGTTTGCATCCACTGGCTATTTGCCACTTCATCTTTTTCTGTATGTTAACCTTTGTCCTCATTTTCCAGTTTTTGATCGGAAAATATGCACATGACGTACCACTGGTTTTAAAATTACAACCACGTGTGAATAATACTCCTTCTACTCATATAGCCAATGAGGTGTTCCACTCAAACATCATTTCAGAAATCATGCTCATTAAACCTAAAAGGCAGTATTAACATTTACTTTATCTTAGTCATCTCTTTTTTAAAGAGCTAACTAGCATTCATTATACATGTTTATAGGCCATCTTAAAAACCCATCCAAGTCATCTCCTTGGCTTTAGTCATTTCCCAAGTTACTTGGAAGAACACTTGACACTATGCAGACTGTTAGTTCCTAAGCAACCAAACATGCAGGTTACATTCTCTTTCTCCAATACCTGGACCCAAACTGGACACAAGAAAAATCATCATCTTCATTTTCTTCATCACTACTGTCCTCAGACACATCAGAAACGGCAAGAAGGAGGAGGGAGAAAGGGTTGTCGTATATACTACCACAATAAAAATGAAAAAGGCCATCAGATTTAAGCCAAAAGAAAAAGTAAATGGTAGCTTTTCTAAGTCTGACAAAAATCATCTCTAAACATGCAAAGAATGGATAACTCCATGTTAGCAAAACCAAGACTATACTAACATGCTCTGTTATACTACTACGAGTTATTTGCATATCAAAACACCACACGTTCACAAACTAAAAATTTAAAAATAATTTGAAACCTAGTTAAAAATTATGGCTGAAGTGGGAATGTTTAAACGTGACCAAATAGTAAGTATTACAATTCTAAGCTACTGAACTTTAAAGCAGTGGTCTCAAAACCTTGAGTACTTGCTTTTTCCCTCCTGCAGGGACTGGGGATTCCAGAAGCAGCCAACAGAGAAAATGAAGTAGTACCTGGTCTGGCATACTGAAATAGGCTAATCTGTAATTTAAATCTGTGCACTAGGGAATCAAATCTAACACAGCCCAGCATGTAACAACTTTCAACAGATCAACTAAAGCCCTACCAAGAAAACTCATTTCAAAGCAGGACATCTGTTTGGTTTATTATCCAGCCGTAGCAACTGAACAGAAAGCTAATAGTTTAACTGGAGTGGATGTAAGAGGAGGAAATCAAAACAATATTGCTACCTTTAAAGTAATCACATTACACTTCAAATGCTCGCAGAAGCAAGTTCAACATTTTGGCAAAGACGGCTTGTTAGGAAGTCAACATATTAGCACAAACCAAAATGCAGAAACCAACTCAGGGTAAGTAGAGTGAGCTCATCACAAACATAAATTCTTCCAAATTGCAGGATTATGCCACACCCCACACAGCACACATTAAACACACTCTTTTGTTCTTGTGAAATACCTAGAAGGAATCCTGTTCAGTAAAGAAGAACGCCTGCGCAAGGTACTGGGTGAAGCAGTAAACAAAGGTGGACCCATTGTTGTGGGTCTCTGTCTGGATGTGATGACTGGCATGGCTGGAGGGCTAGCAGCCATGGCTGGAGGACTTTGTGAACTAGATGGGATGGAAATATTCAAGGAACGCGGGATGGAAGAAGCTGAAAAGCCTCCAGAATGGGCAACAGTGTATGGCCGGTACCTCGGAGAGGAAGGCTGAGTCCAAGAAGGGCTTGTTGTTGTGAGGTGAGAGCTGACAGTAATGGAAGGCACAGATGTAGTGGCAACTGAACTGGCTGGTGGGGTAAGAGATGAACCAGTCATTGGTACATAGCTTGTGAAATTGGTAGTAGGAGCTGGACTAGTCCCATAGAGACTAAACCAGTTACAGGGGAAAAAGAAAAAAAAAAAAGCAACAATTTAGGATATGTAGGAAAAGGGTGAAAAAGTTAAAGTGAGCAAGAGAAGCCCTTGCCCTTCTGATGACTCGTCAGCAGTAATTCTGAAGCTCACACACATTATTCCTTTTTACTAATGTTGAATAAAACTATGTCACAATCTACACACTTTTAAGTTAAGAGTCATAGCCTTCACTGATGCAAGTTAGGGATACGTCTCAGAAGAAATCAGCTACATGGCTTTAACCTATTCAATACACTTCTAGCTGTAGCAGTGTAATGAAAAATGGTGAAATGGAGGGACATTAACATGAAAGAGTGAAGAACTTTAAAAATCTATTCTGTTTTTGTTCTTGGGACATTTCTATGCCCCTCTCTCTCTTCTAGTCTACCAATCAATATTCAAGTGAAATCAGTATTCAGTTATAATCAGAAGTCACCTGGATAACGAACTGGAACCAAAGGAGCCCACGTTACAGAACATAGGGCTGCTTCCTGGGTTAGAGCCCATGTTTAAAATCAGGCTTCTGTCAGGAGACCGGGCAGCTGCAGCAATTGGCTGTGATGTAGCCGTCAGGCTAGCAAATGGGTTTTCATCCCTTGACTGGGTGGACATCATCAACACTTCCATCAAAATCTGCCCGATCAAGTCCTTAAAATCTGAAAACACTGTTAAGAATAAAAGAGTTAGTATCCTCACCTACTATCTTCATCTACACATTAGTCAGAGATTTCTACTAAGGACAGTAATTTACTTCTATGAATTAAGTGCTGCTTTTGGCAAAAACAATAGATTGATAGTTACATTTACAGCTATCACTGTCTGTATTAACTAGGTTCTGAAGTTACAGCTACACAAAAACGTAACTTTTATGGAAAGTACAAAAGATCATAGATAACCTAATGTTGTTATTGTTGTTTATTAAAGTTGTCTTGTCCGTCCCTCTCATTTTCCCATGCTGCTGTTGAGTTGGGCAAGCTGTGTCATAAAGAAAGGAAAAACACACACACACACACACCCCCCACTCCACATATGCCCACACATAACAATTTCAAATTTTGTTATCTCTTATAGCTGACATACTAAATATGATTTGTTACATACAGTGATCACAAACTCCTAGCTCATCAAATTAACTGCTAAATGTGTATTATGATATAAAACAACCCATTAGGTCAGTAAAAGTTTCCAGAAAAAAAAAAATCCAGAGACACTGCAATATCAGCACACTAGTTTGACAACAGAAAACATAACCAGCAAGAGCACAGCAACTGACTAAAAGAGGAGCTATGACCAATCGGTCCCATGGGTTTTTTTGGGGATTCCATTTCCTGCTACCTCTGCTGATAGCCCATGTTGAAATCAAGCAAAGACCACAAGCAGGTGGTTCTGGCATTGTAGTAAAGAAAGAAAAAGCTAAAAATAAGAATAGAGAACATGTCACTCAAGTGAAACAATATCCCTAACAATGATAACAGTTCAGACACCTACCTTCCTTTGGATTCTGCTTAAACTGGGCAGAGAGTGAATTCAGGAAGATAACATCTCTGTCTCGGTCCTTCCAAGAGACTCTGAAGATCTTACAGACCAGCTGTAAAGCTTGCTCCTCAGATACTTCAGACCCAGACAGAGGTTCCTTGGTTGGGAGGTGGGGGGGAAGAAAAAAAAAAAAATCAACTTAATTTCAATTGTATTAGTCAAGTCACAATTTTATCAGATGGCAGTCATCTTTAAAGAGCTTCAGACTGTTGATAGCAGATTTGGTATACTTATGAACAAATATAGATATATTTGTCAAAATATATTTGGAAAAGAACCCTGAACAAACACAAAAGATGCAGTAAAGATGTAGTAGAAACACAGAAATCCAGTAGGAAACAAATTCCCAAAACACATTCAAAACCAGTATAATAAGAAGGGAAATTTAACCAAGATAGTTATGATTTCTTCTTTAAGGAATTAACTGGGGATTCAAATTTTCATTATGCACAGGCATTTTAACAGATTCTTGTAAAAATGAAACCACAGGAAGGAGCAAGTTTCACCAAGTCTCTTCTGCTTTCAAATCTTTGCCCAAGATAAAAACATCTTCCACTTGAATGAAGTCAGGACAGTACAAAAGACTCAAGAATTTGCCTCATCCCCCTTTCTTCCAAAAAAGGAACATCATGTAAACTGTGCTCAAAATGAAAAACTACTTTCTCTGAAAAGAATGCTACCATATATAGTGCCTAGCAAAGGTTAAACAGGAGGGTTCTTGCAATCCTACAGCAGCTTGCAGTATGCACCTGAAAAAATGGTGGAATACAAAGAAATAAAACTCAAATAATTACCCCTGCAATGTGAGGAGAGGTAACATTTAAAAACATTTCCAAAACATACATGACAAGCCAGCAACTCTGTCCCCTGCTACACTCTTCTACCAACACTGAAAAAGCAACATAATACACAAAACAGGCAATTCAGCTGCATAGAATTTCAAAGATGAAAAAGGTTTAACTTTGAGGCTATTTTCCTGCAAGAGTTGCAGATATTTCCTAGACCAAAAAAACCTTCTGATATTTGACTAATACAAGTGCATGTTATACTGCTATGTATCATACTTCTTGAGATAGTAATACTCTTTTCTTTTAGAAAAAAATAAGTCAATGGGAAAGAACAAAATGCAGACTGGAAAAAAACAAGGTTGCCACTAAAAAGCTCCCTTTTTTCCTTTAAATTTGAGACCACATAATGGCCAGTAGGTAAGCCTAGATTTATCAGAGATTTCCAGCAACTACCAGCACCATACCCTTTTCAAAAGCTTTCCCTCAAACCATTTAATAAACCATAAATTTTGGCACATTAATATATTTTTATTGACCTAATTACAAGTATTCTAATGTTTTCAAGTACTTCTGCCTATTTCTATAGAGAAGGCTTTATTATTGACATCATTTCCAATGCAGATAACCAGGCAAGAAAGTTTTTTGCTCGTGAGGACTATGCTGTCTCCTATCCACTTAGGTTTTTGGTATCTCCAAATGAGTAAGAGGAATTAAACCAAGTTTGCAAAGCTTTATTTTACTTTCCACTGCTCCCCCGCTTCAAGATTGTCCTTGATTCCAAGCGATTTATTTCACAGTAGCACAATGCGAGCTGTCTGACTGCCTGATTTGCAGCTAGGAATTGACTGGAAAGTATTCTGCAGCAGGGTTATTGCTACATGGCTTTAAGCCAGGCTTTTACCAACTGACCTTATTACTGACAGTGCAGGAATAAACAAAGACATCTAATGAGCACTGCAAGAATTGTTGTAGAAAGTTCTCTCCACTATACTGATGTCCCATTTCTTTCTGGCTTTATTTCACATGGGCCTTAAAAATCAAATGACAAAGAGGACGATTTTAGGAGTGAATTAGAGCTTCATACTTGCTTGCTTTCTTCCTCTGCTTTAAAGGGTTCTACCACCTGTTTAAACCTTGATAGCTAAATATTCTTATTTATTCTCTTATAATATCATTAAGAAAACCTTATTACACAGCACTGCTTTGGCATATATAACATTTGAAGCAGTACTTTGTTAGTAGACCTCTGTATAAATGCTACACAAATAAGCTGCAACAATCTTCAGAGGTGTCTTAATAAATACTTCTTCAGGTCTACTGAGTATTAAAAAAAATAGATCTGGGCATTAATAGATCACTTTGTAGGATATATAACAAAAATATTTTCTTCAGAGTTTTCAAGTATCATTCATAAACAAATTTGAGAAAATCAATATTGAAAGGTCTGACTTTTTTTCCTTCCTACAAATTTTAATTAGGAAACACAGTGAAGAAATCGGTCACAGATGACATCTGAGGACTAGTTCCACCCTCTAAAAAGCATGTATTCAAAATACGGAGATACCTGAACTCACTGCAAGCTAACTCACTCTTCCATCCAGCCAACATATGACAGACTAACCTTATCCGTCAGACTCCTTTTCTCTCTGCGATCATTCTCATCCACCTCCATGTTTTCAATTCCTGAATCCACATCTACCTGGGACATACTGTAAGGAGAAATAAGAGAAGAAATCCATTAACTTGTAGAAACACACAGTCCTCTAAGATGCTGACTGAAGGAGTGTCACCTTAAGTAAAAGCAGCAGAGAAAAAACAATGCAACAAGAAAGCCATTATGCAGAAACGGCAACTAAAATCACTAGTTGATAGATCTTTCTCATATTGCATTTATTTTGAATTCAGGAAACACAATTCTAAATTTCTTCAGCAGGCAATTTGAACTACAGAGCTATCACATCCCATAACCTTTTCTTTTTTCAATAGAGTAGCTGAATTATCCCCACCAGACACACTCATCACTTAACATCTAAGATAATATTTTGTCTGTTATCACTTTAGGTCAGGAATTCCCATTAAAATCAGACTAGAATAAGCATCACAGTGGTCTAAACCGTGTGTCATTTTTAAGCATTTAACCCTATTGCATTAACATGGCTGGAAGTGAGAAGTGGCAGAATATTTTCCTGTGTAAGTAGTTTTGATGATTAGCATTGTACAGTATTTGCTGGCTTACACAAGCTGCATTTTTTTACCTTTTCTCACAGGAGACACTATCAATATCCATGCTCTGAGACCGAGAGAGAGACTGAGATTGTGTTTCAAGGCTGTTAGATGGAGAACTGCTGAGTGAACTCACTCCTTCGCTGCTCTGGCTTCGGTGGGCTACTCCTAGAGAAAAGGCACCACCAAGATTACTACTACAAAGATGAGAAGGCACTACATAATCATTTGGATGGAAAAGGAAAGGAAATATGGTTTTTCAATCCAGCTCTTAACCATTCTTAGTAATGCATTAGGAAATAAATGTTAACATTCACATTTGACTACAGATAATCACATTTTCTACTTCCTCTTGCAGCAGCAATATAGGAATTCTTACCTGCATGACAACACAGAACAAACTAAATTTGCATCTGTGAAGTGCTCATAGATTCACTCCCATTAAAAAACAGCAAACTGAACTCTTAAAAGACTGCTCTACCTTAAGACCTCGTCAAAGCCCCTCTAAAAGTCAGTCCTATCAGAACAGGACTTCACGCTGGGTCATTACGATGAAGTGAACTTGGGTGAGGATACAGGACAAAACTAATCTGAGTTCTGATAGTCTTCCCACAAAACCTCCCACAATTTGCCGGGAAATTATCAGTACTTCTCCACAAACCCAAAATAAGCATCCAAGAAGTCCTAACAACAGGCCCTAAGTACAATACCAGCAAATGGAGAGCAATATAACGCCTTTGGAGCACGGCTGATGAGCATCAGGATATGAAAGGATGGATTCACTTTGCAATGAAGCCTTCTTCAGAGGCGTGTTAGATAATAGCATAGTAGAAGGAAAGTTTTATGCATAATTCCAAATAATCCAGAAAAAGCCTTGCATTCAGTATCAGTGGAAGTTGAATGAGTTCTACAAACATCTATGTGAAAAGTGCTTTTAGGCATAGTCTATTCCTAAAATTTGTGCCTAGTGATACTGTTTGAAGTCATGATTTATAATAAAGTAGCATTAATTGCAAGCTGCAACTGTAGCTTTATCAATATCAGGTTTTTGCATGTCAGTAAACAGACTCCTTGAAGGAGCAGGAAAAAAGGCATTATTGATCTCTGTTTAAAAAGAAAGCAGTAGTGAATTTCACTCCTTTGGGTTCTTTTGCCCACAGTTTACAAGACATTCCCCAAACAGCATCAGGTTTCAGGTGAGAAGTGTAAAACCAGATTGACAACCTATTTTTAAATTCCAGCCCTGGCTGCGTTTCAGTGTTACTACTGAGAAGTGCAAGCTTGTCCTGTGTTTAGGGCGGCAACACATTTTTAAGTTCACAGTGGGGGCTGCAAAACAGAACAAATCAGGATTATGCTCTTTGACACAAGCTGCTTGTTTTTGACTACTCTTCTCAAAGCTTTTCTAGGTCTTGAAACAACTCATTTTTACAGGAAAAAAATGCAGAAGGCAGAAAAATCCCATTTATAAGACAGTTTGCTGAAGAGCAACTAGATATTCCGCATGGGAGGTAGGCAAAGTTCCTTCATTCTACTGCTTCAAAACTCCTGTTTTAGTTCCCTGGGTATAAAAACACTTTATATTTGACTCCTTATATTAGGCTGGAAATTAGTCAGTATCCAGAAAACACTCAGATCTTCAAATAAGAAGGGGAAAAGATGTGCAAGGTAAAATTAATTTGCATTGGTATTCAGAAAAGAATTTAACAAGATTGTCCAGACACCTATGTTCTGTAACTGAAGACATGCAAAAGCACTCTACGGTATAGCAGGACAACATAGAACGCATATGTAACTTGTACATATCACAAAATACTTGCTAAATGTAAATTTTATTTGGGTTTGTTCAAAGCTTCTGTGCTTTGGTTTGTAACTTTAGGGCTGTAGCTGTGTATTATCATTCATTCATAAACAACACCCAAACAACATTCTTGAGCTCATTAGGTTTTCAGTATGAAAAGAATAGAGATAGGAACCAAAATCCTCCAAGAAAAGTTAGATTTCACTTAGCCACCTATTTGCCAATATTAAATGCCTGCAAAAGATCTCACCCAGGAAGCAGGAAAATGTGAAGAAAAACTCCATTTCAGTTCTAAATGACCTGGAATATTAGTGATGCATATTACAGCTTTGACACTGAAAGTCCTTGTCCAAGGTAGAGGCCCCAAGCCTAGTACAGTTTCTCCATAAACCAAGGGTATAGAAATATCAAGTATAGTGTCCAAGCTGAGCAAAGTCGCTCAGGTGAATCAGGTTAACTAAAAGTAACGTTCAAAAGCATAACTTCAATGATGTAGTTTCACAAAAGATAACACCCAGCAGAAATACGCTGTTCCACAGCAGGCAAAGGCAGACTTCAACAGGGTATTCCAGCAGGCTGCTGAGTTAAGATATCCCAGTTACAGCCTTGTTTTCCTCCAGTACATCACCGATTATAAAGGGGCAGTCTTTCTTGAGTCCTCCCTCTTCCAAAGAAAAAGCTAGCTAAGTCAGTGGATAAAGAGACTAGAGTATACATGGCTTACCAGGGTGAAGTGCATTGCTCTACATTCCCTTGGGGTCTAACTGCCAGGACCATGTACTTTAACAGTTATACTGCAGCACTCATTAACAGGCTTCTTTAAACAAACTGTCCTACCTACCACCTTCTCACAACAAATCTTCCAGAATTTACTGCCATCTGTACTTTGCTGGATCAGGTATACCACAAAATACCTGACACGTGAAGTTCCAGTTTTCCTTTAAAAAAAAAAAAAAGGAAACAACAGCATAGAGACATGCAAAAATTAGGAAGACCACACACTCAGTACATGTGGCTGTCACTGATACACTGTTTTTAGGCTTTCCAAAATATTTTCAAAATACATACAAAATAATTATCATATTTTTCATGGAATTGATGTGTAAGCCTGATCTCACCATGACATGCAAGTTCTTATAAAATTGGATGCTTACAAGGACACTATTCTGCTGAGGCTGCTCTCTGCATGTCCAAATGAATTAAAATCCTCTGCAGTCATTTTAGTTTACTGCTCAAAGGAACTCCTGCAAACCACACAGCTGAGTCTTCATTTATGCGGAATAAATACAGCAGATAACCAGTTGTGAACATTTTTTCCTGATGTATTCACCAATTTAACTATATGTGTTACCCTAGTGTGAAAAAGACACACATTAAATTGCTTCCACTGTAGGAAGCAAACACTACGCTGACTAGGTCACGTCTGTTTCTGGTCATCAAACAGTCTAGTCAGTACAATTAGGTACTGTCCAGTGCAGATAGACAGATTCTTAAAACAGAAGTCTCTAAGGTCTTAGCCATCCGACCGCTCCAAACCATGATAAACCTGTCAATACACAAACATTCCTACCTTCAGGTACCTGTTTCCACACCTCCCGCTCTGTTGGCATTATTGTTTATACAGTTGTGCAGTACGATGGATCAGGACCTCATCTATTTAAAAACTATCCTTTTATTGTTCCCGAGTTCGCTTTCATCTGGATTAAGTCCATGATCCACCTCACCACACAGTTGCTAAGGATAGCAGAGGGAGAGGCAGTGAGAAATACTACTTCCAACAAGAGTCAGACCTAAGATGGGTTAAAATAGTCATGTAACCACAGGCTGAGCGAACACAGTAAGTGACCTCCGCACTGTTCTTAAAAAAAAGTCACCTTTGCTTGTGGGTTGCTGTCTATAATCATGAGGACAATACAATACACAGTGTTAAATTCCACCTGCAATGAGCTTTTCTCAGGAAAATGCTTTTGATAGCTTTCCTCTGTCCTGCTTTGGGTAGAAGGCAACAAAATAAGCAGGAAGGAGTCACTTAGATATTTCAGAACAGCACTGTAATTAAGTTACCAGACTTAAGCTTGCAAATTACTGTACTTGCCAAAGGGAAGAATATAACATTTCAGAAAGCAAAAAGGTAAATAGATAAAGAACTCTGCACATTTATTAAGGAGCACTGGAAAAAATACTGTTTCTATGAAATTATTAGAAATCACCTCAAGCACTGTGTGCAGTTTTGGGCACACCAAAACAAGGACATCAAACAGTTGGACTCAATGATCTTAAGGGTCTTTTTTGACCTAAATGATTCTATGATATTGAAAACCTGTTTAAAACAACCTTGACATTTGGGTTGAGATTGGTTTTGCAAACCTCTTAAGCTTCGTAACACAACATGCGAAACAATTTAAGTTTTCAGATAAAGATCACAATACCGGAAAACATGCCAATTTGGTTTGATTTCCACCACATTCAACTTGAAATCAAAATTATTTTTTTTTTAGGTCAAAAGTGGTACTATATATAAGAATATTGTCTTCACCTCTGTACAAAGCAACTTTCCCAACCTTCCATGCTTTCTGCACTTGTCTGATTTTAATAGATTAGGCATTACACATATCTTCTGAAATAAATACCATTTGTAAATATCCTATTTCTATTCACTACAGCAAATAGTGAATTGGCTAAGTAATACAACGGAGAAAGCAAATACTTTATTCTTACACTGACAATGCACAGTCACAGCCTACTATTTTTAATTGTGCCAAATGCTAGTAATTAAAGATCAGAAATGAACTTGGGACTGATTGCTAAAATGTAAATAGAAACCAATCAATAAAAACTGTGTTGCAAGACTAAAAAGGGTTTTTTCCCTGTCTCCTTGACAGATCCGCTTTCTTTTCTGTAATATTAAACTGTGTAACAAATTTCAAGTTTTGGTAACCCATATTTTAAAAGCCATTTACTGATATCTGGAAAACAATTGTATCTAACCATTTATTATATGGAAAATGAAAACAAAAGAGTACCTTCACCATTTTAGAAGGTTTCTTTCTGAAATTACTGCTAGTAACAGCAGAAATAATGTCAGTAATAGCGTTTATGTTCTAAGGATACCGAGTTGTGTAATAACTTTCAGTAGACATACAATAATGATTTTTGTCACTAACACGCCAGCCTACCTGATGCACCAATTGGAGAGGTAGCTGGGGTCATGCTGTGGACATTTAGGCCCAGACTATGGGATGGCCCCGGGGCTGGTGCGACTACAGGTGGTCCAGGGGGGGTCTCTCTCTGCGGTGATGTCAGTGGCGTAGTAGGCTGGGAAGATGGTCCACCTGCCAACCGAGCAAGGCGCCTTCGACGAATCTGCACAAAGGAAATAACAGCAAATAAACAAACTCGTTTGCGCATACATATGCACACGCACCCCGGGGTTGCCCTTTAGCCTCCCTACACAGCCGGGGTATTGACTCCTGTGAAACTGCAAATATAGATAGACTTGATAACCTGCTAAATGGAGCCGACTCTCGCTGCTGTTTCTCTGTTCTGCGTGACATTACTAAAATACCCTTGACGTTTAGACTTTAAGTATGTATTTGCTGCCTTGGAAAACCATTTGCACTGGAGAACACTGTGTTTGTCCCCCAAACTGTTGTGTAGAACAAGTTTAACATTTACTGCTCAGCGATTCCAAAACCTGTAACACACCTCCCCATTTATTTTGGCATTTGATGAAACAAACTACATTAATCTGATAAAAGGGACAATATGAACATGACCTTTGCCTTAATTTCACACCACACGATACTAATAAAAACACCCATGCTAAAGAAGTTACTAGAGACAACCACTGTCCAAGTTGGTCTGAAACACTAAAAATATTCAACTCATCTGCTGGACAGAAACATCTTGAGAAGTAAAGACAGACAGTAAATAACATCGTCTCATCACCTAGAGACATTACACCACACAATTTAAGAAACAGTTTTTGCATGTTACTAGTGAGACAGAGAAGCATCTGCCTTCAAACACCAACTTCATAAAACCATTATGAACCTATTTATTAAAATATATGACCACATAACACTAATATCATACATGAGAAATAGACAAAATAAGTTATAAAAGTCATCATTTATAAGTGGTTTCACTGAAACTTGAGGCATAAATGTAAAACAGAAAAGAAATTATTTATGATCAGTCTGCCTCAAAGAATCTGTTTGTAAAGCTTACATCTTCAGCTCAAAATAGGCCTAGCACAAAATAACAGTATCATATTTGAGGATGTCCACTCCCTGCAAAAATAAGCAATTCATGTTACTCCTTCTTTGTATTACAATACTCAAGCATTGCATGTTTTCATTTCTGCTCATAATCCTAAAGAACTGCCAAGCAAGTGAAAGAGTGAACAAGAGATCTGTGTCAAGTCAATGTCTATGCTCCATTACTGTCATCACTTAATGGCCTGTGAAACCCACTCCAACAGGAAGAAGAACAGATCAAATTAAAACAGACTTCAAAACTGTGGGAAAACAGTGTCTGAAACTGTATCTCCCTCTATGACAGGTGTCACCACATGAACATGGAAGGCAGCTAGAAAATTAATTTTTTTTGTTGTTCTTATGACAGGAAAAAAAAAAGGCTATGGTTAGAATGTCCTAATCCTCCCTCCCTGTCAATCAAAACAGGGGAGATTATTGCATAAATAAATTGTTTAGCTTTGCCATAAGTAGAAGCTGTACATATCAGGGTCCCTACAAAGTTTTTTTTTAAATATCTTCATTTTTCTCCACGTGTATCTTATATCTTATTTTTTCAGCTGTTTATCTGAAAAAACTACAGAACTACCTCACCCAAGAAAACGTCAGCTACACATCCCCATACCTGTTTTCCATACTGCTGAATCCAGATGAAGTGTTCATAGCTCACAAAGCCGTATCAAAAATGTTATTGGTAGAACAACCTAGCTGAATTGAAATCCCTTTGAATTCAGGGTTGAATTAAAGTCTTAAAAGCTGTTTCCTTACTATTCAATTGATCTATAACCATTTTTTTCAGATAAAGGAAAGGAGGAATGGAGAAAACAAACAAATACACACACTAACAGCCCATACATGCAGCAGTGGCTGAGGGAGAAAAATGAAGATTATTTATGTAAAAAGCAAGAAAAGTAAGTGTGATGTGAAACTTGTCCACAACTGTTCGTACTCATTCTTGCTAGCTCGTTCCAAATCTGGTGTTAGGAAGGACATGTGTGAGAAGAAAAAGACATAGATAATAATCAATATTTATCAGTTTATTCTCAAGTACAGTCAAGTGTTGATTACTCCAACAAGGTCATACCCCTCACAAGGTATGATTTGCACAAAACCTCTCTTCATCATCTCCCAGTTTCAAGCAGATAACTGGGGTCACAGGCCACTCAGCATACCTTCACCTACAGCACTAGGCTAGATCAATGCCTAAGTTACATCAAAACCAGCTGCAACCATCACTGTTGAGGCAGGAGGACACTAAGATGAACTGTCTGCCTTGTATGTGTCACTCTTAGGCCATCAACCACTCATCTTTCTTACAGACCAATCCCCCAGACTGTAACCTGCCCTGAAAAAAATTCTGAAGAAGGCACAGAACAAAGAAATCTACACAGACACCAAGCTGCTTTTAGATAAGATATTGCAATTAAAACTAATACAAGATTGTTCCCTGCCCCTTTAAGGATGATAGGCAAATTATACTGATCTTCCTTACTGCTGAACAAATTAACATTAAAATATAAATAAACTCTGAATATTTTTTCCTCTGAAAGAGAGCTTTCACAACTGAGGGTACATTTAGCAATTGTTAAAGGATCAGATTTGGTTCTTCAGTATTCTGAGTTGTCATATTCCTCTAGGTTTACATAAAATTATCACAGAAATCTGAAATTTGATCTAAGATTAGAAAGCTTTAAGTGAGAAAGAAAAAAAGGGGAGAAACAAAGATATCCTAGAAAGGCAAAGGTGCAGGCTGAAAGAGAAGTTTGAGAATACAGCATAAGACTGGTGCACATCCTATCCAGTTAATTCCCTAGATGCTGTTCAGTCTTAAGGCACAAGATGAGCGAAGACAGGCTTTATGCTCAGGGCACAACGTGGGGACCCAGAAGACATAGTTTGCACAGTACTAGGCACAAAAGAGGCCACAACCTGTTGCCTTCATGTAACACAAATAACATGTTAGAATTGTGGGAGTTCAAACCAACCTGTTCTCATTTCAGACTGAATGCCTCTCCAAATTACCACGAAGAAACACATAGCTGGGTTTTTAAAAAATTTTCTTAGAAAAGTTTAGGGTACCTCAATAACACCCAACCCTTGATTTCAGCAATGAGGACTTGCAATACTGACCTATGACAAAGCTGTTATGTATCAGTCCATTACCTAACAGTGACAAGCTATTTGGTACTAATTGTTACATAGGCTATGGAATGAACAATGCCCATCTTCCCTACAGAGCACAACTCCGTAATACAGACTTTAAACAGTTAATTAAAAGAATCTAACTGGTCGAATGGAAAAAAAATAACATTGTTTTTTAATTAGTACAGTTTTTGCTGGACACATCTGGACTATGTCTTTGAACAGTAGTTTTCAGAAATACATTTTTGATCTTACTGGTATTCTTAAAAGCTGATAGCTGGACACACTACAACAAACAACGTAAAAATAGCACCCTGTGGAAGACAGTTTACTGATAATTTCATTTTGCAGCAGACCAATACAGATACAACCAGGAGGACTGGTCCCTCAGGCTCACACACTCTCAGTTAAAAAAAAAATTCTGTATCTACATCTGCTTTAGTGGCAACTGCTTAGTAAGACTAAGGAGATTTTTTGGTTCTACCATAATCAGAGAGTTTCAAATCTATACAATAAAGGGTAATTGGAACCAATAGCTTTATTTTTCTTGTATTCATTAGCACATGTTAAATTGGTTTAAGAAATGCTTCCTTTTCTGGTGACACTGGTCATGTTGTATGCTTAGAAAACACTAAACTACCCAAAAATCATGTACATGTCAAAGGATGCTAAGTTCACATCACTCTTTCCAATTTTATGCCACATGTAGCTTGACTCTGCTTTTTTTTATGCAGTCCCTATTCTCATCTTGTGCTCTCTATCACTCACGCTAAAATTCACATGCTAAAAAGGAACTTTCTTTCCTCCTCTCCTAGAAATTTTAGTATGGTCTGTAGTGAATGAGAACTTCTAGTGCTTCAACAAATTAAACACTGAGAAAATTTCAGTGAGAAACACTGTTGATAGCAGTGAAAATATCTTCTTGAAGTTAAAATATATCCTATAAGCCTAAAGCCATTACCAATTGTATCTGTCTCCTTTTTAAGTTACAACCTGTTATTGTTATACTTAATTATGGTTCGCTGTAAGAAAATAATCTAATCAACAGGAGACTTGCAATTAATTTCAACTTTAGTTAAGTGTTTTTTCACCTTCAATCACTGCCAGATAAAAAGTCAGGATCAGACAGAAGTCACATACAATGTATTTCAGAAGGCTATTTCTCGGCATAGCCCACCTCTGATCCAGGGTCCACTATGCCAAGTAACAGTAAAGTGGAGATGTGGAGGAATATTAAAATAGACTTGGCTCTGACTTTTCAATTAAGAGTCCATTAACTATAAAAAGTGACAGCATGACTATCTGAAAATTATGTAACATTATTTGTCTCAAGCAATCACCCAAACAGTCAGCTTTAGTCCTAGCTGAACTGTACTAGAAAGACATAGAAAAACTTAACTCACTTGAGACAAACATTTTGCCAGAAAAGGTAGAAGAGTCCCTACTGGAGAACTCATTTTCTGCAGCTTCAGTTCCATGATGCAGTGCTTTTGATGATGTCAGTAATATACTGAAGCAGTGACACAAACAAGCTTACATAGGTTAAATAATTCTGAAATTAATCATAAAACACCTGATAATTAGATGCAGTTTAACAATCTGAAGAACTGCATGTAAACAAAGTACTCATGAAATACACCTATAAAATCAGAGATCCCTTTTCACAGTAGAAATCACAACACTAGCGTTGTATCCCACTCGCCCCAACATTGGAATTGCACTCCTTTTTTCAGCGTTTCTGTAGAGTATGAGAACCTTCATCAAGTAAATAGAAACAAGGTATTTCCTCCTAGTTCCTGCTGCAATGTAGTAGGATTGCTAAATCATGATACACAACGTAATCAAAAACGTCCTAACTTTTTGGAATACAAATTAAAGTGACAACAGCAGCCACCTTGCTCTACAATCCCACCATAAGATATGACACAAAACAAAAATAACTTCTTTTGATCCTCCCTGGAGTGTAAGTACAGCAATGAGCCTATGATGCATATGGCCCAATACAATACACTTTAGATGTACGCAATACACTTTAATATGAAAATATTATTTTAATGAGATGAAGGAAGATTTGAAGTTGTACACAATTTGAGATTACACTGGGACAGCAGGGAACTCCCTATATCCTGACCAGTATCACCACATAATTCATTTGAAAGTCCTCCAATACATGAGCAAATAAGACCTTAGTCTGTATTAAAAAAAAAAACCACCACCCTTTAAAGAGAAGAAACAAAAAACAGTTCACATTATTCCATGTCGTACGTTTGTCAATCACAACGCATAACTCTTAAATGAAAGAACAAGAGGTGGAATAAAAATTGAAAAGTAAATCAAAGGAAGCATCGGAAAACTGACAAGCCTATGTCAAAACAAAATTCGATTAAATATAAGACCACACAAACACACACAAACCCCCCTCCTGCTTCTCAGCAAAGAGTCCAAGGAATCAAGATTTTAAGAGTCTCACTATGCTAAAAAGTAGCATCCTTTTTTAAATCACACAGAGAAAACATACAAAACACCCAGTGTTGAACACAGAAAGGAGACATCCTCCAGACAAAGACTACCTGGCAGATGGAAGCAGAGAATAAACAATTAACCAGGAGAGAAGCAATTCAACCCCATCGACCAGCCAGGGGGTCGCAGGTCAGGGACAGCACGAAGAAGGAACACGAAAAACAGAGCACTGACACTGGGCGAAGGCAAAGCGCCTCAGTAACGCTCCTGCCCACACACAGGCTTCACCTTGGAGTCAAGAAAAGGACCCAGGAATAGCCCGGCACCCTCTCCCCGCGGGGCCCGGTCGCCCCCGGCGGCGCCTCCCGCCCGCCCCCTCAGGCCCCGGGCCCCGCGGCCCGCAGACTCACCTCATCCGCGCTCAGCTCCTCCATCGCCTTCCTCTTAATGGTGAACGGAGGGAGGGCGCTTTCCTCTGCCCCGCCGAGGGGCAGTTCCGAGGAAGCGCTCTCCGGTCGCCTCTGCCCCCCGGGGCACCTCACAAGGGCATCTCCGGGGCGGCCGTGCCGCGCCTCACTCGCCGGCAGCCAGCCCCACCGCCGCCGCCCCCGGCCCGCTCCCCGCCGCCCGCCCAGCCGACCACCCGCCCGCGCCTCAGCTGCCGCCGCGCCCCGCCGCGGCCCAGGGGGAGCCGCCCCCCGGCTGCCCCTGCGCGCCCGCGCCCCTCAGCCTCGGCCCTCGCCCGCGCCGCGGCCCCTGCCCCGCGCAGAGATTATTCATCAAAACAAGAGGGCAGCGGCGGCCATCTTGGGCGGGATCACGTGAGGCCGCCCGGCGCCGCCGAGGGAGCCGGGCATGCCGGGCCCCGCGCTGCGCCCACCAATGGCAGCGCCGGGAGGCGGGGCGCGGCGCGGCGCGCGGGAGGGGCGGGGCCCAGCGCCTCGGCGTGGCGGCGCGGGAGGGGCGGCCCGCGCGCCATGGCAACGGGCGCGAGGGCGGTGCTGAGGGGAGGCGGCCCGGAGGGGCGGGAGAGGGCCGGGGGGGAGCGGGGCGGCCGAGGAGTCGAGGCCGGGGAGCGGGGCCCGGGGCAGTGGGTCGGTGAGGGGGGAGGAGAAGGGCGGGAAGGAGGGAGCTGCCCGCCGGCAGACGCGTCGCCGCTCGGCCGGAGGCGGGAGCAGCCCGGCAGGTATGGGCGTCGGGATCCGGGCTGGGCTTAGGCTCCTGAAGTCGTCCCGTTCTCGTGAGTCCGCACATGCTCCGCTCCTTTAAGGTGTTAGCCCACTCCTCTGTGAGAAATGATGCAGTTACTACAGCCTTTTTGTCTAATTGTTACAATCTGTAACATATCCAGGGAAAACGAAGGCACTAAGCCCCCACCGAGTATGGGCCTCAGCCTTTTCCAAGTGTAGTTTGAACCTGAAGTAATTTTGTCCTTTCTTGTGTAAAAACACAAACCTTTCTGCACCTAGTTCTTTCATTATACCACACAATGATATTTTTGTGAAAGATACTCATCTTTTCCTCCTCTTTCTTTACTCTCGAAACTCAGCTAGAGAGCAAAACAGCCAGAGTCTGTGTTGACTTTAAATGAATTGGATATTCCAGCTCTGCTTGTTTGATCATTTATAATACATGTAGGTGAAAAAAGGATTTTGAGAAGCTGTTCTTTTGGAAGAGAACAAAAAAAAGGGGGAGCTGCATCAGCAGATTTTTGCCCCAGGATGAACAGTCACTAATAATAACATGTTAACAGACAGCTATGGTGCAGTGCCGTGTAGTTTGACTCAGTGAGTGAAAGAATCCCATAAAAGGAGGACAACAGGATGTTCTTAAGATGGAAACACTGGTCTGGATGAACAAGGGATAGAATTAAAACATATTTCCATAAAAACTGCAAATAATTATAAAGCAATAAAATTGATCAGATTTTTTTACATATATATGAGGCAGATACAATACTTGGTCTTGTGTTTCAGTGTACATCTTCCTTAACATATTGGTTTAAAGGTGTTTGAACAAAACCAGTGTTTTTGATGACTTAACCAAGGTGTCCAGAATTGGAAACAAATTATTTTGCAAATAATTGGATCATAATACATATTGTCATCTTTATGTAGAGCATATGTGTTTTGATTTTTAGATTATGCTTCATTTTGTATTTTTTTATCTTCTTGGGATTATGTTGAATTTTTTGTTTGTTTTGGTTTTGGTTTGGTTTTTTTCCCAGTGGAGTTGGGGCTATAATCCACAGGCTTTTATGTGATTTCACTTGCTGGTTTGTTCTTATGCTAACTGTTGATTTGTTCCATATTAGTTACTGCACAGAATAGTATGCAAGAAAATTATGAGGAGACAACATACAAATTTGTGTCTTAAAAGCTTTTGAGTAAAAATTAGTAACCTTAAAGGTACTTCTGACAATGTCAGCAAAGAGAGTTACATGCTCTGTTTAAAAGTCTGTGTAAGTCTGTCATAAAGACTGACTTCTAGAAAAAAATAATAGCAAACTACATTCAGTGATACAACTCCTTATGGTTTTGTATATCACTTGTATATTTTTTTTCCCTATCATCACTAGAGAAAGTGTTTTAGAGACTCTGAATCCTGGCTGTTCTTTTGGTTTTCCATTGTCTGTTTTGGTTTTACAATCCCTAAGTCAACACAGTTCTGTTCATCTATAAAGTACTTTCACATGCAGCTGCCATACCTTAAAATCATTATAGTACACATGGTCAGCAGTTGCACTAAAAAACCTCGGAGGTGGGTTGATGAAAAAGTTTCACCATCAAAGCAATAGTGTAGGATAGTTGAAGTAGTCTAAAACACCTTTGAATAAAACCCTTCAAGTGCTTCTCTGGGGAGTTTTGTTCTTGTCCTTCAGTTTTATAGTTCAAGTGCTATCTTCTTGGCAGAGGCTAACTTAATGTCTTTTTTTTCCGCTTGCAGAACATGACTGCTCCCTTTCTTTGTTCAGCATGCATTTCAAGATGTTTAATTTGTATTTTGTGAAAGCATGTGAATTGGTCAGCATATAAATGAAATTAGGATAAGCAGTTTCGTCACTGTAGTAGCTCCTCTCATCCTCAAGATCTCCAAAGCATCCTCAGGTGAGTTCTGCATAGCATTACCTGCTTTCAAATCAGCAGCTTGAAGTAGAAAGGTAGCAATAAGAAAAATAGTATCACTGCTGATAATAACTCTTCTATATTTCTAATAGTGAGGACTTCCTAATAGCAGCCTTACTAATGAATTATTACACTTCTAGTCATGCAGGTTTTTAAGGTTGCATTTTCCTGATTTCTACTTGGAGTCTCTCTTTGTACTAACAGAGTTCTTAAAGTCATCATTGCCTTTCTGTATTGCTTCTCATGCATATCTTATCGGAGCGCACAGCTTAAAAGCTGTGGGGTTGGAGAGTGTCTGCAGTATTTAACACTTCAAGCCCTGCTGTTCCAAGCTTCTGCGATTGAAATAAAGTCACCGGACGCTCCAGAGATGCCATCTAGTGGAACAGCGCAGGCCGCGGGGCTGCTGCGGGACTTTGTGATTTATATTACAGGGTAACAGGAATTTTGTTTTCAGATAAATGAAAACTACTCAGTTCCAGCCAAAAGACATCGTCAGAGTCCATAGAATAAACAGGCATTTTACTGCTGGTCCCCCAAATCTCCCTAACTGTATAAATACTATTTTTTTTCTTCCTATGTTTGAAACTTGTTTAAATTTACACAGGCCTCTAGTAATTGTATGGGGGGGTTCGATCTAACAAAAAGCCCTTCACGCTTCAACAGATGTCTGCCTCTGGTGGTAGCTTTAAGAATTCCGAACTGACAAGAAGTATCAGAAAGATGGTGCTACTTATGTTTCGAAGTGTGAGGGATTACTTTAGAATTCTTTTTTCCATAGAAAGTAATTAAATTGCCAAGCTCAAACTAGATTTAATCAAGCGATTTTCTCTTTTCACTAGTGATAAGATCCCTGCAATATTAGTGTTACGAACAATATGCAGCAACTCATTTCACATGTAACCACCAAGTTGATCTAACTGCTTACATGTGTTTTCACCAGGCAGAATAAAACCTGCTTCTTTATGCAACATTACACATGGTCAAAAAGAAAAACCTTTAACCTAATTAAACAGATGTATGCAAATAAATCTTAACTAAAGAAGCACTGTTGTCACTCTGTATATGTGCTTATAGACTTCATTTATTTTGCAGACTGGAATCTACATGCATTACTCAAACTTATCTTCTTTGTTCTGGGATTTGATCACAGGCTGGTTTCTTCTGGTAAGCTGAACTTAATTATTTTTGAGAACAAAGCAGCTATGGCCAATATAGGACCTTACATTACACATTTAAGATACAAGCAAGTGGAGTTCACTACTAGTCTGCATCTTAAAGAGAAGCTTTTTGAATAATAAATCTGTATCCTTTGTTGTCTGCTTCCTTTGTTGTTATCTTCAATTCTCTACCATCCTTCCCACTCTGCTTTGTTTGATGTTGGCATGCCGCTTTAGAATAGGCAGTTTTTCTTGTTTTGATTTAGACTGTTAGTTAAGTAAAGGCCCAAGCCATATCACTTATGTTTTGGCTTGTTTTTTTTCCCCCTCCAAAAACACATTCAGAAGTCAGGTACTTAAGATTCGTTTGGTTTTGAGCATTTATTAGGAAAAATCAGATCTTTAACACTGGCAACATCAGACCATTTAGGTTAATAGGTACAGGGACTCAGTTCTTGTCCATGCAGCCATCACTGGGCAGGCGGATGCATTGTCTCCTGTATGTAGCTGTCTCTCCTTGTAGGAACCAGTACACATATTCAAGCTCTCTTGAAGACCTGTTTACATACTTGATTCTCACAACGAAGCTCCTACCAAAAAAACCAAAAGTATAGATGTATATAGTAATCAAAGGAACTGCTTCTAAAAGTGAACCTAGATCCTTTGCCATGACTACTCACCACAACTCTGCTGCCATGCTAATAGGTTATGCTTAACATTCTGAATTTAACTATACAAGACAGTGAAACAGTGAAGTTGTTCCAGTTAAAAATCAGAGCAGCATATGCTCACTATGTACCACCCATTACAAATACTGCAGAGCTAGAAGACAACTTGTGCACACCATGACCACAGTATAGATATTATTTTTGTCATATAGAGACAGAATTAGTAGAAATCTGAAGTAAATACCAGGTGGAGGTCATCTCCTTCAAGCCAGTGAGTCCAGCCTCTGTTCTTCTTCTCACCGGTCTGGACACAGACAAGTTTATCATTTTCCCAGGTAACTACGCTCTGTGGAAGAGGAAAAAAAAGTGTTTCTGTATATCTTTGTCTCAGTTTTGCAATATACTCTTAAAAAAATGTCCTTTTTTCCTGGATAAAAGGGGACCTAAATACTATTCCTGAGGGAAAGTGAAACTCGTTGTCTGTAAGTCAGGCTCCTACCTCTGTGTTGCATTACAAATAGTATTCTTGAAACAATTCCAGCTCAAGTAGCTGGATTCATCACAGCATCTTAATTTTGTCACAGCCTCTTGATTTTACATACTCAGTCTTACCTTGCATTTTCTGTTATCCAGGCCTTTATTATCTTCTTCAAACTCTTCTCCAATTTTGAATTGAAGCGAATAATCTCTGAATGTGCTAGTAGTATGAATATAAAATGAATCACCGTCTTGTTTGATCACTTTCTGAGGCTTCAGCATTTTTGCTATCTTGCGTGTTGCAAAGTCAATACCTTGGACAGGAGGCAAAAAGGTCAGCGTTGTGTTTATCACCAGCCGTTTTGACAACAAGGACTTAACCTTTATTACTGCTAGAAGCATTTCTTAGATAGTTTGACCTTACTGCTATGCAAGGTTTTGTTGGTGGTTTGGGTTTGGTTTTTTTTAAAGCTGTATGTTACACAGACCATGTCATGTTCTTGTACATTTTATTCTTTGGAAACCAGTTTACTCAATTGTTGCACAACTCCTATGCAAGATTTCTAGGACTTTGAGTCAGAAGAGTCCTTTTAGGAGTTGGGTAGAGTTGGTTTCCCTCACACAGACACCCTAAGCTTCGTCTCAGATTACTTACCCCCTACTTAGCTAGAGGGAATAGTTAATGCCTGTTCTCATCCTTTGTCAGAGGAAAGGCATTATGAATTAACAAGGAATCTTTGCACCCTATACCTTAAATAGGGTAAAATGAAGGGCAGTCCTAAAATTAGTTACTTGGGCTTGTTTTCAGGACATGCCACTTGCTGTTAACACTTTTTAAGTGCAACTAGAAAACATCACACTTGTCAAAAGATTTTCTGGTTACCTGTAATGGTCAGTCAGCTTTAACAAAATTCTGATGGTTTTGGTAATACTGAGCTTAAAGCAGTGCTTCTAGAGTTTTTTCTATTTCTCTAGTGAATGTATGTTTCTTTAGAGGAACCGGCCATCTATTTGGCAGGCAACTGAGTTACACTGCATCTCAATAGCATGCCCAGAGTTAGGTTTTCAGGAAGGGGGATGGGTAAAATGGCGGGCTGTGAATTAAATAAATTTAGTTGTTTTCATCACCTAGATTAAAACTATCATTTTATAGGACCACTAGAAGTTTCTCACTTCACACAGGCTGGGGTTGTGATCTTCTTGACAGGGTGTGTTCAGCTACCGTGTGTTGAACCATATGGCTCATTATGCAGTCTGTGTTTGAAGCAGGACTTCGTTACAGAAGTGCCAGAATCTGTCAGTCATGTTTTCACATGGTTACCAGTTTATTTTAGCATAGAGGGCTTGGAATTCAGTACTGGCAACAGCCATGCCCATTAAGCCTTAACACGGTTATGAGAATGTATAAATACAAACTACATACAAATCTATTCTTTAGAGATAGATATTAAATTGAAGGAAGGGCTAGGCTTGGAATAGCCATGGCCTCATCCACAACTCTCTAGTTACTCAGCTGGTCGGATATTAGCCTCCTCACTCTACTTACCCTGGCAGAAAAGTTTCTCATTCTAGTTCTACAGTATTGATTTCAGTCCTTGTTTTGTTCAGTATACTGGCAACCAAGCAGGAGTAATTGAAGATAGGTTGTAAATCATCAACAAGATTCTTTGCCTTTACTTTTAAGTAAGTTCCCCCAATTACACACTGAAAACAAATTGCATTTCTCACAAGATTGGCAGTTATATTTCATTTTTAAAAGCCCTCTATTTAGCTGGACAATGTTTATTACCAAGGAGCAAACAGAATCTCTATTCCATTGGAAGACATTAATGCATTAAAAGTATATTACTTAATATTCAAACTGAGAAATAAATTCTCATTATGGGAGCCCCCTTTCTTTTTTTCTAATTAATAATACAGCAGGATTAGAAACAGAGAATAGTTCTTTCCCTATGTTAAAGATACCAAGTAGACAATTTAAGTAGGTCACCCAGCATAGATACAGCCAGATAATTGATTTTATTCTACTTGTGTATACAATAACCAACAAGGGACACTGCTGGTCATCAGTTTACACAAGTCAAAAAGGCAGAAAGGCATGGGGGAGGCAGGGACAAGAGAAGGCAGCACACGGGGTTGCCTGCTGTCACAGTCTGTAATGAGTTTTGTACAAGAAAGCTAATAAAGTACCAAGAACTTTCTTTAGTTCCCCTAAAGCACTGTTAATCTTTCTCTCTAAAAGATCTGAGCAAGGTAAGAGGTTAGCTTCAAGCACTCCAGAAAAGGGACAGTTAGAGTGACTTATCAACAAGTCACAGTAATAAGAGAAGAATTTTGTAAGCTATTTAAAGATAAACAACTCTACCCTAAACAACTGCCTGGAAGTGGCAAATACCCAAGCACTTTTTTTGTTACTTAACATTTAATTAATCCTAGACATAGATTCTGTAAGTTTGTGCTCAAAAGTAAGAGAAATTGAGTGGGCAGGACATCTTCTCTGTCTCTGATGAAAGCTGTACAAAAATTCTACTTTTAACAAGTATTAGGCTGAGAAATTGCTGAAAGTTGCAATGACACTTGGGTGACAGGTTAAAATACAGTTAATGCTGTCTGTCGATAACCAAGAATCCTTCCATGGTATTTCAGAGGAAAAAAGCTTCAGCAATATCCAGGTTTTAGAAGAATTTAGAAGAATTTAGAATTCAGGAGGACCTTATAGGGTAGGGGAGGAAGGACAGAATCGGGTATTTTCACCTACCTAAGGCCACCATATAACCTTCAAAGTTGTCATTGCTGATAAGGTTCCAGGTTCCACTGAAATCCACAGGCATTGCCAGACTAGGGAAGGAAGACACAGTCAACTTCTGACCAAACAGCAAAAAATGAAGTCGTTTCCCAACCAGACCTTATATAAGGAAGACTGTGGGTGGGATTACATCCCAGAGCCTTTCTGACGGAGGGGAAGGGTACTATTGCTGAGCCTATAGGTGAGAGGGTATTTGTAGATCAGCCTCAGCTGCATTGGAGGGAAAAGTTCACAGTTTCTGAAATCTTTGTGTGGAGCAAATGTTAATAGCCCAAGAGTCACAATGCAAACCAAAAACTGGTTTAAACTGTGTCCATCTTGTATACTTTAAAGGGAATCATGGACAGATTTTGTCATTACTAAAGTTCCCTGTGTGCATATTAGATCTGTGGCTTTGTGATCTGAAATCTACATATTTGTTGACAAGGTGATCTACCCACTGTAAATACATGCTATATTTGAACAGACAGGGATTGACTGTTACACTCTGGATGATATTGTATCAGCAAATTGTAAAGCAGTACCTATGACACAGTAATAGAGATAAGTATTATGTCTGGTTGGTTTATGTCTGGAGTGAATAGTAGGCAGCATCATTGCCTAGTGGTTATAACAAAAAAGTGAAAGACAAATCTTGCTTGTAGATGTTATTCTCTGATGTGACTCTCAACACAGCTCTACTGTGCCATGGTTTATACCTATTTGTGTTCTGGTTTCTTTAATGCTGTTAGTTATATCCTAGTTAAATGAACATATATATACAAAATTATTTATTTTCTCAGATGCCTGACCAGCCAGAAAGTTTGTGTAACAGTTAGGCATGAGAGCAGATCTAGAGGCCTGAGTTCTGTTTCCAGTTCTACAGCTCTGTATTAATCAGTTTTCCTAGATGGGAAAGAGGATGAATACCTATTCTTGCAGTCCATGTTCAACTCCTAAAAGTAGCCAGTAACAAACTCAAAAAGTACTCTCATGTATATAGAAGACATAGCTCCCTCTTTGTTTTTTATCCTTGACACATGCAGTAAAGGGGAGGTGATACAGATGTTATTCCCCAGATGCTTTATTAGATGCTATATGTTGTGACAGAGCATATAGGGAGTGCAGCACAGGATGCAGCAGGTAAGCTGCAGTGTTGGACTTTATCTTCAGCAAAGAAGTGAAAGAAATCTCTTAAGTGATGACCCAGCAATGTGTTTTGAAAAGTGGATAAAGAATGCTTGACTTCAAAGGGAAAGGATATGTACATTTGGAAGTGAGATTTTAATTCCTTTAGAAGATATATAATTCTCCAACCTCTTGCAGTTCCTCCATCTGTGGTTACTTTTTGCAAACTCTACGCCTTATCGTTATGATTTACCAAGTGAGAAATATGAATTTAATAATCCTGGGGAAAAAAGGGAATTTGGTATTCTGAATCTTGAGTGAGGAAACTCACCTATCTATTTACTGACTTGGGTAGGCTGAATAAAAAGATAGTATTTTGCAGAGAAAATGAAGTTTCCCTGAACTTTAGCTACATTTTTGGAGCTGACAGTTTGACCTATATGACTCACAGAATCATGCGAGTAGGAAATTAGGACGTGTTTCCTGTTTGCAGATGGATATTGTTCTCTAGCCTATACTAAATTAGGAATGGCACAGAGAAATGCAAATCAGTGTTTCCCCTGGACTCAAATCGTAACATTTGACCCATAGTTTGCTATTACGAGGTTATGGTAGTAAAGCACTGTTGCAATACTACTGACTCTTCCAAGAGAAGTCAGTACTTGGATAAATCCTATGTAAAATCCTGGATATAACATTTTAGTTGAAAATTAAAATTATGCAGATTGTCTGGGATGTGGTGCTTCTTTCTGTAAATCAGTACTTAATCTCAAACTAAGCCCTATAAAGGGTACTAGGGTTACTATTTCAAGGCTCAGCCAAAGAATTGCCTGTGGAACTTTTTGTAAGAACTGCCCAGTGCCCTGACCACACCCTATGATGGTTCATTTCTTTCTCCCTTGCAAATTCCCCATTTTCTTTAGAAAGATTTTTTTTTCCATTTCCATCTTAATTGTTGTGGAGCATTGAGCGTCTAACACATTCCACTAAGGATGTGGCCTCATTACAGAAGTAGATAAAGTGGTTCCTGCTGCTGTTTCAGTATTTATAAAATACTTTGAGTCTGAACTACACATGTGGTGTAAGGGCCCTGTGTTCTCTCAATAGAGCAGAATCAAATGCAGTGATGTAAAAAAAAAAAAGGCTCATTTTTGTTTGTAGAACATCTGTGAATGCATTATAACTCTTTTATAAAGAAGTTCAGTGAACTGCATTATTCACAAGCCATACATTTTCAAGTATATACTCTTTTAGTTCTAGTCCACTCTTGAAACTTGTACCCCTCTAACATTTTTGAATATGCCCCATCCTGACTGTGGTGCTGAAATTTATAACTGATTGAAACAGCAGATTGTCAGTGTGTGGTTATTTCCAGTGTTGTAACAGGCAGGTTTCTGGATTCAACTAGTAAAACAAAAGATCTATATTCAGCAGTCAGTGTAATTTTTGAACAATGTTCTGGTTTGTGTAGACAAAACTGTACTGATACCATTCTACCTCCTTAAAAATGATGCAGTCATCAGATTTGGTTAATTACAGGATGACTAAAATGAGCATATTACATGCAATTTATTTTATTGAGAGCCTCATCACACATAACTACATTAAAACCCAGTGAAATATAACCAAAGCTTTATAAAACATCCTACTGAATTTGCAGTTTCTCTAGAATCACAAAGTGTACCAACATACACCAGCGTTGTTATTTAGAAGAATAAACCTAGACTTAAAGTGCAGTTTTACTCTGAAAAGTGACCACATAAATAGGGTGCTTTCCCATTAGAAACATTTGCTCTGTTTATTCAGAAGCACACTGGTTGGCTTGAGTGTCAAAAACAAATCTTTCTTGTCCTCTGTTCTTGTCAGTCGTAAAAACAGCGAGCAAAAGAGAAAAGTAGCTCTTGTCGTTTCCTACACGCCATCAATAATACAGTTATCTTCAATCAGTTACGGCAGTTTGATTGCTAAGGCGTCACAGGGGGCATAATTTATCCTTTGGTACCTTTAGTGCTATTGATGATAAATGAACCCAGCCTCATTATCAAAGCACAGTGTAAGCTTGCCTGAGCTCCAGGGGGAAAATGGCAGACAGCACATTTGATGCAGTAATCACCAAGAAAAAACTAAGAATCCTTGATGCTACTTTCTGTCACAGTGCAGTTACAGATGCACTTCTAAGTTGCGACTTGATTTTATTGTACAAATCTCCTTGCAGATTCTCTGTAGACAGCCACAGTTACAGGCTGAAACTAGTGGAACACAGATGTTCTAGTGTATGGGAATTGCAGAATTTCACGGGGGCTCCAAGTTTGTATGCCCCTTGCTAGCTCCGCTGCAGGTTACAGGTTTTCCCAATAGTGTCTCGACTCCCCTGCTGGGTTTTACACGAGCCTTGCAGGCCCTGGGGCCACCCATGTTCTGTATTTGGCTTCTGGCTTCCAGACTCCCCCCCAAGCTCCAAGGGAAGCCTAGACCTCTGCCTCAGCTCTTTGGGGATCCTCTGGCAGGGAAGGAGGATGATGGGTTGTCATGGTGATGATCCTGGAACATGTCCCTGGTTCTAGACTTGCCCAACACCATCTAGGCTTCCTGCCCCGAGAGTCTCACATTCTGCTGAATTTGTTAATCTGAAAAATGTGAATAGAGTCTTCTTGCGGAGACAGTATGAAAAAGCTGTTGACCCATCAGTTAGCATCTTGGAAACCTTGACATTTTTAATAAGGCACATGATCCAAACAAAAATGGGATGACAGCAAATAAAGGGAGGTAGAATTCTATAACCATGACATTCACAGTGCCTCTCTAGTTTATATTCACATAATACAGGCAATATACTGTTAGATTCAAAACAAGATTTCTAGCAAAGAAAAACATTTCACTTACGTATAGTCTTAACATCCTACCATTTCTTCTCAACTCCAGTTACAGAAAACAATTCTGGCTATGTACATTTGGCTGAAAAGTAAAAGCTTATTTATTACTGGACATAAAGGGACAACTGTCTGAGCATCAGTGCAATGACACTATTATTAATTTCTATCCATTAAATCAATGGCTATAATGCAGTTTCTGAAGTAAGTCTGTCTTTCTATGAGAAACAGTGCTGAGCTTAACGTACAGCTCTAGAAACATGAATGGAAAAGTAAAGCACAAGGCATTTCTGGGAGCAAAATGCATGATGGCAGACAAACAGGCTGCATATCTGAAAGGCAGGCAGCTCAAAGCATGGTATATCTAGCACCGCTTCAGCCAGGAGTACATTTTTCACTTTCAGAAAAGAGCTAAATATGAGGTGTGCCGCATGTTGGCAATATTTAAAAAATGAGTTATATAGATTCACTATCATTAAGTGGTACATTTTGAAATTAAATGGCTCTGTCCATTTAAGACACTGTAAGTTATTAAAAATATGTGTTAGTATTTTATAAATAGCAGTTAGAGCAGTCTGAGTTAAAACTAATCAGAACATTTTCATTTGTTTTGTTCGTTAATTTCTATTTTCATATGCAAGTGTGAATTCTTACACTTAGTTCATTGCACTGTGACAAAATTTTAAACATGAAAATCTTACTCTTGGATTTAAAAAAGATTGTGTAGGTCCAATTATTGAGTGTGCCAAACCTCAAAAGCAACTACATATGTACTAAAGCCACAGAAGTAGCCCACTATTTACTTAAAAAAATCAAACAAAAAAACCAATCCCTAAAAACACATTTTCCTGTACTGAACTGTATCTTTTTTCACAGCAGAAAGTAAATTAGTTGTATAGTGCCTGTTAGTTCTTGGAATCACTTGCATGTTTCTGTAAGGGAGCCAAGACAACCCCAGCATTCCTGTCTTCACTCTCTGGACTATACAGATTATTTTTTTCTATGTATGCTTGAACTACATCAGGCACTAGGTAACGAATGCTCTGGCCCCTCCGCAGTGCTCTCCTAATCTTGGTGGAGGAAATGTCATTTGTGATCCATTCTTCCACAAGGTGAATGTTATTCTTATGCCTCCACAAAATATCAGATTCATAGACGAATTTCTGAACGCTGTTTCCAGCCCTACTGATGCACACAAGGCCATGATTTTCCACAATTTCAGTGATGTCCTCCAACTTCCACAGATTGGGGATCCCAAAAGATTCCAGCATGTCACTTCCACAAAGCAGTTTAACCTGTGGGACACCTTAAAAAGAAAAATAAGTGAGAAACAGGGCTCGGTTTAGGCCACCAGATTTTAGCTAACTTGAAGGGAATGTTTAATTTCTAGGCTACTTCTCTGTATCTTTGGTTAACATGCGACAATGGAATGAAATTTAAAAACATTCAGAGTATATAGTTTATAATTAGTAGCCTCAATACAGGAGTTTTCTGAAAAAAAAGGTTATGGGAGTCTCTTCGTTCAAAAGGACTGGAAAATAAATTCTAATATGGTCATTTAGCCTTGGGGTGAATCAATCACTGCGAGGATCAAAGTAAAAGAAAATACAGAGAAAATTCCCGAATAGCTAAGTATGAAAGGCTAATGTAATGCTGTTAAAAGTTTATCTGACATTCCACAGAGTTACAGAAGAGGAGCTAGCTTTTACAGGACAGGGTGCAGAGGGGATTATGTAAAAGGAAAGAAAATATGACTGAAAAAACCCCCCACAGACTGTGTGACCTGACTTCAGGGGACTCTCTTCCACACTATGTTTTATAGGGAATCTAGAGAAGCATGCACACAGAAACCACCTTAAAGTAATGGAAGCAAAACTGAGAGTGCTACAGATGTGCAGCTTCCAGTAATGTCACAGGGTGGTAGGAATGTAGTAAAACATGTGTCAACAGAATATGAAAAAACCATGCCTGATGCTGTTGGGTCTTTGAAGACATTTACTTTAAAACACTATCAATTAAACAGTAGTTTGGAAAGGTTCAAGGGAATAAGTCAGGCAGAAGTCAAGATTTGCTAATAAAGAGGATTAAGATGGTCACTACACAAGGCTGTTCAAATTGCTATAAATACATATAATTGTACGTGTTAAGCTAAAGAACTAAAATTAAGATCTAAAAGCAATAAGCAAAATAAACGCTACATAAAATTACAAAGCCATGCTATGTCTGTTGTATGAAGTTTTAAATTACAATTTAAAATGATCCTGTACCCAGCTACATTTGGAATTTCAGGACTTAATCCTGTCCTTTCTTTCTTCAACAATTTATAATATGATCCAAAATTCTGAGCTGCAACTACTGTTTAGCAAAGTTCTGTAGGTAAAATGGATAGCTCAGACCTTTCTCAGTTCAAATTTGTATTATCTTGAGTATTTTTAATATCCTATATATTTTACCCTTACAGTCATCTTGTTACGAAGCCTACTGCTTTATGCTGTGGGATCTAAGGAAATAAACTTATTCGGTGAAATCAGAACCAAGAACTAGCATAAAAACAGTTACTCATCAGCGCAATTCCCTTGAAATAGCAAGTACATTTAAGCATTTAATTTGCAAACAGACTTAACTTTTTATATCTGGACTCTGATTTTTCTTTTTAACAGGATCATGCCTATTTGGTTCCTGTTTCCTCTTCCGTCCTGGCTTTGTTAAAGGTATAGCATTCTGCAGACTATTAGTGGGCTCAGGAGATAAAAGCTTTTGATGATGGTACCTGCAAAACAGATGTATTTTAGGTATTTTAAAGATGTAGGAGAATATAAGGAAAAGTATGGCCTACTAAATAATCTATCACCACTTCCTCCTGCAGTACTTTCACATACAATCCATCTGCGAACTGATCTGCTGGAACAGGGACTTGTGGGAGCTGGGTCATAAGATGGTGAAAGTGCAAAGATTTCAAAGCAACAACTACAAGGTTGGTTTGTTTCTTTTTTAATAAAAATTCATTTTACAAAGGAGAACCTCAGTGAAGTAGCTGTGACAGAAAGAGTAAAAAACGTAAAACTTAAACCAAGATACTCCCTCAGACAATTCTCATGCTAGCCTTTAAGCACACAAATGGGCAGCAGAGCAATCAGAATCAAATGAAGGAAGCTTGTGTAGCATGTGTCTACCCTATTCTAGTCTCTTGTCCTTCCTCATTAATACCTTTTCAGCACAAAAACTGAATAAAGCCTAAGAAACAATATATCTTAAAAACTGTTCACAGGCTCATTTTTTGTATGTTTAGGACTAATGGTGTAATCCTTCATTTACAATGCTCACATAAATAGAACTTCTGAATTCACTGAGTCTATTCATATGATTTGGGGTTAGCCTGCTAAGTATTCTAACTTGTTAGAGCTAACACAATTCCTTATCCTTCTATACATTCTTGAGACTTTTTAGGGTTTGGCTGAAGAATACCTTAAAACTTTTAGTGTTTCCAACCACTCACTCTGGCTGCTTTCCCAGTCATCAACTTCCACCCAGTCTGAGTTTTTTGTAGCTAGTTTTGCCATAGTTACTCGGTGATTCGCACTGATCAGACCTTTCTTCTTATATGCATCACCTACTGGTGAAATTATTCCTTTGATTACTTTGTATTTTCCTGTGGAAAAAAACATATCACACAAGAACATGAAAAGCGGTTGAGCAGATGTTACTTCCACCGTATTGTATTTAAACTATTACATAACCATTACTCAGTGCAATCTCTACGAACACCAGTGCCAGCTCTGATAGTCAGCCCAGTGGAAAAGTACTGTGCACTTCTGCCATTGTGCAAGGCAGCACAGTTAAAGATTTAGTAAGATATATTACAAAGATATATTTCTATAGAGAAAAGCTATAAAACTCATGCTTTAGCTCATTAAAATTAGTAATAAGCAACACATACATGACTTTTCTCTCATGTATTTGACCTACATGATTCTGTATGATACATACACACATACTAACGTCAATATGTAATTAGTATTCCCAAAAATATTTGTCACTGTCAAACAGGCATTCATATACACAAAGTAGTCACCTTAACATTGTGTCTAGTTATCAGAGCTGTTCCAAACAATACAAATTACCATCCTACCTGTTTCATGAAAGTAGTCTCTAGCCAGCTCAAACAGCCTTAGGTGCATGTTGGTAATGGGATTGAAGGACCCGCAGGCCAGCAGTACGACTTCAGTCTTCTTGTCTGGATCTTCCGTAGCCATTCCTCGCAGCTACAGAGCCAAGTGGAGAATGTTGGTGCTAGTTACCAGCCTCTACAAGAAGAGACAAGATGAAAAAGTAGTTATTCTTACTTATTTGTGCTGCCAATAAGCAGATTTCAAGATCAAATTGAACACTGTATTTTTCTTCTATCAACATTTGGCCTGTGATTGTTCATGTGATACTCCATTATCCAGTTTTAAAAAGATTAAAACCACACTTCTAGTTCTTTCTGGTTATCCCTGGATAGAGGTACAATGCAAGGAGCCGAGACAACAGGAGGATAATGTTGCAGAAAGGAGGATAATTCTTCTGTGAGGCTTCAGAAATCAAGGATGTAGAGAAAAGTGAGTGTGCTGGGGAGAAGACATATGTAAAAGACAAGTGAACCCAAATTTGCCTTGCCCATGTATTACCAAAGCAGCTGCGATTCCCTCCTATATGCAAGAGGAAACATCTTTAAAAATTAAATCACTGAAAACAGGCTGCTTGCCTAAAGAGGACAGTGTATTGTCCGCTCTGAAGAAAAGCAGCTCATGCAGAAAAAATTCTTGATTTGCAGGACAAACTTTATTAGAACTTCACAGTCTTTTTAAGATGCCAATGCCAATCAACTGCCAAGAGACATCTGCAGGGAACTTTCTTATAAGTAACTTGCTTACCTCTAGTGCTTACAGGGGGAATAGAACATCCTACGGCAGTTCCCAGTGCTGCTACTCTAAATTGCAGTGAGTCTTTCCAGCAAAATCTATAAAACTAACATTGTATTGTATTAAATTTGGGAGGAGAGGAGGGTTAACATTTCTTTGTTCAGGATTTCTGTATATTTTACATGCTCTTGGTATGTGGGAAGAGAGTACTATGGATTAAATATGAAAACAACGAATCAAGTTTGTGTTGCAGAAAGTAAGTGGTAGGTGTACCAGTGGAACAGATGATAGAATAGTGAATTTTAAAAAGTTTAGCTAAAGCTGCAATTAAATATAATTTTTTTTTCTTTTTAAAAATACAATATCACTGTTCCAATTTTGAACTTCACTTTCAGAAAGCTGCTTAAGGATAGGTGAAAATAAGGAAATCTCATTATTTATCCTTTTCATTTCTCCTCACATGTGCTACATGGATTTTTGCTTCTCAGTGTTCTTTTCTTTCATGAGAATATTCTGGTTTGCCAAAATGGTTTCCCCTAGCCTGGCCCTTAACAAATGAAAACTGGAATATGTTATGGGCCATTCTCCCACTGTTGCTGTTTGTGAGATGTCTGAGACATCTGTGTCGAGCACTGAATAATCTGCCATTGTTTCTACAGCAACATCACTGCCTGGAAAAATACCACAAGGTCACCCTCAGATTTTGTCTCCTTTACAAAGAAACTGAGTGATGTTTGCAGCCCTCACAGTGCTGAGATACCATCACAGCTAAATCTTGTAACAGCTAGTATGTACTAACATCAAATAACCCTTGAATAAAAGGAAGCCTTGCAAAGCTTCACATTTTGCAAGTGTTAGTACTTTTCTGTGCTTTCAAGACCTTCACAAACTTTTAAAATATTCTTTATTACTGTGGAGTAGTTCAGCATTTGAAGGGTTTGGTGTTACTTGGAATGCAGTCTTCGCAGGGGCATCAGCTAGAAGAGTTACTATGGGAACCGGCAAGGAAAGGAGTTAGGCTTGCCTTTGTAATGCATAAAGCCCTACTTTCTAAAGAAAGTGACTCATGCTGCAAATTTGAAAAGGGTTGATTTTCTCCTTTAAAAAAAAAAAGGGGCAAAAGTAATAGAAAATTTTAAGATGAAAATATATAGTGCCTTTTCTGGAGCTAGTCAAATGTCCTTTTTCATGCTGCTAGCTAATTTTACCATCTTCAGAAACAGGCAATTATTGCATCATAAACTCACCTTGTAGAGCTTCATATCTGCATAGAAATTGAGAATATAAATGTAATTTAATAAGTATGCACATACCCCCCCAGTCTCCTAATTTGCATTGACATCCTCTGTCTAACACTTGTTTTCACAGAAAACAGCTGCATGGTTGATGAGGAGAGCGAAGGAAATGACAAAGAGGTATCATCCCACGATTACCTTCACTCTTATGTCATCCTTATAACTAGCACAGCACCGTCAGAGCTGGGACCTGCTTTGTATGAAATGACCTTCACATAGCTCTAACTTTTTGGGGAAAGCTATGCAATTTGCACATCCCGGGAAAGAAAAAGAAGACTAAGTTTCAGTGATGATTAAAGCCCAGCCACTGCCTGAGCTGTATATGGAACTATGCCTATTCTTATTGTATGATAGCATAGGGAGTTCTGATGAATTACGTATAATTTGGCACTGCTCGACACAATTCTAATTATTGCAGTTTGACCGTAAGATCCAAACTAGCAGCCCAGCTCCTGCTATACAGAGGTGAAGGAGATCTGTATGCAGGTGTTTAGTCTCACAAAACTGAGAACAGTCTTAAAATAATGCTATCTTATGCCAAATACTAAATGAAGTATTAGTAAAACCTCTCTACGGAGACTTAAGATGGGGAAACAGAGTAAAATGGCTTTCACGCAGATTTTCCGTAAGTGTAGGACATCCTGGATCATTTTCCCATCTTCAGAAGGAAAAATGAGGCATCCTGTGATGTATTCCTTTAGAAATATGCTCATATATAATCTCATCATGCTTATATATAATCTTACCAATATTTAGCATGTACTACTTGCAGTCCTACTAGTGCTTAGCTGAATTGGACATGTATTTGCCCTAAAAAACATCAAAGTATGCCTACAGTAGGTTTTGGGATGGTTCTGAAAACCAACCTGTTCGCTTCTGTGGATAAGCAAGTAATTGTGAGCACGCTTTGGTCAATCTCATTCATATACTAGAGGTCAATACTTATTAACCATGCTTAGGTAGCTGTAGCGTATAAAACCATTAACCGCTAAGTGTGCGGCGTGCAGGCAGTGCCTGGGAGCTCCGCATGCTGAGCGCTCCAGTTTTGGGTCCGTTTCAGCAACCTCCTCCCCACAGCTGCACGCCGCGCCAGGCCTGCACGCTGCTGCGGCCCCGCACGCGCGGGGCGCAGGATCAGGCCCCAGCCCAGCGAGTTCCCCGCCGCCACAACACCCCCCGCCGGGCCGGGCCGGGCCGCGCCAGGCCTGGCCGCGCCGCCCCGCCCCGCCACCCGCGCTTACCGCCCGGGGCCGCGCCGGCAGCTCCGCGCTGAGGGGCCGCACTGGGCGGGGCGGAGGCGCGCCCTGATTGGCCCAGGCGCGGCGGTGGCGCGTTCTCATTGGCCCAGGCGCGCCGGAAGCGGCGCTTGTGGGACGCGGCCCGCCACCCCTCGGTCCGCGCTGCGCGCCCGCCCGCCGCGGCCTGCCCCAGGTGAGGCGGCGGGGGGCCCGGGCGGGCGGCCCAGGGCGGCGGCCGCGGACCAGGTGGGCGGGGAGGGCGGCCGCCATCGTCTTTCTCTGCGTACGGCTCTGCCCGCAGGAGCGGGTCTGGGCGGACTCGCCTCCGCCAGCTGTGGGTGCGAAGGAGGGAGAGCCGCGCCGGAGCCTGGCCTCGGGGATAGGCAGGCCGGACTCGGCGAGTGCCCAAGGTCCTTCTTCTCGGTTCTTACCTCCCCCCCCCAGCCCTCCCTCCCGCCCGCCCTCTTCTCTCGCACCTTTCCAGCGGGGAGGATGGCGTTTCCTTGTCTGTCTTCCGGCTGCTGGAGCCGTTGACATCAGTGCAGCCCCCCGGCACTCGCTGGTCGAGGGCTGTTGGGCCGGTGCGTGTCCCCAGGATTAGCCCATTGATCGCTGCCGCCGGCTAGCTGTCTACTCCTAATGATACCCGAGGAAGCACGGATTTCCTCTAGTTTTCTACGGCTAATGATTCTATCTAAGGTGTTCGCATGCTTCAGACACCTGCATCCAGGTAGTTGTCTCTTAGATGGTGCCGTTGAAGAGGAGAATCTGTTGTTTCGTATAGCGGGGCCTCAGTGTTTCAGTAATTGCTGCTTGGTTTGAAACTTGTTAGTTTTCACGTGCTGTGGCTGTTTGAGTTATTATCTTGGTGACCCTCCTCTTGCTACAAAGGTTACAATCCTCTAGACACAGCCTAACGTTTTTGTACTTCCCCTGTAAGGATCTCCAAGTGTTTTGATTAGACATTCAGTCATCAAGCTACTGCATAATTTTCTTGATACCTGGAATATTCAAAAATAAACTTTAAGTTGTTGATACTCAACAAAATGTTCTTTCTCCTAGGAGTGTCATGTAACAACTTAAAATTTTCATGTGAAAACAGAAAATGGCTTCAAGAGGAACAACAGAGACCAGTAAACTAAAACAAAACTTGGAAGAGCAGTTGGATAGGTTAATGCAGCAGCTTCAAGATCTGGAGGAATGCAGGTAATAAAAATAGATGCTTTCCTCTTATATGGTAACATGTTTCTTAAGTGGTTGGCAGAAGAAGGTGGTATCTCTCAGGAATCTTGTGGGTTTTTTGTTTTATTTTGTGTTTTGCTGTGGCTTTATATTTTTTCAATTAGGTAGGATGTTTGTGTTAGGTAGTAAAAATTCCTTTAAAAACCCCTTCCTTTTATTAATATGATACTATTTATCATCTTCTTGAGGAAAATGCAGGCAGAAATACTCATTACTGTTTTCTTTGAAACTTTATACTTCAGTGTGACTTTTTTAATAGGTGTTCACAGAATACACAATTTTTATATGGGCTTTTTTTAATAGCAGTTAGCAAATAGCTTTTGTGTCTGTTTTGTCTTATAATTACAGATGTTTGGGTTTGGTTTTTTTGGTTGTTTTTTAGTTTGTCTAATGTGATTTGTTTCATGTGATTTTTCTGTTAGTGTTTTGTGGGCTAATAAAGATTGAGATAGACTGAATTACTACAGAAAAGGCTTTTTTTCTGTTTCAGTACTTGCACTTAAACATCCTGTGTGGTTTTAGATGCTTTCTCTGACTATAACTTGTCCAAGCAGAATATATTTTTTTTTTCAAGAACAATGATAACTGCTAAGGTTTGTAGTGCCATTCTTTGAATGGGGCAAGGTTTAGACAGCAGGATCAGTTATTCCTGAATAACTTGTTGGTTTTTGGGTGAAGAGATGGGCTTCTCAGGTAATTTCATTCACCATAGCTTTGAGCAAGACAATCCCATGCGTAGTTTTGTTGAGATCCAAAATACACTTTTAAATATTGCACCAAGTGTTGAGTATCTCATAGTTGTTGGGGCCTTTTTACTGCAAGTGACATAATACAAACAACACAAGTGCATGGGCAGCTAGGAGGTGGTGCAAACCCAAGGAAAATGCATATGCATTAGCTAAATAACAGCTAAGAGGGCTAGAGCAGAATAATCTGAAGTGATATGAGTGTTTCCATTGCCATCTGAGGAAGCATTCTTCATGATATTCCCTGATCTCCTTTTCTCCATGTTACATCTCAGGTTTAATTCTATGAATTAACATGTCTTATTGGATTCTCTTTAGAGAGGAGCTAGATGCAGATGAGTATGAGGAGACCAAAAAAGAAACTCTAGAACAGCTGAGTGAGATCAATGACTCCCTGAAGAAGATTATGTCTGGAGACATGACTTTGGTGGATGAGCTCAGCGGGATGCAACTGGTAAGGAGAATGTGTTACTAAAAATAGTTCAGGTTCTGCCTGGACTCAATGTAACAGTAAATAGATACAAGTGGTTCGTTATAAATTTTGGATGGGCATGTGTGAAAGCTAGATCTATGTATTTAATGTTTTTATTATTTAATATATGTATACCTATAAAAAATTTCATTAGGCCTCTTCATTTTAAAAGGAAAAAATAAATGTTGAAGAATTAAAACCATAACACTTTCCAAAAAAAAATTTCAGGGAAATTGCAGGGAGTAAACATATCTTAAATATTAAAAAAGAATATAAAATAATACAAATTAATAGAAAGAGTATGAGGGACAATCCAGGACACTATGTATCATGAGAAATAAAGCTCATGCTGTGTTAGAAAGCATAAAGTTAGCATTTTCTGTGCTTTATTGCTGATTTATTTTCAGATTCATACTAGTCCAGATGAAAAGGCTGTAGGAGCGACTGTGTAACCTTTAAGTTCTTTTAGTAAATTGGCCTTATTTTATGCTGACTTCCAAACTTTTAATCTATTTTCTCTCTTTTCAAATGTTTAATTAGAGCATGATTTGTTCTGAGTCCTATGTTTTAGGGTTTTGTTTCCAGAGAGATCATGATTTGTCCAAACATAACTGTGGTGAGATTTAATCATAATAGTTTTGATACTCCACAGAGGATTTTGAATAACAGTAGCAGACTTACCTCATCATTTATGTTGTGGTTACCCTTAGAAGAGCTGTAATTGTCAGTGCGAGCATAAAAACTGCTAAAGATAGCATAGCACATCCACATCTGCTAATATCAGGAAGATGTTGGAAATTATTAGAAATTAAGACCTGGACTGTAATGAGAAGTTTCACAGCTCTATCTCAGTGTAATTGTACTAATTAGTGGATTTTTCAAGCCCTGCATAAAGGTTACGTATTAATTTCATCTCACTTCTATCAGTATCAAATGATGCAGAGGATACTCATGATGCTTTCCAGCCTTCATTAATCTTGTCATGCAGCTATTGACTGCTCTTAGTTCTGGTCATTCTTGCCCTTTTCCTTGTAGGCAATACAAGCAGCCATCAGCCAAGCATTTAAAACTCCAGAAGTAATTAGAATGTTTGCGAAGAAACAACCAAGGCAATTGAGGACAAAGCTGGCAGAGGTGAAAGTTTCTGTTTTACTGTAAAAACTGTTTATTTGAGCTAGACTGATTTAAATATGTAATGATTGCAAGGAGAGCACCAAGTGTGTTAGAAAGCTTGGTGGCAGCATCATATGGAGATAGAAAAGTTCTCTTTCAGAATTTGTTCAGTTTTAAATGTTTACTGAGGTAATGGGGACAACAATGTGTATTTCTTGAAATGTCTTCTATCCTGCTGCTTCAAAGCAAAGATGTAATTAACAGGTAGTGAACTGAGTGTAACTGCAGATAAAAAAATCTGAAGAGTATGAATCTGTAATTATACTGAGGGGTCTGGAGAGTGCACTCGATCTAGGCTGAACTTGAGATCCAGATAAAGTGAAATTAAATATGACTCCCTCATGTATCAGTGATAAATGAATCCATAATTTTGGATGAATAGCAGTCTTTGATTAAAAGAGATTCAGGTTTGGAGAAATCAAGAATGCTAAGGTTAGGTGCAAAGAGAATTGGCAGAATGTTCAGAAAAACTTCATAGCCATCTTTTAAATTACAGGTAGCTCTGTCCCTTACTTCTGTGGGTACCATGCTTACTGATGATACTTTTAGGCTGTTGCATTTCTCATGCTGTTGTGTTGAGTGAGACTAATGGGAAACTTACAGGTTTTGACTTGCTTTCCTGCCTGGTATGCAGATGGACCGAGACTTAATGGTTGGGAAGTTGGGACGAGACCTGTACACACAACAGAAAGTGGAAATCCTGACTGCCCTCAGGAAGCTTGGTGAGAAGGTAAGGTGTTGGTATGATAGGTGAGTAGTGATTTCTGTCTGTCTATTGAAGAGGAATTTGAAATCATTAAAATAAGAAATTACAACTTCTGTTTATGAGCAAATGATAAAATGCAGCTTGCTTTTGTGGTACATAAATGTCTTTCCATTTCAATGTTAAGCTTTCTGAAGCACTCACTACTGAACATATATCAAATAGTATTGTACATTTATATAAGGCTGTTTCTACTTTAAAATGTTTTTTTTTGGTGGGTCATATGAATGAATCGCATATAAGCTGGTACAAGTTGATGGTATTTATAAAAGTTACGAAACAAGTCTTTTACTGGCTAACTACCGCCTGGTAGGAACTCTCCAAGACTTTTGACATACATTGAGCTTTACTAACTTTTATATTGGTAATAATACCTACCTCTTGATGTAAGATAAATAAATTGGAGAGATGAGCGATAAACTGTTTCCCCAATGGGTACACCAGTTGCAGAAGAATCCCTGGTTTTTGCCACTAGAGGGAGGAAGAGAAGTTGTTACGTCGTTTTGTTGACGGCAGATGAAGAAAATGGGTCGCTGTGTATCTCTGTACTTCAACTTTCTTAGGAAATGAGGGAATGTAATGGAAAAGATCAAGTGCAGTACTTAAAGGAGCTGCATTCCAAGTAGATGATATTAGAAAATGCTTTCCCTCAGAATATTTTTTTTGCTTGACTGTCAGAGAAAAAAATGTTCTGGAAATTGGTTAAAAGGCTAGTTAAGCTTGTGAACTGAATGCATGAAGATATCTAATCCTCCTGGCATGAGTTCCTTGGATCACTTCAGACAAGCCACTTCACCACATCTTGACATAACCTCTTGGTCTTTCAAAACGATCAGTAACCTACTTCACAAAGGACTTGCTAGGATAGTAGTTCCACATCTGTTCTGAATGTGAAAAATGATGGTAAATATTACATGCTTGTCTGCACAATACTGTAAAACGTTAAGTAGTTAGAAGCTTGCTTACAGAGCGCAGCAAAGGCAGGTAATTAATACTTTTTCCTTCGTTCCAACATAATTCTGAATGCCTGTACCTGATCTTTATATTTTTAATAAACTAACGCAAACACTGTGGACAGTTTGACACACTTATGCTTTGCTTTAATAAGGATCTATATCCGAGGCTACTTAAATGAGTGAGTTTTAACTTAGAATATCTGAACCTTCCAAATGTAGGTTACTACTTCATTATTGTAAATATTTTATGGGCATCTGTCACAAGGCATCAGAGCACATACATAAAAGCAAAATATACATGTGCAAATGTCACTTTAAAGGAAGAGAACCATTTCTAGGTCACTGAGTCTTAACATGGTCAAACCTGGTAGTGACTGCATATTTTTGCTTTCTGCAGTAGACAGTACGAAGCGAGCTTAGATCTTAGCTCATCACTACATTCACCACATGACAAAAAAGTAATTGACATCCTTTGTACAGTTTTGATACAGAGGTACTGTGTGACATTTTCATCAAAAGTTACCACTGAAGGTCAGCTTGAAACAGTGGTGCATGTGGAGGCACATCTGATGTTGCATATGCTGTCCTTCCTGGGCTGACAGGCACCGTTGAGAAAAAATTCAGTGATAGGGGGAGTAGCTTGCACTTCTACTTTGGCTTTTAATGCGTTGGATAACACCGCTGCTTAAAAACTGCGAATTGACGATTGCTGTAAGCTGTCATGGTTCATGTATATGCCCATGTAGGTGGTGGGAATTACAGTGGTGGGAATATGCACAGTTAAGGTACCAAGTTCGCAGTTGTGGCCTTTTTTTGATTTAGCTCACTCCAGATGATGAGATGTTCTTGTCAGCAAATGCTGGTACAGCTCTGAGCCAATTTGAGAGAGTCTCCACTGACCTTGGTAAGTTTTCATTCTCATTACTTCCAATTCCTTTGCCTCATTGAACACTGATAAATAGAAATACCTGTGATGTCCCCTAAGAAAGAGAAAATACAAACAAAAGATTCATGCCATTAAATTTTGATGTACGTTTTTCTGTTGTATTAACAATGAAACTCTGATACATTACTTTTTCTTCATGGACAGTGTATCAAATCCAGTGCCAAATGGCCATAAAATGCCAAGTGTTGCCTGTAATGCTGAGGGCTTGAATGGTCTGTCTCAAGCAGAGATACTGCTCTTACAGTTAAACACAGAGCTTTTTTGCGTTAATAACTCTCTTCAGGAGAGCCCTTTTGTCTGCTTGATGCAGAGAACTTGGCAATTATTGGTACACTGTCAACAAACAGCTATAAAGCTGAGTTCTTGCCACAACTGTCACGACTAATCATATTGACAAGACCAAAAGTTCAGTTATAATATGCATTAAATAAGCACAACAGTTCATTCTAGCATTACTGTTAAAACTGTGAAATGGCAGGAACGTGCCAGACTAGGTCAAGGTACAAATAAACTGTCTCTGTGACCGGCCTTTCAGTACTCCTCTTCCTGAGAGTGTGAGCAAGGTGTGAACCCTTTTGTTCAAAAAGAGCCTTTGTTAGAAGCTTTCTGTGTGTGCTGGGTTGACCTTGGCTGGCCACCAGGTGCCCACCAAGCCGCTCTCTCATTCTCCCCCTCAGCAGGACAGGGGGAGAAAATAAAATTAAAAAGTCAGGGGTTGAGATAGAGGAAGTTTAATAAAGAAAAGCAAAGGCTGTGCACAGAAGCAGAGGAAAATGAGATGTATTCTTTACTTCCATCAGCAGGCAGTGTCCAGCCACTTCCTGGAAAGTAGGGCCTCAGTACGTGTAGCAGTTCCGTCGGAAGATGAATGCCTTAGTAGCAAATTCCTCACCTCCTCCTTTCTCCTGGCTTTTATTGCTGAGCGTGGTGTTGTGCAGTATGGACTGTCCCTCTGGTCAGTTCGGGTCAGCTGTCCTGGCTGTGTCCCCTCCCAGCCTCTTGCCCACCCCAAGCCTACAGGCCTGTGGGGGTGAGACGGCCTGATGCTGTGGCAACACTGCACACCAAAACATCCCTGTGTTATCAACACCATTCTAGCTACAAATAAAAGCACAGCACTATGAGAGCTGCTGTGGGGAAAGTTAACTCCATCCCAGCCAGACTCAGTACAACATGGCTGGTTTCAGACCTGTCAAGCCAGTATATGTCTCTCTTTTTTTTTTTAATATAAATTAGCTCACGTGTTCTAGTTTTCAAAATATAGGTTTGATTTCTTTTGATCTCAAATGTTATGCTTGATTTAAATTGTATATAAGGAAATTCACAATTTCTACTAATACTTACTGAAAATATTTTTTCCTTTCACAGGATCAGGAGACAAAGTCTTTGCTCTAGCAAGTTTTGAAGTAGAAAAGGCAAAACAATGAAGAGGTGCGTGAGGCTTGTGTCTCTCCAGTTATCAGCTGCATTGGACTTCTGTCATACTGCGTTTGTTTTTTCTATTTTTAATATGTTCAAAAAAAAACCCAAAAAAAAAAAAAATCCAAACCGTAAACCTCTTGGGTTCTTAACCAGAAGATATGAAGTAAACAGCCTTAAGTGCACTTTGGAACCTTGGTGTCTGTACCCCTTAGTAATATAAGCTCTGAGGCTGAACACTAAGTGGTACTCTAAAAACAAAAGCATGGTATGACTGTCTTTGGAAAGAATCAGCTACTTTGAACTTTTCTGAATGTGTATTTCTCTAACTATTAAACATAATCTTTTCGCATGTGGCTGTAGCAAGCAGATCTTTTTCAGGAGCAGTCCTAATGAGCGAGTGTTTTCTTGGGTGATTCTTCACGTTGCTCTCAAGTTGTCCTAATTTTTGTCTGGACTCCCTACTAAGTAGTTTGTACTAGGAATGCATTGAAGCTTTGAAAAATTGACATAGTTTATTTGAAATGCCATCTTTCTACAAACTGTTTGCAGAAGAACCAAAATGAGACTGTACGCTGATCGTTGGCCCTCCGCTGCTTGTTTGCTGTGCAGATGAATGAGTGCCATTGTGTCCCAGCCTTGACTGACAAACAATGGAAGCCCTGTAGGGAGGCTTCTGCAGTCATCTAACCTTGCATATTGAAATGACAGGGAATTGCTAGGAAATGGCAATGAGAAGCCCTTTCTGTGACCTTTTGCTTTAGCTCTGGGTGTATAACTACATGATACCGTTATTTCCCAGTATTTCTGAAATGGCATGAAATAGCTTGCAAGTAGAAACAAGTTTGAAAAGGGGGAGAAAGCTCTGCTTACGTGATCAGTGCAAGTGTTGCTTGGTCTATTTATCAGATGGTGGTGCTGTGGAGAGGGGAGGGTCTGTGCCTCCACACAGAAGTTAGAATCCTGAATAATCTCAGGGTGTTAAGAGGATTTAAAATCTTATATTGTTGAATTTTTAGCTTTGAGTGTGGAGAAACTACTTGGGACTCCAGATGTGCATTTGACTTCCTGATAAACTATTTTTTTTTGTAAAATCAGTATTGGGGATCTTGTTCTTAAAGTACTGGCTGCTTCACACTTTAATTCAGTACTTGGTAGCATTTTGTCTGAGCTGAGCCTGTATTTCACTGCAAATTTTTTCAGCTTCAGAAATGTGCATTTCAGATCTGCTCTACCCTTGGTATATATTCAGGTGCTAATCTGATGATATTGCAACAGGAAGAAAAAAAGGGCATTTCTTAATTGAATTTCATACCCATTCCCTTTATTTTACCACTAGCTAGAGAAAAGTATACAGCTTCTAGCTGTAGGGAAAAAAAAGGCAAAACCCCCATAATTTAATGAAAAAAAAAAAGTAATTTCCCTATTTCTGTGCAAAAAGAGTTCAAACGTTAGACAGTTTTGGGTCCTTTGGACTACATGTTTTAACAGGGAGTTAGCACTTCCTTTCTTTGGAGAGCTTCAGAAGTGGAGGAAGCATTACGAAATCTCGTTGGCAAAAGGAGCATTTGGCTGCGAGTGTGTTGATGTGCTATTATTATCTGGCACCCCTCAGAGAAAGTGTGACTTGCCAGTCACAGATACAGTCAGTTCTCCTTCCCATAAGGTGGGGCAGAAATGTATCAAGAGAAGAAAGCTACCATTTTGCTGCTTAAACTCCACAAATTATCTGTTTTTTCTAAGTGATAAATTTATTTTTCCTTAAATGAGAGCAAAGTGCAATAACCAAATGCCACAGTGCTTTATGCTAACTCTCCAGCAAATGACATTAAAAAGAGGTTAAGCAGAGATCTCTACCTGTATTGCTAAGGTGATAGGTGTATCTTCAGGACAAACAGATTTTGTGCTGGTTTTAGTGACAGGGTATTTTTTTGACAATGTGTCTTACTTAAGTTTTAGGCATGTTTCTGAACTGATGTGTAAAATGTGGTATCTGCCATCACAGTAAGTCTGTTGCTGGAAAGAAAAGGATGGTGATAATACAGGAAAGATCAGAATAATTCCTAGGAAAAAGGTGATCCTGTTTCCATCTTGTTAGTGCTTTGAATTATAAAAATTAAGAAATATGTGTGCTAAAAGGATGATATTGAATTCTTTTCGAATTAGTAATGGTTTATAAACCAACCTTTAGACCGAAATGTTGGCTAGATTCAGTTCCAGTTCATGGTGGCATGGCTAGTTCTGGCAACAGTGGGGTTGGACCTGCATTTGTCAGCAGAGAAGGTGACCCAGTGTTTTGAGGAATCCTGTATTTAATGGAGTAGAACACCTATGTTTTATCTATCATATCTATATCTTGGGCTTTTATAGCTAGACTTGAGCTTCAGTGAGAACTGCTATTAAACTGAGTGGAGTGGAAGTAGTCTTAAATTTGGATGGCCGATTGCAACATTAATCTGTGTCACATAGTAGTCACAGACTAAGTGAGTATAAACAGAAAATTGGCATGATCAGTCATAATTTAGATTGCACTTACAGGGCATAAATACCCTGTAAATAAGTAAGCTCATCTAATTGTAAACTAGGGCTGGAGTAGAGTAAACCAGAAAATGTGGTTTTTAGAATGTATTTTGCTTTAATAGCTATCCTTTTGAAATCTATCTAGTATTTTAGAAATGAAAGGATACACAGTATAGACAGCATAATTTACGTCTTTCACTGATGGAACTTTTCTCTCCTTTTTTTAAGAAGCTTTTATTTAGATGGGGTCTTTTGTCCATTATATCACAAGTATTTTCCTGTCTGGGGCAGTATTATGTTCACTGACAAAGGCTGCAGCTTTATAGCTGAGAGCAGCTTATTAAAAGGCGTTATTAGACAGTCTAAAATTACTGAAAACAAAACAGTCTGTGGGGACTGTAGCTGCCTTCTTTTCCTTTCTGCTCATTACTGGTGCTAAGTAACTCTTCTCCCTCCACACCCCCCAACCTGCTTGCAGTATTAGTATGTAAATTAAATCTCTCAGCACTCCCACAGATCACAGTAAGTTTACAGTACAGTGATATGGAAATCTTTTTCCTTGTAGTTTGAGAGGTGTAGGTTTCCAGGAGAAACTTTTTTTACTGATTTGCAAATATTTCAGGATTTTTTTTCAAAGTTTCTGTACTGCAGGCAGTTGTAAAATTTCTATTAAATTGATCGTTGACTGAATATCTTCTTAACGTTGTGCTGCTTCTGCTCTTGAAAAGATATCTCGTGACTTAGGTGGACAAAGATGAGACTGAGATCAGTGACCAATATTATTGCACAATTCGGCATGCCAGGCCAGACTTCCCTTCTCAAAACTTGTGAAGGGTCAGAAAGCCTAGCTCTAACCCAGAGGCTGGGTATGTCCTGCAGAATGCCCTGACTATAAGCGTAGTTTAACAAGGAAGCTGTTGCCAGGGTGAAGCTATTCATATGTTGACCCTAGCAAATAGTTATTTAAGGAACCTACTTGAAGTGGTTAGATTAATTTCAGAGGCATAGTAAGTTAATTGATGTCTGCACTAAATATTTTGCAAATAATCCTGGGACGTACCTCCACTAGCATCTTAAATGTTTCTGCAGGGGCTGGAAAGAAGTCCATAATCTATTTATTATAATAATCATTTGCTCAAATAAAAACTGGTAACAAAAGAACAACTCTTAAATGGAAGCATGGTTTTGTTGTTTAACGTACAAGCTTGTGATGTTTGAGTTCCAGCCCTGGTTCAGCATTAGACCCAAGCAGATCACTTATTCTCTACACATCTTTCTCTCCTGGAGTAAAATACAGATTATGATACTTAGAATATCGAATGCTATGAAGTTGTTACTGATCATACGTTGCTTTGAAGATTAAAAGTGCTTTGTTTTTTGTTTATCATTTTACTTTTGAAATAAGAATTGTAAAGTACAGTAGCTTTAAACACATCTGCAAAGTTGCCCAGAGTTCTTTTTTGGCTGTATATAACCTCCCTTTTTTAATCTTCTTTCTCTATAGGGTGAATCTAGTGATTGCACTGATCTAAAAGAAAAAGTGTTAGAAAATTGAAGCTTCAAATGCTCTGTCTCTCTTTCTTCTGTCTTTCTCTCCTTGTATTATTTCCCTTCTTTGATCTTGAATGGAAAAGTAGCAAGTTACCTTTGTCTTAAAGGAAAAATGCAAGATTTCTTAAGAGATTCCTTAGTTCATCATGTTACCTTGCCTGTTAAATTAATTTTGATACAGAATTCTGTATTAATGATTCCCTATGGACCAGGCATTTAAGGCTGTATTATTAAGTGGCTGAAATGGTAGGCAAATTAAAATACAGCCATTTGGTTTTGTTTCAGGTATGGCCATTCCCTTCCTTTATAAGGCCAAATATAACTTTTACATTTTGAAGGAGTAAAAGCCAGCCTGCAGGCATCTTTTAGTTTCCCCACTTCCATCATTTTTCAGTTATCCTCACTGAGTTCTGGGGAAGTCTTTTCTATTAGGGAAGTAAACTCTTATTTCAATTCTGCTTAGCTACCCATGAGAGAGGAATAGGAGTGCTCATATTGGAGTTTTTCTTCAGGAGTCATGGAAAATGTGACACCTTGTCTTGCTATGAGGTTGTAGGGTTTTAAACTTTAATGGGGTTTTACTCATGTGAGGGAGAAGGGAGAATTATTGGACTTTATGTTGCCTGAGATTTCTTTCCCCTAACTTTTAAACATCCAAGCTTCCCTCCTCAGTCAAGTGGGAGCTGCTGATGTTCAGAGCACTTGAAAAGGTGGCCTAAAGTATCTGACGTTGTCTGACAGGATAAATAAAAACATTTCAGAATAAGTAGTCTCTAAAATAAGGTTTTAAGAGAGGAAATACAGACACAATGTTAGTGGGCATAACTATATGTAAGGCATTGCTGTGTCATGCACTGAATATCTACTGTAATTTAACACACTACTGTGTAAATGATTTATTTAATAGCAGATTTCTTTTTAAAACAACTTCTAATCATGGACATCTCTTCTTATCTTGCTATCATAATAGTTTGTTGCTTGATAATGTTTAGGATTGTGTTTTCAACATGCCTCCAAAAATGGGTTGGTAATAATGGCAGATGTACTGAAAGCCATCAGGCAGAACCACCTGCAAATCCTGTGGAGAGAAGTGTTAATGTCTGGGTAAATAGCTTTTCTTTTGATTGTGGGGTTAATGTCCTTGTAAGTTGGAAGTAGAAACTAAGTTCTGTAACGTCCTAAAAGTGTGCTTTGCAACTTTGTAAATACCAAATTTAATCTGGGAACGCTTCTGGTTTTGAATAAAATACGCAGCTGAGAAGGTTTCTTACTATACAAACTAAGTCTGGATTAACAAAAAAAAGATTGTCATAGCCTTTTTTACACTAAAGGGTTTTTTTGTCCATCTGTCTAAAACATCTCTGCATACCTCCTCACTGCACATTCTGTAGAAACATTAACTATTGTAGCTGAGGCAGCCAAACTATTTCTTTAAATTTCTAGTATACTCTCTCTAATCTATGCAAGTTGTGCTCACCACTAGTCACAAATTTCAACTGACTGTTATGACCCTGCATTTATTATAGTGGCTCAAGTATGCAAAGAGTTGATGCGTTGAACTGCATTTAATTTTCAGGAAACACTGTATTGTTTCTGCATCAGAGCATGATTTTGATAGATTGGAATTGTCAGACTAAGTCTGAAATATAAAAGATGACCAAATGAAAACAGGTTCCAAACTAAAAACAATTCCCTCACTGGGTACCATACACATCTTGGAGAGAAACAGAGTTTGTATTATTGTTGCATGTGGTTAAATCAGATGGATAATGAAAGCAGGGCTTGTGCGTACAGATGCTGCTGGAAGCCCTTAATGAGAGGGAGATGCCAACAAATACAGAGGGACTTGGAGGGTGGAAGCAGCTGTACTGTGAAGCAATCCTAAATGAATTTCAGAGCTGATTAAGAAAGAATTGGAGATCAGAGAAGGACAGAGTGAATTGAGAGAATTTTTCAAAGTCAAGCAGGGATTCAGAGAAGGTTTCATGAAGTTTTGGCTTGCTGGAGTGAACAGCAGCCTCATTAAACAGAAGAGATTAGAAGCTATTGAAAAATCAATCTGTTAGATTTTTATAAAATAATATTCAATCTTTATACAATACTTGTAAAAATGTTAGAATGACTTAACCTTTTTGATAATTCAAGTTCCTAACATTCCCCTGCTGATGATAAGTTGTATTCTTCCCATTTTGTGGCTGAAGCATGTAGCGTGATGATAGGTTTGCTAAATGCAGTGCACTTGTATCTTCAGTTTACTTTGTGGAAGCCTGTGCATTCCCATGAGACAAGAACAATATTCTACTAAATCTTTTGCGGAACTAGGAGTTGAGGTCTCTTGAGCATCCATCATGTCTTAGGATGATACAAGTGACTACCATAATGGCAAGATGTCACCTTGCTTGTTAGCTAACCACTTCAGTAATCTTGATGGTAACAGACTAAGGTGGGACAGAAGCTGATTTAGACTCAGTGTTTCAAGAAAATACATCTAAAATTCTCCAAAGGTAGAGGAAGCATTACAGTATCTCTCTCTCTGCTAAAACCCTTTCTGAATAAGAGCAGGATGTTAAACTGATGCTATGTAAGATTGCATTACACTGTTGTACAGTCAGCCAGCTAAATTAGAATAGGAAGGCTAGACAATACTTAGTCATAAAATGGTGTTTTGCCCATGATGTTATCAGTAAGAAAATTCATACTATTGCAAAGATGCAAATGATGGCTTAATTATATGCTCCTACTAGCATAAGATGCTTTTAGATCTTTCCCTCAGACTCATGTACTGTGCTAATTAACTGTAATCCAACTGGAGGATCCCAGAGCAGTGCTTCTGCATATTTTTTTCAGCTTATGCTGGAGCTCTTATGTTCTTTTCTTAAATAATTAATAATCATTACTGCCTGCTGTGCTGTGGGTATGTGCTAGTGATCTCAGATCCCAGCATATTTGCACCATTCCTGTTCCTGTCAGCAGCTTGGTTTTGCTCTTTGCATAGGCTTTCATGTTAAGACCTTCATTAACTGGCAGTGGGGTATGGATTTCAGTGGCACTGGGCTTTGATGTCATTAGGCAGCAAGCTGTTAAAGGAAGTACCACCTATTTCATTACTGTGACTATTTTTAAGCAATTAAGTTAAATACCGAGTAGAAAACAGATGCTTTTTACTAAATAACTTTTAGTACACAGAAGATTTTTATCTTCAGGAATTTTACACTTGCCTTGCTGACCCCACCAGTGGATGTTATAGGTAAACAGCATTCCTCCTAAGCCAAGTGTGAATAATAACCAGAATGCAGATTAGTGATGGAGCAGGGGTGATGGACCTTGATGGTTTCTCTCTTATTATTCTTTAATTAATTTCTATGTTCACTGTGGTTTTACTCTGCTTCCATCGATCTGGGGGAAGGATTGCTGTGTTTTTGAGTGCTGGAATGACCAAACAGCCATTCTAGTTGCAGGTTCTCAGACGATGCCATTTTCTCTATCGGCTGAACCAGCTTGCGTTAAGCTGTACTGAATTTTGCGGTGTCTTTTAACTTTCTTAGCATGGTAGTATTGAGAAGCGGTCACGTAACCTGTTTTAACACCGATGGGATTTATCTAACACGGCGCTCCCGGAGCAGTCGTGCTGCCCAGCCTCGCCCCGCCGAAGAGGACAGCTGGAGGGGAAGCGTCAGCTCCCGGAGCCGCTCGGCCCCGCCGAATTCCGGAGTCTGAGGCGAGGATGTTTCCCAAGGTACGCACATGGCTCACGCCCGAACGGGGCAGCCTGCGCGTCTGCTGCCGGCGCCCGAAGGGCCACCTCTCCCGAGGGAGCCGCCCGGGGGGCCGGTAGCCATGGGGGGTGTCGGTGTGCTGCTTGGCCGCCGCCGGTCGCCCGTGCTGAGAGGGGAAGGGCGGCGTCGCTCCTCGCCGGGGCTCTCGCGTGGGCGCGGCGCGCCTCGGCCCTGCCCGCTCCTGCCTGCGGGCGGCGCGGAGGCCCCGCCCCTTCCCCGCCGCGCCCCGCCCCTCGGCGGCCGCGCCCCGCCCCTTCCTCCCGGCCGGCTGGCGGGTGGTGCCTGCGGCTCCGCCGCTGCCCTGGGCGCCGGGACGCGGCGGGTCCCTCCCCCGGAGCCGCCCAGGCACCGCCCTCCCTCCTCCTCCTCCTCCTCCCTCCCGCCCTGGGCCGCCGCGGTGAGTCACGACGGAGGAGGCGGCCGCTCCGCTCCCCTCGGCTCGGCTGGACTCGCCCGCCCGCCCGCGCTGAGCGCTCCCGCCCGCCCGCCCGGTGCCTCCGGACCGCCGGGGCCGGCCCGGCCCCGCACCCAGGTGAGCGCGGCTGCCCTTTGTGCGCGGCGCCCGGCCCTGAACAAAGGCGCTCGCCCGGGCCGGGGCGCCGCTCCGCCGGGCCTCCGCGCCTCCCCTCCGCCGCCCCGCCGGGGCCGGCTCCCGCGCCCCCTTCCCCGGCCCGGGGCCGCGGCCTCTGACCTCCCCCGGGGCCCGGCGGCGCCGGCCGAGCGGTCGCGGACGCTGGCAGGCCGTGGCCCCGCGGCACAGGTACGGGAGGTGCCTTTTTAATTTTCTGGCATCATCTCTTACGTCATGTGGCACCCTGTTTCACGGCGGCGGGGTCCCACCCCAGCAATGGCTGCATTTTTGTGGCAGGTGAAGTCATTCCCATGTAAAGCCGCTTAAGGTGCGCTGGAGCCGTCGGGAGGGCAGGTGTCACGTCCGCAGGTAATAAAACACAAAATCTGGACGGCCCGGCTCGGGGCAGCCCCCGTTTTGTCTTAGAAAAAGAGAGCGATGCTGCACGGCGTCCCGGCCCTCGCCGTGAAACGCCGGCAGCTGGCGTGGGAAAAACGCTTCTCGGCCAGTGTGTGATGGAGGGCTTCACCTGGAGGGAGTTCCTGCCTTGGCTAAAGATTGTGCTCCTAGAGCATCTGAAGCAGCACTCCGTAACTTTCAGTTTAGCGTAAAGATGGACAGGATTTGGTGGCACACAATAGTTCTGTATCTCTTGGAAAGATAGTTGAGGGAGGAACAGCATCATTTTCCACATCAGAACACATTAGTACTGCAGAAAGCAGATGAGAGATGATACTAGTTTCTGCTTAACATCCAGATGTGCTTCATCAGAGTACATTTGACTTTCAGACTTGCATTTGCTTTCTCTTCAAGAATATTTTGCTCTGTTGTACATCATCTTTTATTTGAATGTTCCTCATCTTGGCACACTGAACAAAATAAGCTTTGATGCTCTGCAAGATGAGAGCAAGACATTCTGCAGATGTAGCGGTTTGAAAAAAACCAAACCAAACACTAAACTCCAAAAAACAACAGGCATTGGAGGCAAGTTAGGTATGCCTGTTCAGTTTTCTGATCTGAGCTGGCTGCAGTGTGGTGATAGGCATGTCTGTTGAGTGTTTTAAGAACATAATTTTTTAATACATTTACAAAATCAAAATTTTATATTGAGTTTTTGTTGACCACTGAACTTGCAAGGTCTCAACTTTTCTTGCCCTTGCTATTTCTGGAGCTCATGTATGATGTGAAATAGCCTGCTGAAGGAGAAACATTATATAAATGTACTTCAGGGGGTTTATTTTCAAAGTACAGGTATTCAAGGTGAGGGGGTATATAGAAAGCTACATATTAATACTTTTTTTAATGCAGGCTTATTTATCTAAAAGCTTCTGTTTGCCTTGATAAACAGAATCAGCTGGAAAATGGTGGCAGGTGTACTTCACATACATTGGAGCTGCTTCACTTTGCCATTAGCTGAAAGAGCATCATCTCTTTTATTGTATCTCTGGCATCTCGGTAGAAACTGGCAGCTTCTTCAGTTTAATATTGAGTTGTTGGTAAATGGATTTGCATGCTCTCTTAGTTCATGTGGTGCATCGTAATAGTGTAAATCTGTAAGGAAGCACATAGGATAGAACAGATGTGAGAGCAAAGGCCATTTTGAACAAGTTAACTGAAAATTGGTTGGCTGAAATTTTATGGCTTACCCAAAATTGCTTCAAGGCAATAGTTCTCTTTTAGTTCATTTTAAGCATTGCAACAGAAGTTATGGAAAGTTATATAGGGCATGGAAGTTCTTTCAGGATTCCTTTTGACATCCAAGTGGGAAGATACTGACATCCTCACCAGGAAAATCATCCCCTAGCCTGATCGGAGTCATTGTAATAAATACATATCAGATACAGCACAGTTGTCACTTGCCAGAATGCCTGTTTGCAGGTGTGCCTAGGAGCTGTGTACTGCACGAGCAGCGGAGGTGTGTGGGGAAAGAGAGCTGTTTGCTCACCGTCCCAAGTGAAGCTTCTGTCGCTTAACAAGAATTGGTTAATACTCATACGTATCTCGCTAGATATATAACATAATAACGTCAAGTATTGGGGCTGCGCAGAAGGCAAGTTCTGAATCCCAATTTTATGGAAACCTGTATCAATTTCTGCTCTCTTCCATCCTCTGCCATTTCCCTCCTTCCCCCATCCAGAGTTTGAGTACTTCACTTTGCAAGAGGAGAGGGAGTTTTCCAAAACCATTTGTGTTATTTTCCAAACAAAACCAAAAGTGAACTGAAACAAACCCTAAATTTTGTAATTGCAAACATTGACTATGATAAATATCTATTACTGAAAATTAAAAGTCATCGTGCAGTTGCATACAGGCGAGTGAAGCTAACAGGCAAGTAACGCCAACATCTGAATGTGTTTGATACGGGGAAACTAATGGTAAAGATCGATGCTTTGCCTAGGAAACCATTTGTGTGAAATCGATCTATTTGTATTAGTTTAATAGGAGTTTTTTCCTCTCCTGAATGTTTGTCATCTGTAACTAACATAAACATTTATGATTTTTTAGTAAGTATTTAAATTCCTAAGTTTGTTGTTGACTACAAAGCATCCCTCCTGAGCATCTGACCTAGTTTTAAGCTTCAAAAATGCACCCAAGTGCTGTGCATACAGAGAGGCAATAGGCTTTTGGAGGCTGCTGTTGAATTCGCTTGGAGAAACTTCCAGTAGAGTTTGTTCAAAAAAAAAAAAAAAGAAGGATTGGGTATCTTCAGAAATATTTCTATACATGCAGATACAAAAACATATTTCTTTTTATTGCAAGCTGTCATCAGATTGGATTTCCTGCTGAAATGCAACAAGGACAGTAGCAGCTGTTACAGCTATACTGCAGAAGCGACTGAACCTGATGTTAATGTTTCTAATTGGAAAAATTGTAATCCTAATAAATATGCCAAATGTTTATATTCTGGGAGTTGCAGTAAGTGTTACAGCTAGAAAGTGGTTATAAATCCATTTTCAGATAGAGTAAATTACTTTTTCTATCTTTCCAAATATGTTAATACTCATGATGGTAAAGGTGATTGATCATGTTCTTTATTTAAACTATCTATGTGGTACTTCTGGAATGGTAAGGTGGGATATTCAGCCAAAAATAAACCTTGATTTGTAATAAGAAAGATGTCAAAAATCATAATGTTTAATAGTTTTATTTGAGCCCTCTTTAATAAAGCACTTAGTCCTGTATGTTTTTCCAATAGACTACCTGAAATCCAACATATCTTGTAAGATTGTAAGTATACATATATAAGTATTTTTTGATGTTTGTGTCTTTTGTGTTAAATCCTATAAGCAGAAACCATACATAATTCATATTTATAATGCATTAAAAAAATTCTCTTACAATGACTCTGTATCACAGATTAGAGGGGTTTTTTGTTCAATTTGAGAGTTCTGATTTGCTAGAAAATTAGCATTATCCATTAATTGAATTTCAGTAAAGCAATTGCAGGTACAGAAGTATGTGCATAGCCCCAGAAGATGTTTATATTTTGGTGTTCATGTACACTAGAGATGTAAATTATTGGAATGAAACATTTTGTCACCTACTCCTACACCTATTTCTACATCCTAAGAAATGTTGGTGGTCTAATGGTCTTGCTTCTAAGTACGTGGGAGAAAATGATATGTAAATAGGTTTTAAATGTACTAAAAACTTTTTACCAACAAAATTTCATTTAGGAAAAAAACCCCAAAACACTGTTTACTGTTGATGCTGTTGTATCTCTGAAAATGGATGAGACTTACAGGTTTTTTTTCCCTTTAAAGAGCCGTGGCCTGTCCGTGAACTTCGATTGGCATAAGAAAGCAGATAGACAAGAATGAGCAAAACTACGGAGTGTTAATAGGTGAGAAGAAACCAAAGATCAGAAAAATAACTGAAAAACATTAGTTGGTAATTAAGGAGAACACTTTTCTGACTCTAGGATTTATTTTCAGACTCAGTGCTGGGGAAGCATTATGTAACAAATGCTCAAAAAAACGAAGAAAGTTAATTTCTTGTCTGCTCGTTACTGCTGATTTGACAGAGTGTTACAGTGCTTATGTATGGTTTAAATGTCAGTTTGAATTTAGGAAGTATAATCATAGCTCTTGCTTTTCAGTAAGTATTTTCAAGGTTTTACGGAATTATCAAATCTGCCAAGCCTATTTTTCTTTTTAAAATATAACATAGATATATAGTTAATGCTACTTTAAAAAAACCCAAACAAACCCCACAGCCTAAAAAATCTCATCTGGGGATAAACTGCCATGAAAAAACCCCTAAAAATTTCAACTTCTCGAATTATTGGAATTCTTGTGATTTGACTAAATTAGCTACTGATTGGGGAACAGGGATGAAGCCAATAGATTTGTACAGCTATTGCACTTGTCTTAGGATGTTTTGTTTCCTGCTGATATATAGGCCAAGAATTTATTTGATTTTTCAGAAAGTCCATTTTCTCTATGTTATGAGGGCAACTAACAAATATGGAAGCAACTTAAGTAATCAACTCTGTTTATGACTATGAGCAAGCTCTGAAACTTTCTGACTCAGTTTATCCTTCTGTAAAATCAGTTGACTGCTTCACAAGAATGTTAAGATGTTTAATTAAAGTGTAATTGTTTTGCTTCTGAACTCATCCAAGTCCTGATTCAATGCACATTGAAGTCAGTGAGGAGCTTTTAATTTATTTCATTGAGCTTTAAATAACTATACATGTACCCACACCCATGTACACTTAAAGAAAATGTGACCTAAATTTTTGCAGCAGAGTTTCTGTAAAGGAGCAGCATAAATACTGAAACAGTGGAAGGTGAACTAATGATGGAAGGGTTTTTGTAGAAATGAGAAGGGGATAGTGCAACTGCGGTGATCTCTGGTGCCATACTAATGGAATTTTAATAGAGTTTCCTAACTTTGAGTGTGCTGGATCTTCTATGGGAAACTGAAAATTTCATTGTGTCCTGGCAGCTTGCTCAGTTGGTCAGGAGAGGCAATATCAGACTTCAAGATAAACACAGTTAACTGAATGTTTATGCAAAAACGATCAGCAATAACACACTTAAAATATAATTACCTTTAAGAGTTGATGCCAAATGGAGAAAAATGGGAGCATTCACATCTGCTTAGCTGCTTTTTTTCAGGAATGTCTGTAGATGCCAAATAATACTCATTGGTTTATATGGAATTCATGAAAGGTTTTTCTTAACTTCAGAGGTCGAAAACACCAGGTTTTTTAAACAGAACTTCTATCACTGAAAATTTGGTCAGCAGCTACAGGGGACTTGGCAAAATAAACCTTTCACTGTTCACATAAAACTGTTTGCAACGGTTTTCTTAACGTTTCACTGTCATGATTGTTAGTTCATTAGCTCTTACAAAATACTTTTTAAACTTTAAATAAAATTCCGTACATGTCATCGCGTGTGTGAGGAAATACACTTTTGGCACCTTCTTTTTAATACATCCATTTCGTTGTTCTTTTCTTGGTAGCTGCAATTTTTAACATAACTGCTATAAGCTCCTTCCTTTTGTTGAGAAACTGAATATAATAAAGGTGTACTGTAATTGTACTAACGGTTTGGGAGGTGCAGAAATCTGTCTGCAACGTCAGTAATTCTCTTTTCCCCGTTCTGCCTTAAATTGGTGGTTGTGCATGCAGTCCTGCTCATGGAAACTTTCTGAAGTGGTCTGAAATCTTACAGTAGTTTTAACTTGTAGAAGGATCAGCCTTGTCTTGAGCACTGTTGTTAGTGGTCTCTGGGCTAACACCTTTTGTTACTATTGGTATATATTGGAGTTTGTTTAATCAAAATATATATTATTGCATCTGCATGATGCCCCCATTAGTAGGGGAGCGATTGCCATTTATCCTGTAAATGCACCAAATTTTACGTATATAGGAGATCCTAAAACAGCAATCACTTTTAAGTATTTAACTGCGTTAGTGTTGATCTCTGAATAAATCAAACTTGCCACACAATTACACATATAGTTTTCCATGCAGCTCAGCCTGGTTGTCTTTAACATATGTGCGTTCTCAGTTTTGCCTGTGATTCTTCTGGTTTTCAGTGTGCTCTGAAGTTAATCAGGCCTAACACGGATTGGTACTTGATGTAACCCTTCAAAAAGCCCTGTAGTCAGTAGTTTATTTTTCTCCAGCCTCTGTGTGTGTGTGTGTGTTTGTACAGTAGTGCTGAAGGGATATTTCTGCTGTCAAACTAATGACCTCATACAGGTTTATTTCACAGTTCAGGGATAATATAATGAAGGTAACATTCAGAATTGTGGCTAGGGAGGAAGGAAATTGCATCCCTTTTCCTGAGAAATAGGAAGTCTCCTGAAGGCAAGATTTCCTTCCTTGTAATCCTACTTTACCAAAAAATATAGAAAGCAAAATGTCTGTGGTAAAATTGGTGTGTAATTAGGAATTTGTTTTAAATTTGTGAACGTTAAAAATCCTTTCAAAATTGACAAGGATTTTTTTTCCTTCCTCCTCTCTCCATCAGATATCTTTGCAGCATGGTCTTGTTTGGTGACCTAAAGAAGGTAACAAAAATCCTTTTCTTGTGCTTTTTGTTTTTAATAAGTCCTTCAGAGAAGAGAGGAACTGGCTTACTTTTGCACATATGATTAAAACAGCTATTTAGACCAGTTTACGAAAGACTATCGAGGAAGGTTCTCAAGGAGTATTATTTTGTGAAGGCCCTAGCAGCAGGGGTCTCTTGCCCATATTATCCAATAATATTCGTGGTGTGAACAGATCACTGAGGTGGCTAAGGTTTTGTGTTGTGGTTAGTGCAAAAGAGATGATGAGGAAAATATTCATATTAGACAAACAGTCGTTAATTCTTAGTTCAACTTTCAGCAGAAGCTGTTAATAAAATACCTCTTTAAATGGATTAAAAAAATTAAACCGTACATTGATTCAAAACCGAAACCATTTCTTTGCTTTTTTGGTTATGCAGAGCATCCATGGGGAAAGCAGCACAGAAGATTTCCCCCCCCCTCTCTAAAGAGGCAAGATAAGTAGGTGTCATAAAGGGTGTATTTATGACATTTTACAGCAAATTTTATTGATATATGAGGCCAGAACAATATTTCATGTTGTTGTCTAGTGGTTAGGCAATTTTGGTAGTCAAGATCTATTCATCTAAGTCTGTGGTCCTAACACTGTACTTTGATACAGTATTGCAAAATATTAAAATGCTAAGTAGTCACCAACTAATAACAGCTCACATTTTAATTGCTTTTTAAAAAAAATCTAGTTAGCAATAATCTCTCTACTGTAAAAGATCTGTAGGCATTTTCAGTGTAAAATGTATATGATCTGGCATTAATGATGTTCAGATGTCAGTATAAATTACAGGGCAGCATAGGTCACGTTTTACATTGAAAGCTATCTCTAAAATGCTAGGCATTTGTAGAAAGATACTATGTTGATGAGGAGTACCAAAGAAATGCCTATAAATACAATGGTGCCTCAGTGAGTGGAATAGTGGAGGGAAATCCTTTCAGGAGGCATTACTCGTGATGTCTGCCATTTCTGGTTAAATATAACAATGCAGTGTGCCTAAGCTGCTGAGAAGTTGGTCACTAGACCACAGGCAGTTAGATTCTAAATATGGTACTTGCGGTTTTTGGGGGCTTTTACTGCATACTTGTAAATGGAAATTAAATGTTATTGTTGCTTTAACTGCTTACAGATACTTACTGGAATTTTGCCTATTCTGATTTTAGACTGTAATGGTTTATGATTGGTTAATAGTGTTGCCTTTTTGTTGACGATGACTGCAACATCAAGCTTTTTGCACTAGGTGTAGTTTAATTTCAAAAATCTGAATACAAATGCATATTAATGAAATTATTTGTTTGGAAACATACCAAATACTGAAGTGCTTTTCCAATAGCACTGCTGGTAATTCTGAATGTGTCCTTGTTCCTGCATATTTCTGTTTCCTGTTCCATTTCAAGCCACTTGAGAATTACTGAAAAAGGCAGAAAAAACATTCTGTACCTTGGGCATATACACATACTTGCATCAATTTTGACATTGTACTCTGTTGTGTAGGCATGGTAGGCTTATTTTAGCTTCATTATGAAGACTGAGCCAGTTTCTTGCTTCTCCAGTCAACTAATTCTTTATCCATGTTTATGCTTCATGAGTGTAGGGTGTTTGTCCCATGTAGTAAGTTATTTTTGAGTCTGAGTTCAGTTTCTGTAATATAAATGGCAGTCTTCAGGAAAACCCAGTTTTAATGCTAATGATCTGTAAGTCTTCAGAGAATTGAGAGTCCAGTGTTACCACTTCTTGCAGAGCTTCTTTGAAAACGTGACTTTGGTCATAAAGCTGACTGACATTACAAGAAAATGAAGTGACCACAATTAATGGTCTTGATCTTCCATGTGCATGTTTTTGTATTGGCCTTGGTTCAGTTTCTGCAATGATCATAGAATAGACGTGCTGCAGGAGGCTCTGTCATTGGTGTCAATAATTAATAGTCCAAAAATATGGTACTTCATAGGTGGAGGTGTTATATGGGTACATACTTGTACAATGTGTGTAGCATGCCTACCATATAAAATGGGATAGATATATTGAAAATAGTTTGTTGATTCTTGTAGCCTGTTGATAGAATTTTTACCTATTATTGGTGTTCCTTTTTTTCACTGGTTTATGATTCAAGTTCAAATCAGACTATGACAATAAAACTAATTTCTTAAGAACAAGAAGGCATCTCAAGTTTGTTATGTCTGTGTGCTGGAAGCTTCATTTTCTGTTTCTGAAGAGATAGGGTATTTACAGAACCATAGAAAGCATTGCTGTACAGTTTTGTTTTGATGATGGACACGTAACACTTTTTTTACAGCAGTAATTCTTTTGTGTGGGATACCTGGTAGTTAAAATCATTGGCTATCTGTCATTAGTGCCTAATTTCCTGTCTCAAAGATTTGTAGCTTTGTTATAAATAGGGGAAGAGGTGCACGAGCCTCTGAGATGCTAATGATTAGGACAAGAGCAGCACTCATCAATCCAGCTGTTGAAGACCATCTTGAGCAAAGTATTGTAACATTCTTGTAGAATTGTTTCTTTGATGGGGATAGAGTTTGTGTATAAACTGATGTAGCTAAGTGTTGTCACTTTTTAAAGAATTTCTGACAAATTCATCTTTGAAGTGTGAATACCTTTGTGAAATGAAAGCCTTTTTTTTAAGGTTTTGTTGCTGTTACTACATTTAATTTCAGAGGCTTCAAGTTGACTGACGTGAACTACCTAAAAACCTGTGCTGCCTCTTTTAACTGTGAGATACGATAGATGTCTTCTCTTTGAGAGATTGCTGCTGTGGTAGGGCAAAAAAGATAATCTGGTTTGTGTGTGTCTGAAGGTCAGGAGGCAAGCATTAATTTCATTTAAATGGTAGTTATAATGGTAGGATTTATTTTTTTTTTTACAGTTAGCTTGAGCATTGATGTAAGAACTGTTGTAGTATATTGGGAAGCTTTTTTGAATGCATTTCATTACTACTTTTGAAGTCCTTTTGAAGCTCTGAAAGGTGATCCAGCACTGGGGGGGAAAAAAAAAAAAGTGCTTGTTTTTATAGATTTTTTTTCATGTCTAAATGGCAGTCCTTTGCGCTGTTTCCTGTCTCTCTTCAAGACTGTACTGTTTTGTTAAAAATTTAAATCTAACATTTAAGAGATGCAAACCTACCGCTGGAGTTCCAGTGGTAAATTGACCAAAATCTGACACTGGGGTTCAGATTCTAAAGTCAGCTAAAAGATGGTACTGAGCATAGAAATGAAGACAAAAAAAGCTCTTATTAAATATTTCAACTCTTACTGTTCACCTATAAATAGGTAGCTGTTATGAATTCTTCATTGTCATATCCCTCTGGAGATGGGAATTAATCCAATCTCCAGCTGCCTGTGACTGAAGGTCATGAGTCAGACTGAATTAGAGGAAAATTTGCAGCAGGATTTTGCAGACTCTGGTTCCTGACTTCAGGTTTTAGGCTCCAGCTTGGAAGGTTTTTAGGGCTCTAGCTGTTCTCTGTAAAATGTCATTTGAAAATTAGCAAGGCTTAAAGGTGCAGCATCCCCTTGCACTTACAAGCTTCCCAGTATGACCATGTTTTAACCACTGAAGTACTCAATAGTGTAACTGTGGAGGCTAATAGCTTAACCTTGGATAATGATATCATAGAGTTGAAGGGACCTCTTCATGCTGGCTGTTAACTCAATTTGTGTAGTGCAAAGGAAACCTGCAGCGGTTGGTTTTATTCACCATAACTCCTTATCTGAGCTTTTATAATTCTATCCCATTAATTGAGGTTTTTAGCTGCCTTGAACAGAATCAGACAGATACAAGGAAAAAAAAATGTAGCAGAACTAACTCCGGTTGGATTTCTTTTGGCTGTAACTGGAAATGATACAAGATATTAAAGAGGTAGTCAGCTGTGACATATTTTAAAGAGCTTGCCAGATGGCCACTGTACCCTGAATTATTAAGACCCAATATATAAAACATTACATTTCCTGATAGTTTACTGCCTTTTTCTTTTTTTTTTTTTCCTTAATTTAGGCTGTGAAAATTCCTCAGTTTCACTTTTATTTTTCCCATACCAGTAAAATGTGGATGTTAGGAATTTCAGCATTACAGAGGACTACAGTGTTGGGGGGAATATATAATTTGAAGGAACAAAAGCTTGTGTTGCTTTCTCATTGCATTAAATAACCATGTCTTTAAAAGTAAATGGGATGCATAAGTAGTTTGCCTTATGCAAAAATTACAAACATAGCATTTTTTAGCGTGTCTTTTTTTCTTCTGTTGGGATGTGAAATTTTTTTAGCTTTAAAGGGATGATGGGAGGGTAGTCAGAGTAATTTAGAAGTTCTTTATTATGAACCCATCTGTGGCATTGTCCAGCAGAGAAGCCCTTCCAGGTTTTGAATTCATGAGTATAGGCAGAAGTGAGGGAAATATAGTTACGAATCTGTAATCTTCACTTGCTATGTGTTAGAATCCTCCTCTACTGGAAGCATTCAGTTAAAACAGCTCTTACCAGTGAGCTTGAGTTTGCTTAGGAGCTGTTTCCATCTGTTTGTAAAACAGACTACTTAAACAGAGTTTGAGTACAGGTTTATCCTGTCTACGTTTTTTTGAAAGTGAAAACATGGTAGCTGATGATCTAAGTCTAGTTAGGAAAAAAAAAAAAGGGGGGGCAGCTAACTGCAAAGGCAATATTTTTTCATTACACACTGTTGTGTCCAGGGTCAGTAATTGAAGAGAAGGCTGGTATGGTATTTTAGTTCATTTTTGGAAGGGGTTATATTGTATTTTCATTATAAACTTTTCAGGACAAGTAACAATGTGGAGAGGTAGGATAGCATCTCTTAATGCTAATGGAAAAGTTAAAAGTACTTCATTCCCTTCTATTTTGGTAACATACTTGTAAAGTAGTCCAACTGTTTTTCTGTGTAGACATACCTACATCATCTGGTTCCATAACCATGTCCAGTTTACTCTCATCTCTAACTTACTGCCTTGCTAGAAAGTGTCATATCAGTCTATAGTGTTTTGCCTGAAGGTGCCAGGATTGCACGTCCTCTTTCCACAGCCAAAAAAGATCAGTTTGGTAGGCAGGCAAACAGAGACCAAAATGGGGATGTCAGGCGTGCTTAACTCTGCCCAGTCCACATGTTGGGCCTTGCAAAGCAGAAGCATTCCTGTGATCCTCACCCAGCCCTTCTGTAGGCAGCATGGGGGATCAAGTGCTGTAGAACAGGACAGCTTTTCCATTTGTTTACTGACCAACCTCATTTACTTCTTGGGAAAGGGAGGCAATGTTTTTCAACTCAGATTTATTGCTTTGGCAAAGCTGGGCTGGCAGTTTGGGCTGTAATATATAGATCTTTCTCATTTATTATTCTGTCTTGTGAATCATTAAAAATAAACGAGAACTAAATTTCATTCCCTATGCCTGCCAAACAAGGGAAAATTAGGTGACCCAATTGTGTCCATTTGCAGTGTGTTGGTTGCAGCAGGACAAGTGTGTGGGATTTAGTCTTTTAACATAGTTTAGTGAAGAATGTAATCACTTCATATTTTTAACTCCAGCTTTTGAAATGCACAGGTTAGTCTTTTTCGTGAGAAAGGAATAAAGTCATTGGAGAGTATACTGTGCTTAGCTGCAAAATAGATAAGGTATCGGCAGCTCAAACTTCCCTGTTGGCTTTGCACATCTGCCTCGCCCTTACCTGGAGAGACCAGTTCCAGACTTGATAGATCAGTGCATTCTGTATGGCTTCATCAGCCTTTGGCATCTCTTCCTTTAGTGCTAGTGATTCAGGACACGATGACCAGAAATCCACCCAAGACCTCAGTATTTCTTTGCTTAGGCCAGTAAGTACCAGTGAATGTATAACTGGGCTTCTGAATAGCTTTGGCTATCGGTTCTTTTGAATGAACAGCTTTCCAGTTGAGTCCTGTTAATGCTGTGGGGATTCCTTCAGTCCAGTACACAGCAGTTCTTGTTTTTCTATCTCCCCGTCTGGCTCTTTGTGCTGGAAATACAGATTGAAATGTTCTTTCAGGGAAAGTTTCTCATATGCAATACAATACAACTGGCAAGAAGAGGTAAGTACACTAATTCTGTGTTTCAACTATAAACAGTAGGATTCATTAGTGCTGTTGATAAAAGTTTGTTTACGATGTACAGGATGTGCAAAATTTGTTTTTATCTTTGCTGATCAGCTGACATTCAACTGCCAGCATCCTGCATTTGGCATGTTGTATCCTGATGCTGGTTCAGTTTCCTTACGCTGTTGTAATTCAGTCACATGTACTTTAAAAACATGTTTCTTTTCAATTAGCATGCCTTACATTTTAGCTTAAGTCATTTAACGTAGCAACGTTGGAGGAAGCAGCATGCTCTCTTAAGTGATAGAACCTAAAGCTAAGACTTAGACCTTTTTCCATCTCCCATATGGTCATCTCTGAACCTGTAAACATTACTTCAGTGCTTTTAAGTTTTTCTGTATGTTAAAAAAAATACTCTTTGTAGCAGTCTCTGACCCAAGTATAAACCGTTGTAAGGAAGTAAAATTATTTAGGACAGAATGATAAGGATAAATTGAAACTAGAGTCTTTGTGCTTAGAATAGTTTTCATTTAATTTCCGTGGTAAAAGACCTTGAATGGTTTTATCTGTTCTTAAATCCTGTCTGGGCTGTAAGCCCATTGGGGCAAGAATAATTTTCAAGTTTGAGAAATGGTTTTACGTTCTTGTATTCTATTGACACCTAAGTTGGAAAGTGTTAAGTTTGGTTTTTTCTTCATCAAGTCTTCTTCTTCATTGTGGGAGGACATGGTATGAGTTAAGCTTTGACAGAACCTCACGACCAGGTAGAAGTGCTTTCTGTGATAGAAGTGCTGATTGGTGTGATGAGCCTGAGCAGCTGTTAGTAGTACCTGTAGTACCTGCGTAGGTGTAGAGAGGATTGTGTGAGGGTAAAGTGGTACAGACCTACTTGAGTCCTGCAGCATTAATAGACTCAATGAAGCAGTCACCACTTGTTTAGACAGAGACAAAAAACTGGAACTGAGCGTAGGCAAAATAAGCAACGTTCTGACCTTGCAGGAATAGAAGGTGGATATAGGTGAGCAAAGAAGCAGAATTCAGAGCTGGTAATTGCAACTGAGGCAAAGAATTACCTGACCTGAAAAACTCTTCAGGGATGGATCATTGAGTAGCACACAGGTCTACTGGGACTCTTCAGATTGTGAGCAGAACTTGTGCTAGTAGTGATTCAGCTGTTCCTCAGCTGTCTTGCTAAACTCTTTCTCGTATTTTGCACTTCTTCCCTCCCACCCCTAAAATACACAGTTGCAAAATATTTTTAGAACTTATTTCTTAGGGTGCGTTAGAGATGAATGTGGAAATGTTCATGTGTAGTTGAAAATGCTGGAAGTGTGAGCTGCTGTTTAGAATAGATAGGAACAAGTTGGTAGAAGAACCTTTGTGTGGGTTTGGACAGGTCACCGGACCTTTTAGTCTTATTTTATTCTCATACTTTTAGGAAAAAGTAATGAAACCTGGCTTTTTTTTTTTTTAACTCCAGTCATTTTTGGAGCGTTTAGCAGTAAGGTGCTTGTTATTCAGAGGATGTGCCCTGTAGTTTAGCAGAGAAGTTCTCAAGTTCTGGTGTGCAACCTTGGTGTTGATGTTCCACCTATGTACTTGTTGTGACAGTGGTGAGGTGAGTTCAGCCGCATGGATCAGACAAAGACAACATGTTTTGAGTGCTGCTGCTGGCTTGGAGAGGGACTGGACGTCTGCTTGAAAGCGAAACTGTGTGATACAAGCCTTCTGGCTGGTCATGAAAATGGTTTGTCTGTGGAGGCTGTTCATTTCTCAGCTGAATTACTCTGAATTTATAGGGTTAGGAGAACATTTGATCTTTGTGCTTGGTGTTAAATAACCAAATTTTCAATTTGGGGTGTGTGTGGGGAACTTTAATGGTAACTATAAATATGCTGTTACTGTCAGTAGGACAGAAGTGCATCCCAGAAGTGGTTACTTCCCATGCTCTAATCCTTTTCTTTAGGAAGGAGTCCACAAACTCAGTTGTGTGGTGAGTATTTGTACAGTGGTGGAGGTGGGGGGTGGCTCTTTGAAGTCCATAGAAATGAGAACAGCAATTAGTTACTGCAAATGGTCCTGTTGTCAGTGTTGTAGATAATCTTTCTTGGGACTGCATTGCATATTTAGAGGGCAGGAACAGTGGGAACTAATTAGTGAGGTAGGGCTTAAATAATCCTTTCAGAGCAGGCAATTTCTCTCCTCTGGAGAGGTGAAATGATTCTTTTAAGCCATTGATAAAGCTCAGCTGCTTCCAACACTTGTTAGTGAGAGACACTGTAGAGAACCTGCCAGTGAAGCGAGCAGGTATTTTGGATTCAGCATTTCTCTGATGAACCTGGTGTACAGAACAGTTGAGCAGCTCTAGCTACTCCTGTCTTGTTTCCCTGCTAGTAATGACATCTGCATGGGGTGGTGAACAGCCGTGAAAGGAATTGAATCAGTCTAGATCTGCCTTCGCTTGTTGGCCACAAAAAAACCCAAAGAGTATATTCGGTAAATTTAGGCTGGACTTCATTAACAAATGGTGCAGGTATGCATATCTTCCCTAATCATAAACTTTTAATTAAGTACAGCAACTTACGCTTCTAGCTGCAACGCTGCCCTGAGTAGCAGGCACTTGCTGTTTCGTTGCACATGACAGAGCGCTTGAACTGTCACTTAATTTGTGAGATTGAGCTGCTTGTCTCGGAGGCTGCTCTGATGGATAGGAAGAGTTACAAATTCTTATCGTGCCCTGATACGCAGCGTCAGTTGTAAAATATGTTCAGAAATATGTCATGAGTCTAAAAACTATGTCTGTAGCTGTTAACTGTTGGTGACTGAGCAGTGAGCTTGGTCTGAAAAATTCTGCACAAAGGGTTTTCCAGCCTAGCTTTCAAGTGCCCGTCTTCGTAATTGCTATATTCAGATAACATGTGCATAGTTGAAAACAATAATTTTGGTCAAAATCATCATGCTTTACATTTCTCCCTAGTTTTCCTCAAATCTTTGGTAAGCTACGCCTTTTTTTTTTTTTTTTTAAACGAGAAGAAATTACATGTCATGACATTTGTTGGTTTTACCAGGGAGTTGGGATTTATGCTGAAAAATTCTTAAAGAATGCAAAGCTTGAATGCATTCCATTCTCAACTGATTGGGAATGTCATTGGTATGGTCAGGGTGTAAATCTTGCAGATGAAGAACGGCTTGACCTTTAAAAAACTTACTCTTTAAAAATGAAAAGGGTCTACAAGCTCCAGACAAGGCTACAGTTTTAGAATTTTGGCTAGACCATGTCCTAAAGCAGACTGTGATTCAGAGCGTGTTGAATGAAGGCTCTTTCTGGGTTTCAGCTTTGTATGTTTCTGTAATGCTTTGCTCATTTGTTTTCACAGGGCAGTTTCCTCGTACAGTTTTTCCAGCTACAATCATTAATCAGGACTGAACACGTGGGTTATCTGATCTTCTGTGGTTTTTAGAAGCAGGTACGTTGACAGAGAAATTTCTTGATATTTTATTGTTTGGGGACGGGGAGACAACAACTTCGTCTGGGGGCCAGAAAGAATTGTAGGGTTAGGGAAATTCTGCTTAAGTAACGTTTCATTATGTATAGCATATTAATGTGGCTTTCTTGAGAAAGCAAAGTTGATAAGTACTTTGATAAGATTTTTCAGTCCTTCATTTGTAAAGATGGTTTATGCTGTCTTCTGAGCGTGGACTAGCTTTGTAAGTGGTTTTGGAAATTTACTGATGTAATATATGCTGGGTAGTGTGGTCATCCTAAACTGTGTCTTATAAAAGCTTTATGTAACAGGAACAGAGGTATGTTAAAAGTTTTTCATGCTGGGGTCTCAGTACTGTCTTAAGACTGTTGTCTCTCTAGTTTGATGTTATCAAGTAGGAAAAGCTGTGGTGGCTGAGGCTATCACCCAAAATAATTGCACAGTGTAACAGCAGCAAAGCTGTTGCTCTGTAATCTTAATTTAACCTCTTAACACTTACACTTTGATAGCTTTTGAGCCATATTGAGTGTTTTTTTCCCCCATGTTGCTTAATAGATTTGTGAAACGTTCACTGAATGGGCAGGCTTTAGTATTTTTATCCTTCCTGTTAAAATAGGTAGCTTCATGATAAATGTATCTTGGCTGAAGTTTATTTTGAAAGAACCAGGTTTAGATAGGAATTTCCATCACGCGTTTTCAAAGTTTGAAAAATTAATAAACAACTGGAAGACTGTTATGATGGAAAACAATGAATTATGATGTGTATAGACTACAAATCTATTGTAATATCTGATATGTAGAGGAGTGCTGAAATGTGGTCTTCCTCGTGGGCATGGGGACAGCCATGGCATTTTCTTGGTGCTTGTGTATGGTGCCACCTATTGATAGATATCCCATATAGTTTGTTCCATTTTTAAACAATCGGTGTGTTACTACATTTGGGGTTTTTGCTGTTGTGCTTTTTCTGTTCTAAATTGATTTCTAGTACAGTACTAGTACAGCACCTTCTCTCTTCAAGTAACAATTAAAAAAAAAAGTATGTATTAGTATTATATTAAGAACCAGTCACATCCTTTCAGACTTACTTGCTATCTTGATAAACATTTATTACTTTATCAGTCTCTGGATATGCATAACTTAATGTCTCTTGCTCACTGTCTTATTTTGTTCATTGTCTTAGCATTGACATCACTTGGTAGCACTCAGTAAATTGCACTGTGAAATATATGCTTAGTAACATAATCCAGTCTGCTTATTTGAGTTGACACTACACAAAAATGTGGGATCATTTTATTCCCCCTTCAGAAAGCAGTTTGCTGTTTATAGCAAAAAAATATGATCACCTTGAACATTTACAGGCTGCATATTTCCAAGCAGAATCACGTATAGCAAATCAGCATAATGCAGATCTTCCCACTGGAAACTTATTCAAGTAGGACTGGTGATAGAGCTTTCTCCACTTTTTACTACTCTTATCTTCACACTAAGTAATGTGGGTGGTAAAGCCTATCCCAGCAGCTGCTGCTGAAGTTTGCATTACTTCTGAGTCACTCAGAAGGCCCTATGTGTAATTTTAAACTGTTTCCACACCCAGATTACTTTCCCTTAAAAGTAATAATGAAAATAAAGTAAGGGGAGAGGTTGGTAATGACTACAGGAAAACATTATGTGGAAACCAGTGTGTTTGAACCTGCTGTGATCAAGTCTTCACTAAGCATGCCTCGTGTAGTGTACTCCATTGGTTACTAAGGTTCAGGAAAGCAGATTTAGAGCTTAGTATAGTACCAGACCCAGTTCTGTGCATGAAAACTGTTCTGGAGCCACTTCTCCGAGCTGTGCGCAGTGGAAGAGTGGCTGGCGTAATTACACCTCCATCCACAGATTCCTCAGCGGGGGTTGTTTCTCCAACACACGGTACTTCTTAGAAGTCAGTTTAGTTTGTTGTGCTGCTGTACTAGTGTATTATTTGAAGTAGCATTATTTTCTAAATTTGAAGTTAAGGTTTTTACTGTTGTTGACTTAATAAACGTGGTCCAACATAATTTCTCAGAGCAGCTGAAGAGTATGCCTGAACATTTTTTTTGTCTTGGTAGACACCCTATTGTGGAACCTAAATAATTACCAGGTACTCAGACAACAAAGTACAATCATGCTCTGCGCTATAGAATTTAGATAGCATAGTCTGTTTATGCCATAATGTAATTATTTTTTAATAAAGTAGAAAAGCAAGACTTCGGCTTTTAAATGATATGAGAAAGGATGATCAATTCCACTCCTTCCCGGCTCCTCTTGGCTCTTCTTTCTCTCCAAAACCATTTAATAAATTTTATTAACTTTTACAAAAGTGCAGTGGCCTTTTTTTGTATAATATAAAAAGAAAAAAAGAGAGAGAGGAGAAAGACTTAAGAGTTTAGATTTCATCCAGTTTTTGTTCAGCCATTGCAGGCTTGATGGCTGTGCATTCTTCATCCTGTTTTCATGCTGATTGTTCTTATTTAGGGGAAAAAACCAAAACCACGGACTCTTCTGTCAGGGTGATTCTTTCATCTAGTTGTTAGAATTTTCTTTTTCTGCTCATGGAGTAATGTAACAGCAGATAATGAGCTAGTAGGGATGTGAACATCAGCTTCTTTGAATGTTTGAGTTGCATGTGTAAGGCCCAATTTAGCTGTTCAAATTTTCAAGGATTTCTCTGATGAAGCATGTGATTCCTTACTCTCCCAGGCTATTAAGTGGTCTTGCTGGTGAAAAATAGGTAGCTTGGAAATCAAACTTTTCCTGTTATACCCCGTTACCTATTTTAGTTTGTCTTTTTCTCATCTTACAACTTCAGGAAATCCAGGAGCTGGCAGGAGGGGAATGAACCGTGAGGGTGTCCCCGGAAAGAGTCCGGAGGAGATGTATATTCAGCAGAAAGTGAGAGTCCTACTCATGCTGAGGAAGATGGGATCAAACGTAAGATGCACTGTCATAGCCCATACTTTGTGGCTTTCCAGACAATTTTGTAGTAGGTGGGATAGTCTTACTGAGATGGGCAGGTGATGGTCTGGTTTTATCGCTGAATTGTTTTAGCCATCATTGATTTAACCATTATCTGCAGTTAAACACAATTGATTTTTTGCTTAAATATGATGAGGCTTGTGATGCCTGAAACTAAATCTGAGCATCTGATCATTTCTGTATATACAGTGAAGTTTTTCATTATTGGAAAACCAGCAAAATAAAGCAGGTGTTTTAAGGCAACTTTGAATCTCTCCATGAATGCATGATGTACCAGTTTTGGTGCTGTGTCCTTGCTGATGGCATAGTTTACACAAATAACAGTTGATTGAACTGCTGAAGAGTAGAATACGGACAACTGTGACGTTCCTTACTGGGAAGTGGGAGACAATATCTTCAGTCTTTCTTCATTTTCCTTTTTGCTGACTGACTCTTTGTACATTTCCAGCTGACTGCTAGCGAAGAGGAGTTCTTGCGCACATACGCAGGTGTAGTGAATAGCCAACTTAGCCAGCTTCCTCAACACTCAATTGATCAGGGTGAGTACTGGATTTGTGTGCCTTTTGGTTATTTAATCGGTGAGAACAGTCTCAGAAAATACCAAATACAGGTTCCTGTATTTCTGTAATAATATGCCACCTACTTAAACCCATCCTGCAATCTGGGATATGCAAGTCATTGCCTGCTGTAATGTTTTGAAGAGAACTGGAGTGTACTGTTCAATAGGGGGGTTTATTTTAACAGATAAAGTCAGTCTTGGCTATACCTGAGATTCATAAGGATGTAGAGCATTGTTAAACATCTTATTCTGCATGATAACTCAAGACATTGATGGCCAAAGTCCTCTGAACTAAATGCATGTATATAGCTTCCTACTCTACATAATACATTAAATAGAAATCATTTTTAACCTGATTGATTTTTTTGCTGTGAGTGAAGTTAAATTCAGGTGTGCATAGGTCTGCTAGTTCTGACTGTGTCTTACTGTATTCAGTACAGATCCTCTGCATAAGATGATTTTCATCTACATTTTTATATTCTTAAACAGGACATGTGTGCTTAAAAAGGAACAAGACTGGGGGTGGCAAGCACTTCCTTTGTACACTTCAAACTCAGTGTTTTATAACAAAATAAAATTAAAGTAGCTACAGATTTCTAAGGTACAAAAGCAATTTGTTATGCATATGATAATTTAGTTACTATGACTTGAGTTGCTTGATAACGTTTTTCTCACAAAATAAAATGGAATCATCTAACAACATCTTTTGTTTTTCACATTTCCATAAATGTGGAAGTAAAGTGCAAAGTTATTATTTCAGCAGAGTAAGTGGGAAAGTTTAGCAATAGGAGGGATTTGTTTCCCATTGCGTTTCTTTAATTTGCACAATGTAATTAATTCCCAGACAGGGGTAGTAGACATGGAATACGTTTACAAATCTGCTTTGGTTTGTTTAGATTCCCATTAAGGGGATGAAGTACGTGCTGCTTTTGTGAATGCTTTGCAGAAGTCTTGGTAAACAATTGTGTGGTGTTACTCTGAATCTACTAATCTCTTCAGAAACATTCAGGTTCAGAATTTTTTTTTTCTCCCTTTCATAGGCCTTGTGCCAGATCACATTCATAACGTAGAATTTGATATTGAAGGAAAATTGTAAGGGTCTTTTGCCAGAAAGATCTGAGTTGAGGAGAAATTTAATATAGATCTAAGACATTTAGAAAACCATTAGAAACACAACCTGCACAGACTTGCTCTTCAGTTATAAGCCTGTGTGTTCATTCCTCACATAGCTGGGGGATTGATGGAGATAGATAAACTTGTGTATTTTGGCTCAGAATTCTTAAACTTTTCTGCTAGTTTAACGTGAAAATTTGTCAGTTTCTTGTCAAAAACTGAGGTAGACCTATTCAGTTAAGAAAGACTGTCTTAGTTGCAATTGGCATTTTTCAGCGTTATCCCTAAAGTAGTTACATTTCTCACAATGAAAATACATGCTGAATTACCTGCACTTTGGCAAAGAAGAGAGAATAAAAACCTAAGTCCAGCGAAGAGACACAGATACTTTGTACAGCTGTGCTCCTGCACAGCTTGATCTGACTTTCTTGTCTAAACTGTCTGGTTTTATTATCTGCAAAATTATTCTTTCTCACTTTGCAGAGGGCTCTGGAGACTCCAAAAATTGAATTTTGATGTAAATTTTAAATGTAATCAAGAGAGACCAGCAGTTCCTTGGTCTGCTTCTAGACTCACTAATCGTGCAGTACGGGAAATGTAAGAGCTTCATACAATGTTCGGAAAGTTGTCTTTGTCCCATATTTGAACAGATGCTAACTGATTTCTCTGTCATCGTTTTCTTGAAGTCCTTGAAGAGTCTTAAAACTTTGTCCATAGGGAAGTGAAGTTCTCCCTGTTGATGCTTGCCTTGATCTGATCCAAGACGCTACTGTCTTTCCTGGGAGATTTGATGCCACAATCTACCTTCGATCCTCACGCATGATAATTAACCTGGTGGTCTGACCGTTAAGACTTTCCTTGGTAGGGAGAAAAAAGAACAAAAATAGTTAAATATTTGGAGAAGTAGGAAGGGATGTTGGTTCTTTTCATATTCAGATATGCCATCTCTCCAAGTTAAGTAGTGAATAGCATGAAGAACAAATGAAAATGAGGAAACCTAGCCAAGTACATTTTCCTTTGGAGAAAGATGAAGCTGTAGTATGCTGTATAGACATAAGCAACTGTAATTTATTGCTCAGGACTTTGATTTCCTTAGAAATCTCTCCAGATTTCTTACAGTCAGTTATGGTAATGTTGCTCTTTGCTCTTAGGTGTGGTGGCTCCCGCAGCAGCAATCGTTGCTGTCTCTCAGTACCTTTTGCTGTGTCCTGGTGTTGGTGAAACAGGAAGGGTCGATTATGAAAGTATTGGAAATAGAGAATACAAATTGTGTAGGTGTCCGGTTGCCCTCTTCAGGGAGATTCCATCTCCACTAGATGGCATTATCTTGCGCTGAAAAACCCCATCCCAGGTCCACACACCGAGGTACTTAAATGTTTTGTGTTCTTCAGGATTGCTTAAGGGAATTTTCTTCCCTACTTTTCTGCTGTTTTCATGGAATCTCCTCTGGAGGACTTCTTTTTTTCCTGTATGCAGCTTGCCTTAACAGCTAAAAGGTGTGTTATTTAAGGAGTAACTTACCAAGACTTAGTGGATTTTACAATCTTCCAATACTAGGACGGATTGCTCGCAGCCTAACTTGTCCCAGACCTATCTTTCAGAGTCATTTCCCTCCAGCAGGCACACAAAAGACACAAAGCTGATTTCATACCCCCATTTCATTCCAAACAAGGGAATGAATTTTGTGTGTCACTTAAAAATGCTGTAGTCTGGCTCCAGAATTACAGGAAGGTCGTTTTCTTTCTTTTATTTTTTTTTTTGAGTATAGAGGATGGATGGTGTAGAATTTTTGAAGTGTATCACAATCTCTATTACAATTTTTATGCTTTTCTTTGTTGTGCATCCGAGAAATACTGTCTCAGAACAGCTGGCTGGTGGCCTCACAGTAATTACCTGAGGTAGGACTGCTGAGCTTATCACTGTATGGTGCTCCCTACTATGGTTTCTGATAAAGATCTGTCAGCTTCTTTGTTGAGTCTATTTGTTTGACCACAGGGAGTCACTGCAACCTATGTGTCCAATATATATTTGCAGCAATGTGACAGTGCATTGAAGAAAGAAGTTTACACTTGTCCCTGCTGAATTCAAGTGTTTGTGCCATAAGCCTTCAGTGAGCCACTATTAATAACAATATCTCTGACTAAAGGTCCTCCATGATACTCTGCTTACTGTCTTAGGGTTCAGAAATAGAAGTTAATTGCTAATTTTGATCAAGAAGCATCTTAAAATACCTCTGTAATTTTTAAGCAAGCCCGAAGTCTAAGACTCCCCTTCAGTTTTTGCTTATTTTTATAGGAAGAGGAGAAATTGAACTGTGTATCTTTTTATTTCCCATGTTGCTTTCAAAAGGAATGAATCAGTTCAGATGTACAAAATCACCTGTGTTTTAGGATTGTTTACAGATCTCCTTTTACATTTGAAACGTGTCTTTGGAGCACCTTCACTCTTGAAGCATCACCATTGTATAATGTTGAAGGGAATCTTGTTTTCCTGACAGGAAACTCGGAAGTTATTCTGATTGCATTACTGAATATCTTTGTGTAAATCAGGTAATAACGACATATGTCCAGGGCTCTCTAATGTGCTGTAGCAGATATCAAACTGAAATTAGTGCAGATCTTTCTAGTCTGTGTTCTAAACTCTTTACATTCATAGCTGCATCATATATTACAGCAACAGATCTGTGAAGGGATCTTGAGTCACCGGAACGTGTACTCCAGTCTTAAAATAGTGTTTGCTTTTGTTGTTTGGGTGGGTTTTTTTTAAATTCCAGCTCTATTTGCCTTTTCAGTGTATTCCAGAATCTCAGGAAGTGCTTAGTCCCCCAGCGTGTTGACTTTACACTTCTCTAGTGGTGGTGTTTCCCCTAACGTGGGCTACAGTCCACCAAGAGCAAGGAATGTTTAGGCAATGCAGATGTCTGGATTCTATTCATAGCTTGATATTTTAGCTATTTTTATTAATACTTTGGTCTGGTCACCCATTCTCTTCTTCAACTGATCCAGACAGCCATGTTGCATCCATGACAGTTATGAGGCTTATCTGATGTATTAAAAATACTTTATTATCCATTGAAAGGTGAACTGCTAGCAGAGGGGATGAGATCTCAGTAACCCAGGAAAGCATGAACAATAGTTACAAAACTCTAAGCAGAAGTATTTAATACTTAAATTTAGTATTAATTAGGAGATGAAACATTAATGTCATGCTCACATTTTTTTAAAACCATTTTATTTTTCGATCATTGCTGTAATGTTGTTAACACACATATGAAAGTGCAAAATATAGGGCATTTTTCTTTACTCAACGAGCTTTTTAGCTGATATCTGTGGGTTGTTTGTTGTTTTGTTTTCATGGCTCCAAAGATAAATGAGGAACCCAAAGGCATCTCTGTTCAACCAGCGTGTATGCTAGAGAGTGGATATAATCATGAGCTGTTTTGGGATATTAACATATTAGTTGTCTTCCCTGCATTGCAGCAAGAACTAACGCAGCTCAGACTCATTAGGTTTCTTGAGCTTGAAATGACGAAATTAAGGCTTTCTCACATATTTTTAATACAAGCAAAATGCCTCCCAGAAAGTTATATGCACAGAAGCATCTCCTGCATAAAAACCATATTTCCTGTTTCCCACTTACATTTCTAACTGGTAGGCTAGCACTTGGCTTTCTTAAGTCGCTGTTCTGGCAAATCTGTAAATGGAAGCTGTGCAGCTAGTAAGCATGATAGTGAATTATACTAAGACCTTGGTGATTACAGCTCTGTTGTTCCTATAGCAACAGGAGTGTCGTGCTGGTTCTTGAAGAAAGCTGGTCCCTTGGGGAGGGCAAAGCTGAGATGCAAACACATGCCTTGGCTAGGTTAGATGCATTCTCTGGATGGTAGAGCATTAAAAATGAACCCAGGCTGCTTGTGGAGTTAGGAGGGGGACCATGCTCATGAAATACCAGATAGTGGTGCAGAACTGAAGTGTAGTTTTATTCTTTTGAACGCAGTGCTTGCTTTAATGTGCTCCTCCTCTCAGCAGTGCATGTTGTATTTTTAGAATGCCAGACTAGAATACTAATACTGGGAATTTCAGAGAAAAGTTAATGTTTAGAAGATAGTTGCTGGAAGGTGATTGAAGAAATGTGTGTCTTACAAGGATCTTGAGGGAAGAAATGATATTTTTTTTGATTTGGCAGCCTCTAGAAATTCATGACAGGCTTAACCTTCTGATCTCTAAAGGCATTTTGGGTTTGTTTAATTTTTCAGGTGACTAGAACCAAATCAGGTGTATGTATCTATTCATCATTGAAAGAACACTTGGAAATAGCAGCTGTTAGATGCATCAGGTAGCATCTTCCTTTGTGTTAAGGTAGGGTGGTTTTAATCCAGCTTGTACCCTACTGGCTTGGTGTCACTGTAGCTGAGTACTTGCTGTGGAAAGCATTAGCTTTAGTCATCTTGGTGAAATTTTCTGAAACTTAGGTGAACTGATGAGCAGTTGCATGTGCTGAGCTCAATGGCTATGTACAGTCTTTACTGCTGGGCGGTAAAGTCGTTTGACCTTCAGATCATCTTGGCTTGCTAAGACTCAAGTTCAAGTGGTATAAATTCAGCAATCCAAAAAAACTGCAATTAGAACATAATTGCAGCAGGATTTTTTTGGAAGTTAGTGGGGTAAGACTGTCACTATTGCTTTTTAAGGTAGAACATAGGCCTACCAGTCAATTATTGTTAATTTCTAGGAAGCATGAGGGTGGGAAAGTGTAAGGCAGAAGAAGTGGGAGAAGTATTTGCATGTCTGAAAGTTTGTGGCAATTGATGCTTTTCTCATGAAAGAAGATGGGAAGTATGTTGTTGGCTATATGTAAGTCTCTATTTCAGTGTAGAAATGTGTGCCCAGAAAAGGGACAGCTGTGGAGAGCAAAGTTGTATGTATAGAATGCAGAAGGTCAGGTATAAGTGTGCCTTTTTCATTGTTCTATACATTAATTACTGGAAGTGCAAAGCTCAGTGAAGGATGTGCTAAAAGTAAACATGGCTCACCGTCCTATTGTCTTAGTTGCAGGCTCTTGGCAATGTGCAGCTTAACTTTATAACCTGTGCTCTCCTTTTTCAATTTTTTTTTACTTGATTAGAAAGAAAACATCCGTTGTGGGAGCCAAGTGGGACTGCAGTAGAAGCTCTATTCACTAGTACTTTAATCCCTGCTTTCCTTTCACCACACAGAAACCCCTGCTCTATTCTCTGGAAATGTTTGTGTTTGTACATGAGCACAGGCGGCTGTAGAATTGCTTAATGAGCAGACTTGTTAGATGGGTTTCATTTAGCTCTGGATAGTTTGGGTTGTAGGATTGGACTTGAACAAAACCTGCTTTTGTGCTGAGAAATGTGGATGACCTTTTTCTGGACAAATGTCACCCAGTTATTTTTTGCCACGGGACGTCTTCAGAAATAATCATGCTCTGTAAGGGACTCTGGAAGATCGAAAGCACTGATGAGAGTATCCCTTTCATTTGCATACAGTGCTCTTACCCATACTTGAGTTCAGCAGAGAAGTTTTCCATTCTGTTTTCAGATCATTGAAATGCTCAGCCAAAACCAGTAGGGCTTACTGCCCTTCAAGAGGTTGTGGCATTGTTAGAACTAGCTGCCCGGCTTATGGACGTGAAGGCATCTTCCCTTTTTGCAAGTCCCCTGAACAAACTGGTTCCGGATCTGGGAAATACTCGTGCTTGTGAAGAATGGAGAAGTGCTGAATCACAAACTGTCTCTTTTGTTAGTGAACATAAAATAAGGGCACGAGATGCAGCACCCAGAGGGCAGTGATACATGTGTTGAAAGTGACTGGGCTGACATTGGGAACCATCGCGTTTGGGGTGAGTGGATGGTCCTGTTCATGCTAACGTCAGATTTGATAGCCTGCAAGGACTTTCTGTGTGTCTGCCATTGTTTGGACGAAGGATGTCTTCCTCTCTGTAATAATGTACCACCTCACTAAGGATAAAATTGGCTCTTTAATGTGGGAATAAAAGAAATCAGCATAGGGTTGAGTCCTTACTTCAAGATGTTGTTCTGTTGGGTGTTGTGCCCTCGCGTTACCCACCCACTCACTTGCCTACCTGGAAGGTATTACCTTTGATAGATCAAAACGTCTTGCTAAAGGTAGTTGCCTACGGCTCTTGCAAATGCTGAGTTGTATGTAATTCCTTCAAATGAAAACATTGGTGGTCCTACCAAATAACAAAAGTAACTGAGGAGGGAGCAGGAAATAAAACTGTTCAGAATTGCGTATAAAATTCATTCTTTGCTCATCGTGTTTAAAAAAGTACCATGAGACTTAGAAATATCTCACTTCTAATCTTTATCCTTTTTTTTTTTTTTTCTTCCTTTCTCAAATGAATAGCTAAAGCCCTTTTGCCACCTCTGGTCTTCACTGCTGTCCTGTTCATTCCTGTATATTGTTTTGCTGCTCCCTGGTGTTTTGGCAGAGTTCTGTAACTTTGTATTGCCATCAGATTTCATTAGTATAAGACTACTTTTCTGTTCCAGGATCATTCATGAAAGTATTAAGTAAAATTGGTGCAAAGGCCAACCATTGAGAAGTGCAGTTGTAATCTCCTTTTCAGCCCAATTATTATCCTTTCAAACAGAACTCATAATCTTCCCCTAACGAATTGTTTACCCACTTTGGTTCTTTTACTGATTGCCCGTTTTAATTTAAAAAGTACCATATGGGAAACTATGTATTACAAAGTGCCAAAGAACATCAGAGAGGGAGCATGCTTTTTGATGATGTTATGATAAAAAAAACCCATGCACCTTATTCACAAATTCAGATAACTTTTAAAACTGTACTTAGCGTAATTACATTGGTGGTAAAACAAGGGTGCTGCACACTGACTGTGCAGTGAGCTTGGGCTGTGACAGACCAAAATCTTGAATTCTAGACCCATTCTCCATCCACTGTTCTGCTTCTTCCCTTAGGATGCACATAATAATAATTCAGTAATACTATAGGTATTCAAGCATTTTCCACACTTTTACTCTGTATTCTTTGTTGTACTCTTGCTTTTTCCTCCAAACAGAACGCTGTTTCAAAATTTGGCTTTTACTCTTTTCCTGTTATATTGCCAAGCTGTGTTTCTTGTACTTCCTTCTCTTTTCCTGTTCAAAGTCCAGGCAAATGGCAAGTTATCAGAAGTTCAGATTGACAGTGGCACTGCTATTGAAGCTGTGCCAGGTGGGCCTAGAAAATTAGAACAGGAGCTGTCTGAGTGTGAACCTGCTCTTCAGCGATAGCTATTTTGATTGTGAAAGCCAAAACGAAGTGCAGAATTCCCGGCATCCTTTGTGCCAAAAGCTATTTCTGCTCATCATGTGTTTTAAAGGGCTGTGTGCTCGGCGGGGTAGGCTGCGCACAGGAACCGTGCCGAAAGCTGGGATTGTTCGGGATGGGCAGAAATACCGGCATCAGCAGAAATATGTGTTTCTGGGGTTGCATGGTTATCTGGAATGAAGTTTCCTTTTCTGCTTGAAACTTGTAAGGGTGCTTGTAAGGATTTTTTTCTTTTTTTCACATTTAGGCTGTAGAAAGGGGAGACTCCAGGAAAACAATCAACATCTGTTAAGTAATCCAGCTCATCTCTTGTGCTAATGTGATGTCATCTGTGATTTTGCGGTTGCTAAGCTACTCCAGCTGCTCTGCGCTTGCATAGCAAAGCCTCCTCGACTTTAAAGGGGGAATGCATGTAAAACACAGTGGCACAGGTTGTGCTTCATGTGCACTTGCTTTCTTAATGCTTCTAAGTGTCATTACTGCCTCCTCTTTTTAGCATAGAAATGCTTTTCAGAATCCTTGCAAATAAAATCCTTCTTTTTGTAGAGGCTAGTAGTAGTTCTTAAGCATTTTTAAAAAAAAAAAAATCAACATGGCAACTGGATCCTTGTGCTAGATATCATTTATATTTTGATCAAGGAAAAATCAATTTGTGGGGGAGATGAAAAGGGAGATGACTGCAGGGCTTCTGAGTGTTGACAAGAGGGTGCATCACAGCAGTTTTTGATGTAGTTCTCTAAGATAGGGGTCCTACGTATCAAAAACAAACTACTGCTTGGTCCTTCATATTTTCTCCTTTGAGTATGTATAACAAATAAATTGTGAAGTGTATAAAAATAAATGTAGTTGCATTTCGTAAGCATTGATTTAGTTTTTAAGGATATTAGTAAAGGGAATTTACAACCTTCTTTTCTCCCCCGTTTTTTGGCCGGTTTTCCTTCTATATCGCAGCTAAAGAGCAGATTAGATAACTAGGAAATGGAATTCATATAACAGATAAGGAATTTTTATTAGTCCTCTTACCTTGTATGCAGGTGTATAGGCAGAAGTTGCTTGGGGCACAAAGCTGAAATCTGCTTCTTGATATGCTTCAAGTAAAAAAACTGTGGAGGATTTTTACATACTGGTGCTCCTTCCAAGTTGAATTTGAACTTTCCAAACCCCAATAAGAGAATTCTGTACAGCTGAGCCGTTACCCGAATGGGACAGGCAGTCAGTGTTGCTTCTGGCACTTCCTACTTTGTTGTCTAATCCTTTAAGAGAAGCTCTGAAGAAAAACTTAAACCAAATTATCCCAAGCAGACCAAATTAATCAATGAAGGCCAAAATGGTCATTGTGAATTATCTGTTGCACTTTTTAAGCACTTAAGATCATTTGAATGAAGGAAATAAATTTTATAAATTAGACAGTGACTGAGGGGATTCATCGTATTTTCTAATCAGTTAGATAAATGCTGTTAGAGGATCTACAGATGAAAGAAAACATTTCCTTTTATCTGACTTTCTTGGGGATCTAATTTTTTTACCAGAAATTAAAAATATTGCGCTCAACCCTTCAGGGTTGTTTTCCAGTTCTTGTCTAGACTAGAGATATTGATTTAACCTACTGCTTTGACACTACTGTATGATGTATTTTTATTTCCATATTGTCCTGAAGACATTTCTCTTTAAGTGCCTGTTAGGCCATGCTCTACAGTTAGGAAGTCCAGAGAGTAGATTTTTTTTTTTTTCTGAAGATCTCAAAGTACCTTTCTGAAGAATGAAAGCTGAGCATGGAATGCTCTTTACAAGCCTTTATCAGACATGATTCTCAATCCATTCAGGTCTTTCTACTATAAATGCCCACTTGAAAGACCACACAAGTTTGCAAAGACTTGGAGATGGTTATAGGAAGGTAATAACATCTTTCTGTGCTTAGGGGACGTGAGTTTTGCTGTAATTATACACAGTTGATGGCCTCTATTGAAAAAAAATAAATCCAATAACTGAGAAAGTCCACACACTGAATTCTTCTGGAAGATATTTCTTCAGGCTAGGAATAAAAGCGTTACTTAGCAAAGCTGTATCTGTTCCCTGGGCAAATGGAAGCCTTCAGTTTGAAAGAAAATACTGCACTTCCACTAGAGAATGGAGCGTTTTCAAGACATGTTCGTTTATAAAGGGTGTTTAAGTGATTTTTCAGTGGGGGGAGGTGGGAACCTTTCAGCTGGCCTGTTAATTTTTATTCTTAAAAGCAAAGAGTAATGAATATCTAGATGTAAAGATGAAGTAAAGAATATCTAAATGTCATTTAAAAAGGACAGTGTGATGCATAGGGCAGTACAAGTTTTATTGAACAGCTGAGTTCCTCATACTTCAGAGAAGTTCAATAAGTCTCTCATGCAGTGCCAGACTTTACAGGGGAAAAAAAAGATTATGTGCCTGTGGTGACAATCCTATGAATTTATTTTTTTAAGTCTTGCTTCTTAGAAATATGGGAAGGCAAGCTACTCTTGGTTTTCTTTGAAAACAAACTGATTGCCTTAGATTTGCAAAGGAATGTTTTAAATCTACTGTTGAAATGTTTAGACCACTTCAGGTTCCAGTCCCAGAAAAATAAGAAAACACGGCTTTGTCTTCTTTCTATACGTTTTCCTTTCCTACTGATTTTATGGATGTGTAGAATGACAGTTTGGGTATTGCATCTACCCACTGTTCTTTAAAGAAAGTAATTATGGCACACATTTTCCTATATCCATTGTTATTACAGGTGCTGAGGATGTCGTGATGGCGTTTTCCAGATCAGAGACAGAAGACAGAAGACAGTAACTACAGGATACCTGAACAACACAGAACTGGAGAGGACAGTGAGATTCCTGAAGATAGAGGAGGATGGCTGAGCATTAATAAGTTTCTTTGCCCACCCTAATTGTTCCTTGGTATTCCTTCTTCTTTGTAATTTTGTTTCCCTTTGCCCAACCCTCAGAATGCCTCTCACAGCCATCTATTCCTATAAGTTTTTGCTACTCAGCTGGGCTGTGTTAATTAAGGACAAACCTAAAGGTGTATTTTTGATTGGCTCAAAGGGACAGGCTGTGATTGGCTAAAGGAAGACAATTTTTCAAACTTGACCAATGAAAACCTTTTATCTTGCATTTTATTTTATATTTTAAAGTCTCTTGACATCCATCTTCTAAAGAAGCTTTTCATGGTGTGGTGCTTATTTAGGTCAAACTTGTGAATTTGAAGAGGGTTTGATTTGGCTGCGTAGAACTGGAAGCAACTTGTGATTGGTTGACAATGCAAACGCTTTCTCTTCAGTTGGCTTGCAGGTGTTTTGCTGACTTCAACATTTTCATTGCAGACAGCTGATGTTTTGGTGCATTGGTTATTTCTTTATACTTACTGACTTGGGGGGGAAAAAGACAAAATGTGCTTTGCAATATTTATTACATCTACACACATATAAATGCTTGCTTTTTTGGGTTTGGTTTGGTTTTTTGATTGGCTTTGAAATCATGGGTTTGATTTCCTCTTGGCTGCAGTGTTTCTGATGCAATCGGGTTTTCCATACTTATCTGCTCTGTGGCCTCAAGCTCTTTTGGGAGCACGTGTCGAAAGCATATTTAGTTCAATAAGTCTACCTGTTCAAGCTGGAACACGGAGATGGCCAGCCGTCCTGTGCTGCTCTGGGCTGTACCATGAACTCCTGGTAGACCTGGCTGTTCAGGTGGCTTCTCTCTTTGCTTCTGACAGAGGAGCTGTAGATATTTTGCAGGAATTGCAAGAATGAGATCTGTGGCTGTGACATGAATTTGCCAAATTTGTATAGAGAATATGTGAACGTGTTTAAAATAGAGTTCCACTTTAACCCTTTAACTGCTGCACAAGACTAGCTCTCACATAAGGAAAAATTAATGATCATTAACTTAAATCCAACTTGCACTGGGCTTTAATAAACTAAGTTTCTAGTCACTTGAAAAATTGTATGTGGTTTGGCTCCTTGCAACTGTTCGGTGATACAGAAATTACCTGGATCCTGAGATAATACCATTTTCTTTAGGCACGTTCCAAGAGGCAGTAGTGCTGCATTAAGCTGCCCAGTAGTGAGTGTACAGGTGACACTCTCAGGTTTACTCTCTTAGCAGTTGCAGGGCCTTAAAACACACACACGCGCATTTACAAACTGAAAAACCTGCAGTGGAATTCCTGAAGTGCACTGACTGTTCAGGAATCTGCACATAAAATTTCTAGCACTGCTGCCTAAAACCTAGCACTTCTTTTTTTTTTTTGTCATATGTGCAGGTCATTTTTACAATACTTCTAGATTTTCCTGTGGGTTGCACTGACTTGAAGATGTTTCAAAATCTATTAAAGCAGAACTCATTCACCTGTTCCTGGTTCCTTTCATATGGTTGTTAATTATTTGAAGTTACAATTCCAGAATCTGACTGTGACAATGTGACCATTTTCATGGCAAGAAATTATGATGACAGGATGCTGTTATGGTCTCAAAATGGGGAAAAAGCTTGAGAGAAACCATGGAATGTATGCAAAAGGAAGAACGGACTTGTGCGCACAAGGAGGGAAATTATCTTGAGCAAATAAATACTCTGTAATGAAAACAACTGTGCATCTATTTATGAAAAAGATCCTTTTGATTCAGCTGCATCTTTGTAAAGTTCAGTGTGGAAGTGAATCTTTTACCCCTGTTTGGGGCCAGCTAAGAAATATCTTTATTAAAATAAACCAGGAATGAGCCCAAAAGATTCTTTAAATTTTGACCTGGTTGCCTAAGAGACACTTTAATTTTAATTTTGGTGCAAAGGGGGGCAGCCCTTAAAGGGTTAATTTAAGAGGATACGTGTGTTTCTGGCTGCTGGCTGGAATGAATGGGCTGGATTGTGGTGGCCTGTCATTGTCCGTGTGTATCTATGGCATTTCTGAGCTGTTAAATCTTTTCAAGGAGAAAAGTGAAGTGTTTATGTGGTTTAATCTTTTCACTAAAAATGTAACTGTTGGGGGGGGGAATACAGTTTTTAATAGCTACTCTTGTTTCTTACTGATTTATTATACTGCTAAACCACCAAATGGAAAATACTTTCTTTACCTTTGTGGAAGATTTCTGTGTAGACTCCAAACTTGGAGTGTTGAGTAATATGTTGAGAAGGATGTATTGAGAAAAGGCCATGTGTTGTGTAACAACATGATTTGGGAGTCAGGAACTGGAGGAGTAGTTGTTTCTTGAGAATATTTGTGCTTGCTTTGTTACCTGTGTGCTCTCCCCCTCCCCACTGGTGACTTCTTAACTTTAAACCAGGGCTGGAAGATTTATAATAAAGAATTCATATGTAGATCAGGGAGAAAGTAGTGGAACAGAGGGCTTTCCAATATTCCCCTTGAATTATATTGCTAAGTATTTATCTTCTTGCTATGAAAACTGAATCGCTATTACCACTGTGGAGCCTGGATAAATTGGGAGGTAGAGAAACCTGCACAGAGTACATCAGCATGGCTGACTTGTTTATTGTACATACAAATTTCTCTACCTTTGCGCTTTTGCCTTCTCAAGCAAACCATTACTAATAAAAATAAGAAATCAAATGTTTTAGAGGTCAGAGGTGAGTATAGATCTCAACCGAAATCCATTTGTAAACAGGAAAGGCTGTTCAACTACCAACCAAATAGTGCTTAAGGCATTCAGTAAGGGAGTGTAAAAGCTTTAGAGGCATCTTCCAAAAAAGCATACATCCTTGGGGTGGTCTTTTGGGGACACATGTTCCTTTAGATACTCAAAATGTGCTGTTGTACTTCTCTTACCAAGCTTATCACCTACCTCTTTGAACACACAGTGTTTTCCAGAGCTTGAGGAAAAGATGCAGAGCTGAATCAGATACTCCTCTCATCTATCTCCAGATGGGTTGCAATTGCTGTAATTGTTGGTAGGTCATGGTGTCTGTGCCCACTGTAAATGAAAATGAGACTCCACCATTCACATAGCCCTTTAGATTGATTCTCCCGGGTCCTAAGATAAACCCTGGGGTAACAGAACATGTGAGCTGGTGGCACAGCAACACTTTGGAAGGAGCTATTGCCTGAAAAGAGCTGGACCACTAATAAAATAAAATAAGCTCTTCAGATATTTTTTGTTCCTATTTCTAGCTAAGTAACTCTAAGTTGTCTCCTTCTCTTGACTGTTCGGTGGCCTGTGTGAAAGTTTCTAATCCTTTACCATTAAATCTGTTTCAGTTTCATGAGGTCTATATTTCTAATTCAGCAGCAGCCTAAATAGTTCCGGTGAAGGCTAAAGATTAAATGGCCCAAGAAGTTTGAAGACCCCTGTCACCTATAGAAGAGATCATCCTAAATAAGACTTCAGGGTCATAGGTGGGATAAATTTCTACAGCTATTGAGAATCTGTTACAAGATCAGAGCAGTGCCATGTCTAGAGTTATCAGTGGTTTATAATGGAAGAGAAAAAACAAATAAAGGCCAAAAGTTGAAAGCTCTGAGTCAAATATATATAATGTGTGTTAAAAACGATTTTATTAAAAGACATACTGAGTGCCTGGGCAATGAGGGGAATGTATGATTTGGATTACTTTTAAGATCAGTCTCTTGCCTCCTAAAGGACTGTGTGGGAGAGCTGATAGCAAAAAGGTCGTGGGACACGGACCCGCAGAAACCAACAGTGCAGTAAGAACAATTTCTGGAGGTTTAAGATATCTTCAGTTGTATCCAGTCTCTACGAAAGAAAGAGTCTTTAGTGAGTAAGCATCTCTTCCTCACTGTTACTCATCAGTTACAAAGGTGTTCTAAAGCTTAGTTGTTAATAAAGAGCTTTTAAGAAGCTTTGTTAAAACTTCAGAGTAGTTGTTTAGGTGTAAGAGTAACAGGAGCACTGCTGCACAGTTGTGTTGCACAGTTGCTGCCTTGATGGGACATTTCCTGGATGCAGGTGATTTTTAAATCAACTGACAGCAACATGGTATATACATCTAGTCTCGGCATCAACCTATTCAACTCTCAAATGAAACTGGACCTACTTGTCACTCAGCGCTGCAGTGTGTGTTGTATGCAGGGCAAATCCTTCCCTGTTCACAGCATCAACATGAAATAAAATTTATTTTTTAATTTTTCAGGTGAAATGTTTTAATTTGTTTTATTTCCCCTTCTGCCACAGAGTAGCATTAAGAATCCGGTCAGTTAGGCCTGGATGAATTACTGCAATAAACAGGCAATATGAATGCTCTCACACAAAACTAGCTTTTAAAGGTGTTAAAATGTGTCAAATTTTGGTAATTGTAAGCCTGGCATAGTGCTGATGGATAGACTTTTTTTTTTCCTCGCAGCCTCAGGTGTAGCATGATCACTTTGCCATAGTGCTTGCATCCTGCAGATTTTGTATCCTGTGTATCTGTGACTTCTTCAGAGCGGCAGCGAATGGTCACTGGACTGCTGTGGTTCTTCCAGATCTGCCTGTACAGACACTTTATACTACAGTTTCCCTTTAAACCTCCTCGTTACTGATGCTTTTCATAGTTTTACAAATATAAAAGTACTGTATAACCAGGAGGAGTGGTGTTATTCCATACAAGAGTAAGAGAGGAGCTTGGATCTATTCCCTGTCAGACTGTAGTAGGTTCCCATACAAAGGCAGAAAAGAAATCACCTACTGTCTTCTGAGCTCTGCTTTCATTTTCTTTGCAGCTGATTTGCCCTAAGCAGAATTCCAGCAGTAGGTTGTAAACAACCTGGCTGGTTTCCTTTGTAGCCTGAAGCACTTCAATTTTGGGGATTGTTTATTTTGGGAAAGAGAAAAATTTTTTTTGAAGCTTTATAACCTGGCCTGCTTACAAGCTGCCTCATGTATCAACATGTAATAGTTATATGCACAGAGCTTTTTGCTGTCTTGACATTTTCCAGGTTAACTCTCCTTGCTACTAAATGCTGATCTGTGACCAAAGGCCTGTGAAACTCAGAAAAGAAACTTTCAGCCGTTGTTTACCAATTGCAATACTAACTCCAACCCAGATGTGGACTGATGCATCTATAGTTTTCTTTAGTTTTTCACCTTAGGTGATTATTGCTGCTCTTTCCTGATGCAGCTGCAAATACAGCGATCGCTGCAGATTCAGGAGATGATCCCGTCCGTACCCTTGATGGGAGCAGCTGGAGACACTTACCCAATGTGTGGCAAACAGGCTCCCCCCATGTGTTGTGTGTGTCATTGCTACATGGCACCTGAGCTCTTTGGACCCCCCCAGAGGAAAAGGCCCTTTACTTACTCTGTGAGTAACACAGATGGTTTTTTTCCAAGGTTGTAAAATACTTCTGATTAACCTTGTTACTTTAAGTTGGTTGAGCTGAAGCCTAAGGTTACATCTATGTTCTGAGTTGAGACTCTTTTAACATTAGGGACCCATTTAGCTAGAGAGCTATTTAATAGTGTTCGTGGCTTAACTCTTACGGTTTTAGCCCCAAGTGGAGTTAGTTCCCTGTGTTTTACTTGCACTGCACACCACTCTTGTATAGCTAATTTCAAATTTCAGAAGATAAATCATAATTAAGTTACTCAAGTGTGCAGAGTTTGCAGTTTACACTGTAGTCCACATGTTGTCACATAAAATACCTTCCTGTTTTGCAGTGAAGTGAAAGTAATTTTACTGTTCTTCTCAGATATGGCCATAACTTGATACTCTCCTGACGCTTGCAATATTCCAGCTGATAGAAGAAACAAGGGTGATTGTTCTGAAAATATCTTTCCCCAAATGAGTGGAATTTTGTGAGGTGAGCATGGATACTATTAAGTTCATATCAAGGCTTGATGTAGAGATATACCAGAATAAGAATGTGGCTCCAAAACCTTGCTCCCTGTGGGGTTTTGTTTTAAGCTGCCATGAGAGCTCAAAGGTTGCTTTTGTTTCCTGCCCTTAGTGTGTTCCTTCAGAGAAGCTAAAAGCATAATTGTGGTCCAAGACTGTAGAGCGACTTGTGACTGGAACTGAAACAGCTTACTCATGTCTAGTTTGCAAACAGGAGCCCTGTGTTCAACTACAGTAGCAAGGGAGTATGGCACTGGAACTAGTCATCTTTATAGTGTAGGGTAAGACTATGATAGTGTCCCTGCTTTGTCACTGATGGTTTTGGGATTTGGTTTTAATTTTTTTTAACTGTGAAGGGACGGAAAGTTTCTGTGATTTCAGAAGAGAGCAGCTTTGGGTGTTATTTATTACGTCCATACGTTTGTCCCATGAAGCAGGAGAGTGCATGAAGTTTCTTGATGATGGACCGACACAGAAGCTTGTGTTGCTGCTGACTATGCACGGTAATCCATCTTCAGCTTTACTTGTGATCTCCTAATCAGAGGGCACAGCGTAAATTGCACTGAACGTGAGTGGAATGGACAGTGGTAGCCAAGCGTTTCCCTTCAGTCTTTTGTCATAGATCTCAAGTGCCTAGAGCAGACAGACATTAGCTGTGTGCTGCCGGATCAATGTCTGCAGTTAATGCCTGAAGTGTGTGCCTGATGCCTGTCACAGCTAGGCATGGAGTTTTCTCGTGCAAGTGGAACAGTTCACAACAAAGTCTGTACTCTATGGTTTATTTTTTAATGGTGAGATTCTGCTAAATCTCTGGGGTGTGTGAGGAGGAAGATGGGGGCAGGTCAGGAATGGATGAATTTCTGTAGGTGGAAGCATAAGAGGAGGATTCTGCCTCACTGTTGTATTCTCATAAGCTTCTTTGAGCCTGGAGAAAGATGGTAATTAAACTAGACAGAATCTTAAGCTTTTGACTTGCCTCGCCAGCAGCACCAGACTTCACAGTCTCCCTCTAAAAGGAACTGTGCTGCATGCTGATTCGGAAGCATGCTTAGCTGCTTGTACCATATGGGCGGACAGTAGAGCCTTTTGTTTTAGTTCAGCCTTGACCTTGAGGTCACTGTCTTCTGGAACTAAATGGGACATTTGGATTTATCCTGACTAGTGTAGCTACATGATCATTTTTATTTGACTTTTTTTTTTTCCTCTTCTCTTTAAATGTAGTGAGGTCTAGATGTCAGAGCATTGAAGCAGTACAGGGAATTAAATGAAATCTTTTTACTTGCAGCACCTTTGTCAAAAGGAGGAGGCAACACTTTGGTAAGTGTTTAGATGAACTACACAGCAGTAACAAACAAGAAAGGCTTTCTCAGGGTTTTGCAGGCACCAAAACCGGCAGAGCTCAGATATGTACCTGCTCTAGTAAGCATGGTAAGGCTGCTGTGTATGTGAAGATTCGCAGCTCATTCTTCTATAGAGAACATTCTTTTCTGTGTCCTTAGGGATTTAAATAGAGAACTTCTCAGAAAAAGCACCTTGGCTTAAGTACTGGTGAGATGGATCACAGAGAATGAGGTCTTTGACATAGTCAGATACTAGACCTGGTAGTGCTTACGAATTAAAGTCAACACCTTGAGTTCAGCTCAGACAGAAGGAACATTAAATTCAACTGTGTCAGGTTGCTGTAGATCAAAGCCACAAAAATACCTCTGAAGCACACGTACTATTAGATAGAGATCACTCGGGGATCATAAGCAACATTGAATCTGCAGGATTGGGTAGCGACTTAAGCTGAGCTTCAGCCACAATTAGATTGGTTCTCTAATTCTAAAATGACACATACTGACATCTTTGCAGGAGAGGCCATGCTGCTTTTGTGATCTGATGGATACTGTGTTCTGCCACCTGGGTAGAAAGAAGAGGTCATGTGTGTTGTTTCTTTAGTCTCCCATCTTGACAGAGAGTTGGTTCCTGTCTGGACCTGAATAAATGTGAAGGTTGTTAGCACTACTCTTGCTTAGAGCTACTAAAAAGAGAGGGGGAGCAGTAAGGGGGGGGGGGGGGGGGGGGGGGGGAGAGAAGGATTAAAGGGGAAAACCCAGTTAGGTTATAAATGTGTTTTCTTCTGTGCTGGAGGTTAAATAATATTTTATGCATGTGGCAGAGATACTGTGATGAAGGAGCTGTCAGGCAGAATGAGAGCTGGGCAGCAAAGGGAGCAGAGATGCTTGAGGGAGAAGGGTATGAAGATGTTCTAATGCTGAACTCTCTTGTGCATATCTAATGTATGATGTGTGGCAATGTGTGCCTTTCACTGAAAAAAAAAAAAAAAATGGCTGTTCCACAGATATTTAAGGGTTTTTTTCCCCTTCATTGCTCAGGTCTTTTCTATCTGAGATGTCTCGCTGGTTACTAGTGACATTGCTTTAGAAAATGGTCAAAAACTAATCTGCTGTTGCAGATAAGCATTTTAGATCACTTAATCACTGTCAAAGGTATTGGGAAAATTGATTTTTAATGTGAATTTGTAAAAGAGTGATGTAACAAAGTTCGATGGCAAGGTTCACTCTATTTACTACATGGAAGAAATATACAAAGGAAAATCAAGTTAGGATCGATTTAAAATGATTTATACAAAGACTGAAGATATAAAAAGGTAAGGGAGACCCTCCTGTTGAGTCATGAGGTTCAGCTTGGACTCCCTTGCTTTGTAAACCCCTTCTCAGAAATGAGTCTAGGTGCAGCTAGATCCTAGTCCCAGCCTTGGTCAACAGTTTATGTCTAATGGAATGGATGCAAAGGGTAAGGAAAATATCTTGAGTGATTATGCCAATTTATCAGGGAATGAGTGATTATGGATCATACACAATTTTTAAGTAGCAGCAATTTAAGATTTATTAACGCTGTTATGGTAAACTGCAAGACTAGGTTGAATGATTTTTAGCAATACTTAATTATCGTCTGATTATAAAGGTGATTTAATAACGTTTGCTATAATCTACACTATAAAGTTTCCCAAATCAAATACACACGCACACATTCACACACACACAGAGATAGTTAGGTTAACTATGATAGTAAATTATTGGTACCAAATGATTGTTGAAACATCATGAAATCTAATTGTTGTGAATTACGTCTCCTTCATCAGCATTTGTCAGCAGGTGATCTGAAACCCTTTTCCTTTTTTGGCATCTACCAGCAGACGATCTTGGAAGTCTGCGAAATCTATTCTTCAAAATCCCCATGAAATCTGCTCTGAGAGGTGTCCCAACTCAGAGGGTGATACTAGGTCACAGCCTGCTGCGATCCCGGAGAGCTCAAAGGGTCTCACTTAGGATCGCTATTTATAGGATCGTGAGACAGTTGATTTTGGTCAGTAATTTTTCATTTTGGCCACAATTCTTGCTGTGTAATTCTGGTACTTTCCAGAGCGGGCTACAATCCAGGCCGCAGGAGTTATAGATACAGTTCCCAGGCAGCAGGAGTTTGGGGATGGTCAGGGAGCGCCTCATCGTCCCAGCTCACTGCACTTGTATAAAGGACAAGGAGGTGCCAGGTCGTCCCAGCTCACTGCACTGGTATCAAGACAATAGCACGATGTTGGCTGGCTCCTGACAGTGTAACATGGGCCAGGGGGTCTGCACCACCACATCTACGCCGCTACTGCAGGATCTAGGACTAGGACTGTAGAATGGCATATGATAATCTTGTACATAAATCATGGCTTTAACAAATGAGAAAGATGTCACATTGTTCTATTTATCCTGTTTACTCTGTTGCAGAAAGACTAGCTCCTGTGCATCTTGCTCAGTTTTTTGAGGAGGACTCAGTCACTGCAGAGCTTCTGAAATTTTAGCTGTCATCACATATGTCCTGTTCAAATCAGCAAAAACTGGGCACTCAGACTAATTTTTAGATCAGGTCAATAAATACTTGACCTATCCTGAGCTGTATTTTACGTAATGTTACACAGACATCAGTCATTCCCAGAGGCTCTTCCTCGCTCTGCACGAAGCTGCCTGTGTAAGCTGAGCTGCAGACAGGATGATACGCCTGTCTCATCTCATAAGCTTTTTACTGGCACTCAATGGACAATGTATCTTTGAAGCAGCAGTAAACATGGAGAAACGTGTGCTGTTAGAACGCAGTGCAAAGCGCTGTACTTCAGCCATGGAACACAACGTGGGATTTACAGCCCCCCCCGGCCCCGCTTCCTTTGCAGAAGATGGTGTGTGATTCCACTTACTCAGCCAGTCCACTCTTTTGACAGACAGAGAAGATTAGTGGATAGACCAGAAGGAGAAAAGGTAAGAAGTCTTACATCAGAGTCTCATCATCCATACCAAAAATGAGAAAACTTGAAATGTTAAAAGGTACAGGCAGAATGGAAATTCATGGCTGCTGAATGTTCATCTAGGTAGTAACATGGTCCTCAAGATCATGTTGGGTCCAGCTGAAGCTGATCCCAGGGAAGAAGTGGGCATATAACCTTTACAAAAGAACTCGCTAAAAATGTTTTGTTTTCTTTCACTGAACAGAAGAAAACATGGGAGTCAAAAATCTAATGGACGTATTAAAGCAGCACATGTGGGATGGGGTACTTCTTTAAATCACTTGGATTCACTTAAGTATTAGGTTGTTTGGGGGTGGGGGGGACATCCTTACCCTCCTGCTGAGTACAGACCATGGCGATGTTGGTTCTGCTGGGTACATGTGCCTTAGCTCTGAGTGTATATTTTTTTCGGCTTTAAGACAACACAGCTCTTTGCTGGCTCCCTTTTAAGGTTAATATGTTCTTAACACCTATTCAGCCTGCACAAAAGCCACTGAACAGAATTCTGCTGTTTTCCTGCTGGTGGTAGGTCAGTGGCTGAGTCAGTGATAGAAACAAACCTCTGTTTATCTTCAGTACGTTCCCAGAACAGTATTCCATTTCTTTAACACAACCTTCCCACTCCAGGACAGTTTGCTGTCAGCGTTTAACCTCCTTTCTATTGCAGAGTAGCAATGGGAAGCATTATCTAGCTTTAAAAACAGAAGACAGACGTGTCCTTGTAGGGAAACTGTCTGCCTTGGAGCTCCCCACGGGGAGGCAATCGGTCCCTGCTGTTGGCAAGGAGCTCTCACCCACTCGGCATCATTAATCAGGGCTGACTGTTCCTCTTAATCCCCTGATCCCTTCCATACGGACGAGAACACAAGCATCACATTTGCGTGTTATGCTCTTCTTCGCTGAAAATAGGGCCGGCTCCGTGGCTTGCAGCAGGCAGTGATTAGATGGGTGGGTGATCAAAACATGATTAGCAAATCTGCAATTAGAGTGAAGGCCAGGAGGGCAGTGGCTTACATCAAGGAAGGGTCACAACTGGTATCTGTCAGAATAGAAATACATACGTGAAATGACAAAGGATTTAGCGGCGCTCTTGTCTGATGAGACTGTAACTTAAATAGCCAAGGCACTCTAGGAGGAAGCTAGGAGCACTGGAATTTCAGAGAAGGAAAAAACAAAAACAAACCATAAAAGGGGGCTTTCCTCCTGGGCCAGATAATTTTGAAAGGGACGTTTTAAAGCACCAGAGATCATTTATGTAGCTAAAACACAGATATTGGGCCATCTTCAATTCTAAATTTTGTCCCAGGCACTTTTTGTGACTGATATACAGAACTTCATAATTTTCCTCAGCAGCTAGACAGTAAATGTATTGACCATGCCTTGCAGAGGTTTGTGAAGCTTTTAATATATCAATGTGTGAAATACTTTGAGACTGTGTGGAAAATGTCTGGCAAAGCTGCAGACTGTTATTGCCAGATGTGAATTTGAGCAGGCCAAGAGTGGAGAGGAGTTCATGTCAGATACTACAAGTAGAGGAAGAACAACAATTTGTTTGAAGCCAACTGCAAGACAAACAATGGCAAGTTTTTAGCTTTTGTTGTCTTTAAAAAAACCTGTGTGATGTGGAAAATACGGCAACTAGAACTCTGCCTCAGAACTGTTTAGTAAAATTGATCCCATTTTTCCAGATCTAAATAATAGTGTTCACGTCAGCTTCTGGGGAAACTCTGGGCAATGTGGGGTGAAGAAGAAAAATGAGTTCTGACCCTCTGTCTTTTGAGCCATCTGGTTTTTGAGTCTCTCAGTTCCTGCAGGATAGTTTTTCTTTCATTTATCTGTGAACAGCCTACAATTAACCCAAACAGGCTCCTTTCTGATGTCTTTTATAAACTAGTTTTTATGCTGACCTTTCTTCTAGTGTCCCTCATAAGAATGTCAATAGAATGAGTTTGGACAATGGGAAGACCGATGCTGATTCTGTCCCATAGTGGTGTTGTGCCTGCTTGTCTTTGTTATTATTAGATTTGGTTTGCTAAGAGCACTCAAAGGAAAAGAGGAGATGCAAGTTTTCTTCTTCCATGTGAATATGGCAGCATAGTAGCATAACTTCAGCTTCCTAGTGTGGTTACAAGGACTGGAAAGGAGTAGGACTGAAGAAAGAATCAAATACTGGTTTTCTAGCATTCCACTGTTCCCAGTTGTCCATGCCCTACATAGGTTCTAAAGCTACTTCAAGCACAAGTCTGAAGACTAAATGTTGTGGTTTAACCGCAGCCGACAACTAAGCCGAAACCAGCACACTAAACGTTTGATGCAGATAAGTGATTGTTCTAAGAAGTGTTGCACATTTGAGGAAAAGAACTCTGTGTTTAGGCAGGAAAGACAAAAGCAGCTTTGCAGTCTGTATTTTTCTAATTTTTTTAATACAGTTTAACAATGAGGCCATGAATACCAGAAAAAAAGGTTAAACATGATACTTTCTTCTAGGCTGTAGTGGTAAGAGTTTACAATCTTTACTGAAAATGCATTCTCAAAAAAATACAGGTAGATCTGGACATTGAACAATCAAATAGGGATCATGATAACATGTATGTGCTCTTGTGTAATATTCTTAGTTCTAAATATTTCTTATTGCATAGCGTATTTAAAATAGTATCAGACTTTGTGCTTCTCAAGATCCACTTGGAAATTGGGACTGGTTGTTTATATATAGCCATTTAATAGCTGCCTTTTAAATGAAAATAATAATGCTCTGAATTTCTAGAGAGGCTTTCATCCTAGGACCTTAAAGTACTTTACAAAGAGTTAATGAAGTCTTACTACCTCCTTGTGGAACAGGCAAGTTGCATTAAATTGAGTGGGTAAATGAGGCATAGAGAGATTGAGGGACTTGTCTGTGGGTAGAATGTCAGTGGTGTCATCAGGAAGAGAACGTAGCAGTCCTGTCTCAAAATCTTACCTTTGCAAATACTTAGGACAAGAGCTCAGTGCTCTCTGGATAGGGTCAGTAAATTGGGTTGTAAGATCAGTTTTGGGGGGTGGTTGTGGTTTTTCGAATGTATAGGAAATAATTTAAAAAACTGTCTTCAGAGAGCACTTTGATAATTTTGGTCTACTAGTCAACCATTCAAAATAAAAAATATTCCAGATGGTGTTTTCAGGAAAGGCAGAGCAAGCTTTTTCCACACTAATATTTGCCTGCTGAGGTTTTATTTCTCTTCTTCCCCAAGGGACTTGGAGGCACTGCAGTACAATGGGGGGGGGGGGGGTGGGGGTGGGAAATCCCCAGTAATGGAGGCAGGCATGGTTAAAGGCAATTTGCCATCATAAACAAGCCTCGGGTTTCCTTACTGGTAAAACTTGTACCAGTAAGTAATGAATGTCCACTGCTGTCTCTGGGAAGGAGCAGGTGACATTAATTTTGTTGGGTGACACCCCTGTTTCCTGCACACACAACTGGATTGCAGCCAGACCCACGGGAGATCTGGACACAAGGGATTTGGGGGGCACAGTGCTGAACAACCTTCCAACAAGTTTCTACCCTGTTGCAGGAAGACATATGTTGCTCCTTTTCCTCCTTTCCCAAACAATCACTTACAGAAGGAAACGGTTGGATATCTGTCTTTCTGCAGTGGGGCTTTTTTAGCCATAGCACCGTAGGAGACCTAGTTGGAGATTCAGTTTAGAGAAAACTACAGAGAAAAACAGTACCTTGTTTTCAGAGGAACAATAATTTGTCTTGGAGGGAAAAAAAAAGCAATCTTTGAGGTGTCTGTGGAATACATCTATACTTACTTAATTCAGTCAGATCTACCCACCTTACTTTCTTACAGTAGTAAGAGTGCTTTTTTTGTTTTCTTCCTTAATATTTCTTTGGAATATCTGGTAAGTGTTCATTTGTGGATGATCTGTGTAATTGTAAACCATCTTGGTTGACCCTCTGTAACTTTTTTTTGCTAAATGTCATTGTAATTTGGTTTCCTTTTAGAAGTCTTTGAGATAGACTGCAGCCCAACAGGAGAGCATCTGCTTTTGTTTTTGCTGAAGAACACTGCTGGAACTTCTCTGTATAACCTCACTTAAAAACCCATTGCTTGATTTTTATTAATATGTAATAATTTGGCTCCTTTTACCTACAGAAAATTATTTATCTAAATAAAATGCAAGAATATTGTCTAACGAAAGGGGAAAATAAAGAGTATAATTGTGTTAATTATCAGAATACCAGACATGTAATTAATATGCCACAGGAACAAAGAGCAAATGTACTAATAGCACATAATTGGACTTAAACTACACCCTTGGTAGAAGTCTCTGCAATGGAACTGTTGTGTTTGTGCTCCTTTTCAAATTAGCAATAAGGAATAAATTAACATCCATTTTCTTGCCCATACAAAGACAGAATCATATTGTGGGGCAGGGTAATGAATTCAGAGAATGCCTTTACATTCCCATATGGCTCTTAGGGAGGGGAATACTCATGCACATGGCTCTTCTCTTCTTCCTTGCAGGAAGGCAGGCAGAGAGAAGAGAAAAAAACTCATTGTATGACCAGATGTTTGCTGAATACCATGATCCTAAAGAATACAAAAAATCTGTAAACTGAGTAATTTAAACATTGTCACCAGTACCTGATGCAAATATTTGAGTTTGTTTATCCATCCATCCTTTTATACATGGTATGTTACTCTAGTATGAGACACAGATAAGGAAATAGGGTAGGGGCTAGTCACTGACCCAAAGGGATGTCTGTGATGGAACTGGAAAGAAAACCCATGATTCTTTACTGGTTTTTTTTCTGTTCTTATTTCCTGCCTCCCCCCCTCCCCACAGCATAAATGACTAGTTCAGTTTTCTATATAAATTAGGGAGATAAAGCAGTTGTTAATGTGGGCATGGCCTACTACACTGCTCTTCAGAACAGGTTAGTACAGTACATGAAGAAACAGTGTAGAACCAGAGTTCTTGGGTTTTGTGGACACACATTGTAGAAAGGCTCATCCAGAGCGCCTGACTGTACTCTCTCCCTCTTTGTCTTGAGTGGTGTCTTACTGACCTTTACAAATACTTTATTTAATGCTCTTTAGAGGCCACAGTGGTTTTAGGGACTTAGGAGACCTCAGTACCCCTTCAGGTAAGGAAATAAATTTTTAAGAAATGGTTCCAGTTTCACAGAATCATTCAGGTTGGGGATCATCGAGTCCAACCATCAGCCCTACTCTACAAAGTTCTCCCCTACACCACATCCCCCATTTCATTCAGACTCCACTTCTATTTATATAACGCAGCTCAAAATAGCCATTGTGGTATTAGATGCAAAGATTTACATTAATAAAGACTAAATTTTTTGAGGTCCTTAGGTCAAGTAGTGCTTTTTAGCAAAGCACTGGCAAGCCAGGCTGTTCAAGGTATTTCAAGGTATTACAGCATTTCTTAATTCAAGGTATTTCAAGGTATTGCAGTACTACTTCATTTAACCTACTCTTTGTGCCCTGCTTTCCTAAATATGCAAATGCAAAGCCTAGAAATTTTGTCGTATTCAATTGTAATGCACCTGTCATCACAATATCTAGACACCTGCCTTTCTACTTCACAGAAGTATTGTGAGAGTGCATTAATTAACGCTTGTAAAATGCTTAGAGATCCTAGGATGGAAGGTGCTAATGAGTTGTAAAATATTATAATGATGTTGCAGAATATTCAGTCTCTCTTTGTAAGGAAAGACTTGCATCTTGCCTTCATTGCTTTCATTTTTCTAGATTCATATTTTGCAATAGAAGGTAAGTCTAAACAGCAAAAAAAAAAAAAAGGATTAAACAAGGTAAAAAGATTGCTAAAGCTGCTAGTTTTCTTATGAGGAACTGAGTTGTTTTCATGTACTTCTTTGCTTATTGAATTTTCTTTTTGTCTCTCTGATGAACCCATACTTCAATGGCTTGTTGAGAATTCTCTGAACGTTCAGAAATGTCAGGGGAGAAGATTTTCTTCTTCAGATTGCCAAGGCCTTCATTTGCATCCCCTAAATCAATTCTCTCACATGATCAAAGCAGTTCTGGAAATTTTCAAGTGTGGGGAAAACCAGTTCTCTAATTCTTTCTCCTCTAATATATACAGTCAGATTCCAAAGCATTTAAAAAAAAAAAATCTTCATCCACTGAATCTAAAAATGCATTAATTTTATGCCTCTATGTTCACAGGGTTGCAACTGTGTATACTAGGGACAGCAAGGCTAGAAAAGCTGTAACAGATCATCTATGTATGTTTTCTCTTCCAGCTGGTAGGGGCATTGCTTTAGCATTTTGTTGTGGAGTTTTCTTCTGAATGACCTGAAAGATGCCACTTCTGCCTGTTGCCCTACAAGAGTACTCTGTGGTTTCACAGATCTCGTTGTGAAGAATTAATTTTTTATATTCACCTTGAATTGTCTTTTTCTTATTGTTCATTCTTCCTGCATGACTTAGATTGATAAAGCCATATCAGAACCAAAAAAAAATTACTGGAATTCAGATTCCCCAGTTTGGGAGTCTCCTATTGCTTTCTGTGGTGAGAACGGAAGGAACTCGAGTGGAGCTGTAATAGGGCTTCTCAGAAACTGGTCTGTTGCCTTCATCTAATATTTTGCTTGGCTGTGCATGCAACTCTCTCATGGGCTTAATTACTTTACTGCATAGTCTCTATGGCAATTGGTCCCCTTTCAGAAGTGGTTTCAGGGCAGCTGTGATAAACCAAATGCTTAGTAGAGGAGATGAATCTAGCTTCTGAGTTCTAACTTCCCATTAAAAGCAATCATAATCTGCAAACAAACCAGTATGCAGACATCAATTGTACTGAGATGAAAAAAACCCCACAGCCAGTTCTAGCCTTTTTATTTAAAGACTGGACCATTTTCTCAACCTAATTCTAGGCTATTTGAAGTTTGGACCCTGTCCCCATACCTCCCCCTTGGAACAAGGGTCCAAGTCTAATATCTGGAAGTAACGGTGTATGTTCCCTGTGTATTCAAAACCATTTATGATCCTGAGCTCTAACAATCAGATCCAGATCTGCTGTTGACTTAACTGAGCATGTCTCGCTTCTCTCTGTATTTATGGTACGCGCTGGCTTCCTTTACGTAGCAAGCAAAGGCATTCATTTTTACCTATCACCTTATCTTTTCATTTCTGGCTGCTCAGCTCCATTCTGACAAGTGCAATAAATGTGTCCTCCTGGGTCCTTGCAAGCTGGGCATTAGTCACACTGTGCATTTCAAGGACATCAGTCCGATAGTTTTTCAGCTGTAACGGAAAACATGTTCTGCCAGGAGCCATTTGTTCCAGTTTTGTTGCTTACTAATAAAATAAAAATCAATGGGTTTTTTGAGCTTGAGAAGCAGGTCAGAGAGTAGGAGGGAGATAGGTGGTAAAAATGAAGGTGCTGAAGTTAGTTCTCCGAGTTTCTCTGAAATAATGGCATGTGGCATTTCAGATAAAGCAAGAATCTCTGTCAGCTTGTGAAATACAGTTACCTCTGGCAAACAGTCTAGTTCTTGTTTAACAGCAAATAGGACTGGTGCATAGCAGGTCTCACACTGGGCAATTTAAATCAAATTTAGTTTTGTGAAACCAAAGGTATTTGAGAGGATGTTGTATTTGCCATACTTCCAGAGTAAGTGCCAATGGAACATCGGTGGTGATATGGATCAGAATTTCATCCTGCTGTCTCCACCACAGGTGGAGTACCCATGTTATCTGTATCCTCGACCACTAAACTGCCAGTTCAAACCAGTTAGTCATCTAACTAAACAAAATGGTTGTACTGATCTTAAAATACAGACTAAAGACTTACTTGCTTTACTGAATCAGTGCCTTAGTCACAACTGACTTGGAGGAGTTTTGCTTAGGGAATGAAATGCAATCAATGCCTTTTTCCTTGGAAATTTCCCAGTTTCATCATGACTGATTAAGCTGGTTAATTAATCTGAGCTGGTAGTGTCATTGTGCAATAAATAAGGTTTACCTGGACATAGCATTTCTTCTCTTAAAAAAGTCTCTCCTTTCTAATTCTACAGAATCAGAATCATTTAAACAAGTCCTGATAGTAACACTGACGTCTCCTCCTTACTGTGGTCGATGGTATTGTGCTTTCCCCCACTATAATGCATGATATAGCCCAAGTGGACTGCAGAGCAAATTTTGCTCTTTAAACTGTCTTTTCTGCCACACCTAATGACCCTAGGTTGTTCTCCAGTTTAAAGGTAATAATTTATTTTACAGAAAACATTTGAGACTATGTGCATGTATCTTCATGCCAGCTGGCCACTGACTTACAAAGCCCTCTTCAGATACGTTTATGTTGATATTCAAGTTCTGTACATAGTTATATTCCTAATCGAAATCCAATATTGGGGCAAAGAGACTTGTGTTATATCATGTATTCATCAATGGGCAATCATCTCTTAACTGATGATATCTTGCCATGCAAATCTACTAGTGGGGTGGTTCTTCCTCATGCATTAAGTTAGTAAGACTAGTTTGAGAGTCATACTGAGCTGGACAGTCCTTCTACTCTCCATACAAAAGAAGAATACATAATGTAGCACACTGTCAGCTGAAGCTGCGTTGGCAGAATGTAAAGACTCAGCTATCTGGCAACAGATGGGCTACAGGCTTCTTCTGACATGATCTGCCATCCAACATATGTTAGACAGGCTGAGAAATCAAGGGGTTTTAGACTGAGGCTTTAGCTTTATTTAAAAAAAGATGTCTTAGCTCTCGATAGAGCGGGTGGCCTACAGCATACAGTCAGTGAAATAAATGTGGACTAACCTGGTTGGTTGGTTAAGGAATAGCTCCATAGCACAGGATAGTAATTGGGGTATTGTTTGTTGTATTGGACCACAGTGTATTTCTCTTCAAATTCCTCTTTGGCTCTGCACACACTCACATTAGCAAATATGCTGAAGATACAGCAAGTAAAGATGGCTGGCTTTGAGGATGGAAGAAGCTTTGGGGGAGCAGACAGCTTGCCTTTGGATATCCAAAAGCACTGGCTTGCTGCAGACCGGCTTGTGTCAACTTGCTGAGACCTTGGTGCCTGACGGAGGACAGGGAGTAAGCTGGTTCCTCACCTTTCGTTGGCTGGTCCCCCCCCCTCGGGTTTGGGGTAAACAGGTAGTCTGGGAAGGTAACAGGATTGGGCTTGCCTTGGGAGCGAGGGGGAGGTTTTTCCAGAACAGATCAATCTTGGTATTTAAATTGCATAGTGTTTTAAAATAAAGAAATACCACTTCTCTAGGATCTTGAACATTCTGGACTTTATTTTTATTTCACTGTGGGAGTGAAATGGCTAATAGGTACAAAGCATGAGTAGTCATATCTAATTATAAAATAAGTTGGTTGCATTTTAGTTGTCAAAACTCTGATCATGGCAAGCTGTTTTTTTTTTTCTGTTGAAGCATTTTCTAATTGAAATTTTTGACCAAACAACAAATAATTTTTCTATTACAGGACAGGTTCTGTGCAACTTAATTATTCCTATGAAACTTGTTTTAGTTAGTACTTGTGAATTTTTCCAGACAGAACTCAGAGCCTTGATAGAAGTCAGTAAAACTACACTAAAAAAGGTTTCTCACTTTGCAGGGGCTTTGTCTAAGCTGTGAGCAGTGCTGTTCCTCCATTTGGGCAGGGTTAATGCTGCGTCACAGGACAGCCTTCCTCTGCAGCGTGTGTACCTGGGGCTGAGCACCAAGGGAGGCCCCTTGGTCCACCAGTATTAACTCAGAGAGGCATGACGCTGCTCTGAGCTGTGTTTATTCATCATCCTCTACAACTCCCTCAAAGGAGGTTGCAGAAAGCTGGGGATGAGCCTCTTTAACCAATAAGCGATAGGACAAGAGGTAATGGCCTCAAGTTGCGCCAGGGAAGGTTTAGACTGGATATTAGGAATCATTTCTTTACAGAACGGGTTGTTAGGCATTGGAATGGGCTGCCCAGGGAGGTGGTGGAGTCTCCATCCCTGGAGCTGTTCAAGAGGCGGGTTGACCCAGCGCTGAGGGATCTGGTGGAGTTGGGATCTGTCAGTGCTGGGTTAACGGTTGGACTAGATGATCTTCAAGGTCCCTTCCAACCGAGACGATTCTATGTTTCAAGCAGACCCATTTCTGCAGGATTGCAATTTTAGAGCTCTGAACACAGAGCAAGAAAACCTGTATCGGTTTCCAGGTCCTTGTCGCAGGCAGGTGGTGGCAGTTTGTCCCTCCTGGGATGGATGACCAAGGTTTGTGCATCCTCGAGCTTTACTGCGCCGGGCTGGCTGCTGGGGGCCTCGCGGTTGGCGCTTTTTTTTCCTGCCTTTTTGCTGAAATGATCTGTGAACGTTAAGGTGAAAGCATTTAAATAGCTTTTGAGGGGTTTTAACTCGTGCTATAATCTTGGCGTTTTAATCAGCATTTGCTTAAATCAGCTGTGGGGCATCAGCTGAACCCCGCTGGCAGCTGCAGAACGCAGGTATGCTCGGCTGCGGCAAAGACACCAAAAACCCCCAAAACCCCCCCAGACCTCGGCCCGGGCCCGGCGCGGTACCGCGGTACCGCAGTGCCCGGCGGCTCCTGGCGGCGCAGCCCCGCGGCTGTGGGGCGGTTGGAGGGCGGGAGGCGCTGAGGGGAGGCGGCTGCCCCGCCCCGCCGCGCAGATGGGCTCTCCCGCATCCCCCGCGCCCTTGGTTCGCTCCCTCCCCCGCCTAGTAACCGGCGCGGGGGGACCGGCCGCGCTCGCCGCCGCCATTTTAGGTGCCGCTGGCGGGGCGCCGCGCTGCCGGGCGGGGGAGGGAGGGGAGGAGGAGAGAAAAGGCGAGCGGAGCGGGGCAGCGCAGCGCTTCTCCCTCCTCCTCCTCCTCCTCCTCTTCCTCCTCCTCCTCCTCGGGGCCGAGCCGAGTCCTTCGCCCGGCGCAGAGCGGAGCCCGGACCACCGGGGGCGCCACAGCCGCCCCGCCAGCCGGGGCTGCGCGCTGCCCTGCACCGCTCCGCGCTGCCATGCCGCCGCGCCGCCCGGGCATGCCGCCGGCCCCCGCCGCCTGCCTGCTGCTGGCCGCGCTGCTCTGTGGAGGAGCAGCGGCCGCTCGAGGTAAACAGAGCCGGGGCGGGCGGGGGAGGCTGCCCGGCACCGGGGGGGGGGGGGGAAGGGGAGGGCGGCAGCTCCGGCCCCGCGCCCCCCCCCCCCCCCCCCCGCCCGCCTCCGCCGGCTTGCGCGCCCGCTCCCCCTGTGGGGCTGCGCGGCAGGCGGCCGGAGCTGCTGGGCCGGGGGACGGTGACCTTGGCTCCCTTCGTCCTTCGGGGATGGGGGGAGCGCGGAGGACATCTCGGCGGTGCGGTCGGGGAGGAGGGCGCTGGCCGGGGGCTCGCTGGGGGCCGGGGTGACCCCACCGTGGCCGTTGCACCTGCGGCGCCGCGGGGAGGGAAGGAGGAGGGGGGGGGGCGGCGGCGACTCGCCCTCGGCGCTCACCTGCGCCGGGCTGCTCCCCCCACAGCTCCCCCGAAGGTCAGTCCCCGTCCCGGCGGGCCTCAGCGGTGCGGCCGCGGGGGCCCGGCCCAGCTGCGGCGGCGGGGGGATGCGCGGCGGCGGGGGGATGCGCAGCGGCGGCCCGCCCGTTACATAACCGCTCCCTCAGGCGCCGGCCCCGGGCTGCGGCCGCCGGGCCGCGGTGCCCGGGGCGGGCTGAGGGCGCTCACTTGTTGCGGGGGAGGGTTCGGCTGGCGAAATGCAGCGAGAGCCGCCGCCTGCCCTGGCCGGAGCGGTCCTGGGGGCTCGGAAAAGGCGTCTGCGTGCTGCGGGGAGAGCCGTGCCCGGTCTGGGCTCCGGGGAGAGCCTCGATGGCCGGTGGGCTGGGAAAGGGAAATAAAACCCCTCGGCGAGCCCCCGGGGAGCCGAGCCTGCGGGCTGCCGCCGAGGATGCTCGTGGGTCCCTGGCGAGCACGGATAGCATTGCCCAACCTGAAGCGATACGGCATTTTTAAACACTGGCCTTGTGGCTATTGATCGATCTTGTGGAGTAAAAGTATACGCATTGCAGGTCTCCTCCTGAGCAGATTTCCGTAAGAGGCTTGCAAACGCTCCCTCACCTGAAGGTTACCCCTTGAATTGAGAGTGCCGTTTCTGCAAGATTTAGCTGATCGTATGATGGGATTTGAGATCTTGCATTTAATTGCAATGTAGATTAGAAGCGTGGCTTTAAAATGTCTCGCAAATATATTGAATGGAAGTTCTTGATCTTAAACAAAACCAAGTCATTAAGGACGCATCTTGCTGCAATTTCCCTCCATAGGATCAGGAAGCTGCTGCTGTGGCAGGTCCTCTGCCAGCTGTTTAGACAGCGGCCATAATTTACCTGTGCAAGATCTGAGTACAACCTATTCACCAGTATTCCAGGAACCGTTAAATTGAATGCTTACTGCACCAGTACAGAAACACAGTTTCATTGAGTGGCTAGGCTTTTCCATCACTTGAAATGACAAACAAAACTTAAGATCAAAAACCATTTTCAAAGAAAGCTAATGTGTACTTGGAAATGAATAGCAAATTTAGATAGCATTGCCCAGGACAGCTCTGTTAGCTCTTCTGCAGTTTGTTAGAGGCTATCCGTGTTTTCAGTCTAATATACGGGAGCTGCTGGACTACAGGCCCTGATCTGTTAAACTTCATCACACGTAACTGAGTTACAGTACAAGGTCTGGTTTGGCTTAGTATGTGCAGTTGCCTTAGTCCTCACGACATCTTGGCTACTCTAGGTAGGCCTGTTAATAATGTCACATGGAGATGCATGTAATGACAAGTAAGCTTTGGAGAACACCTGGAAAGCTGCTATGGCAACTTGCATTCATTTTCCTGTTGTTAGGAGAAGCGTTTGTTTGGAAGCATTTATGGTAAACTTTCAGTTTTGTGCTGTACTGTCAGTTCTATTTTTTTCAAGTACAGTTTCATTCATCTGTGACTTTAAAAGTCCTTGTTACTGAGGTCGCTCAGGTTTATTGTAAGTGGTGAAAACTGAATTGTGCTGGGTTCAGTAATGTGCAGAAATGCACTCGAAAGGCTACGCCAAAGTGATGAGTTCCACTCTTCAGTCCTGTGTCTTCCTGTGGTTGGAACAGGGGAGTGACAAATGGTTTCTTTTTTGATGATGGAAAGAAATGGAAATAGCTTCTGGGGGATGTGATCTTACACACAAGTTAGGTGTGAGCTAGCTGACCTACCATCTTCCCTGTAGTTATTTTAAGGGGTGTAGAGAGTGATTTCAGGTTCTGAAGAGACATATTCCTGTCCAGCTGATGGAGAACTCTTAATTTAACTGAATTTGTCTTGTAATTGGTCATGTTGACCCGAATATTGCTAAGCTTGTTGGACTAATGTTGCAATGGAAAAGCAGTAGTTAGCAGTGCATTCAAATAGTGATTGTCCAAGTGAAGCAAATGAATATTTATCAAGAGAGCTGGCAGTGGAATGGAGTGACTTTTCAGTCGAGAAGGCAGTGCATCTAATGGCTGCTTCTTCCATAGTCACTGGCCAGGTAGAGCGATACACCTCTGTCGCCTTGGGCTTCTTCCAACTTATTGTCATTTAGGAAGGGTATTGATCGAAATAATACTATCTTGAGGAGGCTTTGCTGATCTGTGATTATTTCAGGAAGTTATGTGGTGCTATGAATGTCTTAAATCCAAACCACAAACCACTTTCTCACTACCACGGTCTTACTGCAGATGTTTCTTTGACACGGGAACAGCCTTTATATAATATACAGCTGGTGGTTAGGTTCCTATCTTCTTTTTAGAGGCAAGGAAATTTAAGACTACCCTAAAGCATTATGACTACCCTAAAGCATTTGGCTGTTTATGGGGCAGGGGTTTTTTTTCTCTCTAAGGATTTAGGAAGAAGGGAAGAGAGAGAATTAACCAGTGCTAGACCTTTCTATGATGCATAATGCTTGGGAAAGCATAATATACAGCAATCTGTTCATGCAAACAATTTTAAATCTCTTTTTCTGTGTAATATAAAATAATACACAGCTGTGGAAATTGAAATGGAGGAGAGATGTTCTGGGCAAGTATGGTTTACTTTGTGTGTTTGGAATACTGTCCTGCCAGTTGTCTTCTCCCATATTATTAGACTGCAGGTTCTGCTGTCTGTGCCAAGTTATCAGGAAAATTTATCAGCAGAAACTTTTCTAGACTTGTAAATGTATCTTTGGTTTGAGGTCCTAACGTTTCTGCAGACTTGAAATCACCAGTTCTGGAGTACTGCAAAGAGGGGTTTTATTTAAGAAGGGCAGAAGCTAGGCTCACAGGCTTCCATTTCTCATGGAAGTTAGAAGGCATGAAGTTAAACCCACATCAGGCCACAGGGCAGCATAATGTGAACATCTCACCTCAAACAGATTAAATTAGAGTTCTGGTATTCTGGGTAAAGCAGCGTTTTCTGCCATGAAAATCTTAGGTATCTTAGTGGCTCATGGCTATGCAGCTACTCTGCCGAGGAGAAGAAACTTCTGTAGTCATCGACGTTTTCTGAACAAAAGCACTTTTATCATTTTTCTGAGCCTCACAGCTCGCTCTGTGTAGTTGTATTCAGAGAAGTCTCTCTGAAACTTTGTTTATGATATTAAGGGACATACATCTTGTAGCGTTATTGTCAAAGAGGCAATATCTCAAAACATGGGAGAGTTTAGTAAGTCGGAAGCCTTGGTCTTAAATAAATCTTGTTTTGCACTCTTATTTGATTCATACCGATTGATTCATAGTGGCTTCAATAGGGACTAAACCTCCTTAGGAACCTTTAGAAAGGATTATTAGAAACCTCAGTGCCTTTGAAGAACTGTCTGTCTGTCCTTTGTTTATGGTATTAGGTCTTATCTCATTTGCTTTGTATTCAGGCTGAAAACAAGTTGCTGCTACCGCTCCCAGTTGGTTTCCCTGTTTTTAAATGGAGTCAACAAGTAGAGCCAGAAGTGCCGGCTATACTGAGATGATGTTTGCTTTATTTGTAAATAAGATTCACTTTCAAGGAGTGATGTTTATAAATATGACAACAGTTAGAAAGTAAGGGATTTCCACTCTTGCACTATAATTAGCAACATTTAAGAGAACATTTATTAAATGCATGTTACAGTTAGAGGCTTATGTTTTCTATTTCAGTGTTCTGTTTAGTTTAAAACATTTTAAATTTCACTTCAAAAATTAAGGCTTTGTTGCCTTAATCCTATTTAGACTGTTTTGTGGTGGGATATTTTGTTTGTTTGTTTTGTTTTCCCTGCCAGGCTTTTATCCAAATTGAAATTTGGTCAGTGTATCCTCTGTCTAAGGTCTTTGGTGCTCTGAACATTTCTTCTGCTGCAGTTGTGGATAATAAAAATTGCAACTAGTTTCTAATGAGTCATTTGCATGTACTTTAGTTTCAGGCTTATAGCAAAACTTCCATGTATCTTTGTACAAATAAAATCAGATTTAGGCAACTGGTTCAGTGTAGAACAGGAAACTGTAAGTGGGGATAAATCGGAGAGTTTTTCGCTAGGCAAATATAACTTAATCAAACCTGTTGAATTCCTACAGCCATTAGTTTGAATATGGTGTTTGGAGAATTAGTGTTAATTGTACAGGCTCAAACTGTAGGCACCTGACCACTTACAAACATTACCTTGTGTTCCCAATGTATGACAGCTGAGATTCCAGAGCACGAATTACAAGTGCTGCTTATCCATGGCAAAAGAATCCAAGATAAAGATCTGAATTTGTGGGATGAATTTTAACCACCTGATTCTCTGTCAACTGGCAACCATAGAGGTTAATGTTAGTGGATGCCCATGCCCTTACCTAATCCCTCTCCTAGTGCAGATTCATCCCCCTAGATTTTGTTACTGCCTACAGTTTTCATGTCCCAGTGATGGACATCCCAGTAGTTTGTCTTGGGAACTCATACTATAGATAAGAAAAGTTTCATGCTATCGAGAAACTCAGCATTTGAGCAAAAGTTGTGTTCAGTTTTATCCCATTGTTTGTACCTGGTTATAAGACAATGATTTTTGTTAAATTCTAGGTATGAGAAGACTCAATTAAATAAACAAATCTTTTCATTACCACTGATACATTTCAAGTTGTTTATATACAGAGTTAATCCTCACCCTTTTCTAATAGAGGTGAACTGCAGGCTGGTGACTCTAGGGCAGGAACAGAACACACATTATAATCAGGCCATGCTACACCCTTTCTTATTAAACTTTACTTTCAGGGTGGAGAAGGCGTGTTTTATTGTGTAGGTCTTTACTCCTTGGCTGAGCTATATTTTTCTGTGGTTATGCACTATACAAACTTGTTCTTTTAATGATACTGCTTGAAACTTCATCAGAACAGTACTAAATTATGAATATCCAAGGTAAGACGGGCTTTAGAGTTTTTATTGTTGTCATGGAAAGACATGCTTGTATTCTCTTACATCAAGAAGAAGACGAATAAAAGATGTACAGTAGTCAAAATTTTTGTCAGACGTTCAGGACAGGAGTAAAGGACTGTTTACTCAGGTCATTGTGTGCAGTTCATTTGAATTGAGAGAATATAATTCTCTTTTTGTGCATTCTCTGGATTTTTCATGAAGTCTCAAAGGTGGATTTTAAAAATTAATATTTTATGTTTACTGTCACTAGATTGAACATCTAGCTTTCAAACTCTAGTGCTTATTATTGAGTTAATTCAATGTGTTTTACCAGTTAATTCTTAAGAATTTGTTTTGACATCAATAACCTTGACCTAGTTCTAAAGATATGTAGTGTAGCTAAAGAACACTATATAGTAGAAGTAGTTATCCAGAAGAAAAAAATATTTTCAGCTACAGTCTTTTCTGGTTGAGGTGTTTCTAAATCTTCCATTATATAGGTGCCAGATCCCATTTAAGTCAAATGAACTTCTGACCACTTGTAAGAAGATAACTGAAGTCCTCAGAAAGGGCTTTGATAAGTGCATTTAATTTGAATATGTTTGCATTCAAATGCTAGACCTGAATTAATTCTGATTGTTTTAAGATTATAGCTTTTGATTACATTTTCCAAACTAGCCCTAAACCCCATTGCCCTGCCTACATATTCATTTACATTCATTAATTCTTTTAAACAGCAGGAAAGAGTTGCTGCTAGTTGATCTGATGGATTGCATTCTGCAGCATCAGCCGTTGCTTTGGTGAAGCATCCGTTCTTTAAGGGACATTCCTTTTCTGCAGAAGTCGGTAGTAGTGCTGGTCAGTGGTAGTAAAAGCTGGTCTGTTTGGTTCCATGGCCAAGTGAGCACGTTTGCCTAGAGCAAAAGGTATTTTAAAAACCAGTGTTCAGCGCACGTGTCACATCAGGCACCAGTTCCCTTTTCTCCTGTAGCTTAGCGGCAATTACCCGTAGATAAACCAGGTTAGACATGTGGCTTGTGCTCACCTTGCAGGTACATGTTCAGGCATTGCTTGGCAGCAGCTCTAACACGAGCTTTACAATTCAGTTTGCTACCTGGAAAAAGAGGTATGCGTAGCTGTCTTCTAAATTTTTTTTGGCCGCTAAAAACTAAGTAGAAGGCAGCTGGCTGTTGTGTCAGAGTAGCTTCCCCCACTTGACTAGATTAAATGCTAGTTGGGATTTACGACAGATTCCAGTTGAGGCGCTTACAAATAGTGTGAATATTGTATTTCAAGGAAACCAGTGTAGTTTATCCCAGTTAAATGGCAAGAGATTAACAGCTCAGGGCACTTCGTTAGTGTCAAGCTTGGAATAGGCTGACTGTTTGGGTTTGAAATTAACAGTCTGGCTTTGAAAAACTTTCTCTTTAGATTTCAGGAGTTTTGTGACAATTAAAGAGGGAAGAAATGTGAAAGAATAGTTTTCAGTCCAACATTTAACACTGTTTAAGCCAGCTGAGATCAGAATAACACTCGGTGCAATTTCACAGTTGGTTCAACGGAAGCAGTGATGTATGGCTCATAAGCTGTGCCTCAAATTTCAAATGCTAGCTTGAGAATTTCTTACAGTATGTGGTTATGCTGGAGTCAGTAGATCACAAATATGGATAACAGGCCTTTCCTGGATATTCAGCAGTAAGTTTGGTGTTTTAAAATCCAGTGATGTTTAGCCCTCATAAACACAAAGGGATTTAAGCTTTATGTTTTAAAATCTGGTGATGTTTTAGCCTTCCTAAACACAAAGGGGTTTAAGCTTTATGATTTTATTGTCTACAGCACAATAAAAGGACATGACTTTGCTTTTAACTGGGCCTGTTGTTTGAAGGTTCACTAGACAATGCAGATGCTCAGCATACTCATAATTCTGTTCATATGTGGTTGCAGTACTTCAAGCTTTTATAGAACTCCCTACCCTACAGTAGCAGGATTTACTGTAGGTTGCTAAATTAGGAGAAGGTTTCTCAGTGCTTAAAAAAAAAAAGTAAATTTGTAATCTACATTCAGAAATGGAGATGGAGTTTTTTCTGGTGGAGATCTGTTCTAGTATTCTATACTAGGTCCTTGCAAAGACTAAGACAAATGGATGGAAAAAAACTCTGCATGTCCAGTTGAGGTGTAACTGCCCCAGATGCACTGGCAGAAAAATACATAACTGCGTCCTCCTTGTGCTCCTAACAGCCATAGCTGTGTTAGTGGCATGCTTTTCTTTAGACCAGATTTGAATTGAGAGACGTGTTTCAATTGGAGACTTACAGTTCAAGCAGTTATTGGCGCCTTCCCTCTGAGGGAGGAATGATGTGTTAGTCCCTTTGAGCCTGATGAAGTTTGTTTTCAAACGCCAAGTTCCTTGGAGGGTGCTGCAGCAGTGTACTTTTCTGGGTAAATAGAACAATGTGGCTGACATTTAGCTGGCTATTTGGTATGCTGAATATTGAAAGCATGCCCGTGTGAGTGTATTGAGGCAATAAAGATACTGTTGCCATATTGAGTAAAACCACACGGCGGTAATTAAACACTGTTTGCATTAAAATAGTTTGTTGTGAGTTCTCTCTTGCTGCATTATTATGTATGAAGATACTATATCCTCTAGCAGTTAGTTGCAACTAACCAATAAAAGATTGCAGATGAAAGCATATTGGGAGAGTATTATGGTTTCCTGTATGAGTTCTGTACCTCTAGGTTTAATCATTTAAGTGTCCTTTTATCACCGTTTTTTAAAGTACCCTGGGTAAGCATATGACAGACATCATCAATCCGTTTTAGTTTGTTGGAGGGGCAGGATTCAGACGTCTAGGTTGGCCTTACTTCTTTCCCTCTTCTGACAATCTGCTTAAATAATTCCTTAGAAGGGTGTAATAGCAGGACTCAGCTGTGTGATAGTGTTCTAGCTGTAGTATATAATTTGCTGTGATTGCACGGGCATTTATTTCAGAAGTTGTACGTACTTGATCTCACGAAGACCAAAATCTAGGTGATGTCACTTATTGAGTGCTGTTTGGTATGTTTGTTACACCCTCTAGCAAAGCATTTCTTATATTTGACTGTACATCATTTGCTGAAGATGACTGGGGTTTGTACGGGAAGGAGCAGTTTCCAGGCCCTCTAGATGAGTGTTTTCCATAGGTTCGAAGCAGCTAGATATGTACAACCTTCCAGAATTAGACTTGGGCAAATAGTATTAAGAAGAAAGAGTATGTGGTAGTCTTAAGAGGTTTTTTGAAGTATAGAATCACAGAATGGTTTGGTTGGAAGGGATCTTAAAGATCATCTAGTTACACCCCCATGCCATGAGTGAGGACACCTTCCACTAGCCCAGGTTGCCCAAAGCCCTGTCCAACCTGGCCTTGAGCCCTTCCAGGGAGGGGCAGCCACAACTTTTCTTGGCAACCTGTGCCAGTGTCTCACCACTCTCAGAGGAAAGTTCTTTCTTCTATCTAATCTAAATCTACACTCTTTCAGTTTAACACCACTACCCCTCGTCCTATCCCTGTACTCCCTGATCAAGAGTCCCTCCCCACCTTTCCTGTAGCTCCTTTAAGTACTGGAAGGCTGCTCTGTGGTCTCCCTGGAGCCTTCTCTTCTTTGGGCTGAACACCCCCAACTTTCTCAGCCTGTCCTCACAGGGGAGGTGCTCCAGCCCCCCCCCGATCATCTTCGTGGCCTCCTTTGGCCTGGCTCGAGCAGGTCCATGTCATTCTGATGTTGGTGCCCCCAGAGCTGGACCCAGCGCTGCGGGGGGGTCTCACGAGAGCGGAGCAGAGGGGGAGAATCCCCTCCCTCGCCCTGCTGCCCACACTGCTCTGGATGCAGCCCAGCACACGGTTGGCTTTCTGGGCTGTGAGCGCACATTGCTGGTTCACAGTCAGTTTTCCATCCACTAATACCCCAAAGTCCTTCTCCGCAGGGCTGCTCTCGACCTACATGCAGGACCTTGCAATTGGCCTTGTTGAACTTTGAGGTTTGCATCGGCCCACCTTTCCAGGCTGTCCAAGTCCCTCTGGATGGCACATCCCTTCCCTCCAGCGTGCCAACCGCACCACACAGCTTGGTGTCGTCAGCAAACTTGCTGAGGGTGCACTTGATCCCGCTGTCGATGTCACCAACAAAGATGTGGAACAGCACTGGTCCCAGCACTGACCCCTGAGGAACGCCACTCATCACTGCTCTCCACATGGACATTGAGCTGTTGACCGCAACTCTTTGAGTGTGCCCATCCAGCCAATTCCTTATCCACCGAGTGGTCCATCCATCAAATTCTTGTCTCTCCAATTTAGAGACAAGGATGTCATGTGGGACAGTGTCAAATGCTTTGCACAAGTCCAGGTAGATGATGTCACTTGCTCTCCCTTATCCACCAACGCTGTAACCCCATCAGAGAAGGCCACCAAATTTGTCAGGCGTGATTTGCCCTTAGTGAAGCCACGTTGGCTGTCAGCAGTCACCTTCTTATTTTCCATGTCCCCTGGCATAGTTTCCAGGAGGATCCGCTCCATGATCTTGTTGGGCACAGAGGTGAGACTGACTGGCCTGTAGTTCCCTGGGTCTTCTTTTTTCCCCTTTTTAAAAACAGGGGATATGTTTCCTCCTTTTTCAGGCAGCAGGAACTTCACTGGCCTGCCCTGACTGCTCAGATATGACGGATAGTGGCTTAGCCCCTTCATCCACCAGTTCCCTCAGGATATGTGGATGCATCTCATCGGGTTCCATGGACTTGTGCACCTTCAGGTTCCTTAGGTGGTCTCAAACCTGATCTTCTCCTACAGTGGGTGGTACATAGTTCTCCCAGTCCCCACCATTGCCTTCTGTGATTTGGGTGGGATATACATTACATAAGTAGCAGATATACATTGCCCAAAAGAATTGAGGTGAGACTGATGCGTGTAGAACCTCAGCATGAAGAGAGCTAGACTAAGAGAAACAATATATTCAAGTGTCAAGAAGAATTAGTTGTTACATCATATATACTGGTTCTGTGGACTATGAGCTGTATTTATCTTTGGAGAGCATAACTTAAAGATAAATATTTAATAGTCAGGACTCTCTCACATTGGCTTGTCACATAGTAGATGATAACCTAGTAGGTAACATATGATTTTGTCTTGCATCTTTCGTGATGTACTAGAAAAAACTATTTTTGCAAGGTGTCAAGGAAAGATACTGCATTTCTTTGCAGCAGAGGAACAAGACTAGTCATCTTAAACATGCTGAAGTGATGGGTTTACAGATTTTTCTGTGCAGAGTTGAAGGATGCTCTTCTAGTGGAGTTTCCCAGCCTCTTAAAGCAACTACTAAACTGATGCAAAAAGTAGTCAGTATTTTACTCAGATTTCAAGGCATTCTATTAGATGACAGAAAAGGCCTGAGGTTTTGGTCGCTTCTTCCAGTAGTGTTTGAAATCTGCATTAGGCATATGTTGGATTAAAGACTACAAAGTACAAGTCCTCCAAACCCTGAAGGGCCTGGAACACTTGGGTTGCATCTCTGCAGCCGAGATGTGGGATGGCAAAGCTGGTGTTTTGCTCTTTTCGACTGCCTCTCCTCTCCCTCCCTTTCCTGCATTTTGCATAGTTCCCCAGCTTCAGCAGTCAAGTCCTCCTTTACCTGGGATGCCATGTCAATGACAGATAAAACTGATACAGAAGGTTCTAGATGTAGATCTTATGCTGGGGCGGAACAGACAGCAATGTCTGTCACTCCCTGTTTATTTCCTCAGCAAGTGTGGGCCTTGTGTGGAGATTAGTTAAGTTTGATCTGTTTCTGCCTGTTCTCTTAATGGTAATAAAAAACCCTGTACAAGACAAAATGCTGAAACTGGAAAAAACCTTCACATTCTGAAGAATAGTCCACCAGCTGGATCCCAGGTTTCCAAGTCGGGGAGAAATAGAGTGTAAGCAAACCCCTGTGTTTCATGTTGGCCAGTCTTTTTTCAACTGGTGCTGAATATAGGTTTTTCTAGTGTCACGCTTGGCACTGATGGCAACGGCTCCCCATCTCTGTTGGAAGGTTTCTGAATTGCACTTCAGGGGCATCTTAAATCCCAGCATAGTTAAGAGACTAATGTAGATTCTCTGAGTTACTTTTGGCAAGCCTACAGGGACACTGAACTCTTCTGAACAGATTAGCCAAGATTTTGTCTCAAATTTTTTAATTTAGTAAACTGCTGGTTCTAATTTAGAAAAATGAAGGAGGAAGATATTTAAATTAGTATTATAAAGCATTTTTTTAAAGAAGTCAGTTTCAAAAGTTTTGACTTTGTTCTTTGTTTTCCTTTCAGTTAACAAACATAAGCCATGGATTGAAACAACCTATCACGGTATAGTTACAGAAAATGACAACACGGTACTGTTGGACCCTCCCTTAATAGCCCTGGACAAAGATGCACCTCTGCGTTTTGCAGGTAAAGAATTCATCTGCATTTCTTTTTTAACAAGTGGAAATGCTATTTGATGACCAATGCTGTGTGTCACTTAGTGTGTTTTCCCTAACAATAGCATAATGTTTCGAAGCTTTCAGACCCTAGGAAGAAATGTTTGTTCATGGGCCGGAGTTTGATTTCATATTTACAGCTGTAAATATACAGCTGTATTCAAATACCCAGACCAGAGAGTGCTCTGTATTGCAGATATTCCGTGCTGCTTTCAATTTCATATATATATGTAATTTTTCTGTTTTGTTGGGGTTTTGTGGTTGGTGGGTTTTCTTTTTTTGTTTGTTTTTTTTTTTGGCATAGTGTCAACCTTTTCCTCAGTCCTCTGGATTCCACATTTCACAGCATTCAGTCTGGGAGTTCTGAAACAATTATTTTCTTATCATTCTGAAGAGAGCTTTTGGTTTTCTTAGTTGTTTTGATTTGTGTCTTAATAGATTGAAAGCAGTAATTACTAGAATTAAGATTGCATTTCTTCTGTGCAGTATTTGGACTGAGAATTCCTGTACAAATCTCGACTTTCTGTGATGAGCTTGCTTAGGAGTTTTGGGCAGTTTTAAAAAATGGAGGGCCTCTTCTACCTGAAGGAAAGGCTGTTTCTCCTCTAACGAAGAATATAGAGAATGCTACACAAGCCATTTGCAAAATGTAGGCGAACTCCTCACTTTCAGCATAGGACAAACAGATGACAGTTTTCTTACAAACTTCTGCAGTAGGTTTTTTTCTGGAAACTACTGTTTAAGAATACCGTATTCATTAATTGGATGCATGAAAAGTACTTTCTTGGTTAGACAAAATATTAGAAAACTGTGTTTGAAGAATACCATCGGGCATCTGCAGGTATTTAAATTAGTTGTAGTGGATAACACTAGCTTAAATTAGGTACTTGCAGAAGCTTACTTGGTTAAATAAAATTTTAGAGTTAAGAATCCTAGTAAAATACCTAAAGGATGTGACATTAGCCATTTTTGGGAACATTGCTTAGCCTGGCTTCAAGGAGGAAGTGGTAGAAAAAAGAGAGTGATTAAATGAACAGCCATTTGAAGTGTTCAGCATGCTAACTGCATTGTGTGCTGCAGTATTATGGCAACTCGGTCACAATTTCCTAAAGTGGTACTTAAAAGTAACAGTTTTGTTGCATTCTCATAAGGCTGTAATTATCTTCAAGGCTGCCTTATAAATTCAGGAAGTTCAGAGATAATGGTAAACCTCTGAAATTCAAACTTTCTCATGCAGTGGATACACATGGCAGAGGCTCTTAAGTGATCTTAACTGGAAATAAAACTGCTGTCTATGAACAAAAAAACTTTTCATTTCCAAATGAAGAAGCTTTTGTTGGGATACACAAAATTGGTTAAGTAAAAAGAGGTATAGGAAGGCTGACTTGCATATTTGGTGATTAGGAGTATATGAGTCATCTCTTGCAGTTCTTAAGACCTTTAAATGTAGGCGCTGGTAGTTTGACAGCGTTGAGCAGCTTTTGAAAATGGCAATTTTATACCTCTTAGTGGATGGTAAAGTTTTCTTGAGTGCTGGATATCATGAAGCTTTAAGAAAGTACTGGCAGAATATCTTCAAATATGTTGTCGAATTTGCAGAGGAAAATCCAGTGTCAAAGCATCTCTTCTCCATTGTGTTGATCTGAATTGTATAAACCTACTTTAATTGAGTGAACATTTTTGCCAACTGGAAGTTGGTTTTATTAAACGTTTGTATAAACATTATATACTGTTATATACATCAAAACCTAACAATTCTTAAGCTGCAGCAGCAGAACAATGGATTTAAAATAGTTATGTTAAAATCTTGAGTGCAGCATTCTAACATTGTAAAGAAATTCTCCTTGATGTGACTGTTGAATTTGAATTGCGTAAATTTGAATGACTGTGCTATGGGAATCTATAAAAGTATTTGTCTACCGTTAAATGGAACAATACTTGAGTCTGTCTTTGAGGAGACCCAATGTGGGAGACGTGTTGAATCAGCGTTATCAATTCTAGTTGGTGGTGCTGTAGTCATGTCCTAGGACGGAGAATAGCATTGTTGTTGTCCAGCAGCATCGATGTGGGTGTTTAAGTGTGAGAAGCCCATTAGATCAGTGACATGTTTTCACAGCAAAACAAAGCGTTTTCAGGATACAAGGGCTGTTTCAGCCCTAACTGGTATATTCCTACTTATAAATCAAATTTATTCGTGCTTCAAAAGTTGGATATTTTAATTAACTGTGCCCCCTAGCTGAGCTGTGAAACTTTTGAACTGTCTGCAGGTTTAAAATATTTTAAATAGAGCTTTTTGCTTTATTTTCATTTTGAGCATGTTGAAACATCTTGAAACTAGTTCATTTAAATGCTTTGTAGTACATGAACTGTGGGGCAAGTAGAAGTAACGTTTTATTGCTTTGCTTGCTCCGTGCTGTGGGTAGGATCTTAAAATTCAGGTGTGCAAAAATAAGTCAGGTTGTATAGACATTTGTTTCTAGGGTAATTTATATGGTTTTACATCTGAGATGACACGCTTTTGAAAATAGAGTTTGAACATAGTCGTGCTGGGTTGCCTCGCCATACTGCCCGATGTGTAGAGACCCTATGGAATCAGGCTTTTGTACGACGATTCTAACAGATCCGCTTGAGAAGACAATGACCATTCTCCTTCCACAGTGAAACTTTTCTGTGTTACAAGCCGAGTCATGCTGGAATTTGATCAAAAATTACTTTGCTGAAAAAAATGGAATAAAGGACAGCTACATTTTCTATTGTACATTAGAGTAATTCATGCCCAAAATCAGTTTAATGTCTGAGGCTCTCAGTATGGATTTCCCCTTTACTAAGCAAAAAGGAACTGAATTTTTATTGCATTTGAAACAAACAATATTTTATCTGAACGCCTTCACATCGCTGAATGTGTTTTGTTATGAGACTATAATGCAGGGTATTGCTAGCAAGGTGTTTGAAATGTTTCCCTTGTGGAAAGAAATGTTTTCTTCTTTTTCTGATGTGTCTGTAAAAGGGTTTTAATCCCTCTTCCCCCACCCTGCCCCTAGAGAAAACCACTTCTCAGCCACAATACCTTATTTTCCCCTTACTAATCTGGGATGCAAGAAGTATTTTTGTGGGGGTTAGGAATTTTTTTGACTTAAATCATGAATATGCATAGAGCTTTGAAAATGATCTTGCAGAATCTCCACGCTTTAAAAAAAAAGGCCCAAAATTCACGAAGCCTTTCTGTCAGCCTCTCCCCGGAGGTGTGTGGGGTTCACGTGTTCCAGTGGGCGAGTGCTGATGCCACGTTTCCGTGCTGCACCGCCAACCCGTGTTTGTTTAGGGCAGGGAGCTGTGCTGACGTCCTGTCTGCCGCAGGCCTGTGTGTACTGCGGCGCTCAGCTGGATGAGAGTTAGAAAGAAATGATATGTAGAGAAGATGAATGATGCTGTGTAATCAAACAGATGAAGGTTTTGATCTTGTTGCATCCCATGAGTGATTCAATTGTACAGCCAGTTGGCAAACCTAAGAGGAAATTTTGTTGCACTAGTATTTCGGCCATTTTTGCATTAAATTAAGGCATGCATGAAGTGACGTTTTGTACCTATCGTGCACAAAAATACAAGCTGAAATGGAGTTATCACTAACTGAAATTGAAAATTGCTTTTTAACACTTTTGTATGGTGTGAAGGAATACTTGTTTAGGAGACGTTCTACACATCTTGAAATGGGAGGCTTTCCATGATCCTCATGTAGACTGCTGCTTGGTTAGAGCTGGGAGAATAGACTTCCTCTCCTTCTGTGGAGGGGAAATGTAGAGGGATAGCTGACTCCAGAGTTGGAAGAATGTCTAGTCAAATACTGTATGTGCAGTTTAAATACCTTATGCACCCTTTTTATAACTATGTAATTGTTTTACATCATTACATCAAGACAGTACAGAAAGAAATAAAACAGTAAAAATAAACAAACCCCTCAAATTCTACCAAATCTTCACTGTCACTTGATTGCGCTACACTAGAAAGGAGAAATACAGAATGCCTTTAGGATACAAGATTACTGTATGTTTTCTGGCTAACATAAGTTCCACAAACCTGTAAAATGAAATGTTTTCCAACTGTGATTACAGCTGAGTGAAACACAGTAAAGTTCTATCCTACTTACAGTTTATTTAGCTGAGCAGTTTCCGATATATCAAATATAAACTAATTTACAGATTGATCATCATTCTGTTTTAAGATTAGGAGAGAGAGAAATTTATTTCAGGAATGTATCTCCACTTCAGAATGGAATGAGAAGAAGCATTAATAAGCACATATGACATAGTGTGAAACATTAGGGAGAGTGGTATGGGACTAAGGTTACTTAATGGCAATGAAAAAAATTCACTGCCAAAAATTCTATAATCACAGAAGATCATTCCCTATACTATATAAAGATAGGTATTTCATAACTGAGACGAAAATCTATGCATGGGCATATTAATCTGTAAATTGTCTTATTTGTCTTGAAACAGCTCTCTAACAGCCTGTAATATATTTTTGAGAAAGGAGGGGGAGCTTTAATTTTTGAAATATTTTGTACTTTAGAGAATTACTCCTTTTTGCTCCTTTTCATTGCAGAGGCACTTTGAAGAAGGGAGTTTAAAAAGCCTGTTAGGTTGGGAGCTCTGCGTTTGCTTATTTAGAGTGCTTATAAGTAACCCCATAGTTTTTATGCACTATAACTTTTTCAGTCACAAGAACCTTGTCTGTGTAGTAATAAAAGGGCTTTTTGTTAATCTCACTAGTGTGAAGTGGAAAACACGATTGTGTCAGTTATTGTTCGGAGAAACCTGTGGCGGGAATTGAGCTGTAGTACACCTGGAACAGGAGCTTTACACCTTTAAAAGCATCTGGAGACACACGGATATTTACCGGAGAGCTTATTTATGTTTTATGCTCAGGAGCCAAAAAAATAATGCCTGAACTTCCTAGCAGCCAAATTAGTGTTGGTGCCAGAGTTAAAGGTCACTTCAGATGATAAAGAACTGACCAGCTGTTAGACAGCCTCCCCTTCTCCCAAATCGGTAGTTGCCGCCTTAATACACTTCTCCCTCCTCTCTCCATTGTCAGGCTTTCTGCTTTAATGTTCCCTTCCATGTATTTTTTTTTCCTGTAATCTTAATGTTTCATACACAATGCTTGACTCTCAAGGTTAGAGTTACTGGAAGGGAGCAGGGACGTAGCTGTACAGGGGTAAGAGATGTGGAATATTTAAAAGCTTGCAGTTGGATTGTCACTTCTGGCTAATCGGTGGTGTCAGCCGTGAATTTAAGCAGTGTAAAATTTTCTTGAATGATCCTATTGCCAAAACACATCAAAATCCGGGATTATATTTATATCCTGTGTAAGAATAGACTGAAGTAACTTATGTGGGTGCCATGAGAGGCAGCATACTCGGTGCATTAAAATAAAGAGCTGATAATAAATCTGGGGATTACCTGAAGTGAGTTTTAGGGAGAACCTAACATGAGCTATATCAGAAACTGGCTCCTTTTAAAATGAAGGACTGCAAATCATGGTACATTATAAGATATTTTTCCTTAATTATGTTACTGCTTCAATATTAGACTGTAAATTTGCCTTTTTAAGAAAAATACTTCTCTGTAACCATAGTGCCTCATCTCTCTTTAAGGCCACTCTAGAATGGAGGTTTGAAAAACTGGATTACTGCAAATTGTTTGAAATGTATGAGAATTAACAGGAGAGCTGCTAGAAATGATTTGAAGTGTACAGTTCTGCTTTGTTATACTGGAATTCAAGTCAAAGATGATGGTAATCTGGAAGAAATAATTGATCAGTTGGATGATACGTAAAAAGTGGTAGTTTGGGGTTTTAACAAATGAAAATTTTCAGAGGAGTGAAGAACAGGGTTAACTGTCTTTTCATTAAAACTGTGAAACCATTCCAGGTGCCTGTCACAGTCATCTAATGCCATTGTAAAACTCAGTTTTATCTGAGATCTCCTAAACATGGAAGATCCAAGGCACTGGAAGCCTGTACTTTTCTGGAGTGGCTGGGGGCAAGGCAGCGTGCTCTAGGGCATCCTCGCTACTGGTAGATGAATCTGTTTGAGTACCTGAATCTCTTCTGTCCAGCATTACAGTATTTAGTAGTGGAATAAAGTCATAGAAGCTGTTGGTTGCTTGTTTAACCTGGAAAAATGATACACTGCGAGGAAAATATATACACCACCACCCCCCCCCCTTCTTACATTAAAGCTTTTATGTTCATTAGGATCACAATTTAATGTGTATATTTTAAAATCATGAATTATGGCAATACTGTCAAGTTGAGTTTGAGGCAGAATTTAAATTTTGCAAATGCTAGGTGTTATATAACCTAGACCATTAAAAATTTATGTGGAAACACAGAAATCCCATGACTATTTAAGTTGTTTTTTTTTTTTCCCCTGGAACTCAAAAGGAGAGTATGAAGTTTTTCAGTTTGTAGAAACATGGTGGTTTCAGTGTAATAGATAAAAGCTTGTTTAAATTATTTAACATGTCTTCTTTAAATAGAATAGTACACATAAATTCTGGTGAAAATTCTACTTTATGGATAGTTCTTCATCAACATGGAATTTTGAAAATATCTTTTTGTTTATCAATTGGTATTAAGAAAAAAGAAAGAAAAGGAAGAAAAGAAAAAAGCCTTTTGATAAACTTATTAAATACTTGAAAATTCTGCAAATGACAACCTGGAGTTAAAAGATTAAACCATATTTAACATAACTAAAACTCTAAAATTGTAACAGTTACAGCAAATCGCCACTGGAATTTTAAAATACAAATTTTCCAAAGCTTTTCTGTGTAATGTGTACATCTTTGCCTTTTCCTTATTTGCTCCCTTTCAACCTTTCCTGTTACTGACTTGGGTTTATCTTTTCTCCCTTTAGAGAGTTTTGAGGTGACAGTCACCAAAGAAGGTGATAAAGGGTTCTTTCTATCCCTTTTATGAATATTAACCTACTAACTTTGGTTATGAAATGGGGAATCAGCACTTAAACAGAAGATCCTGTCATGCTCTTTTGTCCCATTTATTCTCCCAGTTTTTTTCTATTTTAAAATATATTGATAAAAACTGTTATGTAACCAAACCCTTGGTTAGAAATATCTGTAAATCAGACATCCATTTGAACCATTTGGGATTATTTTACATTGTACGGACACTGAAGAAGTTGGTTTTGGGGAAATTAGCATTTTCTGATATTTTCACTGCTAGCTTACTTTTTTGGGACATCTTGAGTTTTTTCATATGCTTTGTAAAGTAATGTTGAACTGCCAAAGCATTATAGCACCTTCCCTGCAGTACGCTTCCTTCAGCAAATAAGTTTCAGTAGTTTGAAATCAGAATCAGATTATTTTTTTTAAATACCTCTAGACATGTTTACAGTAGGAGTGCATTCTTGGTACTATGATACCGCTGCAAGTATAATAACAAAACAGTGTTTTATCTTGGTGTAAGAAAATCACCTTCAAAATGTAACAAGTTATACAGGTAAAAACACAGTGTAGGTGATCAAAGTGTTTATTAAGTGGCTTTTGTTAGCACAGCCCAGTGTGCCAGGCTCACTCCGCATAATGTGCTGACAGATTGACCTAGCTGTGCCAGCAAGAGGTCTTGTAATGTAATTTTAGGCTTAGATGTGTTTTAAAATGATGTACTAAGGACTTCTCTTGCAAGTTTGTTAGAATGAAGAGTTTGAATAGAAAGGAAAGCCTACTAAATCGTTCCACGTGAGAGCTTCCTTGACTAACATATTTGGTCTGTGTTAGTAGATAGCTGTTGAAATGGATGCCTGAGAAGTTGGTATTTCTACCTTTCTCATTCAGTAGTTTATTTTGATTCCCTAATTTTAGCCAGGTACATTGCACAGGAAGACTTTGTTCTTTGATCTGTTGACGGAATTTCTGTAATTATGGTGCTGAACCTGTAAGGAAAGCTTTTTCATCCCTTGACTTGTAACTGTGCATTTTAACCTTTTGCTCTGGTCAAAATAAACAAGCTGCCCAGCTATTCCCAGTGGCTTGGCATAGAAGATATTACCAGTGGCCTTGGCTGTATGCTCTCATAAGACCTACTCTTACCCTAGAGCTATCTCAAGTACTCCTGTGAAATGCCTGTCTACATTTCTCTTTTTCTCTTTTGTATTCCTGCATGAATGGATGCAAAGTAAACAAGTTGCTTGGAAGGCAGACGTATGCTTCTTTTTACTAAAGTTCCCAGAAATCACCCATTTTAAAGCACAGTGCTCTTGCTTTGTCCACAGACCCTCACAAACCCTTGGCTGCAAAATATTTGGTCATTTATTTTAAAAACGTGTAATAATTTCGACCAGTTCTAACCTCTCTTAATTTGAATCTGTAGGTGAGATTTGTGGATTTAAAATTCACGGGCAAAATGTTCCCTTTGAAGCAGTGGTAGTGGATAAATCCACTGGTGAGGGAATAATACGCTCTAAAGAAAAGCTTGACTGTGAACTACAGAAGGACTACACATTCACCATACAGGCCTACGACTGTGGAAAGGGACCAGATGGAGCAAATGCAAAAAAGTCCCACAAGTAAGTAAATCTGTGGTGGGCTGAGAGGAAGTTTGGTTTCAAGCGGTCTCCTGCACAGGGTGATTTATGGTCTGTGTATTTAGAGTAAATGTAAACCAGGTATTAATACTGGAAGACTTTCATATAATGGTAATATAAATAGCAGCAAAATGGAAATGAACTGTTCTGACATCTCTTTAGCTGTATTCTAGATGATCCTGCTTTATCCCTTGATGCCTCTGCATTTACATTAGAAAATAGTGTAGGGCTAGAAGCAGGAAACCTGTTGATATAGGTAAAATCTGGCTTGAGTTGATAGAAGGAGTTTATGGGATACCAAGCCTGGACATTGTTTCAGAGTACAGTTTCTAAAACCAAAAAACTGATTCAAGATGTCAATCCATATTAAACTTGACAAAATGGAAAAGAATACATCTTGCTGTCATTTCCAGACAGCCTCACTAAAAAAAGCAAGATCAATAGCATAAGGTTTATATCTGTCTAGATTAAAGAATAGGAACAAAGCAATCTTTAGCTAATCTTTATCTAAAGAAGAAACCACAATGTAAAATGCTCTCTAGAAAATCCACTTGAGAATAACTATTTAACGCCCCGGTGCAAACATCTGCAGAGCATGTGGAAGATTAGTTTGTGTGAAGCAAAGAAGGGCATAAATGAGATGAGGAATAGACTAGCAGCAGTCATCTTGGTGACAAGTACAGCCTTGTTACTCTATAGCTGTATGCTTCAAATAGGCAGCAGAAAGTTATCTCCTTAAGGATTACACTTATGAAAAATAGGTATGCCCTTAAACGCTGTTTGATATTCAATTTGACTTTTGAAGAAAGATTTCAAAGAGAAAGATGGCAACAAACATTTTGTTGAGTTGCCTGGAATTATATTCTTTGTTCAGTTTGATAGTGTTCAGTTCCTTCTCTGCACTGTAGAACTGACCTATATTTTTCTACTTGTGCTGATTAATTGAGATACAGACTTTATTCTGATGGCTCTCGTAAAAATTATGGGTACCCAAATTCATGGCTATGTAATGAACCAGTGCAGATCTAGTGGCATGCTCTGCAGCTCTTCTTTTCCCACAGCAGAATGATGGGTTTCCAAGACCTGCACCTACAAACCACTGTTGAAATTTCCTTGGCCCAAGGATGTCTGTTATATTTTTTTGTGGCTTTTAACCATCCTGGAGTTTAGCTCTTAAAGTCAGGAACATAAAGCGTGCTTGGTACAGAAGGCCATTTTTTGTGGCATTTATTTAGTACATAGGCTAAAATAAAACCATAAAGACTTTTTTTTTTTTTTTTTACCATAAGCATTAGAAAACTTTTGCTTTTATGGAAGGACTGTAGTGATTGAATTCTCTATTAGTTTACATTCCAGATACTTTCTGTTATTCACCTTTTCTCCTTGGTCATTGACAGAAACTGCATTATTTTCCTATTTTGTATACACCAGCAATCAGTGACAAGCTTGAAAAGACAGAATTCAAGATCCAATCTGTTTAGGATTATGTAGCTAGCTGTATGATGTGTTAAAGTGTATCTTCCGCTTCTGTGATTCTTCCATTTAAATTGTCTGATCTCTCATTCCTACATCCAAGAAATAAGCCAGTTTTCACTGACTTATACAGCTCAGTACTTTATTAGCAAAAAAAAGCTAATCAAATGCACTTGACTGAGCTCTTAGTCTAAGACCAGTCTTAACTGTCATTCTTGTTCACATGAAATAAAAATTGGGTGTTTCTATCAAATACTCTGACAGCAGGAAAGAACTCAAAGGATTGTACTGTTCTAACAGAAGTAAAAGCCTATTTTGTCAGAGCTGTATTTTGTTGTATTTCTGTAAAATGGCAGCAATTTAATAGTTGCAATACAAGGGTTTGAACTTGATTTGCAAATAAACAGCAATAGTAAGCAATAACCTAGAACTACACTGAATTATATAGCAACACACTGGAAAAACATCCACTGCTTTCCTAGTTAGGGTAGTTGAGATTGTTAGTTTTATTAGTCATTGGTCACTGTTTTCTGGGAGCTTAAATTCTGAAGGATAACTTAATCTGTAAAAGAGGGAGCTCTTTTGTTGGATTCCTTACGTGAATAGGGGTTTTGCAGTATGTAGGGAACTGACCTTTCTGTTTTACTTCCAGAGCAACAGTACATATTCAGGTGAACGATGTTAACGAGTACGCCCCTGTGTTCAAAGAGAAGTCATACAAGGCAACAGTTATTGAAGGGAAGAGGTATGACAACATCCTGAAAGTGGAAGCGGTGGATGCAGATTGTTCACCTCAGTTCAGCCAGATTTGCAGTTATGAAATTGTAACTCCGGATGTACCTTTTGCTATTGACAAAGATGGTAAGCATACGATGGGAGATGGAGTGGGAATTACTATAATTTGCCACCCTAACAACAGGACTTCAGACTGGTCAGCGTAAAATGGCAGCAACCTTGTTTTAACCCTTTCCTACAATGTAGTTAAATGGAGGTGTTCACTTTTACCAGTTTGAATTGATAATGAAAAGTGAGATGTCTTTCAGTGCCAATACCATGTGCCATCTACTGATGTAAGGAGCAGATGGTGTGTTGCATGTGTGTTGTTTCTTGTAAAATGCTTTTCAAAATAAAGGAAATATGGTAGCTGTATTATGTTTTAAACCAGCTCTTTGCAGGCTTATTTTTTTTTCCCCTGTAGTTTTCTATTCTGTATGAGGGTAGCTTTTGCTAGTTAGCTTTCAAAAATTGGGATTCCATGTGTGTGCTTTTCACATTTGAGATGCTCATATGTGGCTCTGGAGATTACAGTGTCATGGTTATTGGTTTTGAAGTCTAGTGATTTGTTTAGGTCATTTCCTTTCCGCTGGTGATCTGTGGACCCTTCAAAATCTATACACTATTTCTGGGGGTTCGTTCAAGCTTGTTGAGCAAAGTGAAACAGGTTTTAGTGGGCTCTAGTTTGAGTTTTGGGGGGATCCACATTGCCAATGGATAATTTTCGTGGGTGTGCAAATTTTTAAAAAGCTAGAGAATCCTGGCATGTGCCAAACAATTTATGTATCAGTTTCATTTTATGAACAGTTTTATTTTGAGTAATAATACTGTACTATTAAGAGCCTGATAAGTATATACCTGCTGTTCTGTGTGTGTGTGCTCATCTCTGGATTTATGTAATTTTTAAGGATCTGGGCCTGATGTCTGGCATTGAAAACTCAAATAGTGAAGGGCTAATTCACTTGCAGGTGTGTCTGTTAAGGTCTTGGTACCTTTATGAAGTACACAGGTGGTACCTGGATGCAATTAAACCTGCACTGACCCTGAGAAATGAGTAGATATTGATGTCTGATTATTGCTTTTTTTTTTTTGTCTCAGGTTATATAAAAAACACAGAAAAGTTAAACTATGGTAAAGAACATCAGTATAAACTGACAGTAACAGCTTATGACTGTGGGAAGAAGAGAGCTGCTGAGGATGTGTTGGTTAAAATTAGCATTAAGCCTACATGCAAGCCTGGCTGGCAAGGTTAGTTTGATCTCCTTCCTATCTGCTTTTAGCACTTGCCAGTACCTTCAGTTAAACATGAGACATTTTTAATATTGTTTCTTTGGATAAATATACAGGTTGGAGCAAAAGAATAGAATATGAGCCTGGTACGGGTTCGTTAGCACTCTTCCCCGGTATGCGTTTGGAGACATGTGATGAGCCAATCACCTCAGTTCAAGCAACGGTTGAACTAGAAACCAACCATATTGGTAAAGGCTGTGATAGAGACACCTACTCTGAGAAATCCATTCACAGACTCTGTGGTAAGAATGCTTCTGTTAAAATAAAGTGCTTTCTCTTGCTTATTAGCTTTTCTTTGGATATTGTGTTAGACCTCAAATCAATGAGTAGATACGGTCTTCATTTGCATGTAGTTTCCTCCAGCTTTTTTCTTAGTGGGCGATAAAAAGCATGAAATTGGTTGAAGGTGACTTCTAAAATAATTCTCAAATGCAGTAAAGAATCTTTTTTTCTGCCTCTCCCCTAGCTTATATAGACTAATAATTCCCCTCACATGAAATTCATGTTCAAGAGCTGAAAGAATGTTATATATGTGAAAGGGTATAGCCATTAAAACCTCTCTCTTTTTCTGAGGCATGATGGATGTGAACGATGCAATGTAAGAAATACATGGTGAAGAAGTAGATGAGAAAACCAAGAAAGTGTGGTTTGGAAAAAACAGTTTACTTGCATCAGTTAAATTTATACTGTGCTTGCCCTAGGCATAAAGGGCACCTTGGCATCCACGTATGCCGCAGTTAAAGGTCTTGTGAAAAGTTTATGAATCCTTCGTAGGCAATATGGAAGAATTGAGATTGCAGGGCAAATTATCCCTGATGATTTATGTCTTCAGCTTCAGTTGAAGTTAGTTGAAAGTGTGAATATGGCGTAACCCTAGAGACCCAGGCAATTCCTAAGCTATTCCCTGATGAGGTCACTGTGACATTAATGATTTAGGCTTGAAGCGGGGAAAAACCAGAAAGCTGAGTACCTGCTGGGTATCATTGCCTCTGACTAGGATATTATTAGACAGTGATCTGAGAGGGGATGCTTATGCAGTCCTCTTCAACTGGGTGAATATTAGTCTTAAAACTAGTAAGTGTCAAGAGAAAGGCATCATGTTCATGGGCCTGAAGGACAAGTGGTATTAATGTAATGGTTCCTGAGATGGAGGCGAAATAAGGTTCTACAGCTGTAGAGATAGTAAGCAAAACAATTTGAATGAGATTAGTTGTCCATGCAGAAGTTAAATTTATGGAAGTCATTGTGATATTAGATATCTATTATTAGTGCCACATTATTTAAAAGGAGAATTGCTTGATGTGTGGTGGTACTGCGTAATCCTGACAGTCGGTGCTGAAAAATTAATGGTCAGAAAAATAGTTTGGTTTGAAACCAGCGGTGATCTTTTTAGTTTCTACCTTTTTTTTTTCATTTGAGCATTTTTATTGTAGGTGCTGCTTCTGGCACAGCTGAGCTGCTTCCCCCTCCAAGTAGTGCTGCTAACTGGACAATAGGACTTCCTACTGATAATGGTCACGACAGCGACCAAGTCTTTGAATTTAATGGCACGCAAGCTGTGAAAATTCCAGATGGCGTTGTCACAGTCAATCTCAAAGAGCCCTTCATGATTTCAGTATGGATGAGGCATGGGCCTGGAACCAAAGAGAAAGAGACAATTCTGTGCAATTCAGACAAGACAGGTTTGTCAATACTTCAAATATAAATGGTCTCATTGTTGGGTTTTGTTCGGTTGTGTGTGATGGTTTTTCTCTAGGTTACGTTTCTCTTGGAAGTTAAATGGGTTGTAAAAGTCACTCTTTATTGTGCTTACCTATAGTCATGACTTTAGATTATCTAGCTGCAGACTTGTTTGTCTAATTCTATTTCAATTTACATTATGCATTTCTTTTTGCCGTGGTAGATGACTTATTCTGGCAGTGCAGTCTCAATTTTGCATCTCCAAAGATAGCCTTATTCTTGATGCTGCCTAAAATCATTAAGAAACATATATCAGGTTTAGTGACAGCATTTGCTACTATATCTTTTTTTTTTTCCTAGGAGGAGGTAATTTCTCCAGTGATGAATTTTTTTTCACCCTGTGCATAATTTCAGTCTCTGTGAATGCTACTGACACAATTATTTTGAAGATGCTATTTAATGAGACTGAAATCTGATAACCCTGTTTCTGTAATTGCTGTCTAATGGGGGTAAAAGAATTCTTGTCGGTTTTAGCTGGAGCAGTAGATTTGTTCAGTGTATTGGAAAGGTAATTTATTTAAAATGCTTCTAGGTTTCTCCAAGGAAACTGCACTGAATATATTTTAAATTGTATTTGAAAATAAGAAAGATTTAACAGTATTTGTAATATCGTAAAAGCATTTATTTGAACAGGAGAAAAGTGACTGTCATTCAGAACCAGGTACAAATACTCTCCACTTTTTCCTGCCTTCACCCATTCCTGTTAATCAAAACCCAAAACTTTGGATTCATGGAAGCAAGTGAACTGGAGAAAAAAGGCAAATTTAAATACAGTTTTTCCTGGTTTAAAGTACATGAGAAGCAGACCTTCAAAATGGGTTTTCCTTTTTTATTCCTTGGTTTGACCTAACCATATAATTTTTGTGACAGTTTCTGGTAGTATAAATATCATTTGCCTTCAGTTCAGTGGTATATTATGCAATATTGAAAGACTTGGATCTAGGTTTGTTGGAGGGAGGCGATTTTGAATATATTGCGCTGGAACAATAGAGTCAGATTTAATGCTGTCAGGCTGAAAGATTGACATGATTTTGGTATTTTTTCATGCCTCCTTTCTTCACTCATCCATGCCGTGGAATGGATGGTGTAGCTAAAATGTTTCTTTTCCTTATTCTTACCTGTTTCTCTAGCATCTCACCTTTGTATTTATTTTAAATGATAAATCTTTTAGAGGTACGTTTATATAGTTTTCTCTTAGGAAAGCATGTCCACCTGCCATCATGTGTTCATGTTCCAAAACAGTAATTAAATGAGGTAGAAGCTACTTATTTGTAACCAAAAAACTCTTCTGTTTGCAAATAGAGCTCTTTTTCTCCTGCTGACAGGTTTATCTCTGTGAGTCTTCAGTCTCATGCCTTCATTTAGATTGGATTTGGAGACAGACGTGTCTGTTTATTGTACGGTGTATTATTACTCATGGGTTCTTCAAGAATGTTTGCTCTAACTATTACAGATGTCTTACAAATGCATTACAAATTACTACTATTACAAATGTTTTATGTTCCTTTTAACATGCCTGATTTACTTCTACATTTGTTTCTTCCTATCAGTTACTTGGGGACTTATGCATGAAATTATAGAACAGGTGAATTTTGTGGTGTTCTTAAGGTTTACAGAAAATAATAATGCTAATTCAAACTCTTGTGCAGATATGAACCGGCACCACTACACACTCTATGTACACAACTGCCGACTTGTTTTCCTCTTTCGCCAAGATCCTTCAGAGGGGAAAACATATAAACCTGCTGAATTTCACTGGAAACTAAATCAAGTAAGTTGGGAAGTTGGTAGGATGTTAGAATGCAGTGAAAACCATCGCAGACTAAACTCGCTGATAGTATAATTATTAATAAATACTTTTTGCAACTCCAGACTCCTGATGTCACGTTTTATACAACTCAACAATACTTATTTTATTTGTGATGGAGTGTCAGAGATAGATTCAGCTATACCTTTTCATCTTGAATATAAAATACTGCTTCAGTGGTTTTATTAAGCCCAGTAGGATGCTCATAAAATAAAGTACAAGTCATTGTCCTGAAAGGTAGGAAATATGGATTTAGCTGTGAAAATACAATGTCAGTCTTTTAGCTGTGATGTTGGTTGTCTTCACTAAACACACTATAAGGTAGCGTGCATGAGAAAACATGAAGTGTTCCAGTTTGTCTATAGCTTTAAAGTACTTCTGAGCACGCGACATTTTTGCAGATCAGAGTGTTAATAGGATAACAGAAGAACTTAATCCTTTTTCACACTGAAATAAAATTTGTGACTTCTTACACATTGTGAGCAGTAGCTACAAATTAGTTTTCTTAATCAGATTTTACTCCACAGAAGTAGAGTTAATAGGCCTCTGAGGGATGCAGGTACTTTCCGCTTCCTATTTAGAGAGAGTTGTGTCAGTTTGTATTCTTTTGGTCATGTATTATTAATTATTGTAGATTTGAAAGTGAAGGCTGTAATTAGTAATCTTCACTTTGGTCCAACTAAGATCTGCAGAACTTATTTCTATGAATTGATTATGATCATGAAGAGCGAGACAGAAGGGACTAAATATTTGTGTGCTTTTCCAGCCCTCTGGATCTGAGCGATAAAATAACCCTGTATATCTGCAAATATATAAAGGTTCTTTTAGTTGCTTTAGGTTACTATTACAGGTGTGTTTTGCCAGTTACCTAAACAATGAGTTACCTTCTAACATACCTAACTATATCCTGTTTTCTGTGCATGGTGACGTATACTGTTTTAATGGTAAAATGCCCATATATATCCTTATGGGAAGACTGTTACTAATGAGCTTTCACTGTAAAGAATTCTGACATGGAAGGCTTTTTTCTATTCAAAATGGTCATGTTTTCTCTAAACAGTCCCTCTCAGCAAATAAAGGTCCTTTGTCAAGTTATGTTGTATTCTTATCTTTGTCAAGTTATGTTGTATTTCAGAATGTGCTTGCATGTAGGTGCGTGTTTTTAAATTGAAATATGCTGTTATTAGATATTATAAAAATTAAAGGAATGGAAATACCTGCAGCTTCCTATATTGGCAATAGAAGAAAAGAAACTATTTATAAATATTTGACTTTTTTCAAATGCATGCCATGTGTGTGAAACAGAAAGTATGTCTGTACAGGTTTATAGGTTGTCGGTATGTTTGCGTGTGCATCGGATCAGTTACTCAACTGTAATTAAAAATAAAATTAAAGTAGAATTTTTAAAACTTTCTTTACTCAGGTGTGTGACAAAGAGTGGCATCATTATGTCCTCAATGTTGAATTTCCTGCAGTAACTCTTTATGTGGACGGTGTTTCATATGATCCTTTCCCGGTGACTGAGGATTACCCGCTTCATCCTTCAAAAATAGAAACGCAGTTAGTAGTTGGAGCATGTTGGCAAGGTAACTATTCACATTGTTAATTCTTCTTTTTTAATGAAATCTTTGTGATTAGCGTAGAAGTACATAGCAGATCTCTTTAGTGTATGAAAGATAACTTGTTTTGTCTTCTGCAGATTATTTTTGCTCCTAGCTATTACCACATATTTTGTCCTTTAGTCCCTTTTTCCATGAGTGCTCTTTGCTCGTTGGCCACAGGTGCGTATGAAAGACGAAGCTGCTCACCAAGCAGCCTTCCACCAAAGTGAATTTTGTGGTAACCATGGGAATGTAGATAGCTAATTTTTAATAACAGTTGTGAGAATACATCATGTACTTCAGATTACTAAACAGAACACTTACATTTCAAGTAGGTTGAAAAGCATATTGTAGAAAAAGTGTTCTCATAAATGGAAGTGTGACCAGCAGACAATACAGCTAAGCAACACAGCGATGCTGTCTCTTGGATATTTTACCATTTCTGCTTATAAAAATAAACATAAAAGCATCTGCTTTATTATATGCAGACTATGGTTTATAACACGATACTCTGCAAGCTGTAAAATCCTGGTTCATGTGCTTTAATACTTGTGAAACCTACTCCTCAAAGCTTGAGGAAAAGAAGACTGCATCTGAACATGGAGGCTGATCACCAGAGATCTTTGTAACAAAGCTCTTGCTTCACAGTCCTGAACTGACCTGTTTGCTTGCTGATTAAATTACACCCTAGCTGGTATAAAGCCAATGGTTTTGGTCGGAAATAAAACAGTGTTAAATCATTCATGTTCTATTGTAGTTCAGAATATAGACTGTAGCTGCAGTCTGCAGTGATGCATAGAAGTAGCTCGTGAATGAATGACAAATGGAAAGCTTTGAGACGTTTTAATCAAATTAACAGTCTTCTGTCTTACAGCGTCTCTTTTCTCTTTGAATTTTAAGGCTTTGAAGTGTGAATGAAGGTTAAATTATCAAAATATCTTCTCCATCAAATTTTCTATTTCCTGACAAGGTCACTGTCTTTCAGTATTAATGTTATTTCAGTGCTACATTCATTCTGTTGTCCCTTCCTTTCAGCCAAATTATTTTTTCCATAATTCATCTAGTTTGGTTTGGGACCTTCCAACTATCTCTTCTAGCTCAAAGGGAAGCTATAGTGGCTGGTTTGCAAGAAACTGGAGCTTGGAAACTCTGTTCCAGCTAAGTGTATGGATTGTATAATGGCTTCCATATATGTTCTGCCTCCTAACAAAAGCATATACATTTAGTTTAAAAACTCCTGTGCTCTCATATTGGCACCATTATATAATTTTTAAATATTTTCTGACATTAATTTTATTTTTAATGACAGCAGACTGAAATACAGGAGCTTTAAAAGTCTGGAATACAAGAACTTGTGGTGCTGCCTTTTAAAAATTCCACCAAAAGCTTGATTTTTAGGGGACTAGAACACAGGAGGAAGAAGTACGCCAAAGGAGTGAAGTTAGTGCTTGAGGCCGTGCTCTTAAGGCCATCCTCTTTCTCTTATCAAGATTTTACAATAAATCAGGCTGCTCTGAGTTACATACACAGCTCACCTCTAAGGAGAGAGAGATTTTATGCTTTTGAAAAAGTTCTTTTAACATTTCTTTTAAAAGATTAAAAGCTGTTTTTCATTTTTGGTGCTTCCCTCCCAGACTCTTCCATCTGATAAATCCATCTCCTTGATACATATAATACAATTATGATGATCAATAAATCTGTGTTGGTAATGACTCCTTTTGATCAGCATTTAATACTTTTTGGTGATTTGCTGATATAGGCTGGATCTCACCTTAATTTTCTCTTTAGTAGTTGGGAGAGGAGAAAATAAATTGAGCCAGTTGATAGACCTGTATCTCATTACTAGTAGTGGTTTGCGTGAGAGCGGGTATCTGTGGTTAAATTGTTCTCCAGTGTGACTTTTTACTGCCGCTCGTGTATGGGGCTCTTTTTGGGTTGTCTTGTCATGAATGTTATGTTCTTGTAACAACACAGTAATGCTTCTTCCCTGCATTGCAGCTATTAGTGTTTCAAAGAACGCGTAATCCTTGACAAGCTGGGTCAAGTGTAAGCAGACTTTTGGGGGGAAGTGCTGCTGTGTATTTTCTGTGATAAGAGAGTTTGCCAAATTGTAACTACTTGGTCCTTTCCCTGTTGTCCTATTCTTTGTCTTGCTTTTCTACAGAATATACAGGAAATGAAAATGACAATGAAACTGTGCCTGAGACCTCTGCAGGTTGCTGGAGTTTTTTCCCTACTGTTTTATTTCATTTTTATGCCAAGACATTGCTTCATCTCACACGCAGCATGAAATGCAGGCATTGCATTCGGGCCATTGACCTTCACATAATCCTCTCTTAGGCTTGTTTCTTCATTGTGCTTCTATTTCCAGAGCTTCATCAGCTGATTTTTTTTTTTTTTTTTTTTTCCCCCCTTTTTTGGTTGCACCCAAATGCACATCCATGTACAAGTCTGCAACCACTGTGATTGCAGTGAAGTGGTGTAAAATAAGTTGCTGGTGTAAAATATCAGCTGTAATTTCTTTCATCCAGTTTTGTTAAAACATAAATGCACCTCATCCTATATAAATACGTGTATATATATGTATGTAGGGGGGTGTGTGTATCACAGAATTATTCAGTGGGTTGGGAAGGACCTCTGAAAGTCAGGTAGCTCTGCTTCCCACTCAAGGCAAGACCAATTTCGTATTTAGATCAGGTTGCTTGTATATAACTCGAAAGACCTGTAATCTAGAGTGGTTACTCACTTGATCAGAAATTGATGTAAACTTTTAATTACAATGAATAGGCATAAAAGCTTTGGCTACCAGGTACTTCAGGTTGGCTACAGGGTTTTATTTTCTTAGAAATTTTTAGTGGATTTTTGCGTCTTGAGTTGAGACACTAAAAATTAGTGTATATTTCTAAAAGTGTATTCAAGATACATACTCTTTCTGTAAAGTTTAAGAACTCCTGGAATGGTCTAGGTATAATTGGCAAGAGGTTTCTAGCTGTGCATCACATGTTAATTTGGCAAGTAGGTAACAGAATCCAGGAGCTAGAAGCTGGAGATGCATAAAATCTAAACTGGAAATTCCATAATTTGTGACAGGACTATTCACTACTGAAAATTTTATTGAGTTTGCCAGGGATCTTTTAGCACTCACAACCTTTAAAACAAGCTTAGACATCTTTCTAAAAATCTGGTAGCTTAGTAAGTGATGACCTTGAAATACAAATTTCTGGGTGGTGTTCTGTGACTCCCATTATTTAGCAAGATAGACTAGGTGATCATCGTGATGACATCTTTAAAAAATCGAAGCCGTAAGGGGCTTATTGGTTTGCAGTTTATTGGACTTAACTCAGATATGTAAAAACAAGTTACGTGAGTTGAAACTGCTCGCTTGAGTCCATACAGAGAAGGCGGCACCTTTAGAGGGGAGCAATTAACTTTTAGCCACCTTTTTCTGAATGAGCTGAATCACTTTGACCTTTCTTTCTATCCTCTGAGTGTAAAGAGAGCCTGTAATGATTGGTTTAGATGTAGATAACTAACATCTAGAGGAAGGATGCTGTTGTCTTCTATCCTGATGGGCATCGCTAGTAGGAGGTGTTACCTCACCATGACGATTTAGATTTCATAGTTCATCTCATTGGTTCTGTCTTTAATTTCTGAAGAACACCACCTCGCTGTATGGGCAATTTCTTTTGAAATGTTTGTTATGGAAACATCAACCTTAGTTTCACAGTTCAAGATGGCCACACCTGTTTTGTAGGCCATATGCATGGTGAACTGTTTAATTCTTTTTTTTTATGCTTGAACATAGTCACAAGGTTTAACACCCAGAATGGATAAAAAAACTAACCTGCATGTATACAATACGTTGTGGTACCAGAAGGCATATTTGTTGTTTTATAAAAGGAAAAAAAAAAAAAGCGAAAAGAATCAAAACATACAAAGGTTTTTCTTTCCTCCCTTTATTAAGGTGGTGAACTCCACATGGCGCAGTTTTTCCGAGGCAGTCTGGCAGGTTTGATGATTCGTTCTGGTAAACTAGAAAACAAGAAAGTGATAGATTGCTTATACACTTGCAAAGAGGGACTGGATTTGCACATGGCCGATGGCGTTGGCAAAGGCGTGAAGGTAAAGTTGCGTATGAATCAAGGGGAGTGTGTCTTTTGCTTTGCTGATAATAGTTACAAGTTTTGCTGGCAGAGTTAGTAGGGGTGTCCCAAATAAAACAAGCTAATCTATTGCAACATTTTGCATTAAAATTACGTGAGAAGTAGAGAATGTTTCTTGTATAGACGTGGTCTTAGCGGAGTTTAAGAATGAAAGTTACTGTGTTCTCTGTAAGTCCTGAAGAGAAATGCCATATTTGTATGTGTCTCTGTTTTACTAGCTATACTTGTTATCTAATAAAAGATAGAGATTCTTAACAAGCAGCTTAGTAAAATGAGACTAACTTGCATGCCTTTTTTTGGCAGCAAGGTTGTGTGGACAGAGCTAAATTTCTCCTTTATATTATCTGTGTCTCTTCCACATTACTAGAATCTTCACATCAGAACTATGATATTCTTTTGTCTCAAAAGAATGGAACACTCAATATGTTCCACTGAATAAGGAAGTGAATAGGGAAGTCAGACTGTGTACTACAAGGCCAGTAAATAACAGCCGTATTGCTTTGACTACAAATGTAATTATCCTGGCATTTACCAGGCTAAGCAGTGCTGAACTTCCAGTTTTAATTACCAGATCATGTTACTGTTTGGGTAATCTCTTACATTTTTTTTCTGTTGTTTCAGATCCACATGAACCCAAATCAGTCAACACTGACCTTAGAAGGGGATGACATTGACAGAGTTGATAAGGCCATGCAACACATTTCCTACCTGAATTCCCGCCAGTTCCCAACACCTGGGATTCGGAGGCTTAAAATCACCAGTGTTGTCAAGTATGTCCTAGTGCTCAAATAATACAGCGATACTGAAGCCTGGAATGATGTTCATGTATCTCAGTTGTGATAAACAAAGGATAAAATGCTGTATGTAACCGTCACACGTTTGAATACAGCAAATGTTTTCTACACCAGCACTCTGTGTTCTTCCTGAGAAAGTAGCAAGGAGTGTGTAAGATAGGGAGGAACTTACTGCAAGGGTGTGCTGTGAGTATGTCTCCAGTATCACAGCCTTCATTAAAGGTGTTATCTGTGGCTGTTAGTCATAGCATAGAAAATGGGGCCAAATGTTAACAGTAAGTAAAAATTAATTGTAAGATTGCTCCCTTGGTGGGGAATTCTTACTTTCCAATACAGTTGATGAATTTATCTAAGACTCTTGGGCCTGAGACAGAGCTTTTTAAAAATTTATAGAGCAATTACTCTGCATAATTGTGCTTCCCTCTCAGATAGTCTCCTTGACTGTGTAAAACTGCTTCTGTATCTCATAGATGTTTCCACGAAGAGGCCTGCGTCTCCATTCCTTCTGTGGAGGGATATGTAATGGTCTTGCAACCCGAGGAACCGAAAATCAGCCTTAGTGGCATCAACCATTTTGCCCGCTCTGCTTCAGAGTTTGAGAGTTCTGAGGGTGTTTCCCTCTTTCCAGAGCTTCGCATAATAAGCACCATTACACGGGAGGTGGAGCCGGAGGGAGATGGAGATGAAGATCCTACAGGTAACATCCTTTTCTGCTTAGGACTGTTGCCTACCCTCACCACATTCAGTGATCATGTTGGAGGATCTTCCTCTTGCAAAGAGGTGTGGATTTCTCCAGGATCTAATAGGGGAAAAGAATGTGTATATCTCTTGTGAGAAGGTGTAGGTACTCTGCTCTGGGCTAACAAAAATTTACCTGGAAATGGTAGTAAGCCCAGGCCATTATCTTCATGTAAATATTCCTTGTTTGTATTTTGTGTTGGTTTTTTTAATCATTATTTCATGAATATTTGCTCTCTACTTCAAGCCCAGATCTTAATATTTGTTCTGGAAGAAGAGCTGAGTTTGCATGTGACATTTTATAGCTCCCTGGGCTCTTGTCTACGTCACCTTTGTTCCTGCTTACCTCTGTGGCTTTTTCTCTGCTTTTTAGTACAAGAGTCTTTGGTATCTGAAGAGATCATGCACAACCTGGATACGTGTGAGGTGACAGTGCTAGGAGAGGAACTAAATCAGGAACAAGAAAGTCTGGAGATTGACATGACACGATTACAGCAGAAAGGCATTGAGATGAGTAGTTCCAACCTGGGCATGATAATCACAGGTAGGGGTTACTGCTTTTTGGGGAAGACAGTGATAATGGGAACAATGTGCTAGAGAGATGGTCTGTAACATCTTACTCCAAATACTTCATTTTTGACTAGAATTTCAAGCTCAGAGGTGTTACAACTATTTTGTGGAAAGCTGTGGTTCTAGAAAATACATCATTTTAGAACCTCCTTTCTGTTGTTCTCTCATGTCCCAAATTGCAGGTTACCTCTGGACTGTGGAAATGAAGTAGGCTTTGCCCCAGAAAAGGCTTGTTCCTTGCACAGATAACCCAGTGCCTAGGAGCATGCATCATTCCTTTCTATTTTATATTCAGAATATGTTAATGTATTGAAAGAAAGGCTCCCAGAGTCCCTTCAAAGACTAAGTGGATCTAGGATTTTATCACAAAATAAATCCACAGAGTTTCAGTGAAGCCACGTATGTGTGTCTATGATGTTACCTTTTTTCCTACTAACTGAAAATCTGTCAGCCAAGAAAACTTACTTGCAGAAAATATTTGTTGAGTATATGATGTCGAACTAGTCTTTTGCAAAAAAGTAATTGTTTTACTTGTTTATTTCTCTTCACAGGGGTTGATACTATGGCTAGTTACGAAGAAGTTTTGCATTTGATACACTACAGAAACTGGCACACTGTTTCTCTCTTTGACAGAAAGTTCAAATTAGTCTGTTCGGAGCTTAATGGCCGCTATGTCAGCAATGAGTTCAAAGTGGAGGTATGCAAGCTAATCTGATCACTCTGAGAAGTTTTAGAGCATGGATGACTAGGAGGATGGAAGTTGTTGCCTCAAATGATAGATAATTGTTCAATTACTGATTTATATTTTTGTCCTGTAAATAAATATTAGTAAAAGTGTGCATTTCGGGCTGTATTTTATATATAAATGTGTTCTTAATCCTACATTTTAGCTTTAAATAAGGCTGCCTGAACAGAGGTAAAACTTCTGTTGTAGAAGAAATAGTATGGCTAATGAAGTGCGAAGGCAAAAAGGTTGAATTGGAAAGACAGTGTATTAATTCAGCAAAAGACTAGCAAATAGAGTAAGGGTAGTGCTACCAGAGACTTGAGCAGCCTTCATGTATAACTTCTAGGATTTTGCAAATGAATGGGCCCTTTACTGCTTTGCTTGTGTGAGGCTTAAATCACTGATACTAAGGGCTTATGTAACAGCACAGACAGGCTAAAATTGCATTTCCTCTGCGGTAGAGTACAGGCTAATTATTACTTAGTATGCTTATATCAAATACATGGAAGTGCAGCAGATGATAACATAAAGGGCACTGAAACTGGAATGTAAAGTTATTGAGAGGAACTGTCAATGTATTTCTGCATCTTTCAGCCGTGAGCTTGAATTCCTCCACATTTTCAAGCTGGCCAAAGGGATGACAGTAGAGTTAATTCTGTTTACCACTAGTTTGGTGGTTGTGGTGGGCTGGGAAGCCTCCTGTGTTGCAGAACAGAAATTTTTGTATTACATAATGTGGGTTTGTTTCCTGAGGAAATTCTGTGAGCTCGAGTTGGGATCTTACCAAACTGTTGAACTGCAGATGCTTTCCTTGTTCTGTAGTAACCGTGCTCCCTTCCTGTTGTGCAGCTGGTCAGGTACCCTGTATCCCAGCGTTCCACTACAGGACGGGTATATTTAGCTCTGTCTGTTTGGCAAGGAAACATGAAATACGCTGTGCAAATGATGCTTGCACTTGTACCTAAAAGCCAGCTATGCTAAGTGTGGGTTAAACTTAAAAGAATACCTTTTTTCCTTAACCCTTTGACTGTAATATGGATTTTTTTCTTTACTGTTAGCTGAAGATATACAGCAGAGTAAGAAAAGATGGGAATGAAGAAAATGTAATTAATGTGTTATATATATCTTCGTATATACGGTTATTTCAGGATTAAAATCGCTGGCTACCAAATTTGATAATAAACTGGCTTTATCTGTTTTATTCTGAAATACTGGTGTCTGTACACAACCTGGCCAGACTAACCAAAACAGATTTGTGGGCTGGGAAACTGAAAGGTTTTGTGACAAGAAATTGTAACTCATGAGGAGCTACTGATGGGGATGATTGTCCCCTCAGACAAGCCATGGTTGTGTTGAAGGAGATTTAAATGCCTACTCTGGGAGGATTTAAAAAAAAAAAAAAATCTTTTTTTTTCTTGTTCTTTTTTTCTATCTCTTCAGAATTAAACTGTTGCATTTCTGGAGTTTAACATTTTCTTTCCATTCCTAGGTGAATGTTATCCATACAGCTAACCCAGTTGAACATGCTAATCACATAGCTGCACAACCGCAGTTTGTTCATCCAGTGCATCACACATTTGTTGATCTCTCTGGTCACAATTTAGCTAATCCCCATCCATTTTCAGGTAAGAGTTCTCAGTCACTGAAGTTCAGCTGTGTTTTTCTGGTGTTAAAATGTCCCAGAGGCTTCTTGCTGCAGAGGGGTTTTCTCCCAGAGTTTAAACCAGTGTGCTGGACTAGCAATCTTAAGCAGCTACTCAGTCCTGTTCTGCTGTTGCCCAGGCAGGGAGGAGTGGATTACTAGAGATCTATGAAATATCTTCTCCAGCCATCAGGAGAGCTTTGTGTTGGTGTGTGTACACTGGGAGATGGGAGGTGTGCTGGTCTTGAGGGGACTGTAAGACTCTGAGGAACTGGGACAGCATTTCTTCTGAACGGCATGAGGAAAGCACTGCAGCGTTATTCCCTTGATGAGTCGTGGTATCTGCCCTTTCTGTTTTAATTATGTTAATTTGGCATGGGTGCAAGATGTGAGAGGAAGAAAAATGGGCAGTTTAGAGAGGAGTCTCTGTGTGTGGTGGAATCTGCTTTGCATGTGTTGTCAGTCCTTCAGATTGATATAATTATACTTAAGGAACTAAGTTTTAGTTCTTACTCTCCGACTGACTTTTTAAGTGTCCTTAGACAAACTGCCTCTGTGTAGCTACATGTAATATTTGTATAATGCCATTTCCCTCTTGCAGGTGATGGGAACAGAGGACTAATAGTTAGCATTGTGTCAGTATCATCTAAGAAACTCCTTTTATTTTCTTGTTGCAGTTGTTCCAAGTACAGCCACTGTTGTGATTGTAGTTTGTGTCAGCTTCCTGGTTTTTATGATTATTCTGGGAGTGTTCCGAATCCGAGCGGCGCATCAGCGCACGATGCGTGACCAGGACACTGGAAAGGAAAATGAGATGGACTGGGATGACTCTGCTTTGACCATCACTGTGAACCCCATGGAGGTAAAGCTGGTGTCAGCACTTAACAAAAAAATGCCCTTTTCCAGCTGTAATGGGTGTGATTGTACACAGACTGAGTTGTAGAACAAAACCAACCACTGGACACAGAGTAGATACTAACGGAATTTTTAATGAACGTGCCAAAGTGACAAATGCCAAGAGCAGTCACGTTTGGGATCTTGCATGGGTTAGAGCTCCATGATGCATAATTGGGTTTTACAGCTCGATGTCCAGCAGTGGTGGTTATCATGCTGCATGCTACCTTAACCATGCTTTTTTCCAAAGTTGCAAGAGTTTCTTGTCAAAACATCTGTGTTTTATGAGGTTTCCTTCTGTGGTTGACATCTGAATTTTTAGAAAATCAGGGACAGATGTGCAACATTAATGCTCTTTGTGTGACCCTAATTGAAAGATCCTTCTCCTGTAGCATCTGAAGTGCTGGATCACACTTCAGAATTAGTTCGTTTAGAGTGATAGGATTGATAGCAACGTTACAAAGTTATTATAAAGAGCGTTACTTCCTTTTTTTTTTTTCCTGGTTGCCTAATTACTGCTGAAATTCTAAAACCAGTAACGAATCTGTAATAGCTCTTTCTCAATATCATGCCTTGTGCCTGCACTCAAAAGAATAAAAAGAATTTTGGCCGGTGTGATATCAACAGCTAATTTCTGTCTTAACAGACTTACGAGGATCAACACAGCAGTGAAGAGGAAGAGGAGGAAGAGGAAGAAGAAAGTGAAGAGGGAGAAGAAGATGACATCACTAGTGCAGAGTCTGAAAGCAGTGAGGAGGAGGAGGGAGAGCAGGAGGAGGACCAACAGAATGTTAATAGACAGCAACAGCTGGAATGGGATGACTCTACCCTCAGTTATTGATTCTAGCTGTTCCCTTTGTCTTTATGTTTCTGCTCTAGAAGACTCCACTGTAATACACTCCATTGTTACCAAGGATTCATGGTGTTTAAAAAAAAAAAAAAAGTCATTCTGGCCAGTAGATTCAACCCACACACATCCCAGTGTTTGTGTTATGTCAGCTAGTTCCTGATGCTGTTTCTAGAACCGTAGTTAGCACCTCTTTTCCTTCAGCCATGCCTCAGTGACTGGATTTTTTTTTTTTACGCTATGTGAGGAACCACCTTGCACTTTTTTCATCATGTCATCTCAGCTAAGTGACTCTACAGATCTGTAGCCATTGCACATGAATTTCTGAACTGTCTTTTTTTTCTCAGTGAAACAAAGTTGGCTTTGTTCCTTTTTCTCTTTCTAAAAGATGCAAAGATTGTGTGTTGACAAAGGGTAAAGCTGCTCATTTCAGCCTGTTGATTTCTTTTAATTTTTTTCCCCAAATTAGTGCATGTGTAAAGTGGCAGAATGAGGTTAATATGTAGAAGATTAACAGACTTTTTAATATTTTGTAAATATATTGGAATTATGTAATTATGTCATTTGTGGTAGTGAAAACAGGGATTGGGGTTTAAAACATGCTAAAGTAAAAAATCATGCAGCATGAAATAAATATTACAAGTCTCATACTACTGCAAGCAGGAGCACGGGCACAGTTATCTAGTGTAGATGTTTCAGTAATACAGTGTCATTGGCCTTGGCTGCCATGTTCGCTCATGCCCCACACTGTTTCTTCTTTAATTTTTCTTTTCTTTAATTGGCTTTATTTTCGCAGAGGGAACAGGCAAGCTTGTGAGAATTGTAAAGGCTTTAGGAACCTCTGAAGAGGTTCAACTGCCCTGTGCAATAGAGTTGTTTGTTTTTTCTTTTTCCTTTTTTGTTGTTTTTTTTTTTTTCTCCAATTAAGTCTTTGGCATAAGGGCTTTTAAGTTATTGGGAAAAAACACTACTTGGATGGTGGGCAAATTAGTGTGCTGTTGCTGTGGTGTGTTGCCACAGCTCCTGTTAATTATGGCGAGGCTGCCTGTAGTACAATGATGGTCTGTTCACACTGACAGGTCTGCTGACAGGGCAGATTATTCATTTATTTAGTTGACTGATTGTTACATTGGTTACTGAAGCTGGAAAGCCTGAGACCTGTGTACCTGTGCACCTTGGCTACCAGTCTCCATAGATAGGTATTTTGGGGTTTTTTGGCTGTTCAGTTTTTCTATTTTGGTAGTGGGAGGGTTTGGGGCATAGCTGATACCATTTCTATTAAACACACTCCTGCTCATTCCCTGTAGCCCCTTGTACAGTAACTTGGACTGTTGGTGTATTAAGCCTTTGTTTACACTTAGTAATTGTGTTTTCCTGCTGGTGAAAAACTATAGCATAAACTATCCAACCAGAAAACCTTGGGAATCATGTTAATATTATTCCAAGTCCAGATGATTTTGGTTGTTTCGGATCAAAGTTCTAACTTGGAATTGCAAAGGACTTTTCTAAAGAGCTGAAAGGTACGAAAAGCGAGTTATGACCCCATGGTGGAGAGTGCTGGTTTTTTTGAAAGGCAGGTCTTGTTTATTTAACTTCATTTGGTCTTATGCAGAGCCTTGAATAATGAGTATCTGCTTTACTTGATTTTTACCTTTGGAGGTGGATTAAAAAGAGTAACTTGTTTTGCTTGTAACAGGAGACTAGGACTCCCTTCACTCCTCAGCACGGTAAGCAGAGTTCCAGTTTTTGATCTTGTACGTAGTCTGCCTTTGTTCGCGGTGCGCAGAGCCCACATCTCGTAGCTGAGAGGACACAGCAGGGAGATGGTGCACTGGGTAAGCGTGCTAGAGGAGCAGCAAGCAAGCCAAAGGGTGGGGCGCAGAGGGTCACAATTAGCTAAAAGATAAGGATTGATCCAAATGTTTCTATAGTTTTGATTTTCAGAGCAGACCTATTCTCACCTAGTGATGTGTGTAATGGGATCTAATGGTGGGTTTTACCTGGGGTAAGGCTTAACTGCAGAGTGCCTTTAACACTAGTAGATGGACCTGGAAGCAGGGAAGAGAACCCACACAACTAGCTTACCGTTTTTGGGGGTTGTTTTTTTTTATGTAAAATTTTAGATTTCTAAAATGGGGAAATGGTTTTGACTACTTACGTGGTAATATAACTGCTAGTTTTAAGTAAACTGGGAAACTTTTAACTTATGTCTGACAGTTGTCCTGTGTTAATGTGTAGAAGACTTATCCTTCCATATACTGTTGCTGTAGCTGCTGTATTTTAGACCAAAACTGATCATGACTTAATGGTAATACTGAAAAGTTGTAAATGTCCTGATGCAGTTTGTAGCCACTGTGGGTATAACTTTTCAGATGTGTATATTGGTAACAGGTCAGTTTGGAAAGTCTATAAGCTACAATAAATTTCTGGTTCTAAAGGTTGTTTGCATTTATTTCTTACTGAATGGAACAAAGTTGAATCAAGTGGTATTAACTGTCTGTTAATTTGCTGGTGGCAGTAGAAGAGTTTTGTTTTCATTGATCTCTCAAGCATAGAAAGACTTCAGCAGCATGTGTGTACAATTTATCAGTCATTTTTATTTTCTGACTTACAAAACGTACCTAAAGCAACTGGGAAGTTCAATGTGTAAACATTCTCTTTTTACAGAACCATGGTTTGGCTTAAAAAAATACTTCTTTTTTCAAAGGCAACAGAACAAGCACAATCAGTTTGTACAGAGTTAAAAATAATCACAGAAACTCTAAATAAATAGAAATAGAAAGGGGTATAATTTTGGGCATATTTATAAAATCAAAAGCTACTTCTTTATAGTGAAATGTAAAGTTTTTGAAAGTGATTTAAGTTTCAATCTTCAGTACCCTTCAAATTGCTGAAAACTCTCAGGTGAGCTGCTGCTTTGTAAATTTGGAGTCAGAGGGTCTTTGCTGACGCAGTAGAGCCATCAGTTTCATTCAAGATGCTACTCGGTGGTGTCAAGGAAGAAGGTCCACTTGATAACTCACTGATATTTTTGTTTCTTGCAGGTAAGTCAATTTTCTAGACTAAGTAACCTCTCTGTAAGACTGTGCTGGATTTTGGAATTGCTCAGTTCTTGGAATTTACACTGATACAATTTTGGTTTATTGCACTTCTAAAACTGAAGGACAGATGACATGAGGCACTGCTGCTTTGCTGTACTTCTGTAAAACTGTATTCGGGCCTGCGATTTCTGGAAACACGACCCCCAACAACAGCTGCAGGTACAAACTGCTGCGAGTCTGCAAACCAAGCACCTAAGAGTGACTGAGGAGACTGCCAGGTGAGGCTGCCGTGCAGGATCCTGCTTTGCCACTTTGTGACAGTGTGAGAGTGCTGCTTTTACATTTACAGAATTGTATTTTCCTTTCCACAAGAACGTACAAACCACTGATGAGGTTGCTGTCGTTTCAGTGCATCTCAGCTTGCATGTAGCCTGGTATTTTTGCATACTGTGTGCTCGATAAATTAGTTTAATAAGGAAGGAACTAGCAATATTTTATCCTTTAAAATGGAGCAAACTTGTGTGGCCACAGGGAACTCTGCAAGCAAAAAGAATCTGGGCATACCACCCTGAGGGAGGGAACATGGAGAGGTTGCAAATGTCTGCCTCTCCCTGCTGCGGAGCAGTGACTCAGATGGGTGCAGTGCTGTGTTTTCACTGTCTGATTAGCATGCAGAGAGCTCTAAATCCTGCAGTATTTTCTTCTAGTATCAAAACAACTGTTAAAGCTTGAGTGTTGGGCTCCTTTTTCACTTTTCAGTATTTCAGCAGAATCCCTGCCAACCTCACTTTATTCCATGCTTGTGACAAATTTTCTATATATTCCGTTAAGCTTGGGTGCAGAATACTTGATCTCCACAAATCTAGCTCTTAAGAAAACCTTGAAGAATTACAAAAGATGGCATCAAACTGTTAGAGTGGTGAAACCTTCTAAAATAATCATCCCAGAGGTCTGATGCACAAACAAGTGTTTACCAGACATCGATTGTGCGCATTAGTCCTGAATATTAACTGGAAAGTAGCATCATGTGACCTGTTTTTCTCAGGGGGGGGAAAAGTAAAGCAAAGCTGTGCAGTCCTCTGATGGCGTACAGCAGCATCTTGCTGTGCAAGCACAGACTTGCTGTCAGTTGTGGTAATCTGCTGCCCTGTGGAAACTTCAGCATTTGTCCAAGTCCTGATGGTAATGGATTTTTTTTTTCAATTGGATGCAAGAGATACAAACATCTTCCTACTCCTAATTTAAATTGTGACACCCAGCACCCTCTGAGCTTGTGAAGCTTGAGGCTATATAGTCTGGCACAGGAAAGGAAAATTATCCTTATAATACTTTAAAACAGCTTAAAGTCTGATGGTTTACTCTATTTGTTGACCAGTTCAGTTTCATAATACTGTACTTCTAATTACAAATATGGATTCACTGTTTTAAGATTTTATTTGAAACCTGAGACCACTAATACTGTTCAGTTCACGTAAAACAGTGAGTAGTAATATTCTAGACTCAGGAGAACCACATCAGTGCAAGTAATTGATAGCATCTTGCTGAGAGCTCATCCTTCACAGAGGACAACACTCAAGACTACAGGGAGTTTCTTTTAGTCTAATCTCTAGAAGCAGCAGCAGTTCTAGAGCGCTGCCTCCAGTCGAGGTGGTGTTTTGTTTCCTGCAGGTCAGTTTGTTCCCGTTTACGCACTGCTGCTTCCCTAGTGTCAGATGCAGTTACCAGGAGACACGGAGCTAGCGTTCAGCTCCAGCTAAGGAGGGTCTGTAACAGAGGAAGTACAGCAGGAACAATTACTTGCTGCAAACACACCTTCAGTACTATTATTATTAAATAATACGCTGGGGAACTGTTACAGAGGAATGTGTTAAGTTATTAATTTGGATCACTGGGAAGGGTAAGTGCCATTCTATCTTGAAATGTTCTGGCCACTTCTCGGTCCCATACAGTATCATTTGAAAGGTGCAGAAAAAGGGGATCTCCAAGGGGTATATAAAGTTAAAATGAGTTGTCCTCTATGTAACTGCTTCTTCTATGAGAGGCAACCTCGTTTATATTAATATATACAAATCAGTATAGAATAGACTTCATAGCATAACATCTTTTATGAAAAGAAATAGTAAGTACTTTAAATCAGAATTTAAATTAGCAACAGCGTAACACTACATCATCATCCGCTAGTATCTACCTGTTTGTATGTAAAGGTAATGAGGGAAGGCTTTACTAAAGGTGTTTCGTACTCCATTCACTGACCAAACCTAGTATTACCTACTACTATTCATTTCTACTTAGGGTAGAAGTTACTTTTTTAAGGCAGTGTTAGCTCAGCTATGCAGCTGATGAAGAACAAATACATTTGAACTTGTCCTCTTAAATAAAAAAAAAAAAAAAGGTGGACTTAGCCAGTATAGGGCAGCATTCTTTTAATTTTGAAGTACAGGGTTACCTCATTCTAAGCCATTAAAGAGAGCTGGAAATCAAGAATGAGTTGTACCTATGTGCTGGATGCAAAAATACCATCAAGTCAAATTTATCCTATGCTAGGGAAGATTTAAGAATAAACAGGTCAGTTCAGGCTCTGTCCTAAACTTGCTGGTTTTGTGGGAATTTTAAACCAGACATGAAAGCTAAATTTACATGAGAGAATAGTCCATCATTTGTCGATACGTGTCACTTGAGAAACAGGATCTGAAACACCTGCATTTTTTTTACCTACATAAGTAAGTAAAAGAGTTTAAAAAACACTTCTATGAGTGAAAGAAAATTGCTCAACCGAGTTATGGGCACCCAAATCAAATACAGGATTCAGCTTCAGGGGCGTCTTGAAAGTTAGACTACGCTATTCCTCCAAAGGCAGGAATGCCAGCACCTCCATGGGAGCCTGATGTTGCAGGGAACGTGGGGAAATGGAAGGAAGCACCCCAGGGACGGGGTGCTACCCACACTGCTCCCCCCATGCTCCAGCACAACCCCCTGACCTCACTGTGCTCATGGGAGGCCCTGAGGGGCAGCAGCAGCTCCTGCTCATCTGTCCCTGTGCAACACCAGTGCTCAGAACTGCCCCCGGGTGGGGACACCAACCAGAGACAGAAACAGGACACAGGAGCAGAAAGACGTGGTTGGTTACAGCACCTTGTGGGAGACGGGACAGATCCTGCTTGGGAAGGAGACAGGCAGCAGTGAGGACAGGAGGGGAGTTTGGCCTGATTTAGGTACCCGCGCAGATGACCACGGCTTGCTCTCTGGCTGAACCCCCGCCCAGACACACAGTCTCCACCCCGGCTCTAACGACAGACGAGGAGTCGTGTACCACGGTTGAAAGAAGGAAGATGGAATAAATTTGTAAGAAGATGAGAACCGAGATGCAACTTAAGCGTGTTTCAGTGTTAAACCCACTCATCTGGCACTCCTCTCTCCTTCCACAGGCAGGCAGACTGGCCAAATAACTCCGGCACAGAACGGCACCATCTGTCCCAGCTGACACGGGGGTACAGTGTTGTATCCCAGTGCTTACGTAGGTGTAGGCCAGTGCCCTGCACGCGCCTGTTACAGGGAAACCAGGTGGCAAACCAGCTCTAACGTACCCCAGCAGGAGGTACATGTAGCAACCACCCTTACATGCCAATTTTGAAAATGCAATCTTGCTGTTTTCAGGCTTAAAAAAACAGAATAAACGCAGCAACCCAGGAACTGCTTGAGGCTTGGCTAAGGTCTGACTTAGGAAAGCAAAGACAACCACGTAACCCCTGGCCAATCCAAGCCTGTTCCTGTGGCATCAGTTTTTTGACAGCAATAGCTGGGTTCCAGCTCAGTTTCAGAACACGTGGGCCTCCACAGCAGAGACAGAGTAATACGACAGCGTGGGTATTGTTATCCGGTCACAACGCAGACTAAAACAATTTGTCCAAGTCAGCTTCAGTGGTGATTTAAGCTGACCTACCTTGGTGTACACTGAAACAGGGTAGGAGGAGCGATCACGTGGTGAAGTTAATGCCTTCGAGCTGTAATGGTGGGGTCCTAGAAGATGGGCTATTGTATAAGAGCTACAGGGATAGTAGGTTCTCAGTGTTCAGCTCAATTTTCAAGAAAATAGAAATATACACATTAACACACTGGAAGGATGTTACAACTGCCTGAACTCTTCCATCAGAAGATGTATTTGAAGCTTAACAAGTTCTTAAGGGTACAGTACATCTACCTACCTTTCACTGTATGCAGTAATTTTATTGCCTCACGCCTCTCCCTTGTCCCCCAAAGATCTACAGCAGACAAGATTTTGTGGCTGATGAGAGTCCAACAATTTTTCAGTCATGCAGAAATGTCTGATCTCTGGGAACGCAGGTGGGGGATCTTCAACATGGCAACATTCATCAGTCTTTAAAAACCTGTCTACAATTGCTGGACTCAGTGCAGGTATTACATTCTCTTGGAGCAAGTGTGCAGGCTGATGTTGCTCTACTGTCTGTTATCTTTGGATACGTTGTGTGCCAGCCAGTTCACTTTGGTTTTCCAGCTCTCTCGCAGGGCTTCGTTAAACTTTAGTCTGAAGTGCTTCAGTGCCTCCTCGTCTGTTTTCCCAAGAGCTAGGGAATCCTGAAGGTAAGAGGCAGAAATCGGTGTAGCCTCACTGTAAGTGCAACTGAACAAGGAACTCCTCAGCTACCACGATGTTTGCTCACTAAGAAATTGCTCCGTTGAAAGGAGCACTGAGTAGGGAATGAGTAGCCATTAATTGTTTTTACCATAGTTGCAGGAGAGTTTTTTTTGTTCTGATAAATACCTGCATCCTACTCTTACATTGAGCAGAGGGAAACAGGTTTTTCAGTGCTCTTGTACAAAGCCACTGTCTTTCAGCTGGCCAGGGCTAGGTGGTTGTAATTTAAGAGGCAAGCTGGGACCAGGAAACGATACACAACCAAGGAGCTCTGTCTCCGTCCCCACAAGCTGGTTCTACAAGGTACTTGCTGCCTTTGTGCGGAAGAATCATTTCCTGAGCACCAGTACCTGGCATTTCTGATGTCCTGCACATGAACACTGAATGTCTACTCATGCAATTTGGAGCTCATTTGCCTCTAAGAACATGCCCTTCCACACTGAACTGCTCCTCACTGAGCTACAAGATCAGGTATCCAGTTTTAACCATATCTGGGCTCTGCTTCTCTTACCTTTAGATACTGAATGTCTTTAGAGCAGCTGAGTTCTGGCAGGCCAGCAGCTTTCATCAGTGCAAACAAGTGCAGGAAGAGAAGACCATGGCGCCTCAGAATCATATAGGCTTTTTCACAATAACCCCTGAATCTGTTCAGAAAGGAAGATGAGGCAAAGGGAAAGCAAGACTATGGATTAGTCTGAACGCCGCTGTCTGATGACTACCAAGCTCTTTCACCTTCTCTAACAGGTAGATAATAATTTATTTACTTTCATGTGTATAGACAGCTATAGGCTACATATCATTGGTGGAAATCTGAAAATGCAGAGCTTAAAAAGCTCAAGTCAAGTTTACTGCTAAAACTTACCTTTCAAATTTCTCATTGTTGTTAGTTTTTCCTTGCTGGATAACATGCACAAAGTCGTAGGTTAAGATGAAAGGAACTCGTTCCCTGTTAATACCAAATTTAGTCTTGAAGTTCCCCAAGAAGTGGCCAAAATCAATATGGAACAGCTGAAAATGAGGAAGAAAAAAATTGTTTTAGAATAGTATCTATTCTAGCTGATTGGTGTTCAGTTCCCTTGACAGTTACCGTATTCAAAAGATACTGACCACAGACTTTTGGGAGGGAGAAAATGACCTCTCCCACGGCACTCCTTTGGGAAGGGAGACAATATTTACCTGTCAGGATATTCTCTAGTGTAAGTAGATGCTGGGTAGGACAGACAAGGTACTTACCTCTTCAATACCTGGCATATCTGAAGAAATTTCTGTTTTTTGTAAAGCCTTAGTGTGTCACTAGCAGGAGCAGAAAGAGAACTAAAATGGGCACCCTACCAGTGCAGGCTGCAGTCCCAGTGTGTAGAGAGATGATGCCCTGTTCTGAAGTTGCTACAAAATATTACTTGCTCAGGTAAGGTTATTTTTTTTTTTCCCTCTCTCCTTTTTTCTTTTTTAAATACCAAGCCCAGCGCAGTCGTTGCACCACTCGAGGAAGGAGGGGAGGCAGATGCTGTGCAGAACTGGCACACGCCGCTGTACAAACCCGGAGGCTGTACCGCGGGGCACCAGCTCCCCCACGCGGACAAAGAACTGAGCAGTCTCTGATCTGCGGGAACAGTTGTGTGAGCTCCAGCATTTTTATATGAGGAGAAGAGGCCGTCCTAGATAAGGGCTGCTGCTAGTCACAGCCCGGGGAGGGACGTTAGTGTCCTGTTAGCAAGTGACACATGTCTCTGTCCCTGCTGTGACCCCAAAACAAAGGCGCTACCAGGATTTGACCACAACTGCTCAATTTACAGGAATAACATGTAGAGGAATGGGATGCTACACCAAAAGAGTGCAGGCAGGCAGTTGCATGTACCTGAGTCTCAAAACATCAGCAGCCATTTCTTACTTTCAAATATTAACTAACTAGCTGACTTTACTGGCCATGCAGGAGACTTACCTTGCACCACCTAGCACAGGGTTGGTTTAGCCTTTGTAGATAGATAGCTTAGACCTCCCCCTTTACCAAAATATTACTGATCTAGTTTAGCACGTGTTCTGTTAACAAAGGGATTTTCTTTTTCCTAGTTCTGCCCTTTATCTTCCAAACAGTGTACGAGAAGTTATAATCTCTTGTGGAAAAGTAAAGGAATCGGTACAGGTATGATGTGAAGTTAAAACCATGCTGCTCACTTGTATTCATTTAAAAACAAACACACCACATTTTTTCTGTGAGAAAGACTATAAATATATCAGCTTGGGTAAGTAACAGAGTATCTTACCTAGCAACTACAAGCAATTTGTGACTCTGCTGAAGCCAAGTAAGTCTTCAGACTGATAAATACAATGCTTGAGTTTCCATCTGCAGACAATTTTAGGCCTGAGAGGTATGAATTGCTCCACTGTAATTTCAAAGTATTAACAGCGGCAGCTGATGGCAGTGATGCTTACAGAATTGTAATTCAAATTATAAAACTGTATTTACCCTCTTAATGATAGAAGCTATTGAGAATATTTGTCCAGTCTGCCTCTGGGCTGGAAGGTGAGGTACATTCCTTAGCAGTAGGATTGCACTGGGATGTATCTGTCCATTGCTAAGCAGCATTCATGCCCCTCTTCCAGTACTTCAACAGCAGCAGTGAATCCCCATACCTGTCCAGTTTCCCGGATCATGATGTTATCGCTGTGCCGGTCACCTATCCCCAGCACATACGTTGCCACGCAGTACCCAGCACAGGAAAGAGTGAACTCCTCTATAGCTTGTTCTAATGCGTCACTAAAGAGGGTAAGAAAAAGATTGAAAGAAAATTTTACTTTGAAGACCGGTACTTCATTCTGGGAAAGGTGTTTTTACAGCTTCCCCCATGCAAGCCTGGAGTAAGGGAATCACATGTTTGAATTTCTGTAGTGCTCTCCAGAGGCACTACTCCCATCCCTGCAGTGCAAAAGCTACAACTGTCTGTAATGGGAGAGGTTGGGATAAGGTTGTGTCCACAATCTCAACGAAAATGGTTTAGTCTCAACTAAATTAACTCATTTCAAGACCTCCACAGATCCAAAAGACAAAGTGGGCTCCTAGAATGATTCCTGTTGGTGCCTGCTACACCACCGTAGCACTGATATATTGCTGCTGTCTGTTTCTGTATCTAGTAAAACCCCACACCACACAGCTTTTGTGCCACTTTCTTCACCTCCCAGTTTTGGCATTACTCCTTCTGCCCCTTCTCCAGCTGCCACCATGCTGACTGTTCATCTGTCTCTGGACAAAGTAATGGGACCAAGGGGAAGATCAAGGTTTGGATCCAGCCTGTGGACAGTGCTACCCTTAAGCTATCAAAGATCAAGAAAGTTTGCACATAGAAACCCAGATGCCTCCATTTCTGCTCAAGACTCATACAGAGCCACATGATGCCTTCTGGTGTGCCAGGCAGTGAGGCAGCCATAGACACTGCGGGACAGCTTGGAAATATGCATAACTGGAGGAAAAAAATTGAGCAAAGCAGAAGAAACCTTGCTAGATGGAAGGAAGCAGTAAAGCAGCACTGAGTAAAGGTCAGCTCACTTACCCTGGGTTCTTGGATTTGAGCCAGTTCAGCAGCGCATCCTTGTTGAAGGCCGCCGTGGCCGCCATGTTGCTCTTGTTCAGCTGGATGTTGGCGATGGTGTCTGAGTGCATGACTACTTCTATCAGCCCCGTCTTGTCTCCTGTGGAGAGGCAGCCATAAGGGGTCATCCTGCAGAGATGAAAGAAACCCTTCCACTGAATTCTTGCCCAGAATTGGGTCCTGTTGACTTTTAAGCTTTCCCTTGACTGCCATATCTACTCGGCATTTCTACTCTTCAGTACCACACCACCTGACTTAGCTGCTCACAGAATACTCGACAGACCCGTCGGGGACAAAAACTTACAGACAAAAATGGCCTAACCACACACGACTTATCACTGCAGTAGGACAACTGTGTGCACATTACTCACCTCAGGTCCAGGCCCTCCTGCTTCCACAGGATGTCCATCAACTGGATCATCTGCAGAGTCAGCATGTCCTGACGAAGATCTGTGCAGCATAACAAAGGAAAAAAGGGTCCTAAGTGCCTCCCATTCTCCCCTCCTCTTGCATTCTTGCAAATGGCACTTGTTCTGCCCCTGCAGCAGGCTGCTAGAGGGGCCTTTGCCACGTTTGGCACTTGCTAGGTCTAGCTTGTAAAGAACATCAGCACCGAGCAATGTTTACTAGTACAGTGATAGCGTAGAGCCACCACACTGGCTGCAGTAACTCAAACATGATTATGCTAATGGAGAGATATGCTCCTTTACTTTGCCAAAGCTCTTCCCACAGCAGTCAGTGTAGGACTTCAGAAAACATCTGTCTGGACACAACAGTGAGCAGCAGCCACTCTGACCCTACCCAGCCTGGACTGCTGTAGCTCTTCCAGACTTTCTTTTTACTGTGCAAGGGTATCCAGCTACTACTGTGCTAAAATCTTAATGAAGAGGGCAGCAAGTGAAATATAAAGGGGAGTTTATTCTATCTCCTGATTACTGCCAAAAAACTCCAACACCTTGGTGGTCCTCATCTACACAACTTCATCCACATGTAGGCCCCCTCACCACAATAAATATTTGAGACTGTTATGCCTGTGAAGACATATCCTTTGAAGACTGACTTACCGTCACCATTTTTAAAAATAATACCCACTCCACCTCCACCTGTCTCTTCATTATTAAACACAATCCATAAAGGTTTCATTTTGGAGTCCATAAAGGTGCACTGATCCACACTAGAGGAAACAAAAATATTACTGTCAGAGTTTCCATCTATTAAAAAAGCAGCCAAAGCTGCAAATTCAACAGCACCTACAAATGTTAATGGACTGGTCACTTCCATGAGAAAAGCGGACCTTGGGGTAACCAGAAGCCTGGCTCTGCTGCTGAACAAAGCCTGCGGCACAAATTAAGAGATGCAGCTATCTTCCTTACCAAACTTCAGCAAGGATAATGTTGGGGTTCAAGGGGGACTGGAGGTGGGAAAGTGCTTCAAGATAAGTTTCCTGCTTCATGCACACATGCATCATCTCCTTGGTTTGAGGCTTGGGGGCCTTCTGAGAACTCGATTTAACAAAGTCATTCAGAGCTTTCATCTTGTTGAGTGCTTCTCCCTGAAAAAAAGGGGAGGGAGGGAACAGGGTTAACAAATAGAAAATTCCTGGAGAAAGTTTAAAAACTGTTAAAATCTACTGTGAAATGTAAACCTTGGTTATATCTCTTACCTTCTCTTCAACTTGTGAAATTTCACACGCTGCAACAGAACAAATTTAGTAGTATTGGCTTGAGGGAGATCTATAATAATTATGGTTATTTTGCAAGGTAACGACTGCACCAGGTGTAATGCACGTGATCGAGCACCAAAGGAAGAAGTGAGGTGCACTGGCTAGAAGAGTGGGGACAAAACCTATAGCTGCTGCCCTTCAATACTTTTGGGGAGTTCTGGTTATCCAAAAGTGCCACTCAGTCTTGAAATTAGAAGGAGCACAGGTTTGTAGGCATGTCTTAGATCCAACTTCATGTACACGAGTCCCTCGCTTCTGAATTAGGTAAGTGATCCTCGATAAATATGGAAGCTTTAGAGCGTGGGTAAATAGCAGGATTACCTCCGCACAGCAACTGAAGGAAAGGGTGCACTGCTCTGAATCAGCCAGTTGTGATCAGCTCCTACTAAACGGTAACTCATTCAACTCATCTAATAACAGCAGAGGTCTCTGAACATTTCAAACTGTTCAGACACATAGTGTAGTCTGGGATGCGTGCGGGTGAGTAAGAGCTGAGGAAAGTCACACGTGATGGGGAACTCCAGGCCCTTAATAGGATATGCCAAAACAAATACAGCAGTTAAAAGGCTTTTTTCTGTATTACTGATAACATGAAGTTGGAAAAGCTAACAGCTGAGAACCAGCTCCAAGCAAGAAGGAAGTCAACCTTAGCGTTAAAAGCACTTTTTACCTGTTTCATCAAAACTTTCATATGGTGGGTGCTGCCTCTGCAGTATGCTTCCAGGATCAGGCCAAACCTCAAGGCAACTGCAGGAACATGCATTTCTGACCTAGAGGAAGAACGAAGGGTAAAGCAATTCTGACTCACTGCACTGAGTGACTAATTCTCCCATTCACACCAGCACAAGGATGGGGGGGCGGGGAGGGGAAGAGGATGGTGCAGAATGTTAGCTGCTGCTTAGATTCTTTCTGCGTACTGGGGAGGGAAAAAAACGCACCCACCCCAGAAGGTGATGTAGAAAAACCATTGCTTGAAGTGATGAGACATTTTTCTGGATGACTAAATTGCTAACCACTCCTTTGAGAACATTACTTAAGAAGCAAGGACAGTTCAGAGCCCATGGCTCAGAACTGGCAGGTGGCCATGGGTGTCCAAAGTAGATTTCAACTCACAGGCATGCATATGTATATAAATTCTGAAAACAGAACCCAACCCAAACACCACCACCACAACAAAAGAAAAAACTAACAAACAAAGATTTTTCATCCTCCTGAAATAATCCTTATTCAGTCTCCCAGTGTAAAAAGCAGCAGTTCCTGGGTTTTGGTAGTCACAGCAAGGAAATCCCACCGATGCTTTGATGAAAGGCACTAAAGGACAGCCAAGAGCCTTTCAATAAGTACCCTGGCACCTATACAGACAGACATGCTTGCTGTCTCACTTCACAGAGCAACGAGGAAACCAGTAAATGCTGCTTTTGCTTCACTGCTGAAAAAATGCCCAAAACATTTGCTGTTTACCTCAGATGCCAGAAGAGGAAGTGGCCAATCTTGCGGTTGGATAACGCCCTGTCCAGCAGGAACTTGGTTAATTCACAGTCTAAGTAGGATTCATACTTAAGCACCTGGACAAGCTGTAGCAGGTATTGGAACAATTCATGATCTCTGTGGACAGACGGGAAAAATAAGAGACAACCTTCTCTTTACTGCAACAAGTGTACTTGCAAAAACTGTAAAGACAAGACTGTCAGCCTTGTTCACAGTCCCCCTCAGCAGCTCTAAACATAAATAGAAAGGGGCTCTGCATATCCCTTGTGGATAACACTTACGTCAGCTTCTTTAATGAGTTGATAGCAAAGGAACCAACGTATCGGTCAGGGAAGCTAAAATCCAGCAGCTCCAAGGCATTAAGGACAGGCAACTCTGGCCAGGTCTGAAGCAGAGAAATCATCTGTAAGTGCAGAAAAAAAAAGCAGAAAAAGAACAAGGTTTTTATAACAATGGATATAAATCTACTGATGGAAGAGTAGCTCCTCTGTGGGGGGTCACTATTTATAGATGCCTCAGAGCAAGTTTGCAGACACCAGGTCAAAAACCATCAGCCCAAACTTTCTAGCAAGGCTGACAGGAAGAGCCATTCAAGTCCACGGCAGGACTACCTTTACTGTACCACCATCAGCAGAATCAACTCTTTGGGAAAAGCACTTTTCTGCAGCATAATAATGTAGACTAGAAAGGGACCTTTAGAAGGTCCTGTCAAAGCTCTTGAAGTAAGGAGGGATGAGCAGCACAGACACCATCCCTAACCAATGTCCGGTGTTCTCAGTGGAAGAGATTCACTGACCCCAAGGTAGCTTGTGCTGGTCTCTCACTATCAGTTAAGAATATCCAATCCAAATCCTATTTCTGCTGTGAATTAAACAGATTTTTTTTCTTGCCTCCAGTTTCTAGAGGGACTAAACAAGACCCTGTTGGTCAGTAATGAGTCTGGGACAGCACACAGAGCCAAACAGAGCCCAGAGGAGCCAAACCTCAGCTCAGCTGGGTACCACTCAGCATACGTTTGCAGTGACTAGTTGAGAACAGAAAATCTTCCTCAGCGTCAGTGATGCCAAGCCTACCTGCAGAGGGGCACTGCGAAACATCCCCTGCGAAGTTGGCCTCCCAGACACAACACAGGAACGTAGACACTGAAAGATGGATCCAAAAGGGAGCCCTGGCTGCCAACCCCAGCATCCTCACCTGGGCAACGTCTTCATGCTTGTTCCATTTGGTGATGATAAGCAGCTTTGCCAAAGCTTGTGGGTACTGGTCACGGATGTCGTATCTCATTTTCCACACCAGATCTTTCTCGTGCTCATACAGTTCAGTGTGGCTCCTCCGCTCCAGTATTTCCTTCAGCTGCAGCTTCTGCTCATGGGAATCACAGGAAAAGAGCATACACAGGGCTCAGTCTCAACCCAGAGGACTTCCCAGCCCAGAGAGACCCTGTAGGACTGGGTCATAACCCAGTTTGGTGAAAAGAGCTGGCTGGGGGTAAGGTAGAAATGTGTAACTTGATGTATGAAACCAGGCTTGCACACAGCTGAAAAACCGACGCCAGAAGACTCACCTCCTCAGGATCTTCTGGTGCAGCACGGGGTTGCTCTCCATTCCTCCCCAACTCCAGCAGCTGGGACACAAACAAAGAATGAGAAAGGCTCCTCATTTTCTCTGCACTTCCAGCTCACCATCACTTCAGGCATTTATGCTGCATTAGAGATCAGTCACTTGCCACCTCTGGAGAAGGGAATCACACCTCTCACAGCCCAAGTGTAGGTAATATACTCAGCAGGACCCCTCTGCTCAGAGGTGTAACCTAGCTGCCCACAGAGCCCCTTCCCTGGTAGTAACAAGAACGAAGGGATGAGTCCTTTCCCCGAAAAGTTCCATACAGTTCACAAACTGGACCTCTGGGTCACCAAGCTCCAGGCTAACAGGAGCCATTCCAAATCCTTAGAACCAGCGTGCGTTTGCCAAGCAGAGCGCGCTGCCCAAGCCACCTCGCACGCTGGCACCATCCGTCAAAGCTTCTGAGCCAGGACACGCATCAGGGGGAACATGCATATACGTCCCTGGCAGAGCAGATCTCCTTTCTTTCCGGTAACAGGCACATTTCTTCTTCCACTTTAAGTGTCTGGCCAGTTGCAGTGACAGATGGAAAATCCCCATACCACACAGCATGTTATCACTCTGTGCTGAAAGGGAGGGAGCTGTCTATTTTCACTCATTTCCCCTTTTATTCCTCTTCCTTCCTATAGAGCCTAATGCTGCCTGTGGCTCAGTTAAACCCATTTTTTAAACAAACCCTCATCTATGAGAGCAGCTTTACCTCAGCAATTCACAGCTTGGAAAAGTATTCACTCAAATGTCCATTAGTTAAGAGAAAAAGTCAAGCTTTCAACCAACAGTATCTATTCATCAGTTTTGCTTGTACCCAGTCCCTGTCGACAGCTGCCCAAGAGCCAGTGACACTGTATGCTCCTGCACCAGCAAAGCTAGAGAATTTCTGTGCCTCCCCAAAAAAAGTCCACGTCCCCTACCTGCTCAAATGACGGGTAATACACAGGATGCGATGCAACACTGGGGAAGCAGATGACCAAGGCTGCTGCACTTTCCGTGTTGGGGTTGCATTGTACCGTGCCCATGGGGTTCAGAAGTTCCCCTTTCTCATCTGAAAAGCAAAGTACACAAAAACCCATGAACCCAAACCTTCTGAAGCTTTGGTCCAGAAAGCAGAGCACAGCCTGCTTCCAGCTCTGCCACTGGACGCTGCCTGGCCCTGAGCAGCTCACTTCATTTTCCTGACTTCTCATAAGTGAAGCACATGTGACACCTTTAGGGCAGCAGCAACCTCTTATATCATATATGCAACAACCAAGCAAAACAAGGCCTTCATCTTGGCAGGGCTCTAGATACAATCACAATACAGAGCAGGAATTGTACTGGGTTTGCTAGTCTGAACTATTACAGCCCCTCCTACTGGGCAGCAATGCAGAATGCAAGGCGTCTCCTGTCTTTGTGGTGGAGACTAAAGACACAAAACAATACAGTAGCTCTATCTCCGGCCGTTACCTGGAAAGGAGGACCACATGTGCAAGCAGCACTCCCCTGTTTTCAGCTGGTCCTTATAGTCAAACAGCATGACATTCACCCAGGCAATCGGGCAGTCCTGCAAAGCAAAGGAAGCAGCGCATTTGGGTGCTGTAACTGCAACAGCTGGATGAAGGGAAGAGAAGAACTAACAAGGAAGTGAGACATCCCCATGCGAAGCCCTCACAATAGCCAGGAATAAGAAGTTATATAATCTTGATCTTTTCCAAGTCTGCAAGTTGCTACACAGAATGCTACAGGCTGGTAACTTCCCATTCAAGAGTATATAGGCACCCCCTCACCAACGAGTTGCTGTACAGAATATATCACCCCAGGTAGCCATGCCTGCCTGTCTACCTTTTAAGTTCTCCTAAAAATCAAAGTACAAGATAGCATCACATTATTCAGATATTTGCCAAAACCTGGGGTTTTTTTGTGTAGTGCTGAATGGCACCAAACACTCCCCACAAATATGTCTAAAATTTCATCATTCAATATTTTGCATAGCTGAAGAATCTCTAAGTTTCCAGCAAGGCCTTGAAACTCTACACTTGATGATATTTGAAGGAGCTATGACAAATATACTTCATATATTTCATAGTTTGAGGGGAGGGAGAAGAACCTTAATTTTGAATCAGGGAACAGAGAGCATGGCTTTGGAAAACTAGGCAAAGAATGCTACATATACCTGATAATGGGACCTTTACACTGCCAATCCCCCATCACACCCTGGAAAATAAAACCCACAAGCCCAGCCCAGTCACACAAGCCAGTCTCATTTTGGAGGCGGGAGACTCCAGCAAGCAAAGCGACTGGGGCACGGCCAAGAAAGAGAACCAGTCTCCCTGCTCTAATTCAGCTCCCCGCCACCGGAGCAGACAGACAAATTCCACAAGTGACCTAAGATTTCCTGCAGTCAGGTTCCCTGAGTGGAACAGTTTACTTCATCTAACAGTTTCAGCAACACCAGCATTTCACTCAGCTGCTCAGAAGACACCGAGGCTTAAGCACAGAAACCGACTTGCAACGAGGTTGCGAGGCAAAATCCTAGTGAGACGCACCCACAAACAGTGTAATATCTGAAGGGAACCACAGCGAGACGACATCTTGTTCCGCTGAGACATTCTAGAGAATGTATCAGGCTTACCCCAAAGGTATGCCAAATGGGGGGTAACAAAGTCAGCATTTTCCTCTAATGCAACAAAATGAATCACTTCCAAGTGGCCTCTCACAAACCTTTGAGTTGATTTGATTACGCTAAGTATCTTCAGTAAAATCCCATTTGAGACATCAGCTTCTAGATCAGATGGAAAAGCCAAACAAAACACCACCAGCAGCAATAACCTTTTCTAACAGAGTAAATGACATCAAACCACAGCGCAGAGCCTGCCAAAACACAAGGCAAGATTTCTGGTGGATAAGGTCCAGCAAAGCAACGATTCAGCATTGTAAGGACAGAAATATCTCCTGCATGACTTACAGAAACACTGAGAGCCAACCCTCTGGGTGATATTAACCCTCTGACTCATCCCGGTCGGGCTGCAAGCATGCCTGTTTTTGTGGTAGTGAATGATTTAGTCCCACCTATCTGCTCTGGACAGTCTGCATAGACAAACAACGTGCATGTTGTTAAACTCTGAGTACTGTAAGCAAAGCAAGTAAAACGATTACTAATCAAAACCAAAAATCAGGGTGCACTCTGACTGTAACCTCCTTGTACCAATCATTTTAAATGAGATCTAGGCACCTCATCAGAGCTGCTGCTGACCATGTGGAAAAATCCATTTCCACAGAGGTCAGCTTCAGCAAATATTGTGATTTTTTTATATTAAGGGCTCACCAGAATGCTCCCCAGAATCCACCTTTCCCCAGTACTAGAACACACATGAACAAGATCCTCTTCACAACTCAGCTAACCAGGCTGGTTTTGTTTTGTCTATCACAATAGTAAGATTTCCTTCTGACTGCTTCAAAACTGAAAATTATTCCAGTGTGACCACAAAAATGCAGCCTGTGAATGAATCAGATATTCTGTTCAACAAAAGCTTCCAGCAGAAGTTGGAATTCTGCTATTCTTAAGTAAAACAACAACAAAAAAAAAACGACTATAAAAAGGTTGATCTTGGTCCTTGCCTCAAAATGTTTCCAGTCTGAAGTCTCCAACCCCAAAACTGGTCCACAGAAGCAGGGCTCATGGGGTGCCTGTTGCTCCCCAGACATTAAGGCACTGTAACCCCAACAACACTACAAAGTTCAGTGAACCTCTAAGCAGTGAAAAGGAGCTAGCAGAACTGAGACTAAAAATATTCCGTCATCACATTTATCAGTCCCTCAATTTCTCTGCACCTTAGTACAGGTGGCATGAGCAATCCTCTCTTTAAAGCACGGTAACAGTGTTTCAGTGGCTGCAGAAACAAGAATTTGCAGAAGAACAAATGCATTTGTTGCTCATAAAGAAAACCCTTCACATGCAAAGAGTTAGAGGCACCATGCTTAAGTTACAGCACCAGGAAACCAGCAGTTCAATTACAGGCTGCACTTAGATCTACTTTTAGTTACTGAATTATTAATAGCTAGAAGTTTTGGAATAGAGGTAAGTGAGAAATATCACTTTCACGGAGAAATATCTCTGATTCAGAAACTCAAAACAAGAGCTTCCAAAGTGATTGAACACTTTCTATCAGTTTGCGGCATCTGAACAGTAACCTTGAAGGTTCTGCACTTTCATTTTACCTTGCCTAAAGCTTTGCTGTAACCAGTGTTTACATTTCTCATCTTCTTCCCCCTTCTTAGCTGTTAATTTGATCCATGAGAGATTTGCATGAAAGACCTTGCTAGAAAGAAGATGCCACACAGAAGACTGTTTAACCTCAACTACAAAACAAGGAAGTTGTGGAACAGCAAAACAGAGATGCTAACTCAAATGATTCCTCTTTCTGTTCATTCAGATGCTGGGTATGTTTCTTAATGGTCTTTCTGGAAAAGAAATTACATTTTAACAACCTTTCCTACAAGGCAGCCACTCCCCAGTTTCCCGTTCCTGTTGAAGACGTTACTGGCCATTATTCTGTAAGCTCTTTTATTAATAATCTCTTTTTCTGAAAGCAAAGGGCATTTGGTTCAGAATGGTGGCTGGTGCCCTCCAGCACTGGCAGGCCTGGCTCAGTCCCACACTGGCTTTACTTACCGCTTTCTTGGACTTCTTCTTGGTGGAACGTGCCTTCTTTGCCTTCTCGATGACAGCATAGAGGGCAAAGCAGAGCCGCGCCATACGGGGAAGATCACAGATGTTAATATCAAAATCCAGCCTCTGCTTCCACACTGGCTCTGAGCACACGTTCACTTCAGAGCTTGACACCGTCTTGCACAGCATCTCATTGCCATGAAAGAGACCTGCTTGCACCACCAGCTGAGGGAAGGAGAAATAAGGGAATACTGTGAATCCACAGGGACTTGACCTGTTTGCTGAAGACACATGCTTAGAAGAGGAATGGGACAGGGCATCTGCTCCCCTGAACAGGATGTCTTACTCCTGTCTTTCCCAACTCATTAAGTTCCTTAATCTTCCTCTTGACTCAACTTCAGTAAGGGCACTGTTATCTTTTTACTTCATGCAGACTTGCAAGAGCTGCTTAACCATTGCAAAATGCTTGGGAAATCCGCTGGTGAGAGTATTACAGGTTTCATCCCATAAAGCCAGGCAATATTCACCAAACCGTGCCCCCGAGATGCTGCAAAAGCTCAGGAACCTGTCTCACTGAAAAAGCAGGGCAGACACCAAGAGCTGGGCAAGTGCTCATGCCGAAGAGGAGACAAATCAGCATCACAGGAGAAGGGCACGTGCAAACAGCAGAGCCTGCAGCACAGGCCTGCGGCGGCGAGTTGTCTCTGGGTGCACATTTGCCTGCAAGTCTCGCTCCTCTTGCAGTCTGCCAGATCGCTGTACAGCTGATAGACCAAGCTCATCCCCAACTTTACCTCTTGTTACAGTATTGCTGACTACTCTGAATCACATGCGTCCTCCCCAGGAGAAACTCCCTGCAAACGATGGGGCACTGGGCAGAAGAAATACCTATTTCATTGCCTGTTTCTTTATAAAGCCTTGCCCTGCAGAACACCTGTAGAAGTGATATATTCTTGCCCCGTTTTCTTCCTTTCCCAAAGGGCAGCCATTCCCCTCCTTCTTCTTCACCTGCTCCCCCTTCACGGCAAACACCCCACAAAACCCAGGGCTTTGCTGCATCATGCTTTCTGTCTTAACTTTACCAGTCACCACCTCTCCCATCATTCTTCTCACAGCTGAATCACCCCTCCTCCGCTTTTTGCGGACTTCTCTGCCCCTCCACACCGTTGTCAAGTGGTATTACCACAGGGCAGCAGCTCTTTGCTACTCAGAAACTTTCACAGGGGAGTGTTTCTAAGATTGCATTGCTGGGCTGCTGGCTAGCAAGTTCCTTTCCCCTTCCTGTCGTGCTGCAGTTTAGAAACTGCCCAAAGGCTGAATGAAGCATAATGGAAGATCGTGAGAGATCAAGTTGTCAGCCCCTCTTTCCTCACCACACAAACAAGACAGATGCAACTGGGAAAGCCAAAACACAAAATCAAAACCCCAAGGTGAGTCAAGTACCCACCTTCATTCTCTCATCTGCATTGACCTTGCTGCCTTGCACCAGCTCAACGTAGAAAGACCGCTCTAAGGACCAGAGAGAACCATAGTTTGGCTAGAAAGAGAAAAAGGTTCCGATCAGAAATAGATGCAACAAAGACTTATCAAAGCCAGTGCCAGAGCTCATCTCTCATCACGTGCTTTCTGCTCCAAGACAAAAGAGCACTGCACTGCAGGTGGGCAGCATGAAGCCTGTGACAACCAGGGAAGCTGTGGAGGGAGCTGGAAGCCTGACTGGAAACTCCCAGCTCTCAGACCCTAGCTAGAAACCTGTCCTGAGCCAGGCAGGGAAAACCAGCTGCTGTTCCTAGACAAGATCAGCATCTCCATTAATGGATGAGTTGAGGGTGACCCCACTGGGTCACTGCTCTCTCTTACCTTTTTCTTCGGGAGCGGGGGAGGCTTGGCAGCCAACTTGGGGGGGCCAGCAATACAGTTGGTTTGCTCATCTCTCATAGCAATGATAGTGGAGGAGTGTACCATGGTCAGGTGGGGCGTTAGGCCTCGGTGCAGGCAGCTGCGAATATACTGCAAAGAGAGGATAGAGTCAGCGTGGATGAAACAGAGCCTGGCATGCAAGAGCAACCAAGCAAATCAGAACTGGCTGAATCAGAAACAGGTGGAAGGAGTAAGGAAAGGACACAGAAACAATCAAAATTCAGTTTTAATTTATCTCCTCTTGCTTTATAAGCCTGCAACTCACTGGACTCATGTTGCCAAAACTGAGAATATGAAGTGCCTTTTACAGCTGGCATTTCGTCAGCTGACTCAAATGGCGGCATTAAGGGAAAACACCGAGAAGGATTCAGCACTCCCAATGGCAGTTTCCCCTGCCAGGGGAACACAGGATACAGGATTACTTGCCCAACTTTCAGGAAGAGAACCCCCAGCCCACCATGCAAGCAAATAAGCATTTCCAGAATCATAGTCTATAAATGCATTTACACAGCACTCAGGACAGGCTGACATCACTAGCCCCAAAAAACAAAGGATCTGTTAGGCTGCTTCAAGTGTCCCTTGCCCCAAGTAGCATCCAGGTCCTGCCATTGACGGGTTGCTCTCCTCTAACAGGATTGCCTCCTTGATGGAGGATAACACATCTCAACCCACCCTCCCAGCAAGAGGCGGCCATATGGGAACAGACTTGTTGAAAAAGCGAGAGACAAAGCTCACCTGGAACTGGTACAGGGGGTAGTTCCCGTAGAGATATTCACATTTCCCATTCACCTGCAGAGTGTAGTCCTCTGGGTTCTCCAGTGTCTCATGGCGGAAGACAGTAGCCTGCTTCTTGATAGCATAGCTCATTAATGTGATGGGGAACTCCTTCGGGGAGATCTGGAAAGTGAAGCTCTCCTGCAATGCCAACAACACAGCATACACTGTCAAATGCCAGCAAAGGGCTGAAATCAGCACAAGGAGCAGCAGTAGCTCAGGGGATAGGTAACAACATTCCTGTTGCTCACAACAAAGGATAGGAAGGCAGAATTACCCTCCCAAACATATTAGCAAATAAGTAGGGATGTTTGCCAAACTGGGCAGGAGCATGTTTCAGCAGTGCAAGCGCAAGGCTGGAAATCGGGAACTTCAAATCCAGTTTAAGCACAATCACCAGTTCACGTGGTTGCTAGTCATTAAAAATCTTCCCGCTGTCATTCCACCAGCAAGGCAGAGGGTGGCTGGGGTCACCATGCTCAAACACACTGCTCTGGAAGGCCCTTCCCCCATGGGGGTGGCTCCTGCTTCATGCCCAGGCACAACATGCAAAAATAACATTACCCAAGGGTAGCAGGCAAGAACAGGGGCCCATGGGCAACACAGACCGATGCCTGCAAGCAGTGTATGCTGAGCATGAGCTGAGCAGACTCTTGGGCTTCAAAAGGAAAGGCATATATCAGATTCTGCGCTCCTCTCCTACCCAAACAGCTCTCCACCACATGTACATGCAGCTACCAGCTAACCAGTACACCCAACGCATGTTCAGGAAGGGGAACAGCTCCCTTGGTCGGAGGCTCAGAGTCTCCCTCCCAACCATCTCCACAGGCAAAGGAATCTGGAGAATGAAGATGAACACTGATCACATGGAAACACCATCCACGCACACATTATTCTGTCTCCAAATGCCCAAAAGTTCCCAAAGGGAAAGCACAAACCAGTTAAACATTGTCACAGAAAAGTTTGTGCTTTACCCCGCCAGACTGAAACTTGACGTTGACAAAAATGTTCTTGGTGGGGTTATGTAGAGGGCCAGTCCCAAGGCCTTTGGCCATCGGCTCCAGCTGCAAGGGGAAGTTGTACTCCATCCACGCTGCCCAGCTGAGCTGCTGCCGCTTGGCTGCTCTCTCCTCACAGAACTGGCACATTTTGGTGCGAAAATCGTTCACCTCTGGATCCTGCACAGAGTCGAACTCATGCAATCCTAAGTGGAGAGTATGAGAGAAAGGCAGAATAAGCATCTACACCCAAAGGAGGAAATGAGCCTTTGATAATCAAGTGTCTGTGAAACAGTCTTCCTAAACACATGCTTAATATTTGGCCAAAAGGAGAAGAGACAGCCAAGCTACTAGCAATCACTTATTTACAATGTACAGTTGCACCAACTCAATTACTATTGGCCTCTACCATCAGGAAAGATCACCCTTGCTGGGTCTGCACACACACTGTCCCCTTACCCGCTCCACCAGAGACCAAACCAGCTCATCTCCTCGCCCGCCTAAGCAGGGCTCCATCACTTTCCCATACACAGCAAGGCTGTCTGGGGACAGAAGCACGTTCCACCTCCAGCCAACACCCCTGCCACACTCCTGGCGAGACCAGCGATGGGGGTGAACTGACCTTTTCCAATGAGCAGGCTGATCTGGGAGTTAATAACCTTCTTGACTCTGTCTCCCTCTCGAGCCACGAGCCGCAGCACCGGTAGGAAGGGCTGGATGTCACAGAGCCGCCGCTGCTCATCCTCCAGCTCTTGCTGCTCTGCTGTCTGGTTGATGCAGGTGAAGACGTAGGCCTCGGGATCGCTGAGCATATGGTACAGCGGCTCATACTGAGCATGCTTCCACACCACCTGCGCCAGACCAACGGCAGGGTGAGACTACTGCTGCCCTGCCAGAACCTCCTCTTCCTCTGACACCCCACAACCTCACCCTCCCGACACACAGCATTTAGCAAAAGCAACGCATGGCCAAACCTCCTCACAGCATTCCTGGAGCTGCAATCACAGGCTCCTTTTCAGCCAAGTCTGGTGGCTCCAACTCGTACTAAACTGCTGGGTAGATTTATTTGCAAGCGCCTTTAACTGACTTCCTTTTTTCGTGCTTGCCATTTGTTTCAGGCAAAGTCAATCCCTCAACCTGAGTATTTAAATAACCCCCACCTGAATACCTCACAGTAAGTATGTACTGCCTGCTAGCCTTGTGCAACAGAGCTACTACTCCCACTGGAAGCAAAATTGGGTTAAGCAAATTGCTCCCAGCAACATGAAATCTGTGACAAGAGCCAAGAACTCTTCTGAAATCTTCTCAACGCTATCCTGTTCCCAAAGATCCTTTGCACTTCCATATGACTGTTCATATTCCATTTCTTCACTCTCATCCTAAGCGCCTGCCATAGGAGACAAAACTCTAGCACAGATGGGCCTCTGGTCTGACCCAGTGTGCCTACTGGCTGTAAAACACAGACCTGTAACTTAACAGCTTGAACCAATCAGCTCTACTTACAGGTTTTTTGGTTGCTTTTGGGTTTGTTTTTTTACCTGAAAATTGCAGCATGAGAAAACTTGGAATAATCTGGCACTGTGCTTCTGTCCCTTGTGATCTGTGACTCATCTAGGCCAGGTTGCTGCTGCAGAGAAAGCCTTTTCCACTGTTTTCCTTCACTCTCCCCTAACCCCACTTCCTGCCCAGAAAAACAAGGAAGCAGCTACATTTTGTTTACACGTGGTTTCACTATAGCATTTTATCCCTCAAAGGAAGCACTAAGAAAAATCCTCTCTATCATTACCATTCCCAATTTTCAATTTGTCTGAGGCAAGAGAAGGCTGGGCTGGCATCCTGAATACTGAGTCAGTGCAGCATTTGTATTTGACTGTTTGGGGGTGGCTTCTCTTACTTGCATATGCATACACAAGAGTTTTCATAATACAAAATCCAGCATGGGGACTGGTTGGCTCAGGTGAGCAGTAACTGAACACACAATCCATGAGCCCTACATGGCCAACTCAAATCTGCCCTCACTCCATAGTCCCTCTAATTTTCATCCCAAGGTTGGACAAATACCCAGAGAATTGAGCCCGACACCACTGGCACCACCACCAGCGCCCTGCTGCTGGCAGTCTCAGCAGCGAGACATGGGTTTGGTGGATGGCAGAGGCTGTCACAAAGGAGGACCTCGCATAGCGAGTCAGGAACAATGCAGAAGAAAGTCAGCTTGCACTGAGCTAAGACCCAACACACCTCCCCATGAACAGACTCCTTGTTCCAGGAGATCGCAGATAAGACTGCAGAACAAGGCTATTACCTGCTTGATGGTGCCCAAGCTGGCATTGCAGGACACAGAGAGGTTTAAGTATATGCCTGTGGGCAGCAGAAAGTCCACCTGGATGTTTTGGTTTTCCCCCTTGGACCAGAATTCCATAGGGCAGTAAATGCCTGGGGGCATCCTGCTCACTTCTTAGCTACCACCTGCAAGAAAAAGGGGAAAAGTCTGTTGTTGTTGACTACGTAATATCTCCTCATATCTGTGCTGGGCTCTGTAGAAAGTTAACACGCAAAAGAACCGAAAAAAAGGAAGGTTAACACATCCTCATAGCTCAGGAATATGCACCTCAGGCAAATTTCCAGTCCAGTGCCTTTAAGGCACAGAGGCTTTCTTCCTATAGCATTTGCTTCTACCTCAGTGTGACCCTTTCTTAATCTCTTCTAGACTGGGATTAACATCTACATCTGCATTTGACAAAGAAATTAAAGAATTGTGTTCACTTAAGAACAAAGGCACTTGTCCTGATAGCTCATCTACGACCAAGCAGCCAACACAAACAATGAGTTCCTACCCCTGGCTTTGTAAAGCAATCCTCGGGCCACATGCTCCAAGCTCCACTTTGTTTTTCCAGAGCTCAGTTCCAGTCTGCAAGAAGGAAAAAGAGGTGTTGCTGGTTCTGAGCATGCATGCATTTTTATACACACAAACAAATAATATTCCACTGCATTCCCTCCCTCTACAAGTACAGGAAAAATGAAATCTATGGCTGAGGCAATCAAAATAGGTTTGTTAATTCCATCTGCATCCTTTCATTTGGCAGGGCTCTACAATTTATTCTCAGTACCTCCAAAGAACGTAAAAAAGAGAAAAAGAATCTGAACACTATTGGGTACAAACAGTTGCTTTCAAACGCAGGGTAAGTGTACACATGAACAGCTAAAGCAAAAGGCATTCACCAGAAGCCCCCTGTACGTTTTCTTTCTTAAAAACATGCAACACCAAAGTCAGAGAAACCCTCACGCTCCATCCATTTGCCCACAAGCAAAATACTACAGCAGTGTAAAACTCCAGCTTCCTCCACAGATGACAGGCAGCGGAGTGTGGTGTCCCCATGTGCAGGAAGAGCCTGGAACTGTTAGCATTAGCTCCCAGCAAGAGACAAGAGAAGTGGCTCTAATTCTCTTCAACCACCTCAGCAGAGAAACAAGCTCACTAAATTCCCTCTCACTTACCAGAGTTTTTCCACCAGGTCAGCAGAGAAACATGCCAGCAGAACAGCCTGGAGGGTGCTCACATAGCCACGGCTTGTAGCTGCTGTGCAAACCAAGGCTTCAGCCTCCTGCCAGTCTGACTCTTTTGCTGGTTCTAAATTCAGCCCTGCACATGCCCTGAGCAATTCTAAGCGTCACTTATCCTCAGCTGATGAAACCAGTCCAAAATTTGCTCATTCACAACTTAAAATATGGCTTTGCAGCTGTCAGACAGTGTACAAACTTAGAAAGAAACTGAGCAACATCCTGCTGAAGATTTGGGTCTCCCAAGTCATGAAGACCTGCTGGCAGCTTCTCGTGAGCCAGCCCTATGCTTCAGTACGACAAGAAGCCCAGCATCTTATCTGCCAGCGCCTGGGAGCATAACACTTCCCCATCAGCAGTGAGGTAAGGATTCCCAGAAATATGAGCTATGTTTTATCTGTCCTGCTTCCTCAGCGCACATGCTGTATCACAGAGAGACCGGATACAGAGACCACAAAACCACCCATGTGCCTTCAGAAGGAGGGAAGTACGCAAGGTTTACAAGTTTGAATAAAGCAAAACAAGCTTGCCTTGTCTTCTGCTCATTAACAATAAAACCAGCAAGTTCCTAAAATATCTGCTACCTCAGCCTTTCCCAATGGCAACAAAAGCAGCAAACTACCACGACTCTACTGACCAGCAGAGACACAACAATGGCCAAACTGCTTCCTTCTGCTGAGGATTTCTACCTGATGCCACATCCCATCAGGTATGAAGTGCCTATCTAAGCTATTAGCACTACGGTGTCAAGTTCAAGTTGCTCAGTACCTTGTCTTTCCAAACTCCCTGATTATCTTCTGAAGTAGAGGGATTTTTCCAATAGAACCTGGAGTGGATATGCCAAAGGAATAACAACTCGGGATTTGTGCTGTCTCTAATACTTCATTTACCAAATCTCTCCCCTCCCCATTGATAAATTCAGAATGCTTTACTAGTTGGACCTTAGATCTCATCCAGCGTGACAGTTTTTACATGAAGCAAGCTCTGCATAGATTAATACTCCTGCACCACCCCACTTTCATCTTCCCTTTTGCTTTGGGAAACTGGAACAGAGTTCTCCAGGCTATAACCTTCTTTGCACTATCTTGACCTCATGAGTAAAAGTAATTACAACTCCCTTTTCTCTGGATCGTTTTGCCATTTGTGAACAGCCAAACGCATCACTTCTTTTTGTCAGGGTTTACGCTACTGGAGCTGTTTGAAATAAATTCTTTATCTTTCACTGCAGCAGTCTTTAAAGAAAAAAAAGGATTCCCCATTGCAGCTGCAAATTTTTGAAAGCCCCAGCATCATCTCAGTCTTTCATCCAGGTGGATAGACAGATTATTGTTAAAAATCCCCTATTATGGTAGGGTTCTGACCTGTAGGTCTGGTAGCCTGAGGTTCACGTTAATCAACCCACACTTGACAGAAATTAGTTTCCTGCACAACTTGCATCTCTCTCAAAGCTAGGGCAAGCAAGGGTGAGACAGAAGTTTGTGTTTTAGTGGGATGTGAACCCACAGAAGTGACCTCAAGCAGGTACGCAGGCTATCAAAGACCCTGTTTACCAACACCAAGCTGTAGCCACCCACTTTCTACAGTAAGATGCCCCTCCAGTCCTCACTCTTCCTACTGCAATACACCCCAAAACATCTTCTTGCTAGAATACTTCCACATTCCCCCACCTACACCTTCCTATAATACTCCCTCCTCCCCCACAACCCTCAAATAATTGTTTTGAGTGCAAGGCAGGTACGCTGCTGCCTTCCGACTCCAAGAACACCCAACGTTTAGCAGGATGCACGTGGCACTTGGCCCCAGGGGCGAAGCAGCAGAACAACCAGAACGCACAAAGCACTTGGTCTACGGCTGGTGCGTACATACACTCCATCCAAGAGAGATTTACCTCAAGACTGGCCGGCCAGCAGATCTGCTTGGGTGGCCAAACAAGTCATAACAACATATACACCTAAGCTAAAGACCTGCCCCTTGTGAGGGCAAAGCATATCACTCTGTGAACTTCAGGTAGCCCCTGAACTGGAGGTATGCACAGAACATTTGAGGAAACCACAGGGCCACAAATACCTCCTCATTCATGTCAGGCAGCAATTTTTCTCTGGGGCTGCTTGTCCACAAGCCTGACCTAAAACCTGCCCCACGGTCTGTACTTGGTTGGGCAGGACAGCCAAGATCACATTCTGTAAAGGCTGTCTACAAGCTGTGCAATTGTACTGACTCCAGGAAAGGGAATTGCCCAGGCAGGAGTTGCAGGGGCAGCATCTCGTTGGCAGTGCTGCTGGCATCGCTGAGCACGTGAAAACAAGAGATGCAGTTTGCTCAGAACGTTATTCCGTTGTTTCCCGAGACGAGCAGGGCTCCAGCTGCCCTAAAGAAAGAACCACTCTTCCTATCCCACAGGGAGGCAGTAATGGAATCTCTTTTCCCAGAAGCAGCAAGCACACTTGATAGGAACCTCAGATCTTGCTAAGAAAGTGTGAGGAGTGACCAGGCACAGCCCGATGGGAGAGCCCAGCAGTGTGTGAACTGGCTGATGTGCAGCATGGGCTGTGACTGCTGTCGGTGGGGGCCACCACAGCTGCTGCTTTCAGTCTGCAGATAAACAAGCTCTCAAACTGCAGAGCGAAGTATCACTTTGAATGTCTCAGAGCATTAAGAGGAAGAGAAATGCATGCTGTCACACAACGCAGGTCCCAAAGCATAAAGCACGCACCCAGCAACAGATTTCCATGGGTCCAAACATGAAGCTATTCTCCACAATTCCCAGAGAATTCAAGTGTACTCCCCTTTTCACATGTATTTCTGCTCTGTGGAATATTTTTGTAAGGGGAAAGTAAAAATCTGTGCGAGACAGACTTTCTCAGGAAACTAGGAATGAAATATGTATGGACCCATTCCACACTGACCCCTGCCTCTGGCTCAGACCAGCCCAACAAGCAGCGAAAACTGCTAGAAGTGGACAATTGCTCCAAAACACCTCATTAATTTTGAGATGTGGAGTCATTTCCTAAGGGAGCAATCAGGGAAGATGTATCCATTGGTACTAATCACTTCCTTACTGAGAGTCATAGGGGCAATGAACCCATCTTACAATGCCCAGACCTCTTCATCACTGGGCAGAAAAATAGGTGGAGGAAAATAATCATGAGACAAAATTCCAGGTTTCAGATGAAGGCAAATCCTCAACTTCCTCTCGCCCCTTTGCCTCAGTTCATTATTCTGCAGGAAAGCTACAGACTGCTTTGCTCCCCTTCAGGCTTTCCCCTTGCATTAATTAGTGTGAAGGTAGTAAAAGTGTATCTTTCCCAAAGAGGAGAGATGACCAAGGCAGAGCTGATACACACATGGGACTAGCCCATGTACTACCCTGCCAGGACAGAACATAAAACCCCAGTGTTACTGGATGCCATATAGCGAATCTAGGCACATCATTAGTAGGAGCTGGCATACATTTTAAGTTCACACACCCTGAGGAATACATAGTTGCACACAAAGGCAGATTTATGCAGAGCATAACAGACACATTTGAAATTAGCCAGTCAGTATTTAACAAGCCAACAGTCAACATAAAACACACTAACACAAATCTCCTCTTATGAAGTTTATCAACCACAACTCTGGTGTTTACAACATACAACTGCTATTAAGAGAAGAAAAACAAAGCAGCAAGCTAGCAAGATCACTCATGGAGTAGCGTTCCATAAACCTCTGTGAGGCTGCAGCGTTAGACAGACACGGAAGCTCTAACGCCCACAAACAGATTACAAAATTACTAAACCCCAGGACTACGAAAATACCTTTCAAGTTTATAAGAAATGAGTGGTGCAGAGCTCACAGGTGATGCGTCGCGTGGGAGACAGCAGGAAGTCACTTTCATTGCAGGCATCAACTTAGCTGGGGGAGGAGACCACGGGAATTTTTGTGTACACACATGCTTGACATGTCTTTACCACACAATCAGCACGCTTGGCAGATTCGAACCAACCCTAAGCTTTCACATGCACAGACCCATTTCAGTGAGGGTTCCGAAAGCTTTTTAAGCTTGGGCTTGCTTTTTTGGTGGGGGTCACGGGGTAAAGCAGGTCCGCTGTACACGGTGGGCAAGTCATTTGAGCATTGACAGACCATAAAATTGACCCACAAATTCCCCTTCAAGAACAGACTGGGAAAACTCCCGTAGCAGGTAAGCATGTCAAACTGTGACCGTATGTGGGAGTTTTGCAGGGGGACTCCCCCTTGCAGGGCTAGCAGGATATTCACACCCAGGTGCCTGCCACTTAACTTCATCACACAGAAAAAACATGCTGCATCTGCTTCCCTCATGGCATAGCATAAAAAATCCTGATTCAGGCTCCAGTCTCATGATGTGGATGCAACTGATGGAAGCTCACAGTAAGACTGGCCTTTGCAGCTCTGCCTGCTGACAAGCATTGACAACCTGGCTCTTTATTCATCTGAAAACGCACACACGTTGGTGAGAGGGGCTAGAAACACAGCCTCAGCGACTGCCGGCCCGTAGTGGTGCAAGCGTCTGCTGTGCTGCCCCACTCACCCCAGCTGAGCAGGGACCTTCAGCGCAGCGGGTCAGTCCTGATGCTGCAGCCAGCCCGCAGCACCCACAGCAACCTGGACTGGGAACTCGCAGCCATTCCCTGCAGACTGCCACCAGGAGCGACGCTGAGCCCGGATGGTCAGCCAGCAGCAGCCCCTACACCAGAAGAATGGCTTTGCTGCCTTCTTGAATAGCTGCTGATGTCATTTTGCATTAATAGGTGAGATTTTGCTCTTGTGTCAACAAAAGCGTTGCCTTTACAACTTCCATTAAGCTTTCTGTAAAATATGGATCGGTGTCCCAACTGTGCTGTTATGCCATCATTGCTCTTTCAGTTCCTGTGACAGTGTTGCACCTTCAGTACAGACCTGAGCTGCACCAGAGCTCTAATTGTCTCTGCTTCCTCCTTCGACACATACACACAAGTGTGAGACTTGGCCCATGAACTAGGTAGGAAAAAACTAGGGCCCCCTGAAAAGGTGCGGAGAAGCATTCAAGTACTGAACAACCTCTAAAATCAATGTTTTCGTATCTTCAGGGTTCGTTTCCTCAAACCCTAGTTTAGAATATTCTGATCTCCTTTATTTGGTTTACCGTAATAAGACTTCTACCTCTACCAAATATAAAAGTCAAATAAAAGTTTTTGCAAATTGTCAGCATCTGTACATATCAGTATGTACATTGATCTCTTACATCCTGCCACACAATTCCCTGCACCAATTCATTCATTCTTTAAACAGTAGTTCATTGTTCATCCAATTCTACATAGTAGAAACATAGCTGCATTGGTTTGATAACACCTTCTAGCAGAGATTTCCAAGCACCTGATTAATCACCTTTACTACCTACTTTGCTTACACAAACCATTAGACTGAGGTACACATACAATGGAATCTGCCCAGGGTAACTGGGCAAGGGACAAAAACACAGGCATCTAACGCTCCAGGCCTCTAAAACACTACAGAGCATTCCTCACCCTACCAGAGGGGTTGATATAAATCGGCATTTATGTACCAAAAAATCAGCACTCTCCATGCATCAAGATGTCAGCAGAACACCATGGATTTTTCCACCTTCCAAGGAAGTGTTCTAGCTATGTGGAGACTACAAGGATCAAGCTTTGAACAACCTCCGGATCCAAAAAAATCCCTTAGTTTACAACCTTCCCTTTATGAAATAAAGGCTCCTTTACTTTGAGCATTTATATTGCTCAATGCCCGCCTCACACATGCACACCCCCATAAAACAGGCTCACAGAGAAAAGTAATGGGAAGCAGAACTACACTAATGTAATCTGAACTGGAGCTAACCTTGTTTGTGTGCAGGGCTCATGATGAAAGGGGTTGTCAGCAAGGAAAGAGATAGGAAATCAGAATGTACACATGGTGATAAAAACTGGCTGCAGTTCTGTGGGGCTCTGGAGCAACTAGAGAAAGAGCTTCAGAGTGATACACCATCACTCAAGCCCAGCAGGGCCTTAGATCCAACCACAAGTAAGAGCCAGAGGGAGGGAAAGAGGAGCTTCGGTAGAGCCACTTAAGAGAAATGGAAATGTAAAGCCATACCTCATTCTGGATGTAAAATAGTATCACTAGAGAGGCAGAGCAACATCTGGGAGTAAGAAAAGCATCTGATGGGAGGGCTCGAGAACCTTGCTCTGGTGGAAACTTTCAAGCAGCCTTTTAGGAGAGTTCACAGACAATCAACTACGCTTTCAGTGTTGTCTGAGGAAGCATCTAGTGGGAAACAGTGTATTTAGCGGTTAAAGCAAGAGCTTGAAAACCAACAACTAAAGTTCCATTCCCAACCCTAGCGATTGTTTGATGCGTGACTTCAAACAACTAACTCCTCCGTGTTTCAGTTTTCTCATACAAGTATATCTCACAAAGGATGTTGCAATTCTGGCAAAGTGATTTGGGATCTTTGCACTCTTGCTATTACTGCTAACACGGGCATAGCTTGGGAGTTGGAGGAAGTTGTGATAAATGAAAGCTTCTAGCTGAAGAGGTTGCTGAAATTAGTCTTTTTCGACTGCTCCCATGAGTGGACAATACCAGAAACCCGAGTGCATCTTGCTGATGAAAACAAAAAATAAGCCATGCATTTCTAACGACCTTCCACCACTACATTCAACTTCCTTTACTTTCAGGTTCCCATCTCGAGCACAGACAGCACACCACGCTTCGGTCTTAAGAGAGCTCTTAAAAGCCTTCCTCGTGCCTCGACACAACACACAACCCAACACTAACCCACCCGGGAACACACGCCACCGTCAGCAACCGACCTGGGCAGCACACCCCAGTGTCGAAGGGGTACGGGTGGCTGGGTGCTGCCAAGCGTGCCCGGATCCCTGGGTGACCGCAGCGACACGGTGCCAAGCGCCTAAAACCTTGCAGGTAAAGGCCGAACCTGGGCAGGACAAGACCCCTCCATCACCCCTCGGAGTGGGTCAGCAGGTGACACGAGCGGTCACCGTCCAATTCCCGGCCAAAGACGACAGACGGCGGCATCCGCCCGCCTCGGGCACCGCTGCACATCTACTGCTGCGGCGGGAAGCGGCTTCGGGGGCTGACACCCCCCCTGCCCAGCGGCTAAAACCCACCTCCAGCTCGCTGATTACCGACTCTTAGAACACCCAATTCCCATCAAGCAGAACCGCTTTTTCCTAAGGAGGATACAGTTTGCTAAAGGAGCCCGAGGAGTAGCCGGGATTCACCGCAAACGGCACGGAGACACACGCAGGGCGAGACCCGCAGCGCGAACCCCCCCGCCGGCGCTGAACGCGCAGCCCACACCCGCGGGGACCCCGGGCCGAGACTCCCGGGGCCGCGGCGGGGACGGGGGGAACGGGCGGCCGCTGCGCTCCCCGCCCCCCCGCCTCCAGCGGCTCCCCCCCGGCCCCAGGCCCACACACCCCCGGCCCGGCGCTCACCTGCGCTGCTCGCCCGCGGCGGGCGGGCTCCCGGCGGCGGCCCCGGCCCCGCTCCCGCCTGGGCGGGCTCCCGGCCCCGCCCCGGGCTGCAAAAAGGGGCCGTGCGCCGGCGCGCACCGCCCCCCCCCCCCCCGCGCCGTGACCAGCGGCCGCGCACCGGCGGAAGCCCGCGGGAGCCCACCGCCGCCCGGCAGCGCGCGAGGCGTTCCGGGGCTGCCGCCGGCTGCGCGGGGCAGGGACACGCTGCTGGACACCCCCGACAATGGCTGCGGAGGGGAAACTGCGGGACGCGGCGGCCAAGGCAGGGCCGAAATCCAGACGTGCCTGCGAAACTATTCCACGGGAGATGTAAAACGCTTTGGGGCTCGCTCCGCCCCGGGAAGGGGCGCCTTTGACAACCCCGATCGTGCAGTTGCGCTTTCCTCATCGGGAAAACTTGTGCAATAAGGATGGGGAGGACCCCAAATCCCAAAGGAGAGGAGGGTCATTTGAGGGACGAGCAGAAATGCCTCCAAGGCAGGCAGGGTGCCCCGGGAGGGGTTGTAACACGCCTGGTGTTTCCCTGGCTAATCCTGGCAGAGAGGTGAACCAAGCACACCGAGACCAAGGACGTACAGGCTATCTACCCTTCTCTTTCCTCCCCCCAGCCCGTTGGCTGCAGGGGAACCCCCCCGCCAGGCACCAAACCCTTGTGCAAGGGCCCATCCCGCCAGAGCCCCAAGGTTACCCAAGGGTCGGCTGCTTCTCAGACACCCCACGGGGCTGCTGATCACCCTCCCGCACAGAGCATCCCTCCGACCGTCCCCTGGAAATCAGGGGTTCACAAGCAGCAGCAGATGGGGATAAGAAATGTTTCCAGTGTTTGAAGACAATCACTCTCCTCTGTCTCATTAAATTTTCAGCAGCAACTAGATATCCAAAAACCATTTGCTCATTTGAAAAATCCCTCTCTTTACACATGTCTCCTCTTGCACTTGAGAAGTGCCCACTGTGCTTTGGGTCACAAATAATAACAGATTGTGAACATAGATTTGTGCTTTTAATTATTTCTCTGCAATCTTTGTATAAGACACAGTTAGCATTAACACATTGCCCCGACTGGTCCTGCAGTTTTACAACTCCCAGAATCACCATTTTTCCTAAAGCTTCTACTGCTGGAAGCATGTGATTAAGGTATAAATATTTTTTTTCCCCCCCATGTTATAATCCAAGAAAAGCTCATTATTCTTGCAATCTGACTCATTTTTTTTTTCCCTGAACATTACTAGTTGGCAACACAGATATCTTACCATCAGTACAAAATGTGACTGTTGAAACATTCGTTCTTCAACTCCATTTGAATCTACTATCACGTCTTAATGTGACCTTTTAAAGCTCAGAAACTGTCTATTTTAAATCATCGGCCCTGACATGTGTTGAAGATATTTTTAACAGACTGTTTACAGGAATTCTGGTTTCTGTTCTGCTATTTTTTTCCTTTTCAACAGCTTTTCTATTCATCATCTCCAAGTTTCACATATAGGACTGTACTGAACACTTATAGGACATTTGCCCACACGGCCTGTGAGAAATCGGACAACAGAAACCGTAGGGAAGGGAAAAAGGAAAAATAGTTGGAACCTGCTAGATTAAAGATCCAGGACCTCCAGGAAGAACAGAAGGGAAAGGTCAGTTAGTTGATTTTCCTCTGTGTTACTGAGAACAAAACAGTGCTAACAGGTTTGAAGAAAACACTGGGGAAAAGGGCTAGTGGCATCCACGTGGCATTATTTCAAATGCATCCAATATTAGGCAAGTGCTAGGCATGCCAGCTCATAAAGACCATCTCCATGCCACGCCAGTCTGGTATAAATTTACCCAGAAGTTGTTCAGAGAACTCCGAAAGGTTAATTTTGTATTCTCAGCTCTTAAGTTCTCTTGCCACGCAGCGGGCATGTGCTCCATGCCACTTATTCTGGCGAATTTGCCAAAAACATGATTCCATGCTCCTGCTGAGTCAGGGGTCAGCCTTGTCCAGCTTAGCGAACGATGCAGCCCCCAGCCTACTAATCATGACTGTCGCACCATGGTCCAAGTTTTATGCAGGACTCATTAGGAGAGTGCAGAGGAGAAAAGAATGGTCACTTTTTGTACAATTGCAGGGGCTGATCTCTGCTATGGGGACATGGCAGCTCCGTCCCTAGTTAAGAGCCCTGCAGTAATAACAAGTGGGGTACAGTGCTGCAACTACCGCTTGGCTCCAAGCTAGGCATCAGGCAAGGAAGAAAAATTGGTATCTGAAACTGATGTCGACATAGTTGTTGGGTAACACAAACTGACTTTCAATTAAAAAATTAGTATTTCCCATGCATAAACAAATGCACTTGAAAACAAGATGGGATATTCTCTCAGACTGGGACTACCCAGGGTTAACCTAAAATTATAGACAGTAGAAAGACAAATAGACAGGAGGAAAGGGATGACAAGCTTTCAGACATTCTGCATCACACAACTGCTGGCTCAGGGTACAAGCCTTTGCAGGGTAAGGATTGTCCAGAGCTCACAGGAGAGAGGGGAGACTCCCTACAATGCGGGATATTTTTCCCCATGTGCTTGGCTAGGGTTAAGGGCTGCAGTCTGTTACATATTTACCAAAGCCAAACCTAAAGTGGGATTTTCTTTTCATCTTTTAGCTGTACCCCAGTTACAATGACTATTCACATGAATACCTTCTTTTTATGTCCCTTTTCTTTAACAAAGACTTTTTTGAGCCCTTAATTATCAGCCTTTCGTAGCTCCACCTCTTGGCATTTATCCTCACCTCTTTTTTCGGGTTGTCTCCTCTTTCACTGCTTCAGGTACATCATTCTTGCACATCTGCTTACCGTCTTGGCATCCCTTTACACAATGCACATGGTTGGAAACACTGGCTGCACAGCTCCTAACCATCTCCCTTCCAAATCCCTTCTCTACACCAATTTGCTGCGTAAGAAATTTAGCCAATGTTCCTAGCCTAGATGAGACAGCTGGTCAGCTTTTGGAGGGAGAAAGAGGACGAGGATGACAACAAGCAAGTAAGGTAACCACAGTGCCTTGGTATTTACAGGATTGCCTGGCAAGAATGCTTTCAACTGCCAGTGGGGCACCTGGAGAGAAAAACACCACACCTGCCCTCCTGGGTCCCAAGCCACACAGATGTTGGCAATTTTAGTAAATGGTAACATCTGTGAAGCTGTATTCACCACTTCTACAGACGAGGCTAGGAGTACCCTCTCTTACACTCCACTTACTGGGGTACAGGGTAAACAAACAAACAAAAAGCAACCCACCAAACTCGCCACACTTAATTGCACCACAAAGCAAACAGGAAGCCAGAGCAGTTTTAGGAGAGTTGAAACTATTTGCTCCATGTGGTTAACACTACCCAACAGGCGGGAAACCGCGTTTTGCTTCAGCTATGCAGTTGGTCTACAAATACAACTGGTAACTTGCTCTTATTTAAAAGTCAAAAGAGGTTTTTTTTAGCAACAAGATCTGAAATAGGATCGCAGCCGCACGGTGTACAACACTGATGCACAGCAGCTATCACAGAGGTGAGCAGCGGAGCTCACCTGTGTGTGTACAGCCACAGGATACGTCCTGCGCTGAGAAATGCCTATGGCCAAGCCAAACAGTACTTCGAGATTTGAAGATCACTGTTTCTGTTCGCATCTTACACTAAGGGTCTCTGCAGCATAATGCTACGCTGCTACAGGCTTTTCATCCTTTCTTGGGATTTTTTTTTAAACACATCTATATATTCGGGGCACCTAGGCTCTCTTGCAAGCAAGCAATGTGCACACTGAAGGGAAGTTAGGATATTAGGATCAATGGTACTAAGTGTTTTAGCTGCACCTTACAACCTCCAACTGCTCTACACATCCATTTTCATATTTTGAACTTTCCAATTCTCCATCTTCAAATAGCCAGAGCTGCCACAGCCTTGCCAATTACGATGAACTTCATAAGCAGCTTAATACTGCTGTGTTTTACAGATGTTTATTCAAATAGCATACAATGTAAAAGATGAGGGGAAGACTAGACCTTCATCACTTTGAAAATTAGTGCTAGTGCTCTAAGGAAATAGTTGACCAACCTAAACCAACTGCAGATACAAAACCTCCTCAACTTTGTTGAGGAAATTCAGATATGAACTCACAATTTTAACATCAAGCCCCACATGATTATTCATATAGCAGTCAGCAGTGTGGTAGGACATTAGACATGCACAAACTGCTCTACTAGCCAGAAGCATTGTCAGAGGAAACACTCATCCCAGGGAAACCAAACTCTGATCTAGCACTGGGAGCATGACAACACCAACCTCATTTGACATAAATTCCTGTTTTATAGGAATATAGCACTACTATTAATAAATAATAAACAGTGAATGTTGTGACTATATTCAGAACGCATACACTTTCATTTGTACTGCTTAAAAAACTTAAAATAGTATGTACTGTGAACTCTGCACATCCATGCTTTTCCTTCTTTGTTCTTGACACGCAAGCAAACCAAGGCACAGAAATGAATTGGCCAAAAGTTACAGGAGGATGGTGAAAAACACCTCTGGTGTCCTCACTAAAGGACTTGGTTTTTTACAATAATGAAAATTTACTTGTAGAACATCTATATATTCAGTGAGGAGGAGAAGAAGAAAGAGGAAAAGTGGAGGAAATGATGACTTAAAAAAACAATTAGATCCAGAATAATTCTAGTCAGTTGGGAGGTGACTGGGCAAAGGACAGCAAGTGCATTGGGACCCATGACTGGTGGAAATGTGGAGAGACAATGGACAACGACCACCCAGGAAGACGATCCCAGAGTTCCTATGATAATGCTGGCTCCTGCCAGGGCTGAGGAAGGGGAGAAAGCAGGCTGTGAGGGCACAAAGAGAGTTTCCCTGGGCAGAGCAGCACAGTCAGGAAACACAGATTTGCTGCAGCAGGCGGTGCAAGGATTGCAGGGCAGTAGCCCCTGACATGGGTCTCTGGAGAGAACAGAAACTAGCAAAAGGCTGTGCTGAATAAAACTGAGAGGTGAAATTCACCACAACACCTTCTTAAAATGAAGACTAAAACTACCACCTCTCTCAAGAGGTCACTATCACATGTCTCAGGTTCCACTTTTCCCCTGCTCAAGTCCCACAAAAATAGCATGTCCCCTGCCTTGTCCTTAGCAGGGGACAAACACCAGGCAAAGATATTTAGGGGAACAAAACCCAAAGGATGACAAGCACATCTACCAGCTTTACCCAGTATGGGTTGCATTAACCTGGGGGACCTCAGACCAAGGGCCTCACTGAGCACCCAGCTCTTCGCTGCCCTGGGCCGACCACCTCCACACACTGCTGACTCGTCACATCCTGAAGCACGCATCCTTAACCAACCCTGAAACAGATGCTGGTTTGCTCCTTTTCTTCATCTACGCTCAAGCAACCTTCCCTGGAGGAGGATATTTCTCTGAAGAAAAATGCAGCAGTTATTTCATAGCTTGGGCTTTGGGACAGCAGAATACACAGTGGTTATAACATGAGTTGTTTTTCTTTCAAGAACAAGGCCACAGTTTGCTTGTTGATATTGCCACGAGATATTTCAGAGAAGAAAACCATCACAAAGCCTCAGCACTTTTTCCTCTTCGTTCAATGGACATGCACTCAAACAGAAAGCTCACTAAGTGAAATCTTCCCCTGAGCTGTATAGCAGCTGATGGTGAATTATAAGGGGTTGAGATTCAAGGACTCGAGCAGCCTGTTTGTTCAAAAAGTCTCTGAAATAGTGTCAAGCCTGGGACCCCTGAACAACAGAGAGAAGGGAGAATGACGACAAAGATACTCAGATCTCTCGCTGAAGGCCAGAATGGCGTACTTTGGTGTCCTTGCCTAGACAAAAATACTGTTTTATTTGTGTGACTACGCATTTAAATGAAGGATATTGCAGACTTGAGAACAATGCGTTCCTCCATGATTTCCCCATAAATTTTTGCAGAGGAAAAAATAAGTAACAAGAACTGACCTGAGTTAGCTGCAGCAAGCAGCTCAGATTCCTATCTTGACCACAGCACTTCTAAAGAAGAAGAATCCCTGGAGGCAGTTCTTCTTAGGAGGTTATCAAAATGAACCAGGAGGCTTTGTTTGATACCTCCTTGGTTGTTTCTTCATCAGAATTTCAAAGGCGCAACCTCTGCCCGTGCCAAAGTATTGCGTTAAGGAAAAAGCAAGTTCTCTTAATTGGTGGTGTTGCAAGCAGCACAACATCCCAGAGAACTGAGTGGAAGATATTAGTCAAATGTTAGATGGGAGGAGATGCTACTGACCCAGTTCTGCAAGATACATAAAGCTACAGCTATGTCAGGGGTACAGTCTGAGTTACTGACTGCAATAAGACAAAATGGTTTGGGAAAAAAAACACCAAAACACACCACCAACAAAAACCCCCACCAAAAATTACACACGCTGCTCCAAAAACCCAGGACTTAATGCTTTCAAGGACAGGACCTGGAGGAAGGCACTCACGGTCTGCTCCTCATACTGGCAGCACTGATGCCACGGCCTTTTAATAAGTTGTTTCACCTGTTTCTCTATGTGCAGAATACAGATAATATTATTTCCATGTTTCACAGGGCATTTTGTGAAGCTTTGCTGCTTGTACAAGTCATTTGAGGTCTTTAACTGCTGGTGCTACAGAAGTTCAAAGCATCAGTGTCTCAACACAAAGTATTGTTTACTTCTTTATCACTTCAAAATATGATTGCATACATACACACAGCATTCCCCCCCCGCCAAAGGTCTCTCAAAAACTCACTTCTGTTGAAGATATTTTTTTTGATACAAACCCAAAGAATGTCAAACACAAATGGCCAGAAGCTACATCCCTTTTCTGACTATCGGTTCTTCAGAAGGGACAAACAACTTTCCTCTCAATTTTTTGCAATACCATTTCTTGGGAGTACTTCTTTTTGCAGAAAGTGAGTGATCTATAAAACCACAAATTTCCATTATGAGTTGTAACTGCCTGTTTAACTAAACCATGCTATTTAATCTTGAAATTACTGTTAGGGGATTCTGGATCCTTTTCTTTGCTACCAGAAGAAAAGCAGCACCCAGTCTTCCCACACTCAGAAGTACAGTTGAAGTTCACATAAGTATTGGGTTCTCAAAAAATATAAAACTAGATCTCAGTGATAAAGTCAGAGCACCAAAAAGAAAGTCCTTCATCCAGTTTGGGAATTTTGGGGGTCTTTATTAAATGTTTCCAGTAAGACCGGATCTTGCAAACTTTCGTGTGGGTGGCTGTCTGCACACTGAAGACAGGCAGATGCAGGTGCCTGCCTGCACTAAATACTTTGCACAAACTCACCAGTTTGTTACATTTGGGTGGTTTTTGTTTGTTTAGTTTTATTTGGTGTTTAAAGTGTGTCTTCCAAACTAAGCAACATTCAGAACCCAAACAAATACACTCTCTGCATAAAAAACAGAATATATGTATCATGTTACAAAATGAGGCAGATGCCAGTGACAAATGCTTTAAGAATTTTTAGCAGCCACCTGAAAAATCACTTAAGAGTCAGAAAAAAGTAGCAAAGGCCATTGCATGAGTCATCAATGACAACAAGGAGAAAAGGAATGTGAAGGGAATTTTTTTTTTTTTCTAAAGTGAGAGACAGCTTTGGCTGAAAGAAAATTATTATTTTTACATTACCAGAGTCAAATTTCCATTTGTGAAGAGGGGAATTTCCACCTGAGACATATCGATGAAGAATCATTTACATAGCTTCAGGTAAAACTACAACTTTTACCCTGGGAACAGTGCTGAAGGAAAAACAAACTCTTTTCTGTAGCATGAAAGTGCAAAATTTTTGTCCTCAAATTTTGGTCCAGAAATAGACAATGTTTATTTTCATTAAGTCTTTAAAAATACTTACAAAGAAGAGAAGATGTATTTCACACAAGCAAACATTCCAGACAGCTTAAACAGTTCTAGGACTGGGAAGCTGTACTGGACAAGTAGTAAATATGTTAAGCACTTATGCTACAAGGGTGAGTGTGCCTCTCAGAATAAAACACTGTTTATTACTACTGTATTATCATTTAAAATGTGGCAGCAGCCAGGATTTGAGACAGGTTGGGTCTCCCCTCACATCAGCAGGATGCACTTCAGCAGCTAAATTTACTGCCTCAAAGAGTTTTTGCAGGTCTCACCCTGCCCTTTCCATGACACGGGCCACACTGCAAACTCGCTGCCTTGGTTTCCCTTTCAGGACAGTGGGAACTGCAACATTTAGTATTGGATCACTTAAGAGATTTGTGTTTGTAATGTGATTTGCAAATTACAACAACTGATACCGCACCAAACTGTTCCGTATGATACTCACAGATCATCTACTCAGTGACTCAGAGACTAATATTATTAATTTGAGTTGGTGAAAAACAGAGTCACAGTAACATTTTCTTTCTCTAAGCGACCTGGGCAGCTTGTTACACTGGAATTTTATACTCTTCTGCATTATTTCCTCATAGTTCAGTGCTGGTTTTTTTCCTCCTTGGTTGTGGAATTGAGGCCCAGAAAGACCAGGCGACTCTCCAACTCAGGGGTACACAGGATCCTGACCAGAGCAGCAAATCTACTCGCAGATCCCAGGTCTGTGCAGAGCTAGTGTGCAAACTGTGCTGACCTTCTTCACAACACATGTTCCAGAGCCCTGCGGCTCTCAGGCCCTAAAAAGGGGTTTAAAAATCTCCATCATGCTTATTCTTAGAAGCAACTTTTTGTGATAGCCCAACAGAGGAAAAAAAATGAAAAGGAATATTTTTTCCTATTATTTTCATAGTATAAGCTTTTCCCCCCATCTTTATTGCTGGCTTTTCTGCTATCCCCACAAAAAAGGGAACAACAGAAAACACCACAAACTAGCAGTCTTTAAAATCAGTTACCTAAAACCAAAGAGACATGGGATTCTGGTGGGGAAGAGCCTTCAGGAAAGTTCTCCACCAGCCCAAAACCATCCGCCCCGGTGCGGAGATCAGCAGTAAGTCACAGCCCCAGGGTTGTTTCAGCCAGTCCTTGGGATGGGTCCCCCGGCACAAGGTTTGGTGGGGAAGAGCTGCTCAGCACTAGGCTGGCATCCAGTAGCCTGATACATTTTAATACAAGGGTCGGGATGGACATCTCTGGCAAAGCCTAGGTGTTTTGCAAGTCCGAGTGTGGATACGCTCCTTCCGTAACACCCCCAGGAATAAGTCTTCTTCCTATTGGAATGCTTAGGACTGGCATCACCCCCACATCCACTCCCTTACCCGGGTCAGTGAGACACTACCTACGGCAGACAGCAGTCGGCCTTACGCTGCCATGCTGGGTGGAGAGGTGCTGCCTGCGAGCACGCACACAACGCAGTACATGCACATACAAAATAAGATGTGAGATACACGCAAAACAGCAAAGCAAGACACACAGAACATGCATTTAAGATAGCTTAGATACAAAGCCTATCGACAAAACCCCAACGCACTCCCACACGTGTATCTTGTACCACATCCTTTTGGGTCATCTGGAATTTTTATCATTGATAGCTGCAGCGTTTGCTTCTTTTCTTTGGGACTTGAGAAAAAAAAAAGGCACATTCTTCTGCAAAAATTGTACGTCATTAGGATCTGCAGACTGACTTTTGCACATCCAAGACATGCCACGTCTTTCTGAGCATATGTTGTCCAGGTCCTCATCCCAATAGCTGCCTTTCAAAGCCAAAGCACTGCGCTCCTGGTAGCTCACCTTCCCTCAACACCCATGAAAAAGTGAAGCAGATTAGTTATTAATTTTAAATCTTTTTCCTTCAAGTTTCTAGGAAGGCCATGCTGCTCATTTGTCTGGGCTTATTTCAAGGAAAATACTTGAATATTTGAAAACCAGGGGGGGGAGTCCCACTCATTTAACTGGGGCTTTAGCTGAGTCTAGCACATTAAATAAGTATCTATAAACAACACTGAATATTCAAATTCAATTATTAAATCAATTGAATGGTGGCAGTTTCCATGTGCAGACAGTCTTAATTGCTTATTAGAAGAGTTTACAGTCCATCTTCGTATTTGTACATTTTACAGCCCTGCATAATGAGGCTTCACATAAGTGATTTTTCCATTTTAACAGGAGGACAGTGATATAACACAAATTACCCCAGCTTACACACCTCTGCATATACAACTGCTCAGTCACTTGGTTGGAGAATTGTAAAGATCTTCAACTGAGTTCGATACAACTTTATTTCCACTGTGTTCTCAATAGCCAGCTTCTGTATGACAAGCACACAGTGACTTACCCTCCCCATCTCTTTTAAACAGGAAAAATTTCCATCTTATCCAGACTGCCTGGAAACTCCTTTTCTAAATTGTCTCTGCTGTAAGCCTGTTGTGCACCATCACAAAGACCTTAAGTCCAGCTTTACCCTGACACTAAGAGGAATAAATCATCAAACAAAAGCAGCCATAAAGCACCTGCAGCCTGTGGTGCTGGTGGGGGCTCGGCAAGATGACAACTTCGCATTGAATTTCCTATTTTACTTCCTTGTTACCTGCAACAGGAAAAAAACTTAACCTCTAATTTCCTTCCTCATACTCACTTTCTGTTTAGTGTTTTAAGTGACTGGTATAAATTAGCTACAGTCAGGAGCCAGATTTTCATTTTGCTCTTTTTTTCTAAAGGCCATGGGTAGAAAGACACAGAGCAGTCTCCTAGATAAAATCAGAAAATGACAGGAGAGGACAGTACGGACACACAGAGTTAGCAGAGGTCCCAGGCAGCAAGAGGCACGATGCTTGGATGCCTACAGGAAGAAACCAGGGACACACTGCTGTCAAAAAGGAGATGGATTGTGCCACCGAGTTCATGCACAACTTTGGCAAGGTGATGCTTTCGGAATTAGGCTTGGAAATTTAATGGAAAAATTTAGTGAAATCTGTGCAACCTCCTTCCATAAATAAGCACCAGCTCCACAGGTACATGCTATTATGTATACAGCAGGGTAATATTGCCAAGCCACACTGCTTTGCGTGACTTTGAGAATGAAAAGATCTGGAGTTCCCATTGGCGGCGCCAAGAAACATGGAAACAACTTGAAAACATAGACCCAATACAGCCATCTGCTACAGTAGTACAACAGGGGATGCAGCTTGTTTCCAATGACCTGACCATAAAACCCTACTTCTAGAAAGAAAAGTTTTGAAAGAATTAGAAACAAGAAAAAAGTCACCAGAAAAGGGAACGATTCCACTTACGTTAGTGTCGGCAAAGAGTCTTTCTCTACCATCCCACTTCAGACTGCTTTCTTAGCCAAAGAGCAGCTCCCTCATGACGGGGAACAGCAGGAAACTTTGCTTGCTTTGCTCTGGGAGGTCAGAGGTGCCAGGTCTTGAGGTAGATGTTTTGCTGGGAAGCACTGGCTTCAACACTGCCCAGAGGGCTTACAGGCACTGAACTGCCTGTCGCATGAAGACTGCCACGCTTTGCAAGCTGGGCAATCCCAGCATTGTCACCACGGTGCAGATGCACATGGCTTGCAGGATCGCAAACCGTATCAGCAACTGTCTTGGGCTATGCAGGCTGGAGAAGCGGGGGGCAAAAGTAGAACATGACTGACAATGCCTCTCGTTGTGGATATCTACTTGCTAGATGTGTGGCTCACCAGTCAGGCACCCAACAGGTTACGAAGCACCCTGCAGACATGGCACAGCACCCCAGTGAACCCTAATGGCAACATTTCCTGCCTGCTTCGGTGGCCACCACCCACCTGCTTATCTGTCAGGTTCCTTTGGGATGCTCTGGGGAGCCAAGATGCTCACTCAACTCTCTAAAAAAAAGTTTGCAAAGAAAAGGGGCTTTAAAAGGCATTTCCTCCCCAATGCTAAAAGCCCCCAACAAAAATATACCTAGCTACTACACATGATTCCTTCTGTGGCAAAAGTAAAAGAAATTCACAAGCCCTTTGACACTAAAAATATATCCTTCCTCCTCCTCCCACTTCTCCTTTCACAGAAGCATTTCTCTTTCTGTACCATTTCCCAGCCCGTCACACTTGTCTGTTACCAGCTCCCACCCTGGAGCCAGACAAATGCCCTCTCAAAACACTGAGCTCCTGGTGATGCCATATGGGCTTTTAATGTCATGCCATTAGGACCCAAGCCACAGCACCCACTTACAGACCATTCAGTGCTAACAGGTCATGCCCTGACTACTCCTCCATGCAGGCTATTTATTTACCATTCTTCCTTCAATGCTTTATTGATTGCTGCTGCTTGCTCCCGTGCACTCTGCTTGCACATACCCTGTGTTGGGAGGTCATACGCAGCAGTGGGGGGACGGAAGTTAGCACTACTTTCTGTTCCTGAAACACCAGACAGTCTTTTCCCTGTGGTCACCTAAATACCCGCATAGCAAATTTAAGATTGGAGCAGCTCACTCAGATTAGCAAATGACAAAAAAACCAAACCAACCAGCCCCTCAAACCTCACACCTGATCTTTTTTTCACTGCTGAATCAGAACCAGCAAAAGTCCACAGAGACTTGAAATTTATTTTGCCAAGAGGAGAGATGCACAAGTACCCACATCTGATCTCATTTACCAAAATGGCTGAGCTCACCCCCCAGGGCTCTTGTCTTTACTGAACCTCTGTCTTCCCTTATCTCTGATAAGGGACACCCCAGCATGTTTGGCAATAACAGATTACTTGGCACTGGAAATTGCTCAATCCAGAGCATCAGAGCATTTTTCCCTACTCCTCTTCCTGAACCTCTTTTGTGGGGTCTAGCTGACCAAAGGAGGGAAGGCAGTCACACGTCTACTCAATTTACAAATGACAAAAAATAGCATGTGAAATCCTGCTATGTTGCAAAAAAGTAAAGATGAGGACACCTGACAAACTTGCACAAGAAAGAAGCTCACAGAGCAAAGCCTTCCCCTTCAGGCACTTTAGATAGCAAAATTACCAGCCATGGGACATCAAACCTTGATTAATTTTTTATCACCTTCTTGATGATCAGTATTTCCAGCTCAATGACAGATGGTTGTGCCTGCTACCTTTTGAGACCTTGTAGCTGCAAGCTGACATGGGTAAACACTTGTCCTGGTAGTTCTGCCCACATGTGAATTAACAAAGACTGAATAAGCCAAGTAAACCATGCTCCCATCATCTGGGCCCAGGGGAAAGCGGTCTTCCTCCATGCTGGTAGCAGCAGGAGAAGACACTGAATGCAAATTGTCCAGTGGTACTCCCCACTTACTCCCTTGGGATTAGTTTTATAGCAGAAAAATTAAAGCCAGGCATACTGCTTCTCTAATGTCACCAAAAAAATAGAGGAAGAGGCCACCAAAAAAAAAAGGCAGCAGCAGCTTAACTGATTCTGAAAACAACACTCTGAATGAGGAGTCAGCAGCTCTGATTGCACGTGTGCAAATTCCCCCAAAGTTTCCCTGAAACTTTCCACTACAGAGAGGCAACTGAGCTCTAGTAAAGCCAGCCATTAAGTTTATGCTGATACTTGTTTATTTACTTCAATTAAGATATCTGATAGATCTTATCACGGGTGACTGAATCACCCTCTACTATATATGTGTAGTTAACTCTCCCTGAAGGAAAAGAGCACATCAGCAGTTCTACAGATTGCAAGTGCTGAGAAGTCATCTGGCTGTAACAGGGCTTCTCCCTGCAGTGCTTTCCTCCTCTTTTTAGCTGGTTGTCTTAAGTAAAAAACAACGTTCTGGTTGGAGGACTGGGAACTGACAAGTGACAGGCTGTTTCCTTTAGTGTACAAGACAGTTGTAGCTTTTACACTGTCTGCACGCATCACACAGGTTTACAAAAAGCAATAATCTGCTTAGGTAATATAGAAAAAGATCTCTGCAAGAGATTGCAGAGTCAGGTGAGACAGCAGTCAGATGCAGCTCTCCAGCAGGAGAGAGCATCTGCTAAATTCTAGACAGAGGTGCCTGAAAGACTCGTCATGGGAACCAAATCCAGGAGGGTGATGCCCCTAGGAATTAATCTGGAAGACATGAACGGGCATCACCATGAAATCACCAACGGCAAAGTTATACTGAGCGCACGGTAGAGCCTCACTGTTAAATCTTATTAACTACATCCTTGTATCACAGCAGACAGCTCTGCCCACAAATCAGAGACCGCAGCGTTACAGTGCAAAAATCATTCATGTGCTTGCTGGTGGCTCTGGAGAGAACTGTAAAATGAAGGAGAAAATTGAATCCTAATGGGAGCCTGTTCCTGTCATCTGGGAACCTGGACTAACAAGCATTCTGGCCAGTTCCTTTACAGCCCTGGTACCAATTCATATACAGAAAAGCCAGGCAATCCTTCTCGACAAACATTTGCACAAACTGTTCTTGCCTCTCTTCGTATCGCTGGTAATATCTGGTACCACTGGTAACATCTGTTGAAAAGCCACAAAAGTGACATTTATCTGTAGGAGCCTTTTGTGGAAACCGAAAGTGGGCAACGTAAATGAGATGTCCCCTCACTCCTTGCCCTGCTCTAATGTGCATGCCAAGCTCACAGGTTAATTTTTCATCTCTCTCCCCAGCCACTGATTAAAGGGGTGCCTTACCAAATTCCCCTCCCTATCTTTTCCATGCCTTGGCAGCTGTTTTTCTACTCCTCCCTGCCCATTTGCCTGCTGTTGTAAAAATAATTAGCAAAACAAGGCTCAATAATTGATGCAATCTTTCCCATTTTTAATCTCCTTCCTACAGCACTGTCTGGCAAGCAAGGAACTCCACAAGCAGCTGTGCTCAGTTGACTGCCCATCCGCCTCCTGTGGAGAGAAACCACTGCCAGAACAAGACTTTGCAACCTAATCCTCTATTTACCTTTCTCTGGACTCTGCAACTATTATCCAGAGGAGCAGCTTTTGAAGTCACTTAGCAACATGTTAGCAAACCAAAGCTCCGATGCCGCCAATCAAAATAGCATCTCAGAAACACCCATTTGTCTCATGCCTCGGACTAAAGTTATCTCATCTAGCTCTATTCCTCAAAAATTTTTGCTGCTAGAGAATTTATCTTTGACTCCCTGGCAGACAAGGCAGCAACACTGTGATTTCAGATTAAAAATAATCTGCAACAATCATACTGACTAGAGCACAGGACTCCTTGTGCCTCTCTCTAAAGTACGTGGCACTGACCAAGAACACAAGTCAGATACTGAAGTGAACACGACACTGGTCCTATATGGTAGAGCAGCTCCCTCAACCCTGCAAGTTATTCATCTTCCAAAGATGAATTATGGATTTAACTAGATTGAGTAGAGATTCACTCACGTTAAGCCTATGGGAGACTGGAAAAAATGTTTTCAAACAACATTGATAACAAGTCCTGTTTGGGACAGGACTCCGCTATAGGTTTGACTCAAGCAGGACACCTCATGGGGCAGCTCCCCCATCCTGAGGATACCCTAGAAATAGCTTTCCTCACATTTTGCCTTTTAGTGATGACCACACAGACCATTTCCCCCTCTTGAAACAGAGGGAAGAAAACATAACAGTAAATACAGGATTTACACTGAGAGCAGAGTTCCTAATGCAACTTCTTTGTTTTCTATGAATGCTGTCAGGCATCTGAAAAACAGAAGTCAAAGCTCTCAAGAATTTTCAGTTCTTTGCAAACCGTTAGGAACTGCTGTCTGGCTTACAGTTTGGGAATCGCTTCTCTGAGCAGTTCACTATCGTCCAGCCTTTGTACAAGTCGCCAGCTGCCCAAGGTCACGGAACAGCAGGGCAACTCCTAACCGTTGCACTTCAAACTAGATGCATGTTCCTTTCACACACTAAGCAAACCTGGACCACACGCATTTTTATTTTTTAAAGCATAAAGTCTCAAGTTCTGCAGGAATCGGCACTGGTGGTTCATTTTTCAGCATTATTCTGACACTGACTACATCTGACTGATTATCACAAGATGCCTAAGTACAGGACAAATTCTAGTCTTGACTGTTCAAGAGTAGCCGAGGAAGACAACGGCCAAAGAGGAAAATTAACGGACAGTTCTGTCGCAATTGTGCAGCACTGAGCAACGCATTTCTGAGGAGCACATGCATACCACAGCACGACCTCCTCAGAGAGCCACTTCTGTGGCACACAACGACAGGATCACACCAGGAGAAAAACATAAACATGTAGTGCCTATTCCAGAGCCTGCACCCAGACCTCTTGCAGATGTCGCCAGAGGCTTCTTCCAGCCTACTAACCTCCACCCCCGGTCCTCCTTGCTGCTTGCAGCTTGTTGTTTCAAAGAGCAGTGGTGTGAAAAAACAGGAAGCCATGCAGAGAAGAGACAGAATACAGATTGAGGCACGAAACTGCAGCAGCAACAGCTCCCCCAACACGCACCCCACCCCCTCTTCCCTTCCCACCCCCTTACCACAGGCCACGTTCCGGGTGAGAAACGCTGTACTTGCTCTTGACGGGAAACTGGTTACGGAGCTGCATGGCCAGAGCCACTGAGGGAGGGGAAATCCAACAGCATGAAGGGAAACGCATCTCGCTACACTCTGCTGGTCTTGGGGATGGGCCGGGGGAAAGGTGGGAGGGCAGAGAGTCAGACTAAACACACAGGTATCAGAAGTTCCTAGAGTGCCTGCTACACTTCTTCACTATCAGCATCGAGTCCTAGCACACCCTGTGTGTGAGGCAGGACTGAGAGCGAGGAGCTCCCATGATGGCACTCTCTTCTTCAGGAGGCTGTGCTGATGGGGATGGCCGGGGCTGACCTCTGACCACACAGCGGCCCTGCCTCTTGCAGCCAGGTTGTGGAAATGCTGCAGGAGCAAGGCAGGCAGAGGGCCTCTTCCAGATCTACGTGGGGTCTGCAGCCTCCCTGCGATGCCCAGATGCCAAACTGACTGCAATCAATACAGAGAATAATGACCAAGGGACTCTGGGGAGGGGAGAACAGACTGGAGAGGGTGCAGCACACCCAGAGCACCTGGGGGAATGGGAGCTGTACCTTACCCCCCTCCAGACAAGGCATGAAGCGTCCTTTCCCATACATCCCCCTCTCAGAGCTCCCTTGTTCCTCTCACTGGGAACTGGGATTGCTCCTTGCCTCCCCTTCTCTGTGTTACCCCTTGCTAAGGCAGTTGGCCTTTCCACCACCACTTTGAGCACACTAGGTTCAAGAAGTTCTTGTAGGTTAAGGATTTTTGAAGGGAGGTGCAAAACTGAATCGTTGCCCATTTGTCCCTTTTGCAGCCCCTGCAGTAGGCCATTCACAGCTGTTAGCTTGCTTTTTAAAGCACTGCTCTCTTTGTAGCTTGGATAGGGTATTCTTGGTCCTTTATGCACAGGAAAGGTCTTAAAGCTAGACTAGCCTTGGGAGGCAACACAAGACTAATTCCTGCTCAGAAGATCCCAGGGCCATGAAGTAAAAGGAACAGGTGAAAACAGACACTACTCCACAGGCAGCTCTGCATTCATTTTATGCTCTAAGCTTCAAGAAAAAGTATCCCCTTATTCCCACAAATTCAGATTTGCAGCTTCAAATATCTACTGAGGACCATTCTAGACTATTTGAGCTTCATCTATGACCTGCTGCATCCAAACCGCTCTTAGCACCATTTTTATGCCCATATATATAACCTGTCTGAGGAATAAGGATTCTGAGTTGCATCTATCTATTGAAGAGGGACAATGGATCAGCTTGTCTACAGCTCTCAGCATTCACAGCTCTCCCAACTCACCCTCTGTTGGCAACTTCTGACAGAAAGGTTTCTATTTTGCAGGAGTCTGCATTGCTCACACCCTTATTTTCTCAGTCTTCTACATGAGGCTGAGAGATTAAAAGGGTGGAGGCAAAGAAACAACAGTTAGGGTCAAAAACACTAGTAGGGGACAGAAAGGGCAAGCAGACACCCTGGCTTTCACTTCATATAAAGTTATTTCCAACTTTATCTCTGATTGTAACCATCTATGTTTATGTCAACCAACTAACTAGATAAAACAAAAGGAAAAGAAGCAATGTCACAGGAATCCTGGTGATGCTGGAAGTGGGGGAAAAAGCCAAACACAAAATGCAGCTTGTCTAGTGCTTCTTGAGACCAGTGTTCAAAACTTGAAGTGAATGCAGGTGTGATAACCGTGCACAAGCTGAGCCGTAGTGGGCAAGTCACAAATGACCTAGCACATCCCAAAGTGACAGCTCAGGATCAGTTATAAGCCTTAACACGTTAAGATAACAGCACCGCATCTCCCTACACTGTACTTAGCTTGGATTTCATCAGAAGTCTTCTACACCTGTACTAATTCAGCACTGTGCACAGGCAAATTGTCCTGCTTTTCTACTGTTAATAACACATAAACCCACTTTTTTTAGCGGCTAAAATCAAATGGGAAAAGAGCGAAGACGGATGTGAGGCAACACAACGAAAAAGAATTAAACAGTGTGATATCTACTGGTGGGAAAGGGAAATGCAGTTATTTCCTTAGTCGTTTTCAAAGCCACTGTATTGCTTGCAAAGGGATATGCTGTGCTTTATTTGTAAAACCTATAAGAATGTTGACTGAAGGTTATAATTTGAAGAAAAATAAGTAGAGGTCAAGTTTTCTAAATGCAGTCACAAACCCAAGAGAAAGAGGTTTACCAGTAAAGACCCTCTGCTGTCAGAGAGATGCAAAACACAGGAGAGGCCCCAGAACTTCTGAGCTGCTAAAGCCACGCAAACCATCAACAATCCCCCTGGTTTAAATGCAGCCAACACTGCAGTTTTCTATTCCAGCCACAGAAGTAAGGCAGGAGTGGTGGGGGTGTGAAAGCACCTGAATGAGATGAGGGGGGTTCCTAGCACCTCCATTTGTTGGCAGAGCTAGCCAGCTACTCTTCTGAGGCTCTTTAGGTTTTTGTTTTGTCTTTTTAAATAACTGATGAAGAGAGCTGCTCCTACAAGCAGTGATTCAGAGCAGGGCCTTTATCTAAATGCTCTGAATCATTCTTTGGAAGACACCATCTCTGCTGACAATCAAAGGAGCCTCTGGAGAAGGCAGACCGCTAGAAGAGATGATTAACTCTTCTGTGGCATTCATATCACAACACCCATGTACAAGACCTAACTATCTGCTATTGGCAATGTGGCTCATTATCCAAAACTGCCCAGGAAAAGGACAGATCAGGTATAATAAGGAGCATGAGAGGAGGAAGAACAAAGCCCTTTACTGTGCAGCCTGCAATCCAAATACTTGGACTGCTGATAGTTCAGCCATGTGCATCCCTGCTATTCTTACGAGGAATACAATAAATTCCACCTGCATCCGACTGGACCTGTCCACAGGCCCCATCACCTTAAGAAAACTTAACCAAGCCCAGCATGATGGGGGATGCTGCGGGGAGGGGGCGAGCAGGAGAAACCACTGCAGGCAAAAATGGTAGTTGAACTCATACTCCCATCTCCATTGGCAGACTTTCAGACATTCCCTTTGACATCGCTCCAACATGTATTTATTGTTTCATTTTCCAGAGGGGATGGAGATGGAGAAGTCTCTCACCAAAGACCCCTTCCAGCCCCACTCCTGAGGACACCCAACGCCGGTATGCTGGCCCAAACACTCCACCTAGTGGCAATCGCAAATGGAAGGGCTGGGGAACCAATAAAGTGCTGGCAAATAAACCACTCTGACCGATTTAAACAGGGCACTCAAAATAATAAAGCACCAACATGACACATGAACCCACCAGAGAGAGAAGACAAAGCTCTTTACTCTTCCATGTGTCCTCAAAAGCTTGATAGACCTGTATTTTTTTTTGAGATGAAAATCAAGAGCTGAACCAACATAAAATTCCTGCATCTATAATTACCTTGCATAATTTGACAACATTATTAGTATTTCTTGATGCACAGAATTCCTGGGCTCATTTATTCACAGTGTTCATCTTAAAACAGGATTTAACTGGAAATTTGAGACTACTTTCTTATGCTTTGCCTGATATAGTGTTCTGTTTCACAGCCTCTACCGCCTACAAGACACTCAGCATTTCATGCACCATGTACAACTTTTTATCCATTGCACAAAGGCACCAGCACACCACCGAATTTAGTTTTGCCTGCCTTGCGATTCCGCAGCACAGCTGCTGTGCAACCAGAGCCTCACAGATACAATGAAGCTTGTAGTAGCTCTACCCTGATGAAAGGGATAGTTTAATTAACATCATTTGTTTCGCTTGCAGAAGCAACTAGTACATATATGCAGCCGTATTTATTCACCCAAGTAGTGGGGAAATGTACGCACCAGGCATTAGGCAGGGATAGTCTTCTTTACTATAGCACTGGCACTATCCCTATATGCCTTTGCCACTTGATCCCAAGAAATCTGTCTTTTCAACAAGAAGTGGTGCTCAAAGATCAGGAAAGAAAATTTATCTTAGGACTCGGAAGTTCAGTTTCTAATACACAGTATTATCTTTCAGGATTTAGCCCCATCCACATCTATTTCCCATTCTTCAGAAACCGAACATACAAACAGAGTTCTTGCTATGTATTTGTTATTCTATAAAGCTTGAAACATCATTTCTAGTGTCTCTACTGCAGTTGTTGAATAAAACAGAAGCTTCTCTACTGACCACAGTTTCCTTTTCTAGACAGTAAACATTTTTTGGATAGAAATGCCAGGGGCCTGACTGCTGTAGCTGTGAAAACTATTACACAGAAGTCTTCTGGTAAGCTACAGTTATAATTAAATACATCCAGAAAAGTTAAAAACTAGAACTGCTTCAGGAAATCCTGAAAACTTTAAAAAAACCCCTACAAAACAAGAATACCCACCCCCAAACACCACGAACACCTCCCTCCCCCAACCCGTTTAAAAGCCAAAGTTAATTGCGAAGATCATTTATTTACTCAGAGAATCACACACAAAGCTGAAGGATAAGACAGTCTTTGCAGAATTTCAGACATACAAAAGAACTTCCAGCTACTAACTCAGCAAAGACAGGGTATTAATAATAAATTAGCTGTTCCCAAATCTAAGCGCAACCATAGAAGTCCAAACTGAAACACTTTTAAATGCTTGATATTCAAACATCTTGAGAGTTATCATGTGTCCAGGACCCAAATTCGCTAGTTCTGAAAATGTTGGACCAGATGTAGCAAATAATTTCCACTGTGCTCATGAGAATGGATGTCTCTGACACTAGAGCCACAGAGTCATCTGAAAGTTAAAACAGGAAATTACAACAACCAAAAAAAAAAAGCCACAGAAACCAACAATAAAGTCCACTTTTGAGTATGACACATCTATTTCTTTCTACACGCAGGATTACATGAGCCGGACAACACATGCAGTAAAGCGCTTGCTTAGTTGTAAGCTGCTTTAAATGGTTGTAAATAGAAACCATCTTTTTCTTCTGCCTATCTCAGCTGGGTCCTGGCCCAGGACTGAAGCCTGTAGCTGCTACCACAACACACACTAAGGAGAAATTCCAACAAATACCTCCCTCTGAACCCAAAAGCCAACCCTGCCAAGTGCTTTATGAACCATGGGCACACAGCCTCCTCAAAAAGCACCTGGACTGTTTTCTTCAGCCTACAAAATTCACTCTATACGCTCCTTATAATCTCTTATTTTCAAGGGGAATAACAGGGGCAGGAGGGATCTTTACTTAAGGACACATAAAAGTAGCCTTGTCTACGCATTTGGGGGGAGTACACACAAGACAGCACCCACAGAGGGGGGGGGGGGGGCAGAGAGCTCCCCTCACGCAACCCAGCGCAAGGGTGCCCAGTCACAAAGTAGGCCCTTGTGGAAATAAGAAATTGCCATCACTTACCCACATCCATCCTCTACCAGGCAACTGTTGGGGTCACAAGCAGCTTTGTTACAACAGCAATCCCTGGCTCAGGTCTGCTTTCCACACAGAGGCACACACCTTGCAGAAACCAAGAGGTAAACGTGGGCCCCGGATGCAGGGAGAGCCCCTCTGCCCCTCCCCAGGGCCTGCAGAGAAGCTTCTGGATCTCATTAGCCCAGACAAGCTGCAGCTGCGTGTGCTCACAGGTGCCTGGGCAGGCTGAGGGGAGGGCACTGCCCCCCCCAGCTGACCCTGGGCCTTTGGGTAACAGGAGGTTACCTGACAAAAATTATTAACTGGCCCTTCAGAAACTGCAGCAGCTGCTGCCCCTCTCCACGAGTGGGTATTTCACATTAAAAAAAAACAAAACCAAACAACAGAGAAGCCTTCTCAAAAGGTCCCCTCTTGGGTCTCACTCAGCTTTGCAGCCTGCACTGGGCATAAATTGCAGCCATTACTGCATTTGTGCCTGAGGGCACCGTTAAGGTGACCCAGACTGGGACGGGGACATCCCGCTGAGAGCCTGCAGCCCACAGGTGACAGAAAACCAGTAGGAAGCACCAAGAGGAGCAATCAGAAATCCTTATGCGCATAATCAACCTCCTGCCCAACACTCCTCACCTCCCCAAAGGAATGGGGATGAATTGAGCACAGCTCTTGGCAAAAACAAGGGAAATTAAGACTAAGAAGGAGAACTATAGGTGTCTGGCTTAAACTGAGCCTAGGGAAGGGGGAGGAAAGGCATTTCCCTAAGTGTATGATTGTTTATGTTTTTTTTTCCCAGTACCTGGATCCATGACCAGAGTTATACTAACTGGTAATAAATTCAATTATGTACAAATTCCCCGAGTCAAGACTGTTTTGCCTGCAACACCTGGCACTCAAGGCCACAGCGCACCACAGGGTTTCTAAGGAGACCTTTACCCAGGAACATGAGAAAATCCCCTTCTTTGTGGGGATGGGGTGTGATGGAGCCAGTTAGCGCGGGCGCCTGTCCCAGTGGCGCTATGGCTAAGGCCACAGACAAAACCCTAGCAAGTCTACTCCAAGACTTAATCTCCTTCTACTCCTAGCTCTGGAGAGCCATGTATGAAAGCGCACACACGCTGACAAAAAAAGATGTTTTCACTCTTCACGAGTTATCTACACAATAGAGTAGAAAGAAGATATTATCAGGGTCCAGGTCTACCTTATTAACACTGGCTGCACCATACTCTGAAAGCAGGACAGCACAACTAGTTCACACACAAGTAATTAGTTTAAGTGTGAAGGCATAATGAGTCCTTGCATGAGCTAGAAGTTCATGTATAAGCATACGACAGGTTCATGCGTGAGGGCAAAGTTTATGCATGAACACTTATTTATTACCTGGGCAAACAATTAGTTAACACATGAGTGCACAATAGATTTCACATGTGACTGTGGACATTTTCACTCTTTACACATTATCTACGATGGCATAGGAGGAAGAAATATCAAAAGAAGAAATACTGGGTCTATTTGTACTAAACACCAGCTATACCATGCCCTGAAGGCAATTCTATTCGAACCAAAACGATTACTCAAGAAAACATTGATTTGTTCTTTGTATGCACATCTCCATTCATTATTTTAGAAAAAAATGGGAGTCCTTTAGAAGAAAACAGCTCTTTCAAGCTCCAAAGGGTAAGGTCTGTTTTAGAGAAAACACCGTTACCAGCTGAAACATCATCAGATTCAATGAGCTGCATATGGTGCTTAGCTGATAAAACCACCTGTGAGAATCACAAAGAAAGTCAGACTTTCACAAACACTTCCTATTTTCATCATTTTGTGCGCAGTGGAATTAATGGGAGCACAGAGATCAAACTTAAATACCCAAAATCTGGCAGGTGTAGTTTCACATAAATGTATTGTTCACATATGCTCTAAACCACAGCAGGGACGTAAAAACTGCCAAAACAGAACAGAACCATCTATTATTTAAAACATAAAACCCCAGAAGAATTTTTTTCAGCTACATACAGACTTACCACCAGCTTCCAAATGTGACAACTCTTATGTACTTGCATTCTACTTTGGGCACTGATTTTATACCCAAAGTTCAAATACAGTTTTTCAAAGTATAGCAAGTGGCTCAGTGTTCAAGATTATTAGGAGCTATATGAAAAATGAGACCAAAAGAAAACAACAAGCGACCTGAAGAGTCAAAAAACTGCAGTATCTTTAATAAGTTGGCACCCTGCAAGAACAACTGTAAAGTTGCTGCCCCAGCTAAATGTAATAGTGTTTCCAGCATTGTTCATACCGTACCGCTAGAATTAAAAGATGACATTCAGAATCACTTTGTAAGTATAAGAAAGTATAAAATAACAACTATAAAACTGGATTTAAGTTGCACCTTCTTTCAAGGATCATCAAGAACGCGTCAAAATAATTTAACTACTTTCTGAAGCCCCAACACTTAGGAAGTACGATTTGTTAAACAAGTCATAAAATAACATATTACAAGTGCTGCTCTTCATGTAACAGTGTTTGAACTCTTCTCTCCCTTAAACACAGTTCTTCTTAAAAGCATATTTTGTCTCCGAACCCTTATTTTGAGGGAAAAGCATAGAAACTACTCCCTCCAAAAGGGGAGAAGACCCTTACATCGTAATTATAGCATCATGTATAAAAACCACGTTAACCGTGAACGTATGTAAACATATATAACAAGCAACCACATAAAATAACCCTTCACTGTATGAAAAATCCCATACAGATTCACTTTAAACACAAAACCACAAGATTCCCAGCATTACCCCAAAGATCCTTGGGGTTTGTGTTTTGTTATTGGGGTTTTTTTCCCCCAAACCAAAAATATATATATTGCTTTTTCACAAACCTTTAAAGTAAAGCTCCAAAATGAGTTTAAGGACACTTGAAAACATAATTTCCCTGCATGAAGGAGGTTTCACTTTTACAAGGAATAGAGCATCTTCGTGACTCTTGGTGTACTTTCCGATTCGATTAGACACGAGAGACCGACCATCTCGCTCACGTTCTGCAGCCCCCCTCCAGCCTTGCCTGAAGGTTCAAAGAACAAAACCGTGACCCCCCCTCGGTCCCCAAATCCGAAGAGGGAGCAGGACAGAGGGACCCCTCGCACTCCTCACAGCACGGAGGGACCAGGTGGCACATCTCAGTCACCGCAACAGGAACTTTTCAGACCGATCTTCCTTCAGGCCGCTTCCAACAGCGTTTTTAAGTCGCTTCCTCAGAAATTCCGTCGAGACGCCAAAGCCCCCCCCCCCCGCAATCACCCGTCTAAAGCTCTGCCAAGCAGCAGCGTGCCCGCCCCTCGGCAGCGCATCTCCGGATGGGGCGTCACTGGAAGGGGGGGGGCAGCGGGGTCCCCAGGTCGCGGGTTACCCCAAGATCCAGCCCGGCCGGGCACAGAGCCCCCCTCGCCCCGGGCAGCGGCCAGACGGGCGGCCCCAGCAAAGCGGGCGGGCTCCAGGCGGGCAGTTCGGGGCAGCGGCAGCCCCGGGGGGACAGCGCCAGCGCCAGGCAGGGACCGTGCGGGCAACCGGCGGGGAGCGGCGGCGGCGGCGGCCAGGGCGCGGCGGGGCGGGAGGGAGGCGGCGGCGGCGGCGGGGTGGTTGGGGGGGGCCGCGGTCGTCGTCGTCGTCGCCGGTAGTCCCCGCCCGGGAACATGTCCTGGAAGGCGGGATCCAGCGCCCAGTCGCCGCCGCGGCGCGGGGAGGCGGCGGTGGTGCCGGTGCCGCGGGGGGGCAGGCGGCGGAAGCAGGGGTTGAGGCTGAGGTTGTGGCGGACGCTGTTCTGCCACCCCTTGGGGCCGCCGCGGAAGTAGGGGAAGCGCCCCGCGATGTACGCGTAGATACCGCGCAGGGGCAGGCGCTGCTCGGGGCTGGCGCGGATGGCCATGGCGATCAGCGCCACGTAGGAGTAGGGCGGCTTCTGCAGCGCCTCTGCCGCCACCGTGTCCCCCGACACCGCCGGGGCGTCCCCCGCCTCCACTATGTTCCCCGGCACCGGGATGTCCCCCGCCGCCGCCGCCACCAGCCGCTCTCCAGGGTCCGGCTCCCCCATGGCCCCGCGCTCCCCGCTCCGCTGCTGCCCCTCTAAACCTTCTCCATACCCCCCGCCCCTCTAAATCCTCTCTCCCCCCCCCGCCCCTCTGACCCCTCTCACACCCCACACACCCCCCTCCCGCCCCTCGGTCGGGCCGTTTGGGGTCGCGGGCAGGTCAGGACGGCGCTTTGGCTTCGCAAACCCAAATATACGGAGGAGCGGGGGGGGGGGGGTAAAAGCAAAGGCCGCGTCCGCCCAGCCCAGGGGCGGCTGAGGGGGGCGGGGGGGGGACGACACACACACTGCTGGGGGGGTCGGGACTGCTGGGGGGGAGCTGAGGGCAAGGGAGCGTCCCCGGCCAAGGATAGGGGTGAGGGGAAGCACCTGCAGTAAAACCAGCCGAGTAAGCTCGAGTCTTACCGTTTCGGGTGAGATGAGGTGCCGAGCTGCGCACCTACAGCACTTACAGACGCAAACGCATGTGGCAGCTCTGCACCACAGCCCCCCACGGCGGGCCCAGCTGCACCCCACCGCTGGAGCCCCAAGGGCAGGCGGGAGCGCGGCCCAGCCTTGCAGGTACCCGGGGGGAGCACGGCGGGGAGCAGAGCTCTGTGCCCCAGCGAGCTTGATTTTCTCAGTGTCACCTTTGTGCAAGCACTACAATCCACCAAATGCTTCCAAATACATCTGTACGTAAGGAATTATTAGTGGGATGATGCCAGTGATTTAATTAAAACACACGTCTTCCTCTGAAAAGTGTTTCTTTGATCACCCTTAAATTAATTAAAAAAAAAACCCAAACCCACCAACAATCCTTAATTAAAAAAAATCATGACTCACTAGTTTGGAAGGAATCAGTTCCACTTTTCCAAAAGTTGTACAGAGCTAAGAAACAGAAAGAAAACATTGATGACTATCAGGCTGTTATTCTCACTCTACAAAAACTACCAACAGGAGCTCGACAGTGGTGCGTCAAACGATTCTGTCACGTCTCATTTAAAAAATGCTGCATAGGTCTTTGAATAGAAAACTTTCACTGAGCTAGATGGAAATATTTAAATTATTATGAATGAAACATCCCTACTGCCAGCAGCAGAGAAGGAAGCTCTTTGATGGAGCACAGGAAGACTCACCCATATGACCACAGGTTAGTTCTTTTTCTGCTAGCCCTGTGTAGTGGAAAAGAAACTAAACACAACACCACTGCTGAAAATAAAAACAGATTGCAGAACCACACACTGAAAAAAGAGGGGGAGAAAGGAAGAGTGTCTGAGAAGTGCATCCCCTCTTGCACAGCAATACATGGAAATTCTCCAGTTAAGACAGAATACATTGCCAGGTCTTAAAACACATCAGCAGCACATTTTAACAAAACAAAACATGAGTCATAAAAGTATAAATGGAGGAAAACTTCAGCCTTTGAAGCCTGTGATTAGAAAGCCCGTGTCTAAAAGCTTATTCTACCTGTATCTTAATTTACGTTAAAAAACAAAAACATAAAGACTATAAAATAACACATAAAAGCTAAACCTTGGAAAGACGCTCAGCCCCTGTCTCACAGAGGAAAAAAAAAAAAAAATCCCCGAAAAGTGCCAAATTAACCCAAATCATAAGGTGTGCATATAACTGGAGGACTCTGACGCTCTGTGACTGTGCGTATGTTGGGACGAATTCATGGGCTTCACTGAGCATCCCCTACACATGCCCAGTCCTCACTCATATAAATAATCCTTCTGGCTTTCTTGCTGACATATGCGTGTTTGGAAGATGCCTGGATCAAGACCAAAGCACCTGCATTCAGGACCTCCTTTACACCCTTCCTCCCCACCTACCAAAGTACTGGAAATCCAGACAAAACAAAATAGTGTGGGTGTTACCATGCGACCCTCCAGTCACCCGCTGAGGTCAGGGTTCTGAGGAAGGGGGTACATAAATGACAGTCCCCATCTTGGGAGTTCAAGACAGCACGGTCCCTACGGGGGTGCAGCTGCACCCGGGGAGAAGTTCAGAACATCAGTTAATAGCAGGAGGTGACTTCCCTTTTAACTGATGGAAAGCCTTCAAAGCATTAACAATGTACCTTCCCCCTTCCACTTCCATCTCAAACCATGGTCATGAGCTTCTCCTTGTTCAGGGGAAGCTCACAAAGCTTTGTGCTTTCTCTTAGTTCTTGCTAGCTTTAAAAGAGCGAAGAGATCAAGGTTCATTTGACCAGACACACACACAAGCACAAATGTTGTCTCCCTTTCCCCCAAAAATACTCAGGTCCCCAAGAAACAGAATCACACTAAGGTGAAAACTTAACTGTTTTTATTTTTTAAAGAAAAATATTCCTCTTTAAACACAAAGCATGAACTAAAAACCTCTGAGGAACAACTTCTCCTCCCTTGGAGCGCATTTAACTAAACTGTACAGTGTCAGAGCTCCCCAAACAAGTATACACACATGACATACAGTATTTCTTTCACAGGAAATAAGGTTTAGGACTCAAAATTGTCCTCCTCACCCTCTCTAGATACCCATTCCATCCAAAGGTACTCTGTCCCTTACTCCCACCACAGGACACAGTGATGATCATTTCTGGATGCAATGTACATTTAATTAAAAAAGAAGTGTTGGCCAAATTGGCCTTTTCTAGCCTTCTAACAAATGTCTGTGAGAGAGGTTAAGACCATAGTTATTTCCAGGAATGGTGCTTGGAAGAAAAAATATAGCAGCATCCACAGGTAACACAAGCCGTTGATTCCAGCTGCCCCGTTTTAAGGAACCCAGTCAGTTCAGCAGTGTTTTACAGGTGTTCCCATCACCCAAGAAGAGGGAGTGAGAATAAAACATTCACAAGCCAAATTTGTTTCTTGAGCAGACAGCCTAAAATTCAGTGAATCTGGCCTACATATGCCAGTAATGAAGTTTTTTTTCACATTGCCACAGTGACCAATTTCATGCCTAAGATTTTTTGTAAAAAGATACGACGACCTTCAGAAATCAGCAACTCGTTCTACCAATTCTCTCTATCCCATCATATAGATATGTACATAACATTCGTCACATCTGCCAAACTACACAGACTGGGGAACTGGAACCAGATTCTAGAATCCAAATTCTTCCCAAATCGGAACAGCAAAATCATCAAAAGTCTCTGCAAGGTCTCAGAACATGCTTAACAAGCCCGCATCCAAAGAAAAAGTACCTAGGCATTTTCAAGGGAAGGTAGGTAATGGAAAAGGTCTGGAAATGGAGCTCATTTATATCCCACCTGACCATTAACTGTTGGTATTATTAAGTAATGCTCAAATCTTTATCAGATCATTTTGTAAAGATCTTTTCCATTCCATACACTCCAACACTTTTTACAGTAGGAAAAATGTTAGAAAAATAAAATCTCACCCCTGAACAACACTGTATGAAGATCAACATCATCAGTCACAAAGATTTTTACAGGGGGACCAGATAATCTTTTGTTTCCTCCAAACCGGCTTCATATAGAAAACATCAGCAAGATAGACACAGCATCTAAGAGCTAGATTAAGGCCAACAATATAAAGACAAACATGGGCTCAGATCTTTTGAAATGAAGGAACTCTCCAAATGATTTTATACACAGGCATGCACACCCACACACACACATACACACGTATAGTTGTGTGTACTATTCAAGCGAAGGCTTCACAACCGTGAAAGCACCACTGGAGAGTGTTCTAGCACCAGAATGAAAAAGTTGGTTGTCTTCCCTCTTCAGCAATAAAATCCAAAGTCTTTATATTGCTTTGGACAAGGTCACCAAATATCCTTCCAAGAACAGTTTCAGTGAGCAGATTCAGAAGTGCAGTGACAGGTTAAAGTGTTCCTGTTCTGGAATACGGGCAAGAAGAGGTGTGTTGAGAGGCTGCAGCTCCTTGGTTGCTGGAAAGGAGGAGAAAATTTGTATTGCAATCTGGTAGAGACAGAGACCAACTTGGACTCCAGGTGAGCACGATGGTAAAACTCAGCACAGACTGGGAGGTGAAAGTGGGAAGTTTGCATACATGAAGTCACAGTGCACATCTGTTGGCATAATATAGACAAGCAAACCCAGAGTATTCTCTGGCAGGCTTGTCTCTGCATAGGAGGCCCCTGGGTATGCTGGAGGTCAGGACAAGGATCCACGAATGGGATGTCACACACTGCACCAGGACATCATCAAACTCAAACAGCAGAGGTCTAAACAGAAGCTTGTAAGTTGGCCTGCTAGCATCTTGCCTATACACATGCTCGAGCAAGACTGCAGAAGTCAATAAAGGAGACAAAAATATCTTAATAGCAAGGTTATGGGTCCAGTTGGGCTACAAGTAACAATTTGTGCGAGTTACAAAAGAATTAATCATCAACCTGCAGCACATCTTTCTGCTGTAGGTCTCTATCCAGGATCTAGGCCTTTGTGTAGGAGGTGCTGGCTGTGCAGCCCTTTACTAACACTCTAGAGAGGCTGAGAGGAAGATGCAGTCAGGAGTGACGTCTCCGCAGCCTCTCAGATCAGCACGTGTGGGCAGAGGTCTGTCCTCTGCCTCTCAGATGCAGAGTAGGCAAGGAGCAGGCCTCACTACAAGGGAGGATGGGGAGCAGCGGCGGGAAGTGGGCTGCTAAAACAATGCAGGAAGAAATGGAAGAGACAAAGAGAGACTTAATTTTTCAGTGCTTGAATCATCAGCAGTAAAGCCCCATTTAATCTGTCAGCATGCTGATCAGAGCTTGGCTGTCACTCACGTGATGGACTAAGTGAGGCTGTGGTAGGAACTCAATTAAAACATGCAAGAAAAAACAAAATGAAGTGAAAGGAAGGGTGATCATCACTCTGAGGTGTGAATTTCAGGTTCAGAGCAGGGAATTATCAGCAGAGATATGCTTTGTTTCTGTACACATGTAAGAGTACAATAGAGGGAACAGCATCAGAACTGAAAGGGAAGAAAAGACAGAGTAAGCATAACACTGTAATTCAAGATGGATACAGGACAATGGGGTGAGGGAGAGGAAAGAGAAAAAGAAGTTTGAGGTAAAGGAGCCCAAAAGGAGAGACACTACAGAGGCAGCCCTGCTTCAGGAAATACATAGCTAATGTCAGTTGGCTCTCTTCACCAGGTATCCTTGACACGTTGGTAAATCTTATCTCTGTACTTGGGATTTAAGAATCAACATATAAAGACCAAGATTTTTTTTCCCCAAGATGTACTAAATGATTTTGTGTATTCAGCACATGGCCCCTGAATTCTAAGCAATGGTGAAGACTCACCCAAAAGTGGAAGTGCCCAAATTATAAAGTGATTTTTGAAAATCTAGAACTACTTCCATTGGGTTAGAAAAGAAGAAACTATCCAGAAGGCTGAATTGTCCAGAAGCAGGTTTGGCATTTCTCACTGAGAGCACCTTGGCATTTAACTAAGAAATATCTTAAATGGTTACTTAGCAAGTCCCAATACCAAACTGAGGTGTCAGGTTTCTGCAGAAATGTACAGAATCAGACGGCTCCTCACTATCTCCTAATAGAACAGATTTGTGCGATTTACAGCAAGAATAAGCTATGCCACTCACTGCTTCAGTGGAAACACCAGCAGTCAGAGCTGTCAGCTGAAGCCCTTTGACTATGGTGCAAAACACACAGAGATCCTTTCTTATTACAGGATTAATTGTAACAGAATTAATGCCTCCTGGGTAAAGCAAAGCGCAGCCTTCCTCTTTCTAACACAAACCACAAAAGGATGTCTGTCTGGGGTTTGTGCATACCTACAGCAACAGTGCTGGTTGGTACAGACAGCAGTTTCAGAGAACCAGCAAGACCAGAACGGCAACTGGTGAAAGTGGCCTCAGGACACAGCCCGGGTGGAAGCACGTGGACATATAAGATGCAAGAATATGACAGAGCAGTCAAGGTCACCCATGTGCTTAGGCAAGCTTAAGGCAACTAAAGAAAATTCACTGATAATTTAGAGGAGAGTGCCAAAAGGAAGAGAGAAGAGGAACTACTGGGCAAAGAGGTTGGGAATGGTGTAACAGTGACCAAAGCCCAGCACCAGCTACTAAGCCATCCCTCTTCTCCAGCTCATTTGTTCTAATTCTCCTCATTTTACCAGCACCATCAGCATGAGGTTAATACATCAGAAAGAAGAGCAGGGGATAGGTTCCTAAAAACATAGCTTAAGCATTTTCAGGCTTGTGTCTCAGGTCAGTTCCTTTGAAAGAAAGCGCATGGACCATTTGACTGGCCTCCTGCTTTGAACTGGAGCTTTCTGGGAATTCTGCCTACCACCTCCAGGGACAATCCTGCGATACATTCTACCTGGAAGTGATGGCAGCAGCTACCTGGGTTCCTTGTCATGACAGTTGAGCATACAGTAGTTTTTTTAAAAATAGCATGCACCAGTGGCACGGCCATTAGACATGAAGCCATGGTTGAATTCTTCTTGTCTCCTCAGAAGCAGGTGGAACCAGAAAGAATGGGAGTGTTGGCACAAATCAGCGCAGGCTCCGGTAGACATAAGCTGATGTGAAGATAGCATTGAGAGTCAGACTCACGGCTAGCAGGCCTCGGAGAGCGGAGTTACCAAAATGACCTTAGTGGAAGAGGACAACACAAAGTAAAAAAGGGAATAGTAGAAAGATATTAAAGGATTGATGAGATAAATAACAGTGAACATATGTCATGCTCGCTCTCTCTTTGACCAACATTTTCATCATAAACAGAAATTGTTGAAGCACTTTTCCTGTCAGGAAATATTCCACTGCTCTCTTTGGTTCTATTTTCATCTCATCACTCTTCTCAACACCCGCATCCCCACCCCTTTCCTTCTGTCTAGGTTTAGCACTCTGTCAGTATTCTTCAGTCAGCCCAAAGAACAGGAATAGCCTTATTAAGGTCTTAGAATAGCAGGCAGAAGATCCATTTTGCTACTTCTTATTTATTTGATTTCAAGATCAAATCACTACTACAGCGAAGGAAGTATCTCAGTCACCCTCATAGAAATGCCCACACGTACATGAAGCTCTCACATGACTTGCACTTACCTCTCCAGCCTGCCAAATCTTCCCCTTTGGTAGTTGTGTCTACCACACAGGTAGATGAGTGTGATGAGCGATCCTCCTTTTTGATGGAATTATCACTGCAAATACTCCCTCCTTCCACACCAGATCTCCTATCTGCAAGGAGAAAAAGACATGAAAATTCAGAAAGCAAAAGAAGTTACCAGACTAAAGCTAGACATGAGCAATGAATGGTTGCCTGGTAGAATCATGAAAGGATTGGGGACAGGAGCTGGAAACAAAAGGCAAACTTCACTTGAGCAGCAGAGTTTGCCTGCATGTTTGTTTTGTACACTGTCCATATCAGCATTCACCACATCCATGGTTAAAGGATTTATCCAAACAAGGGTGAAGGCAGTGGCAGCAGTATCTCTGGGGCACCACTAAGTGAGAAAAGGACATCTATTTTGGCAGACAAGAGGCTCTCCAGGCCAGCGGACTCTTAAGGGAGCTTTGGTAGCCTGCCAGTCAGCACCACCTGGGTTTTTCCTGAAGGATTCCCATCTATTGTGTGGCCTAGATGATGCACGGCTTTGCCTGAACGCCAACTCCTTCCTACAAATGCATTCCCAGGAGCGCAGCAGGCTGCCAGCATACCATGCATTCCCCGCTCACTGAGGTTCTTCTTTGGAAAGGAGGACAAGTCGGTGGCAAAGATGTTGCTGTCTGAGTGGGTGTGCTCCTCTGAGCTAGTTGGGGTGAGCAGAGCCTCGTTCTGCGATGGGAAAAGCAGCAGCTTCTGTCCTTTCAGGTTCAGGCGGGCAGGGCTGATGAGCGGCCGGCGGTACCGCAAGGAACCTGAGCTGGAAGTCACGGAGCCAGCCACCGAGGGTGCTGGAGAGGGGATGCGGGAGGGAGCACAGCTGCCTGACAACAAGGAGAAGTGCTCTGAAATGGAAGCAGCCCCGAAGAGAAAATAATGAGATTATAATCCCAATACAACAGGCACAGTTTACTTTAATAATTCTACAAGAAAAGGGAAAGGGAGTTGCAAACGTCCAACGTATCTTGTACTAAAATTCTTTACTCATCCAGTTCCCATGCTGCAAAACACGGAGAAATCCCACATGCACTTCGGTACACTCAAAAATGACTTAGACTAGAGACGGGTTTATCAGGAGCCAGGTGAGCTTGCTCTCTGCTTGGCTGTGCCCATTCGGGAAAGCCTGCATTACACATGCTGTTTTGCAGGTAAATTAAAGGCTGTTGGGAAAGTGTATCAGGATGTGAGTAGGTTTGCACAATGGCATCAGCCCAGGCTGTGACTGCATTTCCAGCAGCAAACACTTACGCAGCACAGACAGCCAAAGGATCCATTTGGGGTCAGGATGGCGACAGGGCACCGAAGGACACGGGAGAAAAAGGGCAGAGCAGACAGGGTAGCTAAATCAGCAGTTCCTTGGGCTGGGAAAGTGAAACAAAAGACCTGCCCAAGGAACAGTTTAAAATCTCCCATCAAAGCAATGTCAACTCAGCTGTAAGAGCAGGGAAGGGATCCTTGCTTTGTCTCCCTGATTGCACTGTGAGCTCTTCCTGGGAGAAGAACATCCAACACATACTGCACCTTATTTTAATGCAATCCCACTCCTAGTTGGAACTCTCTGCAGCATTTCTAACAGCTCAAGTGACGTTTTCACTGGATGTGAGCAGGGAAGAAAGAACTAAACTTGGATCACGTGTTTCAACCCACTCACTGCAAATCCTGCCAAGACACTTGCTCTGGAAGGCCTAGTGCATTACCTGATGTAGGAGATTCCTTGCACTGAGATGACTGGGAGGCTGGTCGACTTCCGCTGAACAAGTAGCCAGAATCTAAAAAGCAAAAATGAAAGTTTGAACCCAGCTGGCTCAGCTACTGGAGGTCTATCCTTCAGAAATGTAGCTGCATCACCTTGTTATCCACCTCAGAAGGGGATGGGTGGTAAATGCTGGCAGGAAAGATGTCACTGCTTTCCTGGGTAGGCTATACGCCAGCATCAGAACAATCCACTTTCCCCAGCTGCAGCAGAACAGATCTGTCCAGCAGGCTCCAAAAACAAAACAAGACATCCTCCCCCAAAATATCTGAAATGAAAAGAATCTAAATTTCTTTAGTGTCCCCTTCTTCCCTCGCCTACACTGGGTCCAGAAGGCTCTGCAGGTTCAGAACACCACAGCTGCTCTGATCTGCTGTTAAGAGCTTGGGATACCTGACACAGCCCACCAGGACCTTCATCCTGCTCTGAGCTGCTCTTTGCCAGGACAGTGAAAGCTGCTGTTCCAGCAAAGACTTTGGGAGAAGCTATGAAAAGGCAAAAGGGAAAAAAAGAGCTAAGCTTGCAGGGAGACGTGCAGGTCAAATTACACTTGGAAAAGATTCTGCCCAATAGTGCAGACAGAGTCCTGTTCACTGGGCACCATTCTGGGAGTTTTCAGCTTCAAGACCACACCTCTTCTCAAGAAACCATTTCCTCTGATGTCAAATAATCGCAGACTACCTCTAGCTTTTAGAACAAGTGCACACAAAACAACCCTCCTGGTTCATTACTGAGTGCAAGTGCTCCTCTCCAGTATCAAGTTAAAAGACGAGTGTTTACAAGCAGTAGATTTGCCAATTGTCTGACTGCCAGCAGAAACCAAGACCTGGAGGCCACAGCCAGACTGGCTACGGTGTATCTACGGTGTATCTACCTGCTGCCTTGTGCCTCTGTGCCAATGGACTCTGTCACTGCAGAATTGGCTTATAATAGTTTACCTAATGTGCATAGGAGTAGATGACAAGTACGTGTGCAATTTAGTTGCTGTGAAGGTAGCAACAGAAGGATGGGGCAGCTTCCACAGGTGGTAACTTCTTCACCTGCTCCCTAGCAATGCTGCAAGATGACTTCTGAATACAACATCAGGTTCAGATTATCTACCCTGTGGCTTTATCACAGTCTGGCTTTAAAAGGAAGAAGGTGAAGATATGGTCGTATCCTTTTCTCAAGAAAAGAGCCTTAAGGGTAGCTCAGAGGGTGAGATGAATTCATTATCTAGCTGTCAGGCACAGTAGCCATAATAATGAGGCAGGAGAAAAGACCAAAACAACAGCAAAACAATGAAAAGTACTGAAGTCAGGAAAAAGAAGTGCTACAAATGAAACCTCAAATCTTAAATCATTTATTTTTCGTAGGCACTCAATTTACATAATTATAGGCAAACAGCTTTGGAAGTTGAAAACCTTCCTGTTTGTGAAAAATATTCATTCCCTACAGCATGCTCTCTGCAGTCTGTCTGGATTTGCACCTTAGCAAAACAAAGCGCAGACCTCACCGGGGTGGTTTAGCATGCAGGGGGAATCCCAGCCGTCTGGTGCGTCTGCACCTGCCCTTCCAGCGGCACTTGGGTAACTAGAAAGGTGAAGGTTGTGCCAAAAGCTGCCATGCTGCTGGAAGGTTGGCAGGGCTGGTCCTTCTCTTGCTCTTAGTGGAGCTGACAAAACGGCTGCCAGCGCAAGCTAGAGAAATGTCGAATGAACTAAAAATCCCTGCAAGAGTCCTCTCTCTACTGCAGTGTTATCCTAGAAACTGCCACATTTTGGCCTCTGAGCTTCTGGTAATCAGTGAGTGACATGGGAAAGCTTAGCTTTCCTTGGATGGAGAATAGCATTTGAACACTATTTCCCATCTGTTAGTTCCAAGCACAGGAAAACTGAGGGCTTATTGAGTTACTGGGAGAGAGTCTTTCTTTAGGCCTATAAATCTTCCCTAGGTTGCACAGAGCCCTTAAAAACAAAAGGAAATGGGGTCTTTAAAGCAGCTTCGATAGTTGTGTTAATGGAGTTCAAATCCAGACTTAGGGAAGAGCCTGCCTTCAGCTCTGCTCCCTTCGGCTGTAGCGAGAAAAACAAACAACACAAAGCAGCTCGAAGGAAGGGAGCAATCGCTCTTGCCAGATCAGTTGTCCTCATGCTCCAAATCACTTCCAAAAGCTGCTCTTTCCATTCCCATGTCTAACTGCTCCTTCTGTCTCTCTCCCACACATCACCTTGTAGCTTGTGCCATACTGCCACGAATGCCTGGAGAAGCCTCTGGATTTCAGTAACCCCACAGCAGGCAAGCACTGAGTGAGACCTTCTGTTTCACCAAGATGCCAGCGGTACGCTGCGTAACTTCTGAATGCCAAAAACCAAATTACTAACGCTGGATGCTCCTCTGTGTCACAGGAGCAGCAATCCCTAAAGAGGACTGTAACACGTGGATACCTCACGGCCCATTTCCTTCTGCAGCATTGTACCACTTCATCGTCATTTCCACTGGGGCAGAGAGCTTCTTGCACGCTTACCTGCTCTGGCCAAGGAGGGGATGGTACCCAGCGAGAGTGCCCTGTTGAGACGACCAGGAAGAGAGGAAGAAGAAGTTCTGCGTGGGGATCCGAAGAGCTGTTGGTTTGTCAGCTGGAGAATACTGGGTGGTGTTGGGACAAAGAGAGACGTAGCAGAGGAAGGGAAGCCAGTCCCAGTGCCGCTGGGAAAGAGAGTAATCGAATCCCCAGAAAGGTACCTGCAAATGACACGCAGGCATTTAGCAATGAGTACATTCCAGTAACTCCCTCTCTCAGTTGTACTTCTTGCATGAAACATGTGCTTTGTTATCGGGTTTGTACTAATTTTTCAGTGCAGGAGTGCAAGATGCAGAATGCTTAAGAGTTTACCAGAATGTTACTATACCTTTGAAACTGGGGAAGGAAGAACTGCGCAACCTTACTGAAATCATTGTGCACCACCTGTCCCTCGGTACAGGGTGGAAAAAATGGTGGAACAATTTAGGAACTCAGGTGCAAATAGGTATAGTACCTCAGTTCTCTCCCTGGATGAGAAAATTACCCAGAGACCACTAGAATGCTTTATAAAGTCCAGATACACACAGGACCAACAATAGAGTACATCTTATGTTTGTTATGTGCACATGCAAACAACATGCTTAGAAATGTCATGACTGTGGGAAGCGAGTAGTTATCTACTAGTCTTTTTGTCTTTAGAAACCAGAATCAACATTTTACCTCTGATGCCAGTATAGAGAAAAGCATTTTTACGGGTACCTTGATAAATATTTAGGCACAAGAGCTCTGTTTTAAAACTAACATTCAAACCCCTTTAATACATTTGCCTTTATTATACCTCTGTGAGGTAATGAAGACTCACTACCCTCATTTTACAGATGGGACAAAGAAGCAAAAAGCAGCTTAGTGACTCGTCGAGAGTCACATAAAAATCCTACGATAGTACAGAGACACAAACCTGGGTTTTCCAATCCTAAATTGAGGCCTAAACCATTACATTGTCCTTTCTCTGCATATCATAATTAGCCACAGATATGCACTAGCATAGCCATACCGAGGGAACTGTGCTCCTGTAGCATACCCTCCAGGAAGTGTCTTGCCTCTAGTGTGTAAAAAAAATCTCTATTACAGTGCCTGGAAAAAATTTCAATTGGCAATAATAATGGCAGTTGTATTTCTAAGCCTGTGAGTTGTTTTCCATGGGTTCTTTCCAAGTGAAAGAGGGGAGCTGTAGAACAACGTGTCCAACTTGAGAACACAAGACCAGAGATAACAGACAAAACATACTGAGGGTACCTGTACCAGTTAGCTTGGTTTTTATGTACTACAGACGTAAACTAACTTCTATTCCACTGGTAAAATAACTGTATAAGAGGACTTTGTATTTTAAACAGTTTTTGCAGCTAGCAATGCCACAGTACTTCACACTCAATTACTCTACGCAAATAAACTATGCAATTAATTTCTGATACCCCCATTTCATCACCTGTCTTTGCAGTGGTTTAAAATTTAAAAATCAACCTAAGCTGAACAATCTGCCAAAAATTTACGCCTATTTTTACCTTCTTTCTATTCCTCCTTGCAATCACATGCTGATCTTAGTCTATGTGTATAGTTTAGTTGACTACATTGCATCAGAAATGAGGAGTCAGTTTTAGAGTCTCGTGTCCTCATACCATCAAAATAAGCATTCTAAGAAGGTTGCAATGTTGAAAGTATAGGAATTTTGTATTATTTTTAATGATTGAATACATGAAAAAAAGTCTACAATATGTACGAGATCTCTCAAGGATCTCCTGTAAGATTTTTGTTTAGTTAGAAACAGGTAATATTCTTGTTAAATAAGTCATGATGAAGTACTAACAAAGTATGAAGTGTATATATTTTAAAATGGAGATATCAGACTTTTCAGCATATAACCAAGCTGCAACATTTGGAGGTTTAATCTCACTTCTGATGAAAACAGAGACAGATGAGAGCAACGACATGGCTTTTCTTCTGTCAGAGGAAAGCCAGGAGTAAATTAGAGTGTGAAGGAACATATGTATCTCAATCTTGTGCCGTGAGGTGATTTATGCACGTGCCATTCTCTCTTGGAGATTAAAGAGGCGATGCGGCAATATTATGCAGTGCTAGCATGTCCAGAAGAAGCAGTCTAGAGTTAAGATTACAATTTAAAATATCTTATAAAACTACTTATCTGCTAGTACGAGGCAGACATCAACAATCCCGACCAGCTTAATCAGGCTGAACAACATCTGAGCCAACCAGCTTCCTGGTGCTTGTGAGCAGGACATGCCTTTAACAGTGGCAAGGAACTCGTCAGTCTTGCAGCTGAAACTGCCCAACCTCTTCAGGTTCCAGAGGACCTGGGAAGGGTGTCATGCTTCGCAAACGTGCAGAGTCCTTTAGTGCACATACATATACACATTTGCCCCACCACACAAACAGATGTAAATAGCAGATGAACATGTCCATCTCGGCTTTGTAAGAGAAAACGAATGGGAAAGGAAATTAGAAGTGCAGCTCAGGACTATGATATGAATCATACCAGAAAGAGTGATACCTACCACTCACTGTGCCATGTCTGCGAAGGGCCAAATCAGAGCATCACCTGTGAACAACACAGCTCTTTTTTCCTAACTTTGCACATTTTGTATCTTTGGGCTAAAGGATCCAACTTTACACAGCTCCTTGCTGCAGCGGAGAACAGCTTATCTGGCTTATTGGCTTTTGGCAGTCTTTCACTTAATGGGCTGGACGATTACAATCATTTATCACTCATAACCACAACCTCTTTCCTGGGATTGTAACTTTTTTGGATCGGGCATCCATGGGCTCTGCTGCTCAACAGCCCCCTTCTTCTCAACCTCACCGAGTTAGTGCAGTCAGATCCTCTGGGCAGCTGATCAATCATTCATCTTGCACCATCCAGAAAAGGAATTTTTCTGGGTAGCAAAGAAGAGCTGAAGAACTTTAAGCATAGCATATTAATGCCTTAGGATTGAGTGCTGACCAAAGAGTAGCTTAAATATTGATTTGCTCTGAACAAAGTAAATTCCTGCAATATGTGCAAAATCCTGTTCCTTTTCTATGCGCTCTTCTCTTTAGTGTTTGCCACTGTCATGTCAAGAGGGCTAGATGCTGCTAAAAAGCAGGGGTGCTGTCATGGGAATGTGCTTCATGCCTGAGAATGGTCAGCTGAACTAAAACTTCTTTCAGAAGCAGATGAAAAGGTAAGGAGCTCAAGAGGATCATAAAGCAGGAAGCAGCCACATCAGCCTTGGAATTGGAGCCGTGGAGCTGTGTCTTTGCTCTCAGACTACTACATTGCTCCAAACCATTTCTGCACGTGATAATAGTGGGTCTGGTAACAGTGAAAAAAGTAACCCAAAAAGGAAGAAGGAGGGAAAAAAAAACAAAACGGAAAGATAAAAAAAAAAAGGCTCTGGAGTCAGACAGTTTGTGGAAACAGTCAGGGCCCGGAAGCTGTTTATTTCAGAACGTGATATTGTGAACATCAAAAATTAGGTATCTTAATTAGCATTTACAATGATCACAGCATTAATAGACAGTTGGGCACAACTCTGCTACACAGATACTTTAAAAATAAATAGAAGGTTAAAAAGAGTATTACATGGTATGGGACCGTACACTGTCCTGAAGAAACACCTCCTGCCAGCAGAGTCTCCCCTCCTCTGTCACAATACTCCCCCTCTTATCCAAAGGCACCACCGTACGTTTGTGCCTTTTTAATTCGCATTTTAACCAGGGATGCTGCATCACCCCTGGGACAGAGACAGACATGGGAGAGCATGGGTCAGGTCAGACTACAGGGCTGTAGATGGGCTCACTCCTACTATCAGATAATTCCGTACATGAAGGAAGAAGGTAAGATGCAGTCACAGTCAGGCAGCTTGCTGTACGTGCCCAGGTTCATCTGCCTGAAGGCAGCCAGGGAACCACGTGTCAGTCATGGGGCAAAATGTTTCCTTTGGACTTAAGGTCCCATCATAATTTAGCTACGAGTTATCCATGCACAGCTGCACCCTTTTCTCCTGGCAGCATGGGTGCTGCTGCCCAAGACAGAAGTAACTCACTACTGCCTTACTGCTGGCTGCGAGATAAGAGTTTCTGTGAGCTGACATGCAGTCACATGTGTCTGGTCTGCTGCATCACAGAATCATCTAGGTTGGAAAAGACCTTGAAGATCATCTAGTCCAACCATCACCTCAGTCAGTGCCATAACCTGTGCCTCCAGTCAAGCTGACAGAATCAGAAGTAAAGAGCAATATAGTGAAAAAAAACAGGCACAGGGAGAGGGGAGAACAATGCTGAAAAAGGGCACAGGTCTCAGACACATTCAGATTTTGATATGTGACTTAGAGAGCTAGAAACTTCAGCTGCCAAGACTATGAATTGTCTTCTCCTACATGTTGCCCTGCTTTGGATGAAACAGGAGGGTTGAGTTAGAGCTGAAAATGCTCCAGCTGCCAGGTCCTGCACTCATACCTTCTAGAGCACAGACAGATGTTTGACATCAGCTCTGCCTTCCCTCCTAGCTGGTGGCACAAAGGTAGGGGGGTGTGTGCATACGCACATCCACGTCTACAAAAATCTACTCGCTGGCATGACAAAAATGTTCAGAGGACCTCTGCTTCCCTGCCTGTGTACTTGATAGCTTTGGTCCCAAATGAGGCTTTACAGGGGATGACTCAAGGTACACTTCAGGACTGAGTACTGCCCCTTTCACAGGAGAGCATCTGCTGTGGCGCAAAGAGGCCCCAAGTGTACTTGCAGGTGACGGCACACCTGGAATCAGCTGGCAGGTTATATGTGACAGCACACAACTTCAACAGCATCTCTTTAAAAACCAAAGCAAAGCCATATACCACAGCTCCCTGCTTTCATGAGTAGAGTCAGTCTGGAGCAATCATCTGGCTATTAATTATATTCATTTTTATAAGAGTATAAATAATTTGTCCACAATACACCAATACATACTTTCTAAAGTATCTAAGCATGATTATTAGCTTCACAGAATTTCAGCATACTTGAAAAATATTCATAAAGCCAAAATAAAACACCACGACACCACTTTACATTCCCCTCTTATCCTCACCCCTTTGACACACCCAAGCTCAGTTCACTGGGGCATGCAAAGCACAGATGTAGGAAAGAAGTTAATAAAAAGGGAAGAATGGGATACAAATATAGCATATTTAGAATTGTAAAGGGCCACAAAGGCATCAGTTTGCATGCAATGATGTCAGTGAGGGCTTCAGGAAGACCAGAAGCAGCAGAGATGCTCACTTGGTTGCTAGCTCTGGGTTCTCCGCTCAACCCCCATATAGTCTGCAAAGTTGCTCAGAAATTTTAAGAGTGCAGCCCAAGTACACTCTTATGCCCAGCCACACTCACTGGTAGCAAATGAAGGGCAAAAGCACTGGCCTGGCAGACATACAGGCACTGCTGTCCCAAGTTCCAGCTGCGTCAGTTCTACTGAAGCAGAGCAACACGGCGTTGCCAAAAATCTCATCCAGGGAAAGGCACTTAATGAACCCCACATCAGCCCCTTTACATATTCAAGTCTGCTGGGCAGGGTACAAGATGCTTTTGTGTTGGTGGATGAGCCACGGCCACTGTAAGAGCCAGAGTCAGCCACTGTGGGCTGGAGCAGATTTGATTTCAAGTGACACACAAACCCACTCACAGTTCCTCACCACCTCAGCTCCATTCTGTAGCACCATCCTCTGGTCCGCACACCAGCACGTGGCCAGTGTAAAAAAAGTAGCACCTGAAATTAGAGGCTTTTGGGCTAAAATCCTCTAATACTGTTGAATTAAGATGTTTGCATGATCTGGCCTGTATGGCTCGGAGAATCCTCAGGCAACAAAGCCGCATCTGGTGACCACAAGTTACCATGTGTTCCTCTGAGGCCTGAAATAAAAGTCCAGCTAAGTGAAAACGAGCTTAAAGCACTGATCAAGTGGTTCTGGATGATTTTTGTGTCAGCCATGTTAGTAAGTTACCAGCCCTTTGTTAGCTGTTATTTCCCCCAGCAGAAGGAAATCTATACCTATGTGTCATACAAAATAGCACCTCAGCTTCACGAGGATGGTGGCACTGTGCTCGGATGTTGGGACTTCCACCAAAATACCTGAGCTGGAAGCACACATTTCCTTCTGCTGGATTCACTGTGGGGGAAGCAGCCAGGCAGAGTTAGATGGCATATCTAACTGCTGAGCTGTTCCCTAACCGAACCTCAAGTGAAAAATGCAAAGTTAGCAAAGCACCTTCCATACCGGACCTACAGCACGGCACAGTGTTTAGAACAGTCTATTTAGCATTGAAATCGGGTATTGCAGGAACAGTCTCAGTAAAGGCAGTGGTGGTTTAACTAATTTTTTTTCCCAGAAACAGTCAACAGTTAAATACTGGTAACAGATCTTCTTCAGGCCTAATTGTCTGAGTAGACACAACCGGTACAGATCGAATGTAGCAGTTTATAAATCCGAACACCTCTGGAAAAAAACACCTTTCTCCTCCTTCCTTCCCTCTCCTCCAAAAGATCGATCATCCTCTACCATCAGCAAAAGCATGAGAGAAAACCAGAAAGAGAGACTGTCAGCATTAGAGTCTCTAAAAGACCAAAAAAAATCAATTGCTGCAAGTTTGTTTTTGAGGCTCTGAGGTTTTTTGTTGTTTTCAGAAGCAGCAGCACAGACATGCTGAGGCACCAAGAAGTGGGAAATTAAGCTGACACCTGAGTGAAGACAAAAGCTTCTTTGGCGTTAAAATTGAACCACACTTCAGTATGTGTTTCATTACTTTGTTTCGCCTTTGAAATTTTTCCAATCATGAGTACAAAAGTTCTTCAATTATAAGTTGTGAACAAAGCACGCCAGAGATCAGGGCTTCAGCTGTACAGCTTGGCCATAAATTGAAGTAGCTTTCTAATGTTCTGACATACAACATCAGCGCAACTTGTAAATATACTTCATTTGTATTAATCTGCATAAAGCGACGACAAATGGATTTCTTGTTTGCCTGTCAACTGCATTTAACGTATCTCCCAGATGAAAAGATTTTAAATTCTTTCTGTATAGATTTGCACTCGCTGTGCAACAGCTAAAATATTTCTTAACAGTATTATTCAGGCTTCACAGTGTAAACCCCACTCCGACTGCCTGTTCCCAGTATCTAGTGTGCATCCTCCCCCTCCCATCACAGTACTGTACAGGAGAAAAGATCAGGCACAGAAAAACAACATAATACTTATCAGCAAAACATCATCAAAGGCACCAGACCACAAGGGGCTCAAAGATGAGGCATGTTTAAATTGGAAGAAAAGTGCAGCTAAAAAGAAGGGAGGAAAACAGCTGCTTGGAAGAGATAGGAGGCCACATGGAACAGGACAAAGTGAAACATAATACAGCCTTGAGTTTCAGCTCCTGAAAGCAAAATATCTGGAGAGGCTGACAAGCACCTTTAGAAGCTGCCACTGAGCTTCCTTGCTACTGGGCAAGAAAATTTGGACAGATTAATTTTATTCTTATTAGAAAGTATATTGCCATTAGAAATCAGGCATGACAATACCATGACCCTCCCCAAACAGTGTAATAGTTTGTCAGCTGCTCACACCCTTCCTCCTTGTAGCAGTCTCAGCATATCCTTCTAAACAGGAGATTCCTCCCATCAGTTGGACATACTTGACAGCAGAGCAGCAAGAGGAACTGCTCACCTCTGCCACACCAGGCAGTTGCAAGTTCATGGGCTAGAAGCTAGCAGGAACTTTCAATCCAACTTCTATAGGTAAGTGCAGAAGACAATCACAGCCAAATAGAAACATCAGTTTTTTCTACAATTAACTTATTAACAACACTGGACATTTTTAAGATTCAGCTGGACAGGGTGCTGGGCTATCTTGTCTAGACCATGCTTTGGCCAAGAAAGGTTGGACCAGATGATCCTTGAGGTCCCTTCCAACCTGGTATTCTATGATTCTATGATTTATGGGGAAAACTTGAAAGTACTGAAGCAGAAAGAAGGGAGGAAGGGAAAAAAACAGTCTAGATGTCTTACCTCACTTAATGGACATAATAGCTCAAGGTTTCCTGGGTCTGCTGTGCAGCTTGTTTAGAGGATGGCAGAGCTGTCACTGGATTTGGTTCCAGTGTCCAATTCATTAGGCGGCTTTGCCCACCTCACTTTTAACAGCAGACGGGCTGCAGAAAAATGGTGTTGGAAGGACTGCTGCAGTGGGGAGTTTTCCAGGGGTGAAAATATTACAGCGATCACTGCACTGAAAGGAAAGCTGAGTAGACAGCGATAGCACATCCATACAAAAAATTGCCCCCTCAGCTCTTTTCCCCTGTCACTTCCCTGTCCTTTCACCAGCTTACTACTGTCTTAACATTGCTGCCTGCTCCAACAGGCTCACAGGTATAGGAAGACGACTGGATTTTTAAGGAATGTTTCCTACTAAATCTCCTAATGGAGAGTAGGAAAGAGTCACAAGAGTGATTGTTGAAGTCTAACCCAGCACTGAGAACCCTGCACACTTCTGTTTTTTCCCTGTTTTGATGAATTCACATGGTTTCTTGTAGTATTTACTTTGAAACAATTCTCTAAATTCAGTAAAGTGTCCCAGTGGTAAACGGGACATAACGGTTATTATTTAGCTTTTTCAAAGTCCAAGACTGGAACAAGAAACAATCTGGGACTGTGAGCTAGAAGACAAACTTTTTGGGTCAAATCAATAAACAAAGGGAACACAGAAGAGTGGAACCAGACTTTGCAGATGCTGGATTCCTTCTGTGGACAAGTAAGTAAACAACCCTCAGAGCAGCATCACTCACAAGCACCAGAATGGAGAAAGGTGTTGTGTTTGCTTGGAGGCAGATATTGCATTTATCTGAAGGCACTGGAAAAAAGTTCCAAAGGAGAGCACACATGGGAAGCAGGTTTGTGTGTCCCTTCCCACGTCAGTTGTTAAGTTACAGGCACGTGGTCCTGCAGCCAGGAGCTGTACCCTCCCATGACACACTCAACTTGGCTTACTGTTAACAAATCCCTACAGGGCTCTTGTTAGTGCTACCCTTCTGCTTTCACAATGAATATCGGTATGAAGAACAGTAACTGTGAAAAATCTTTTGTTTCTTTTAAAAAAGCTTCTATAATTTCACCAGCATCTGCAGCATCCAGTAGTGTCTGAATCTTTCAGCAGGAGATGCAGATACTTCATAGTGAGAGCTCCATTCTGATTACATTTTAGACTTCATACATAGGAAGATCAAGACACCCAATTAACTTAGATCACACTTATATTGTGCTATTCTGAACAGAAGAAAATAGTAGCTCTTCTGTAACAATGCTATTTCCTCTTGACAGACCTAAATTTGGATGAGAAACTCAGTGGAGTGCCTTGCAAAAAACAGTCCAGGATAATCAGACTGCTTATCCTAAGAGGCCCCAACAAGTTAATCCTATAAAACCCCGAGCAGCTGAAAGCTCCTTCCTCCCCGCACAGTAACATCCAGTCATCCCAGCTTTCAGCTGAGGACTGCCAGGCACTCAACTCAAAGCCACAATTTCCAGACCCCTTTCTTCAGCAGCATTACCACCAACGCCAGACTTCAAAAAATAAGAAGTAACATTTAACATAATAAGGTAACAAGAAAAATTCATCTCTGTTGCTGTGCAGTCCCACAGCAGAGGTTCCCACCCCTTCCTATAGCACGTCCTCCTAATCTGTGTTCTCAACAAAACACTGGATTGAATAGGTAGTGATGTACAATGAAAGCATGAAGTTGTTAGTCCCATATTTCTTCTCTTTCTAAGGCTACAGGAGTGGAGGAACATACGCATTTTTAACCAGTTGTGCTTTTACACATATGTTCCTCGGGCGGGGGGGGGGTAAAAAACCCAAAGAAAACCAGCACTGAGAGCAAAGCCACTGGTAGATTTGAAAAATTTAGCCTAAAACAGCAGAACACTTTCAGATATTGAATCAAGACACCCTGAGCTACATAACCTTTTAAAGCACCCTTTTAAACAAATTATTGAAGTTCCAGTCAAAAGCACTTAAGGACGCCTCTCCATTTAAAACAGGAGTCACAGGAGAGCGGTGCAGAGAGCGCGCATGCAGTTAAGTGATGCTACACAGTGGAAGGCAAGAACCACCAGGTTACGGGCTACGTGTAGTCCCCTCCTCGCGTGCCTGGACACCATGCAGTGTTACTACAGCACACGTTATGAGGACTTGGAATCCAGAGGCAAGTTCCCATCAGTTCAAAATTAAAATAACCAGCACCATTAGAAAATTGAAGGTGGCCTGAGCCGCACGGAGGATCAAGGCAGAGGATTCCTCTGTGAGTGGCTAAGGATGGTGTCCTGGTTTTGGCCAGGATAGAGTTAACTTTCCTCGGGCTGAGAGGGAGCACAGCTGGAGGATCACTGGAGCATTCCATAGCATGTGACATCATGCTCAAGTATATCGGCGGACACGGGCTCTCTCACGCCCCATTTTGGTTTCTGGGTCGGCGTGGCGGGATTTCTGGGATCGCTGCTGGGGACGGGCTCTGTACCGGTCGCCGCTTGGTGAGCCACTGCTGCCTTTTACCCATTTTGGACTTACTATTGTTAATGTTCTTTTTGTTGCTATTACTCAATTTTTTTTTCATTCAACCTATAAATTTCTTCTTTTGTCCCTCCCCTGTTTCACCGGGAAGGGGGGGGGAAGTAAACAACCACCCACGTGGCGATCAGCTACCATCTGAGTTCAAACCACAACATTTTTTTGGTGCCCAACGTGGGGCTCGAACCCACGATTAAGAGTCCCCTGCTCTACCCACTGCGCTAGCCGGGCCCTGGCTGCAGGCTCGCCGCTCCCCGCGCGCGTCCCCGTCCCCACTGAGAGGAGCAGGGCGAGGCGAGCGGGCACCTCAGGTGGCGGCGTGGGTGCCTGGGACCCTCCGCTGGGTCCTGCTGAACGAGCCAGGATGAGCAGCGAGGACGGGAACGAGGAGTTCTACCAGCAGCCGCAGCTCCAGCAGCAGCGCAAGGGTGAGCCCGACCCCTTCACCTACGTGGATCTGGCCGATGGGGCCAGCTACGAGTGGGACCAGGAGAAGAAGGCTTGGTTCCCCAAGATAACAGAAGATTTCCTGTCAATATATCACGTCAACAATGGCTTCCATGCAGATGATAACGACATTTCATCTGCTTCTGGCACTGGAACTGAAAGTAAGCAACCAGTAAGTTTGAAGACATCAGGAACACAACCATCAGCAAACGAGAGAAGACCACACCAAACGGATCCAAACCAAAAAGCGGAAAAACGGAAGCTTGAGCCAGGATGGTTTCATGTTGAAGAAGACAGAAACACAAATCTCTGTGTGACTGGCTTACCTCCAGATGTTACAAAAGATGAATTTACACAAGTCATGTCAAAATGTGGTATCGTTATGAGAGATCCTCAGACAAAAGAGCACAAAATCAAACTGTACAAAGATAAGGAAGGAAATCTTAAAGGAGGTAGCCTCTGTTGCTATCTAAAGAGAGAATCAGTTCAACTTGCATTGAGACTTCTGGATGAGGCAGAAATTAGAGGCTATAAACTGCATGTTGAAGTTGCAAAATTTCAACTGAAGGGGGAGTATGAGCAGGAGATATTGGCAGCATACGAGCTGCTTCAGAGGGGATTGGGACTGAAGCACAGCTCCTCCTGACTCCCCGACTGCCAGTGCTGGGCTGGATGCTCAAAGGGAGCGTCCCCTCTACACACCATGCAGCCGATGCCACGTAGAGTAAATGGGTCACATTAATCACACAACGGGCTCGAATAGGGAGCCCCAGCCATCCAGGAATACTGGAAGTGATTACAAAGTGGCCAGAAGGCAAAGATTTTGGAATGGTGCCAAAGGAAGAGGGGACGAGTGCTCAAGAGGCCCCACCATATACTAAACTACTGGATAATGAGAAGCGATGTGCCCTGTTCACCGACGGGTCCTGTCGCATTGTGGGGAAACATCGAAGGTGGAAAGCAGCTGTGTAGAGCCCCACACAACTGGTTGCTGAAGCTGCTGAAGGAGAAGGTGAATCGAGTCAGTTCGCAGAGGTCAAAGCCGTCCAGCTGGCCTTGGATATCGCTGAGCGAGAAAAGCGGCCACTGCTCTACCTCTGTACTACTCATGGATGGTGGCAAATGTGCTGTGGGGGTGGTTACAGCAGTGGAAATGGAGCAACTGGCAGTGCAGAGGCAAACCCGTCTGGGCTGCTGAATGATGGCGAGATATTGCTGCTTGCGTAGAGAATCTGGTTGTGAAAGTATGTCGTGTAGATGCTCATGTACTCAAGATCTGGGCCACTGAAGAACATCAGAACAACCAACAGGCAGATCAGGCTGTCAAGACTAAGGTCGCTCAAGTAGATCTGGACTGGCAACATAAGGGTGAACAATTTCCGGCTCACTGGGGCCATGACTCCTCAGGCCATCAGGGAAGAGATGCAACATATAGATGGGCTTGTGATTGAGGGGTGGACTTGACCATGGATGCTATTGCACAGGTAACCCATGAATGTGAGACATGTGCTACGATCAAGCAACCAAACGGTTAAAGCCCATTTGGTATGGAGGACAATGGTTAAAATATAAATATGGGGAGGCCTGGCAGATTGATTATATCATGCTTCCACAAACTTGGCATGGCAAACACTATGTGCTTACAATGGTGGAAGCAGCCACTGGTTGGTTGGAAACTTATGCCGTGCCCCATGCCACCGCCCGGAACACCATTTTAGGCCTTGAGAAGGAAGTCTTATGGCAGCATGGCACGCCAGAAAGAACTGAGTCAGATAACGGGACACATTTCTGAAACAACCTCATAGATGCTTGGGCCAAAGAACATGGTATTGAGTGGATATATCACATTCCCTACCATGCAGCAGCCTCTGGGAAAATTGAGTGATACAATGGATTGCTGAAAACTACACTGAGAGCAATGGGTGGTGGAGCTCTCAAACACTGGGACATGCATTTAGCAAAAGCCACCTGGCTAGTCAATACCAGACAAGTCAAGCAAGCTGGCCCTGCTCAATCAAATCTCCTACATACTGTAGATGGGGATAAAGCCCCTATAGTGCGCATTAAAAATATGCTGGGGAAGACCATCTGGGTTACTCCTGCATTGGGTAAAGGTAAACCCAGGCATGGGATTACTTTTGCCCAAGGACCTGGGTGCACATGGTGGGTAATGCAGAGGGACGGAGAAGTCCGATGCATGTCTCAAGAAGATTTGATTTTAGGTTAAAATAGCCCATGAATCGAACTGTCAAATAACCCTGTTATTGCAATTGGTGCCTCGCAACATCCTCCTGTCACATCCAAAGCCTCCTGCTCCACCAACTGAGCCAACTCCACCTCATTCCTCCAGCCTTAAAGACTGTCACGACAAATGGAACCCAAAGTTATGGACTAAATGAACTCAGTAGACATTCTGGAAGGATGGCCCATGGACTGAGGGAACGATATCTGTGAGACCTGGGAAAAGGGGTGGTGATTCCTTATTCGGAACCTGAGCATAACGTAGATGGTATGGAATAAGGGGTAGAGACTGTCCTGGTTTTGGCCAGGATAGAGTTAACTTTCCTTGGGCTGAGAGGGAGCACAGCTGGAGGATCACTGGAGCATTCCATAGCATGTGATGTCATGCTCAGTATATCGGTGGACACAGGCTCTCTCACGCCCGTTTCAGTTTCCGGGTCGGCGGGGCGGGATTTTCTGGTGCGGTCGGATCGCTGCTGGGGACGGGCTCCGTACCGGTCGCCGCTCGGTGAGCCACTGCTGCCTTTTACCCATTTTGGACTTACTATTGTTACTGTTGTTTTTGTTACTATTACTAAATTATTTTTTTTTATTCAACCTATGAATTTCTTCTTTTGTCCCTCCCCTATTTCACCGGGGAGGGGGAGGGGGGGAAAGTAAACAATTGCCCACGTGGCGATTGGCTACCGGCTGAGTTCAAACCACAACAGATGGACAGGCAGTGAGAAGAACCAGGAGGACAGGAGAAGCCAGAATCACTTTGGAGGAGCAGAATGGGGAGGAGGCTGCGTTTATGGAGCAGTTTGTGAAGTGGCTGCTGGAAGAATTGGCTTTGGGGAAGTTGGATATTTGCACCGCTGACGTATATTCAGGATGAAGGGAGAATGGAGGCAGCAGGAGTAGCTTCCATGGCTAGCACCAGCAGTGGAAATGCTCCAAGCAGCTAGCACAGTGGGAAGCAAGGATGGGGGAAAAAATAAAATTTAAAAAAAAAATATATATATAAAAGAAGAAAAGATCTTCACTGCTTATCTAATTTTAAAAAAAGAAACAGAAAGGGAAAATAAAAAGAGGAGAGAGAAGCACCAGTCGCAAAGAGTTCACAAGGCTTTTTTTCCTCCTTCCCCCAGCATCACTGCTCTGGCTCTGACCTTCGGGGCCGGTATCTCCGATGGCCCGTTGATTTCCGCGTGGCCACTGCTGCAGTGAAGCCCACCAAGCAGCACAAGGATGTGGTGCCAAATTTGGCTGTGTCTAGCCAGCTGGGTGTTTCTGTCTTCAGGTACCTCTCAGCTAAATGCAGACTCATCACTACGAACCACAAGACTGAAGCAAATGCATCAATTCTCCGGAGCCTGCAATGCCAAAGAGAAACCAGACAAGACACAAGGTAAGAGTTTAAATACCAATGAACCCCCTTGGTCCTGAGGAAAGGGAGGGAAGGCCGGGAAAAGGTGGGGAGGGTACCCAACAGCAGGTTATGTACTATCTCTTACTATGGTTGTATCAACTGCAGCCCTTCCCACTGCTGTGGTAAGGACCTGAATAGATCAGTTCCATTTTCTACCAGATTACAGAGCTGCACAGGGAGCTTTCCATTCACAGTAATTCAAGCTTAAATTGTATGAACCAAGGCACAGATTCAGAGCAAGCTCTGCTGTCTCCAGCCAGCCAGCTTGCTACCCAAAGAATAACATGGAGAACTGTGCCACCCAGTACTACGTCTGCCATTCTGGCAAACATTTACCCCCGGCTCACTGAGTCAAGACAGGGCAGAAGACCTCCAACATAATGCAGTTTTCCTCTAAGCAAAACAGAAGAAAAGAGCACACCCACCTGATCCGCCCAGCTAAGAGCATGGCCAACAGGCAGGTGAACAGCCCAAGGACAGCAACTGCCATCTGGTGATTCTTGCCGTAAGCCCAGGCGGCACTCAGGTTCTCCACCATCTGTTCTGGGAGCAGGCGGAGCAGCTCCCGCCAGCCTGCCACCATCACAGCAGTGTCGTTTTCCAAGTCTGCGTGTGAGCTTGTGCCAGTCCTGTTCCGAACAGACGCTGGACCGGAGGAACCAGGAGCAGGGACTGCTGCACTGAGCGAGAAGGGGTTGCCTGACCCATACAAGGCCATCAGAACCAGGAACGCACAGCTGAGGAAGGCCAAAAACCGCAGAAATATCACCTGAGCTGGTGTGGTTATGGAAGCAGAAGAGGAGGATGAACATAGATTCTGCAGAGGAAGGGAGAAACATCTTGTCAGAAGCTGAATGAACTGTAGTAAGGTTTTGAAATGGTGCTTTATGAAACACTTCTAGACCGTATGGTTTACTGAACAGTTTTGCTCAAGTCCTTGTAAGCCTCTCTACTGGGCTGACATCACATGGGATGTAGACTAGCAAAGAGCAACAGCAGAGCCATGAGCAGAAACCAAGGTCAGGCAGGGCAGTGAGGCAAAGAGGAGGTCATCGTTCACTTCTTTTTTTCCCCCACTGTACTCTGTAGTTTCCTGCACTGTACTCATAAATTGGCTTCCCTATCTCCCCTTTTCTGCCTGTCCCACTATTTTCCTTCCACTCTGTTCTTATTATTACATTAGACTTATCTTCTGGCAATTGCACCGAATGACACCAGCAAGAGGAAAACCTCAAACTAACATCAGGAGCAACTATCCTGTGCTCTTCTAAACTTCTGCCATGCACCCAAGCTCCCAGAATCAGAGCCCCAAGGCCACTGCCTTCCTTTCCCAGCAGCAAACCTAGGTGCAGAGGTACCTAATTCTCTGCACTTCCCCCTAAATTCCCTCATCTCTCCCCCCACGTACCTGAGAATAGGTCTTGTCTGTCTCACGGCGTTTGAAATGGTGGCTGAGCAGCAGTGCCCGGAGCTGCCGATTCTGATGTTTTATGTAATACTCCACCGCAGCCTGGCACGGACGGCACAGCTTGTAGGTCTGCTCCAGATGGTGCTTATATACCTCAATCTCCTCATCATATTTTCCCTGGTGAAAGAATAGGAGAGGAAAAGTAGATGAGAACTGCAAGGTCCCTCACCCGTTTATCATGCCTGCTACTGATATGCGAGCAAGGCATGCTCCCAGTCTCCAGAGGAACAGCCACCCAACACGAGCCTGAACAGCGATGAAGCTGGAGGTCAGCCATACAACCAACCACGCGTAGAGCTGACCCGGTCTCCATGTCCCAGAAGTGACAAAACAGCCTTTGGAGAAAGCTGCTGCGGCCCAATTTCAGGATGTTGAAATTCTGTGGCCCAGTTTTGCTGGTTTTGTTGAGACCTTATGAACTCAACACAGAAGATGAGACAAAAAACTAGAATTGCTCTTGCCCTCCTCGAATGAGGGGACACAAAAGACCTGTTGCCCTTTTGTACCACTGTGCTGGAGAAAGAGACAAGCTCCTTCCAAAACTCAGCCCTAGAATTGAAGGCTGTCACTGTTTGAAGGCCCTGGTGAAATGAGCTCCATAAATCATTAATAGCACTTGTAAAAACAGACAGTGAGCAGAGCCAAAGGTATGTTTTTCAGCTTCACTACAGTGGAGACATCACTTATCACTGAGGCTTCTAGGGCTCTTCCACCTCCACCCCCAGCCTCTATCGAGATCCTTGTACCAAAGCACACAGCTGAAAGCATGCAGCTTCTTTGGGAGAGGGGAGAGGAAAGATGCACTGTAGCTGCCCGAGGGCTTGCTGCAACAGTTCCATAGGCTCCATCTGCTGGAATCGAGAAGGAACCACATGGGAGAGACTAGTGGCAGCAGACTCACCCCTCACTGCAGGCCAGCAATGCTGAGAGGCCATTGCTGTCGCTGACAAGCATATCTAACCATGTTGGATAACACGGTCCCATGTTTCTCAGCTGGCACAAACACTGCAGTTCACTGAACGCCTAAAAAGGGGCCAAAGGGTGGCGTTACTTGAGCAAGTTGATTGGTCTGGCAAGGGGCAAGGACCAGAAATAAAGCTGAGAAAAGGGAATCAGCTGAAGATGTTCTCATTAAGCATGATCACATTTAAATCTGTTCCCTGGGAGTCAGCCTGATTCAACTCATTACAATTACACAAAACGGGGGGGATTAGGCAACCCAGAGGATGAACACATCCCACTATAGCAAGTCTTATAACCCCAAGGCTTGACCATGGTTGAACGCTAAGGAGTGTGCACTAAATTCTCTGCATGAAACTCTGGGGAGCCATAAAACTGTGAAGGAGAAACGTCACTATCCTATCGTCCATGCATATTAAGTAATGGGAAGGCCAAGAAGTTGCTCAGCAGGAAATCCTGCTGCTGTAATGTAAAATCCCTTTGCCCTCCTAGGCACAAATGCCTAACCAGGGAGATGATGTGGCTGCGCAGGATTCCTCTTCCACTCCACTAGTAAAAGCAGAGCAGCACAGCCAAGGCCTCAGGAAAAACAAATTCTATTAAGGCTTCCAGTGACTAGCAGGCTGCTGTGCCTACTGGATCCTGTAAGCTCAGCTGGCTCAGGAGTTAAGTAATGGAGTTGTAAGCTGATCTCAGCAATGTGCATGTTTGGTTTTGGGCTCAAGCTTCAACTGCCAGTGTCCATCTAGAACAGGTCATTACATTCTGGCCTTGGAGTAGGATTAGTTAAGTTTGCAACACTAATCAGTAACCTTCTCTGCACTGGAGTGCCACATAGTGCTTCTGAAGACCACTGGAGCATCACTCCATAGCACACTGAAAAATTCCTCTCTTTCCTGCTTACTAGGCTGCAGCATGGAATTAAGCAGAGCGGGAACAGCAGATACATGCATGGGAATGCCTTGGACGTTCTCCTGTGATGCCAGTCCCTGACGAACACTTACCTCCTCCCTTGGTGAGAATGAAGCCAGCTGTTTGATCTTCGTGGTTTGATGGTTGTTGCATTTCTTGCAAAGCAGAATTTGGCTGCTCACCCACTGTTGCGGTTCGGCAGGATCACAGAAAGTCGTACCACCCGAGACAACGTGGTTCAGGTGTTCCATGTACTGAGCAGGGATGGGCTTGTTGTAGTCTCCATTCTGACATGAAACAAAAAAGGAGGCAGCAGGGAAAGCAAACATGAGATCATAAAATCAAAGCTAGGTATCTCTGGTTGATAACAAGATTCCCTAAACTCTGTTCAGGAGTTCTACACTCCCTGCATTCACCTATGTAACAAAAAAAAATATGTAAAAAAAGAGACAAAGTGCTTCAAATCTTCTCCCCCCTCCACTGTTCTGTACACCTATTGCAAGCAGCTGGTGGTGGTAGATTTTGGCTTAAGCCAGACTTGTTATTTAATACACTAAATACAGCAATTCAGCTGTCCCAAAATATAAAACCAGAGAATAATTGTTCCATATATTAAGAGATTCTTAAGAGATATTGGTGAAAGTGTCAAGGCCCTTTTTGCCCTTTGAAGCAAGAAAAGAAAATCTGTCTTTATCATTCTATCTCAGCACATCCCAGTACAGTGGATTCTTTCTCAAATTTGATCAAGTGATCAGCTGCAGAGTTCACAGGTGCTCAGCACACAGCTGCCAGCTGTCAAACTGCTGGATATTCATCTGCACTGGGCCTGTATCATCTTAAAATGAGGAGCAGGGTTTTCCCCCAAACACTCTTGGGCACAGGGCATGCACCTTCCCAGCCACCCAGCGAGCAATTGTCACAGTACCTCTTGGAACCCATTGTACTGCTCACAGTTGGGGCAGTCCCAGCAGTTGCGATTCCCATATGGCACTACCGTGTCCTGATTGCAGAACCAGCAGTTCACGGTCACGTGTGTGGGCTTCTTCCTGTTAGGAAAGGAAACGTGTCGGCATGAACATGGATTTCAGCTGATGTAGAGAAAGTCGATGGCTTTCAAACAGGGAAATGCAAGAGAGGCTGGAATAACAACCAATCTTCCCATTCGGTATGTTTAACGATAGGACTCCAAGCAATGAAAAGATGGGACTATCAAAGTAGAAATAAATTCTGCCTGATGCTTGTATCTCTTTGTGCTAGTACCGTGGACATGCCAGAATTTTAACCACCACCTTGTGAATAACCCACGCACTGTTTTTCAGAGGCACATTTGGGGGTGTAAGTGCTCTCCATAATCATCAGTGTTCATGTATGCGAAGGGTGCAGTAAAGTTGTGCTCAATACACAGGATTCTGGGAAACAGAAGTTACAATCCACAAGAACTGTACACGATAGTACTCAGAAACCTAGGAAATGGGCTCATGGTCATGGTTTTATCAAGGACAAGGGCATATCAAATTATCCCAAGGTTCAGGCACTGTAAATAGCTGTTTCTTCACAGCTTTAGATACATAAGGAACTGAGGAATCAACACAACTCGACCAGTTTTTATGTACTGGAACTAAAAAGAAAAAGACTAATGACCTGGATCCACAAGCCCCTTGTTTTTCAAACCATACCTGTTAAAACAACAGTCACTACAAGAGAAACGGCTGTGACATGCTCCCACTGCAACAGGTTGTGACAGATGTTTGTGCAAAGGCTCTTGAGCCTGCCTGCTAAAGAAGGTCTGCATTTGTCTTGAAACTCGGTGCAATACCCAAGAGGAAGTGTCCTGGCAGGTCAAGGCAACCCAGCCCAGCTGTCTGGGTTTTCCAGAACCTGTCCCAGTCACACCTCCAAGGAAGGGCAGCTGTTCAGGCAAAGCCCAGGCAGGGACTCGCTATGGCAGCTATGCAGGCAGATGGACCCAGCTGCCACCAGCCCTGTTTGCTCCTGAACTCCACCAAGCAGTCAGCGTGCCTCCCGCTGGGCAGCTTCAAAAGAAGCAGCCAAGGCAACTGAGCAGGGAGGCTCACTGGGGGCCTCGAAAGCAAGTAACAATAGCCAAAGTGCTCACCAGTTGAGAGCAACTTCTCTTCTTCCAGCTCTAGGAAACGTTCTCTGCTGCTACAATATTCTGTAGTGAAACATCTTCTGAATGCTGCAGAAATGTCTGGCACCCTGCAACCAAAGGGGCAGGTGGTTCTCCCAGCCATCACCTTTGTAGCTGGATGCCTACAGTTAAGATTCTTCCCCACTCCCATTTCCATTGATCACATCTTTAAACATGGTTCATAAAGTATCAAACACTGAAGTGATGCTTGGGCCTCCTGTTTAAGTACTAATGACTAGGACAAGCTTGAAATGAAGCACCAGGAAGAAGCCTAAAAAGCCAGAGTGCACAGAGGATTCCCTGCCAGATGCTGCAAGAAATGGCTGGAGCTACTACAGTGACAGATTCTCATCTCAAAATAGATGCATACACCCACACCCCCTCTTAAAACGAATATTCACTGCTCAACTTTCTTCACTGCCAAGGGGGCTCAAAACAGTAAGTGATCCGAGTTAAAAATACCACCATTGAAACTCACAGGCAGAAAAAAAAAAGAAGTTTAAACCAGACAGAAATCTAGGTCGCTAGTCCAAGTTATCCATGAGCTACTATCGTCCAAAACCAAGCAAACCACACATCAAAACAGCCATAGGAAGGATAGACAGCAACACCTGTTGGTATTAGTTTCATCTCACTATCATAGATGTAAAAACTATGACAATATAATGTGTAGGCTTCAGCATGTTAACCACCGAAGTACAAATCCTACTGCACCTTGAGCACAGACTTTGACAGCAAGCACGACCTAAACTCCATCCCCTCTATTGCACAGGTCCCAGGGACCGTACACCGTGCTACAATCCCATCTTCATGCCGCTGTGGCACCATCCCATGGAAATAAGACACGCCACCCTTCAGCCTCTACCTACCACCAGCCTCCAACTTCTGTGACATGACAGAGTAGGTAGAAATAATAATTTCAAGGATATCAGAAGAAGTGGAAAGCACAGGCCAAAAAATTAGTAAAGCACATGTGCTATAAAGCAAAAAAAGAACCAATGTCAAACCCTATTTGAGACCTTGCTAATATCAGAGACCAAATCCTGAGTATACTCAAGACCTTTTCCAAACAGGATTCCATTTCTCACTCTTGAGGCTGAGGAAATGCTAGTAAGGGTTGAGTAAGAGCCCTTCATTCTCACAATGTATGCAAAAGAAATTGCTAAATGCTGAATTATTTAGCATAAAAACCAATAATCCTTCCTTTTGTGAACGTACTATCTGTTGCCATAGAAATAGGTGCGAAAAAATCAGAAGTTCCCAACCCGCTGGATGCAAAAAGAAGAAAAGAAAAGGGTAATTTCAGGCAAGAACATGTAGGTAGGGTGCTAATTTTCTAGTAACTGGGCAGGACTTTAAAAACAAAAAACAAGTACTGCATTTGGAAAGACTCTCAAACACGGATTTAATGACTTTGGAGCTATATATACCTTGACTGAATTCAGGCAGCAGCTGAACGTAATAAGCTAGAGCACACATGGCTTCTGAAGTCAGACATTCTGCTATGAGGAGACAGACGATGCAAAACTAAGCATTTACCATGTGCTCAATCCCTTGCAACACACTAGGCAAATCATCCCTAAGGAGTTTATAATCTAACACCGTGTTAACTTGAACTAGCTTCACTGGACACCTTGCAAAATAAAACCTGAGCAACAAGAAGTGATTGAATTACTTACTGCATCAAGAGACTCCATTAACAGCTGACTTGCTGTGCTAACTCAATCTGTAGCCTGCACACCCAAACAAGCTAGAAACAATTCACAGGTTTGGACAAATTGTTTTGGAGGTAGAAGATCTTTACTTAAAACAACACTGGAGGGACATATCTGGAGTAAACTCAGTTACAAGATCAACACCTGAATGTCTGATACTGCTCAGACAATATGACAAAATGTTCCTTTGTGAGAGGCTATCACTCTTTTATTTTGTTAACAAAACTCAGACTGCAGGTATATTCATTGACAAACACTGTTTAGCAACTAGTTTGTCTCTCTCATGTTACATAAGAAGGAAGTTACATTCCTTCCTACTCCAAACACTCTCCACTATTCCCCGCATTTAAGGTCATGCTTAAGTCCACACTTTTAATGGATTGCCAGAACAACACTCTCCCTGATAAGTGCGGGTCATATCAGTTACCTGATAATAATAAACTGGATTTCTAAATATTTTTATTTACATGTATTCCCCCACTCCTTTACTGCTAGGTTGGGACATGAAGATGTTCGTTTTTCCATATTCTTAAAAGAGGCCCCAAGTGGATGTGCAGCTTTTTGCTGGGTTACCCTCATCCCCTGCCAAGGATTAGAAGAAAAAAGGAATTCTCCATTAAAAGCATTTAAAGCAACACTCTTCATTCTGGCGCAACTGGATTACAAAGCAATTATACAAACGGCTGCACCAGCAAATCTGAAGAAAAAACATACCAGGAAGAGGAGCTCTTTTGCGTAGATCAGTTTTGATCAGAACAACATCTGATGGCAGTTTGACATAACCAAGCTGCCAAAGCTCCAAGCCCCTGGCACAGTACGGTCAGCATGACCGAGTTAAGAGGAGCTCGCTGAACCCGATACCACGTTCAGCTCACAGTCAGGGAAGCTCCTGGCTGGCAGCTCACTGAGCTGCCATAACTCCAAACTGTGCCCACATCCATCACCTGTCAGTGAAGGGGTCTGCCAGTGCAGACCCAATGCTAAACCCCATTTTCCAACATGAGAAAAACACATCACAGCTGTCTAGATTCCAGCAGGCAAACTATATCATAGATGCATTTGCTCAGTACTAGCAGTTGCAGACAGGGCTGAAGATGTAGCCACAACACCAGCTTTCTAGTACAGTGTCATAGGTTATAACACAGCCTATCCTTTCCCAAGAGCCAGACAGTGTCCCCTTAACAAGGAAAAGGGTGCCCAGTGGACTCAGGCAGGGACACAGACCCACAGTCATAACCAGTCCCTGTGCTGTCCCTCCCAAATGCTGTCTTCTATGAAACTGCAACTTTTGATTCTCTGGAGAATACCAGCCATCAGGACAGCACCCTCCGGAAAAGGTGCCTCTTTCTGACATCTCAGTATCTGTGACAGGATTCTCAACTAAATGAACTAGCTGCACGGCAGTTCCCGAGTTCCTACCAGTCTCTTTTAGAGTGAGCGATGGATTATCTTGACTTGTAGAAGGAGCAGCCTATGCCATCACTGACCCAAAGAGTCTCAAAAAAGAGATTCTCATGGGGTAGTCTGTATCAGTACTGACAGCAAGTCAGTAGCCAACAATCAGGAGGGGCACAGAAGATGAAGGAAATGTGGCTACAGCTACTGGTCTGAACGCAGCAACCCCACTTCTAACAAAACCTAACAACCAAGTAGCCATGCTATGATCTCGAAGAACGGAAAACTCTGTTATGTTTTGTGGTCTATCTGGCCCAAAGTCATAAGGTTTAAGGAGTTCTGTGCATATCTGGACATCAAGTCTTCTCCCCGATATAAAAAGCACAGTCTTAGAGGCTGACACAGTTATAGTAGTGTAACTCCACGTATTGACAGTTATTCCAGAACTACTTTCCACTAAATTGTTCTGATATATTTTATTTCCCTTCCTACAGGGTGTGGTAAAAGGATTTTGCAAGATATGTAAGTGCACTCATGCTGCAAATGGAGCAAAACAGGGCTGTATCATAACATTGATACCAAAGACAAAGGCAGCATCATGTTTGGATCGATCGCTTATAAAGCTGTCCTTGATGACTTTGGAAGATTCATTTAACTAAGGAAAAATAAGAAATTAGGTAATATCAGAATAGTATTAAGAAACACAAAAATGTAGCAACTATCAAGGTCACCTGAAAATATTTACAGCTCACCAGCAGTTTTCAATGACTCGGGAAGAAATGCTTTCTTCCGGAAACCTTATGATGAACTTAAGGAAAACAAATCCAGTCTCTTCCCTCAAAAGACATGTTAGCCTCAACTGGATCAAAGAAATGCTGCCTGCTTCACCGGGGATTGCTTTAGGCCACTAGTATTTCTTAGCTGCCCTAAATATGCCACAAAAATGCAAAGTCTTGTAGACGGGCTAATATACCACTGACCATTTATAGGGTTATATAAACAGCAAATGCTTTCGAGCAAACCTTAAGTATTTTATTGTGGATGTAGAGATACGCTTCTATTTCAAAGTGTAAACTTGAAGTGAACCATAACACTATGAGCCCTCGGGACTGCCGTTTTCTCCAAGAGAAGCACTCAATAGATGAGCAGACTGCTCAAGTCTGTTCTGTTATTCCATATATTCCTGCATTCGTTTCAAACTGCTAGATTATAATCTGTCAAATGAAGCTTTACTCCTTTTATGAAATCTGCATCCTGACTTCTCTCCTAATGTTTTTCAAACCTTGTTTTCAATTGGTCTGTTTAAAATTTGTTCTAAGGTCAGAAACGTTCTGTGCAATTAAGGAACAACTGACCAAAGAATTTTGGTCGCTGGTAACTTGGACTCTGTGTGATCTTCCCAAGTTTCAGCAGGTTCTAACAGCGCTGTTATTTCTGCAGCGCTCTCTGTTCCCCTGCAATCACGCTTTCACCCCCAAATCAACCAACACAAGCAGCCCAACATGCTCTCTCCCTGCCTGTAACGCGTCAGAAAACAAAAGAGAGAACCCCGAGCCTCCAGCAGCCCCTGTAACACCGCTTGCAGTCACAGCAGCCTCGGGAAAGGTTTTCATCTCCCAGGCACAGCTCCCACAGCGTGCGAGCTCTCCATGTGCAGCGCTGGCACACAAAGACACGAAGCCATTCCAGGGGATACGGCAAAACGTACCCGGCCCTTCACCTACAAGTGTTTGCTGCCCCCGACAACTCGGGGGGGCCTTACCCCACACCACAGGGACAAAACCGACCTTCGGGAGCCCCGACGCCGATCCGCAGCCCCACTTGATCTCCCCACACTCCGCCGAGGCCGCTCCCGGCGGCACCGGGGAGGAGGGCGAGCCCCGGGCGGAGCCTTCCCGCCGCCGCGGCCCGCACCCGCCCGCCGTCCCCGGCCCATCCCGGGCCCTACCTCCGCGCGATGCGGTAGAGCAGCAGCCCGGCGGCGGCGGCGCAGACGGTGACTCCCAGCCCGCCGGCGGGGCAGCGGGCCAGCAGCGCCCCGGCTCCCTCCATGCCGCTCCCCCACACGGGCCGCTCGCTGCTGTGACCTCAGCGGCGCTTTGTACGCGGCGCGGCCGCCCCTTTCCCCCCTCCCTCCTCGGGCTCTCCCCGCCCCTCCGCCGCGGCGGGGGCGGCCGCCGTGAGTCACGGCGCGGGAAAGGCCGGAGTCGTGCGGCGGCGCCGTGAGTCAGCGCCGCAAAGGCCGAGATCGTGGCGGCGGGGGCGGCCCGCCGGGCTACCTGCCCTTCCGGGGAGCGGGCCAAGGCAGGGAGGCCCGGCGTGCCTGGCCTGGCGCCCGCTTTCATTTGTTTGGTTGTTGTTTTTTTTTTTTCCTCCAAAATTAGACGCGGGACTTTATTACAAAGCAGCTCCAGGCCCTTTTAGGTGCCGGCCGCAGCAGAGCGAGACCCCGGTGAGGGGAGGCGGCAGCAGCCGGGGGCTTGCACTGCTGCAGGCCCAAGCCTGGGGAACGGCTGTTAGAGAACTGCACCTTCCCCCCACCCCCGGAGGATTCCCCCCCTCGCCCTCAGGCCACTTGCTCAACCGAAACTGGAAACAACGGGGTCTACAACCAGGCAGAGAACTGGCAATTAAGTTTAATGTACATTTTTGAGGAAAAAGGATAGCTGTTTGGAGAATTATGGAAATGAAACAGGCAGAGGAAGAAGAGACAGTTCCAGGAGAACAGGTTTTCTCCCAGGATGTATTTTCCTATCAAACCACCTAGTTGTCTGAGGAAAATGGAAGATCCCTCCCATTACACCACTGATTTTAGAGCACAGGTTATTGCCCTTCTGTGGTCCCTGATCAGCTTTACCCAGTGCACCGGGTGCTACAAACACCACCTCACTTCAGCCCAGGGACAGTATGGCGAGTGGAGCGGGAATTAAAGCACAGGGCTCGTGGGCAGTTTGTTACCTGTGAGCCAGAAGTTGAAGACTGCTGCTCTACACTTTCCCTCCCTCTGGATAGATTGATAAACAATACAATTTTGCAGAAAGCCCTCAGGTCTCTGATGGGAGCAGTTCCCAGGTCAGACTCACTCAGTGGCTCTCCCCTAGAAAGCAAAGCAACACCCATTTATCTCTGCCCCCCTCAGCACCCATGGGTGGGATTTACTGCTCTTACAGAACTGGAAGCAGTTGGTGGTTTGACAGTCACGTCCTGCTTTTACATGAAGGTAAAAGGAAAGACCTCTCCAAATTAGGAGACTGACCCTGCCTCAAATTGCGTAGCCGTTTTCCTGGTTAAAACAAAAAAAAACCCCTCTCAGCACAACAGACAGAACTGCTTAAAATTCAGGAGAACCAAGGTGTGTCAACATCATGTTTTTAAAAAGCCACAAATAGAAAAGCTCTTCATAGACAAATATTTGTACTGGAAGTCAGCTATGCTTTTAAGCTTAACTGTGGATGGGGTCTTAAGTGTTCCATTTCTATCTCCACAGATTTAACAATGGAAATTAATTCTATGGAATAATAGTGACTATTTCCTCTTGGTAAGTGTGAGGGGGACATAATTTTTCCATCTCTCTTTCATTGTTTAGCTCGATTATTTAGGGATTGTTTTATGAGACCAAATGATAGGGAAAGGAGGGGGAACAACCCAGTCATCTGGCACATCAAGCCCTTCTGCAAGTCCTCCAGGACTTCTGTACTTGAGAGCTTGTCTGTTTTTTCTACAGAAGTCCCTCCCTTCCTATCAACTATATCTGTAGTACCAGTCCAGCCATAGATGCAGTTTACCAAAAGTTTCCTCCTTAAAGGAGCTCATGAAGAACTTGTGCAAAACAGCTATAACTCATGGTGAGGGGCACAATCGCAATACAATACAAGCAGGTATCACAACAATGAGTAAATGTAGATAATTTTGAGGGACATCAAGGCAACCATGATAGGCAGTAAGTCTTAGAGTGTAAGGACTTGTGGCATCTTCAAATGCCTAAGAAATGCTTCCAAAGCTAACTTAACCAACATGAGGAGCTCATACTATTGTAGCAACTGTGTTGTAATTTCAATGTAACTGTTAATTTATGAACAGGAACAGACCTGGTCCTGATAAAGGTCATGGGAACTTTGTGATCACTTCAGATATGACCATAGTTTCATCACCTTCCTGATAATTAAGCTACAAAGGGTCTAGTAATGAAGCCTAAACCTGGAGGGAAATTGCCCAGGAAATTCTAACCAGTAATAAATTTACCTACCTTCCATGAAACTGACTCTCTGTGGAAGTCAAAGAAGTGGAATGAACAGTGAAAAATGCTTTTAGTTTTTCTTTCACAACCAGAGAAAGGTTGGTTATTTTTGAATTCAGACATCCCTTTGCAAAAAACTACTTAAATTCTTCCCTCTGGTAACAGGCTTATTCCATACTCAGTGACATCAATGAGATTGCTCACAGAGCATCACCTAAAAATGTTAACTCTTTACAGGGTTAAGGAATCAAGGGTTAGTGAATTTTGAGAATTGTAGTAAAGAAGGAAAAAGGAGTAAATTATATTAATTCAGAAATTCTATTAGCTCCCAATATAGCTTATTAACCCTCTATCAAATTAAGACTAATTCTGTCAGGGTTGGTAGCAAAGCGTAAAGAACCAGACCAAAAATCCAGCCGAATTCCCAATTTTCCATCTGATTTAGGCAGAACAAAAATTTGTTCACTTTCTCTCTTGCTAAGTCCCAAACTCCTCAAAAGTGTTTGAGTTCCCTCCCCTCATTCTCAAAAGATATCTGCAGTCTACACATTTGACTAACATTTCAGAAGTGAGCTAGTGTACCGTTAAGTACAGAGTAATACTAATTTAAGAAAGCGAATCTCAGAAAATGTTTCAAAGTAGCAGCAAAAGTGTCCTAGTTCTCAAAAATAGAAACAGCACTGTATGACAGTTTTGACTCCTGTAAGACTAAAGCTTTTGCTGCTCATCGTCTCCATAAAAAAAGCCATGCCAGTTTTTAGTTACTCAAGTTTCCTATTTTAGCTTGGGGGTAACGTGATACGTTCTTTTCAGTACACCATAATAGAAATCAGTTATTTTTGCAGTTTTGCCTCATAATGAGGTATACACACATTCTACCCTCTTTGCATTATGCGCCTCCATCACAGTGATGTCAAATATGACCTCAAGTCCCATTCATCAGCTACGTTCTAACAAGAACAAACGTGAAGGTTTGAATCCAGTTATCAACCCACTATATTTCTGCAAAAAAATACTAGCCTGAAAACTTTATCTTGTAAAAGACAGCTCTACTCACTACTAGGGTGTTTCTTAATGCTTTGCATGATCCAAGTCCAACCACCACCTCGGCTGTATGTGGTCCTTGAAGTCAAAGATGTCCGTAAACACTTGTTTATGCTCAAGAACTCAACACCTGCTCAAATCATGAGAAGCTCATTGTTCAGCTCAACAGCAGGGAAGACTAAAGTTGGGCTCAAATGCTGTAGTGTTTGTCTCAGCTGCCAAAGCAAATGACACTAATGAATAGGAGAGCATAGTATGGCCAAAACAAAACACAAATCTAGCCATTTGTGTTCTAAAATATTTTATCCTGCACTATCAGTAATTATTTATCTACAATACTTTAACTGCAAGGTACTCCTGCAATACAAGTGGTAGAGACTACTAAAATTAAAAACATGTTCTAGTATTTATGAAAAGACTGATCTCAAGTAGGCAGGATATTTGATTTATAACCAAAGGGTAAGAACTGTACCATGACTACTGCTGAAGAACACCCCTTTGATATTGTGTATTTGAAGGGGAAGGCAGATATCTATATGAAACAAGGACTGTTCAACAGGCTGCACTAAGCTGACAAATCCTTTATTTCCTTCAGTAAGAAATTAAGTAATGACAGAAAGAAACTATTTACATAGGCTGTGGATTTTTTGGGGTGTTAACTCTAGTGACATGTCCATGAGATAACACAGTATCTCATTCCCATCAGAAGCACTGCTCTACAAGGATATCAAATCAAGAGGGAAGTATTCCTGAGTATCATATTGTAGAGCAGAACCCAGAACTGCATTTATAGTCTATAGGTTTGGGACCTATCTTATCCTCTCTTCCACTCTCCAGACCTCTAGCATTGAAATCTAAGGAAAACAAACAAGCCCCACAGTAGTAAAAGGCTGAAGTCAGGATACAGGACCACGTTACTGCACCTCATGGAATTTCCAGAGGGCAGCCAGGCCACAGTCATCGGCCATCTTTATGCTCAGTCCTTCCCAAAAGCGAGGTCTAAAAGCCAAGTCATGACAGATCTGTTTACACACACTAGCATAAGCATGTATCCCAAATGCATAGGTGCACACAGTACTGTAATTAATTTTTTACTAAAAGCCTCCCACAACCACATTCCAGCAATAATGCCAGCGTAAGTGGCTTTTCTAAGAGATACTGGTGTGCTTGTTTCATACTATCAAAACAGAGAAAAGTACTACACAATTGTCCTACTTGAACACTCCAGGATGTTCACACAGCAATGAATGATGCACCTTGAATAAACCAGAACTCTCAAAGTTATTTGGGCATTAGGCTATTACAGCACTAAAGCGACATGACTCCAGTGGTAAGACGACAGAGTTTCAAATCTCCAAACCAGTTCTTCTGTTTTAATACAGTTTTAATGAACATCAGTCCAAGAGATCACTTGATAGTATGAGGTACATTCCTTGACCACATATGGCTGTGCTTAAGGAAAAGGACAAACATATACTTAAATTAAATAGTGTAAATTAATTTAGTAGCAGTTTAATTATCATTAAGTTAAAAAAAGTTGTAATTAACTATTAACGTTAATGACTTGAGACCTTTCAGAAAGCATGAATCCAAAAGGAAATATCCAGCAGGTGGTCACAGACTTGTAGTTTTTCCACCAGTGCTGCCACCTGCATCAGTCTCTTAAAGGACTATTTGTTCAACGAAGAAATTGGTCTACAGTCTGTAACAGGAGTCTTGGCTCTGCTACTTTGCATGGTCTTCTAACAGATACACAATTAACTCGTAGGTGGACAACACAATGGCTGTGTTTGGTATCTGCCGGATGAGCTGGGCAAAGAGTCCTCTATAGAAGGCGAGATAGCCTTCTTCACGTGCTACCAGACGTGCCGTCTGAATGAAAGTCTTGTATTTAGTGCCTTCTTCTCGCAGCCGTGTCCGTATGACCTCTGCAGAAAGGTAAAACAGAGCCCAAAGTTAACAAAACTTAAACCTTTCCATTGAGAAATGTGCCATTTCCGGGAAAGAGATGCAAAACCCAGGGACATGAAAACCTTCCTGTACCAATTACCTACCAGTACTTTCAGCCATCGAATCCTGTACACATTGCCGTTCAGGCAAGAAGCAAAGTTAAAGATGAGTTCCCTTTCATTGAGAATAAATGGATTATTGGCTCATTCAAGCTACTGCAGAACTAAATGCTTCACTGATGCTCACATAATCAATATTGCTCTAGTTTCTATATAACCACGATAACATTCATGTCTATCCAAAAAAAATAACAGCACTCAGCCCACAAGTGTTTCCCACCAGTTGATCACAGAATCCCAAAGGCTGTGGGTACTCAGCTAGATGAGGCTACTAGTGAGAACAGAAGCATCAGGCAATTCAATTTCTTTTTGGCATTATTTGAGTTGTTTTTAAACTAGGAAGCCCCAATCACCAACTATGTGGCTAACTAGGAATGGTGGGACCAGTACTGAAAATGCCAATGTGTATGCACATGCCACAGTAACATGCATTTGGCCATTCAAACAACTAAGAACTTTACAGCCCTAAACCCCATCATTCGTCTCGGATTACAGGCAACAGCTGTTCTACTGCAGTCATAAATGGAAAAGTTAACATACCGTGTGGATAAGCAATACAAGAGGCACAGCCCTTGGAAACAGCAGCAGCAAACATCAGTCCAAAGAAGTTTGTCGAGTTCCTTTCGGTCCCATTAGGAGAAGGGGGCAGTTGGACTTCCTTTAAGTGCTTTTTTAAACTTTCATAAATAGCAAAGCAGATAATGGTCTCAGAAATCCCAGCATAGGAGGCAGTCAAGCCCCTATAAAAGCCACGGATACCTTCTGTCTGGTAAACATATCTAGCACACTGCAAAGCATTCATTGGCTTTGAGCCTCTGACTCTAAAAAACAAACAGAACAGAGCATATAATGAGCCCCAAAAAAAGGATTGGTATTAAAAAAACCTCATGGATTTCAACAGTTCTTATAACTACAGAAAAGGTTCTCTGCTAAGTTTTACTCCAAAAATCTTCTAGGAAAGCTATGTAGAGCAGGACTATCATGCCAAGAGCACACACTTGGCTTTGCTAATTCACTAGTACATACTCAGCATAATTGTTTCAGCTCAAGTTATATCCAGTCTGTCACAGTTCACACCAATGCTTTAAAAGACAATAAGCAGCAAAGGGACACTGCTTGGTGTTAAACTAATAATTCCATTTAAAGCCAGCTTCAGCAGGCCAAGAGACAGAGGCCTGCTACATGAGAAATGATCCATCATTTTAAGAGGCAGCACTCAGTTCAAAGGTGCCACCCTGCAAAGTGCTGGAATTAAGTCTCGTAAATTACTTATAAGTTGTGGTGCCTTAAAGGATCCTTCTTATCTGATCTAACATGTCCTTGCAGGAAGGAATTTCCATTCTAAACAGTCACATTATTAGCAGAGTCCCTCACTGCTTCGATATCCACCAGTGGCTGTGAATCACTCAACTAAAAGGTATTACTGTCAAATTCCCTCTCTGTCTTCAGGAGGTATGTTCAACAGTAATCCAACGCTGAAGGAAGCAAAAGGACATTAAACTACTGCAACAGAGTCTTATTGCCTCTAGAACTTCTTACAAAACTAATGTGGCTTCATTAAAATTTAAAACCATCACCCTTTCTGTTTACAGCTGCCTAGCTGTGTAGCAGGAACCTTGGTTTGCTGCAGTAACACACACATCTGTATGATCTAGGATCAGCACAAGTGATGTCACCAAATGGGACACGGACTGCAACCTCAAGCTCAGGCTCCCACATGAGCTCTTCTGATCTTTCCACAGCCTCTATTATTGCTGCATTAAAGCATTTCAGTCCTTGATATATTTATCCTCAACAACCCCTGAAGTACAGAAGATGCTGTAAGCAGGAATCCGAAAGAAAAATAACGCTATGCCCAACTTTACTTAAGGTTTACAGTGAAACCAGAAACTGAGCCTAGCTCAGCGCTCAAAGCAACTTCCACATCCTTCCCAGTAGTAACTACGCATCAAACTGAAGTAGGACACACAGAACCTTAACCTTTAGTTGGACCAGGCAGAAGCATGGTGGCTTGAAAGGTGGAATTGAGAGTCAGGGAAACAACCAGGCAAGATCTATCAAAGTACAAAGAGCCATGAGTAAAAACGTGAAAGTTGAGTTTTCCGGAGGCTCCCTTAGCCACTCCACGGCATCCCATCTCCCTCAATCAGATACTTACTTCCGTTCCAGTTGCATTCTGGTTTTCACCATCCATATAGGATTCATCAGGGAGTTTGTGATAAAGGCTGAAAAAAAAGAAAAGAAACCCCAACATATAGCTGATGCATTGCCATGGCAAACATGAACTTTATACACTGTGCAGTGAGACGGTTCTAGTTACCAGCTCTATCTAGAGGTTTCAAAAGACACGCAGGTTACAATCTCTCTGTGGCCAGAGAACCCTCTCATGCTAAACTTCAGGAGGCGTCAACAAACAGCCCTGGAGTTTCTTAAAGAATTCCTCCTTTTAGCACCTATTTTAATATGTACCTCATGTTCCTAAAGACTGCTGTAGCCAAGGTACCTTACTTACTGACTGGGTTTTAGAGTCATAAATAAAAGGAGACCTGTGGGGAAAACACACGTGGATTAGTCTTTTGTTTTCCCCAAGGCTCTAGGTGGTGCCACTGAGCCATCTCGTTAACAGAATCCACCTGTAATTAAGGGGTTAGTTTGGGAAAGATTATTTTTAATGATCACTCTGGTGACTGATGTTTGAACTAGCAGAGCTCTTCTGCAGTATTTTTCCTACAAGAACAAATTGTTTTCCCCATCCTGGTAGGAAAAATACAAGATCCTAAAGCAATATGGCTAAAACAGTATCAAAAGTTTGCTGGTGTCTATTAATATTTTTTTCTTACAGAGACATTACCACAGCTCTGCAGTTGGAGAAAAGTTCATTCCAAGTTAGTAAGCAACAATCCAGAAATATTTTAAAGTGCTGAACAGAAAAACAGTTCCTCTGTAGACAAGGTAAGTTAGGAGCTATAGCAAACTCTTTTTCTGGCATAAACAACCTCAAACTAAGTGTACATTTTCTGAGCGCGCCTCTGTACTCATTCATATACCACAATTATCCAGAGCTGTCAGCCCAGACTGGTGGGTTAGCCCAGGTCTCGTGCAGACAGACTGAAAGTCCAGTCCCACCTTATGATTCATCCTACTCGTTTCCCAACTGTCGAGAGAGATAGAAGCAGTCTTGTAGCAACAACAGCTTGGAATAAATACTTTAAAGAATGAAGGTGTATCTCAGAGCCACACAGATACCAGTGTATGTGCTGCCTGCTACTTGTGAGGGGCTGGACATGGGGGTATTGCTGCAGACCACATGGAGGATGAATTACAAATACATACCTGCAGAACCTGCAGAACAGATGTGCACAATGTTGCTGTTGGGCACAAAAATGCCATTAAATCGCTCTTTGGCTTTGGAGTAGCATGCAAAATAGACAGCTCTGTGGAGAGGAAAAAAAAAATAGATAAGAAAAGCAAGGTAATATACACAACATCAAATAAGACACATTACTATTCTTCCCTTCCGTCCCTCGAAAAACAAGACTTTCTCTCCAAAAAGGCCTCCACATTACTACTTCCATCTACAAAGATACAGGGTTGGGTTTTTTGTCTCCTTACACTAAAGTGCCACTACCCACAGGGTAGAAATATTTCACTTTTGCATCCTGAGATGAGAGACAACATGGTCTTGCAGACAAAGCAAGTTAGATTGGATACCTACACCAGCTTTGGCATTAAACACACTTTGTAAACTTGGGAATATCACCTTCCCACCTGGAGCCTACGTTTTCCATAAATTTCTTCAGCACTGTAACTGTGTTAGCAGCACTTCATGCTTTAAACACTTAACCCTGGACTGAAAAAGTTGTACACACCCCAAATCCCTATACAATGCATAGGAATAGAGGAAGCTCAGCTGATCTGCAACAGTCAGTATGACGAGTAAGAGACAGAACCAAGTACATTCAGATCACAGCTCCTTGAAGTGAACTGCTAGAAAAATATTGGTGGGTATTGGTGGCTACAATTTGAGAATTTCCATAAAGTACCTTATTCCAATCTTATGGAAGACTATGAAGGAACGGAACACAAAAGACAGCACGAGTGAGTTGCATGAAAAACCAGGCAGTGCTGGATTCAAATCCCTGCTGCAAAGATCACCTGTAGAGAAACAGGATTCCCCACTTCCGGGGGAACATCCTACCTACTGGGCAAGAGGCCAGAGAGGGAGTACACCACTCTTCCATGGTCCTTTTTAACTGGTTCGATTTCAGGCAGAGAAGAGCTGCCAATTTCCCGATTGCTAACAAGTTTTAACATTTGCTAGGCACAAAGATCTTCAGCCCTGCCAAGAATGGGACAGTCATAAGTACATGTGGAAACCATTTACGTGCCCGTAAGATTTTCAAATACAAACAAACTTGGTAGCTACTTTAGTAGTTGCTTTTTTTTAAAAAAAGGGACAGAGACACACCTTCAGGGTTATGTGCCAGCAATGCCTCAGCTGCAGTTTTTCATTTGAGAAGAATTTAGGCAATCAAGGACCAGATAGGTACTCCTCTCCCCTGGCACCTAGCTCCTACTCAGTGTTTGGCAAGCACTTTTATGTATTCGCAGGGAAGTAGCAGATCATATTAGAAAAATGCAAATATTAATCCTACAGATTTTTCTGCACTACTTTCTCTTGTTTTCTCAAGCACATGATAAGTGGCTCCTGCAATGACTTGGAATTTAAGTGCCTTATTTAATCTGTACCTTCCAGTGTTATGCAAGTGTAAAGCAGATTTTTAGAAGTATTTCTTGGTATGCATATTGTGCAGTATACATGCATAAATCTCAGTTTACAGATGGGAGAACTTCATGACCTATTCTTTTGAATCACAAACATACTGCAACATTTGGGTTGGCACCTTAAATGTGCCTTTTAGCAATAGTTTAACTATTTACCTTGATGGTGCAACTCCAACCAAGTTTGGACCCAGCCCTCGGAAGAGTGACCTTGGTCCTTCTTTTTCCAGAATTGACCTTAGAATAAAAACAGGGGAAAAAAAAAAGATAGTATTTGGGTTAAAAGTTATGCTTCCTGTTCTGTCAGACTGTCAGTCAAAAGAACTGTACAAAAGCAGTAAGTATTAACTGTGAAGTGGGAGCTTTTAAGCTACATCATATACTTGAAAATTAGCAGAATTACACACTAGTGAATAAGAGTCACTACACCATAAGACTGCAGTGCGCTACAGGCAAATGTGTGTCATATGGGACGAGGTTATAATTTCCATTCTTTGAAAGCTGTCAGGAATTGAATTAAAGTTTCATGGAGAATCCAGTGATGGCTGACTGATGAACAAAGAATATTTTTGGCATTTTCTGTATCTAAGCAATTCAGGAGTTTGCTTCCTGTAGAGAGACACACAAAAAAGATCTTCTTCCCTTTCACAATTACCCAGCGATGTGTTTTTTCCCCAGAGTGAAAGTTGAATGTGGCAACCCCACTACAAGCTATGTCTCCCCAGGTAGTTCAGGGATATCTGGTTTTGAGGGCATCCAAAAGAGTTCACATCATTTTTCCCAAGTGAACTCCAACTGCAGAGGTACCACTGTGAATCACTGTCAGGACTGGACTTCACGATCAGGTCTAAAGCAGGAAGATCACCAAATGACACTGTCCTGCAGTTCTGAAATTGCTACAGCCCAGGTTTCCAAAGCCATTTCCACCCCTCTTCACTCGCACCTTAGAATGCACGCTGGGCTAGAACTTCTCTGAAGAAGATAAACTGTCTGGACAGCTTCCCCAGCAGCTGCCAAGTTCTGTACAACACCTCGCTGAAGTGCCCCATTAAAAAAAAACTTACCTATACAAATTTCTTGCACTACTAACAGCAGACATATCTACAAGGACTAAACAGCAAAACACTAGTAAACAGCCAAGTATTTGCCAGTGGAAGCCAGGTACAGTCCAGTAATCACTGGGATTTCAGTGCACAACCTGCTAGACAGCAGCCCTGTTAACTGAACTCACCATGTGAAAACCACGCAAGAAAATCCAGATAACACTGGGCTCCAGGGGTAGTTCACGTGCACCTGTTGGAACTGCCAGTTTTTCAGAATTTGCTTTCTAGGTCATTAGCACTGTTGAGAAAGTTCTCCACAGATTCCAAAACCAAGCTCATTAGACAGAAGAAGATACAGGAGCTTCTGAAACTCTTTTTCTGCAGCAGAGTTGAACTTTCTGTGTAAACTCCAGGGCTGAGTGTCTCCAAGGAGACAGATCCACCAACTACTTGTTCTTTGTCACTTAACAGTCACGACTGCAGATTCCAGCTGGGATGACTCATCAGAATCTTAAATGGATTAGACAAAAACAGCCTGTCCTTCTGGAGTGCTTTCTATTCAGCAGCAGGCTTAACCTGCCCTCCTGAGTACCTACTTTCTTTCTATTTACAGCAGCTAAGGGGCTTTCATACCCAACACCTTTAACTCTTACAGAGCAATTTTATATGTAGGGCTCTAATGGCTGCTTCTTTAGCCATAAAATTTTCCCAAACCAGAAGGCCCAAGTCATGTCCAGTTTGGCAATGCATGCATGACCTGGATTGAGAAAGGGATGAAGACTAAAAGCAAGACACCTAACTTCTTTCTTACATACATTTGTATTTTATCACAAAGATCATAATAGCACTATCTGTTCTTCACAGATGCTGCCTGCAAGGGAATGACAGCATAAAGATTTTGTTCTGACTTCTCAATCCTCTGAAGTAAGCAGGTCGAAAACTTGGTGATACATGCAGCTGAGCAATTCCTGAAGTGAAATGAAATCAAGATCATAGTCACCAAATTTAATGAGCTTAATAAATATATTAAAAGGTTGACCCAATTTTAAACCATTTCCTCTCTTAAAAAAGAAAAAAAAAGACAACCCCAGGAAAAGATGGACCAAGAGGATGAATTAAGAGCCTTGTGCCTTGAAGTTTTCACTTCTTTTAGTTACAGCTGCCTGAAGTCCAATGCTGCAAGGTGAAAAGATAGCAAGGGAAAGGAGATGAAAATCAAAGGCAACTGGCACTACCTCACATTTTCAGTCACGAATTGATCTAGACTCACCTCTGAATAGACAAAGAAATGTTTGGCAGGGGAAAGAAGCACTGTTTACAATACAGAAACTCAAGTCCCAGAACGACTCTAGCCAGATAGTTCTGCAGAGAATTTGAATTAGCACTGTACTGTTATATAAGTGTGCAGCTTCTCCCCAGGCAATCTGCCAAGCGTGTTGGCCTTACATAAAATCATTCAACTTGCTTTGCTAGTCACTATTTTCTTTGGCATTTCTGCTACCTGATCTAAACAAGACCTCTCTGCATCACCCTGGGGTGCCCAATGATCCAAATAAACTCACTTCACTTGCATGAGTTCTGGACCACAAGTTTACGGTGCTTTGATATGAAATACAGTAGTAGAGATTTGGACTTCAGAATTGCTGGTAAAACTATTCAGCAGTTGTAAGCTAGATGATTTCACATTTCCTCTTCTTTATGAATACACAGCTGAAAAGGGAACAGCTGGAGCATCAACTGCTGCAGTTTGAACCACAAAGAAAACTTTTAACAGAGATCTTAAGTAATACAAGTGTATATAAGATGGATGCGTAACAATAACTGGCAAAGTCAACATCTAATAGCAAACAGAGGAGAGCTCATTAAGTCAGCTGTAGCTGAGGAAAAGACAAAAGCTTCCAATATCCCAATTAGACATATTTTAGTGAGATTGCTTTTGCAAAAAGTGTCCTTCCCCCACTCCCATAAGTTTCAGTCACAGATCGTCCACACAAGAGTTCAGACAAGCATAACTTAAAGTATATGGGAACAAAGAATTCTGGAGGTCATCTGGTTCAAACTCATGCTCAAAACAGGGCCAGCTTCAAAGGCAGATCAGGGAATGACATCCACCACTAAGTGCAGAGAATCAGAAACCTGTTCCAATGCTGGTCCATTAAGGTGAAGGAAAGGCTACAGGCTCTCACTTTTATATGATGCTTCAATGAGAGAACGCTTCGAGAAAGGAATTATAACTTCTCTCCATCAAACAGGTAAATAGCATGGGCAGCAATAGCAACAAGTAGCTCTACTAGCTACTCAAAGCAACCTGGGAATGGCTCCAGGAAAAAGAAAAAGACAGCGTATATGGCTTATTCAGTCCTTCAATCATTTGCCAAGAACTGGCCCCAGCTAATAAGGATTACCTGTTCCAATGCTCAAAGCAGACAGTAAACATGATTATTCCCAATAAGAGACAAAAAAGAACTTCTCAGTGTTGAAAAGAAAAAGCCCTTTCCTCCAGAATATTTTCTGTGATAGTTCCTACAAGCTAAGGCATATCAAGAGTTTACAGTATGTCCTGTGTATTGATCCCCAGGAAGTCACAGCTACCAAGAAGCCTAAATGTGAGGAGACAATTTAAAAATAACACCTCCAGACACTTATTCAAATCAATTCACTTTGAAAAGTTCCTAAGTGGTGGAAACAAATTTCTGTGGAAGTTCAAAGGAACGTTCAGGCATCTTGAATATGTATGTGTTTTTAAAAGAACAATTTATCTTTCTACTGCTGAAGGCAGAAGCCCATCTGACACGAATCCTTCCAGTGCAAGTCTGAAGCAAAATTTGCATTCAGTGTTTGCACAGAGGAATTGAAACTCAGATCACTGGTGTCAAGCAACATGGAATAACAGGAGGAGCAGGTACTCACTTGAGAACACTAAAGAGCCCAGGTGATACAGATGTTGGCCTGACCATTCCTTCACCACTGATGGTCCCCAGCTGGACTTGCGGGTAGTAGACAGCCCGGAAGGCTAGCTTTGAAGATTGGAGCCTAGTCTTTATTACCTCTAAGGGACATGTAAAGATGGCACCAACTGTTCCTCCGCATCTGTAAAACACAATTTAAACAGAAGACAAGAGTCAGGAAAACATAGCTGCACAGATGTGTCAAATCACAGCATGGCGTATAGATAAAATCGGAAGACTTGTCTCCAGTTGCTCCGCATTGTGGACAAATTATTAGGAAGCTGGGCAGTTTTGACACTAGGCAAGGGAGACTGTTCCCATGCCCTGGGGGAGGGGAGAGAAGGTTGAGAAACTGTTACAATGATCACGTGTAATGATGAGATCGGTAAACACAAAGATGATACCCAGCACTAACAAAAAATCCGTGACTGACCATCTGCTGGTCCCATGTTCTGCCAGGACTTGGAATTCTGCCTGTAAAAACTTCAGAAGCATCTATGTTTCAGAGGTTGTTGTCCTAAAACAGACATAATCTTGGATGGATTTTTCTTATGGGAAGCAGGAAGCTGGCAGATGAGAACAAGCCACAGGGGATTAGGACACTCACTATAGACTGAAAACACAGCAATATAATTCTTCACGATTTCAGTACTTGTGACTAAAACAGCTGTTTACAAAAGTAGCAAATATCAAAACTACGCTAAGTTAGGCCCTCTTAAAAACAATGGATATCAACTTTTTTGGGGGGGGCTGGGAGGAAGGAAGCTGCAAGGATGAGAGGGAGGGTGGGAAAGCAGAACAGGACAGAAAGGCTACTAAAGAACAGAATTCCCATACTCTGATAACAGAAGGACAAAAATAAAATATACACACACACATATGTGTGTGTGCATGCGCCTATACATACACACATATGTATATATATAAACACATATATATGAAGAATAAATAAAAGATCCTGTAACAGGCATATACTCATCTTAATGTAGTCAGACTGAGCCTCTGAGAAAGCACACCGGGCCAAGAATATAAGGTGTATGAGTCCTAATTTTCATTTTAATCAATGATCTGTAAAGTGACTGGTCAAACTATTTCTCTCTCTGCTGCTGTTCCTCTTGGGTAATCAAATGTCCCTTCTGTCAAACTTCACAATTTAACATAACGCTGAGGTTGGCTACAAGGTACTACATCTAAATTTTATTAATCAAACACCTTGGGATTTAGGAAGACTTAACTAAAGATTTCATTTTTTTTCTGAGGACGTTTACTACTGTTAAACCTATTGATTAGAAAATATTTTCTTTGTTTACAAAAGTGTCAAACCATGCAATTCCTTCAAAAACCTGTGTTTGTGATTTTCCTTAGAAAACACCGTAAGTCAACAACTTTACTCTCCTTGATGTAAATGTGAAATTGCAATTCAAGTAGTTTTCCATGAAAGGGAGATGAATTAAAAAAAATAATCCTATCCTTTGTCTTGCACATAGAAAAAAGCATTGCTTGCTAGAGTCATAAGAACTTTGCATGCACTAATTTGGGAACAGAGATTCATAGAAGGATATTAATAAAGGTACAAGTGGATATTTTCTAAAGCCCCATCTATACATGAGCTATTTTACTAGGAGAATCTTTTCCTAAACGTAAGGAAAAGGACAATTAAAGAATGGCAGAAAAATCCAAGCTGTAGATACATACTAGTTTATAAATGCTTTATCCAGTACAGCTTATTTTGTTTGCTGAAACAGTGTGTCTTATATCAAACAGTAACCATTCTGTGCCAAAACCCTGAAGTCCCCGCACTTGCATTAACAGCCTGGCCACCCTAGTTGTACAACCACAAAAATTAAGGTTCTTTGTAAGGTTCAAAAGGACACCCCAGACCACATGGCTGGGGAATACAACTTCCTCGCTACAGTTTTCATTTTCTGCAGGATTCTGTTCAAGTACACGATCCCAAACACTATGCTTTCCAGATACAAACGCATCCAACAGAAGAAACCGTGTTTTCTCTGAGACTGGCAATATGATTTAACAGCATGTTTCAATGAGTTTCTCCTCTAAGCTCTTGCTTCTTCCTCCTCCCTGCTGAAAGGGGGAAAAAACCTAAACTAGGGACAATCCATACAGCCAAAGTGACAGGTATTATAAGAAAGAGCTTTGCCTTCATCCCTTTTAAACCACCTATGCTTTGACTGTTGAATAAAGTCACAAAGTTGTTTGTGGAACTAGGTACATAGCAGCTGATGTTGTGTCATTTGACTCAAAACCAACAGTGTTCACAGAGACCTTATCAGGCCTCTGATTATTTTGTGTACTGAACGAGGGCTTGGACACCAGCCTTCTGTCGTGTCAGTACTACTGCGGAGGACATCGCTTCAGTTGATCCTTCTCTGTTTTGTCAGATGCATCTCACATTGCTCTGAAATTAGATCTTGGGGGGAAAAGAGAGGTCAGGAGTGGCTTCTCCAGGAAAACCTTTCCTGTTCCCACAGCTCACACTTCTAACTTGGAGCAGGAAGTGTTTTGAGGATCCCTCTTGCAGATCTCCAATGCCACCTTTCCTACTATGTATATCCAGTACAAGTATACAAGTGTGTATAATTAACACCTGACTAATCAACATACTGCAGAGAAATTTTAAGTCTGTGGGAACTTGATGAAGAACATTTGATTGCCTTAACTCCCAACTCATTTATCCACCAGCGCTCCAGTACTGTGTACGCCATCTTCAGTCCTGATTTATTTCACATGTATGAACATTAAACCAATACTTGCACAGTAACAATTCATAAATTCAGAACACTGAAACTCCATTTGCTGAATTTTCTGAATTACCAGCTGCTCAGTCTAGAGTGGCATCTTGCCATACAATTTTTTAGCATATTCCCTCCCCCATCAGCTGTCTCCTTGCCTTCCTAGCCCACTCCTTGCCTTTTATCCTTTTAGTTTGATAATTCAGTTAATTTATCCAGCCTGTAATATTTAAGTACTTCTGGTAATACATATATAATCCTCTGATATTCAACACAATGAGTTAATATCTGCATCATTTTAACAGCTCAGAGTTTATGTTGTCAGTGTGACATTTAAGAAAACAGCATTATCTAAGACAGCAATTCTCAGAATGTCAACAGGACACATACATTCTGTCCCAAATAAAATACGCAGCAGATAGTTCAAGTAAGGACTTTGATGGACTGGGCAGCTCTTTCAGATGAGCTGATTTCCCTCCACATGGGAATTCTATGCATCATACCCTGGTGTTGCTCTATTCCCTGGAAAGATGGCTGCAAAATAACACACTGTGCATAAAAGAAACACTTTGTATTCCTATGGTGTTCCGAAAGCCTACATCTGGGAAGAAAGGGGAAACAACCAGCTTCCCTCAGCTACATAAACAGCCATAAACCCTGAAAGATTCAGACCATGGATATGCAGCCAAATTTTATTTGGGAAAATCTTATGCTGCAATCAAGGCAAAACCTCCAAGTCTTCATACTGGTTGGAACTGGGGGCGGGGGGGGGGTGATGCATCTGTGCAGAACTACAGTTCCAGAGATGTTAGGCAGTGTTTATTGTACTAGCCTCTTGCAAAAATCTCCGAGCGTCTAAATCTGTCCTTAGTCAAAAGACAGAAACCTCCCCTAGAAACAAAACACTATGGTAGAGTATCTTCAACAGGTCACACGGCAAGCACAGAACAGGAGGTTCCCAGCTATGCTCTGCAATTATTGCAGATAGAAAATCTCTTCCATGTGAGACACACAACAGTTCATCAGCTTTGGGCTGTCACTTACTGCCAGAAAACCAGTATTTGTACTTCAGGCTTTGAATGTCCCTTCTAATACATGACGGGTCAGGCATATCTTGCCATTACAGCAGTAAAATGCAGCTCTCTGCTTTGTGATGTTCAAACAAAGGAACTAAGAAAACTCTTGGTTTGCGAATATGAAACATACTTTATGTTATGGAGATACATAACGTACTATACATTAACAGCTTTCATAAAAAGAAAACACTGTTTAAAACACATGCCAAGGATGCACGTCTCAAAATCCAATTCCAATTTTTCTCTTGCTGCCAGCCTTCCATCTTTACAAAGTCCACCCCAATGATTTGCATTTGAAATAAACTCTCAGCACCCACTAGCAGAAGTGATATAGATGCCAAGAATCTTGAGTAGGGCTTACTTCATCTGTCCTATATGTAATGACTGAGCAGTATTCTTAATAGGAGTAACAACACAATGCTGAATGTTAAAGGAAGTTCTGCAAAACAAACAAAAAAAAGCACCCAAACCTTTAATGATCTTTCAGTAGATTACCACTGTCTTTACCTAGATCACAAGCAAAGATGATGAGCTGCTTGGTTAGAGCAATCTTAATTTATAAGCAGCCTGACACATTTTGCTGTGTGAGCGGTTGAAACTACCTCTTCCTTGTCAAAGGACAGCAACTACTCTCAACATTTAACAGTGAATTTTTGACAGACACCAGTCAAGTGAAACACTTGCAAGAGAAGTAGTAGTGCAAATAGTCTGGCAACTATACTTAATGGGCCACTTTACCAACCAAGTTGACATGCATACCTCAATTCATGCTTCATGAATGGCACCACATATGGCTTTAAATGTCAAAATAGACCTTGGGAAATCATTTGGTACAAGTGACTGGACCCCTCCAATGGATTCAGAAGCCTGTAGAGCTCCCCGAACACAGCTGCAAGACTCTGCCCCACTGAATTCAACAGCACAGGCTGGGATTCAGCACAACCAAGGCACTACCCGTGCAGAGTAGTGCACTGCTTCCCTGGTTGTGACAGAATCATGCCCCGGAAGGCAGATACAGAAAGTGAGCAGTATACGTGCAGCAAGTGTGCCAAGTTTTAAACGAGATTGTATTTGCGATAGAAATTTCATTCTGTTTTTCTAAAACGTGCCACATGCTCTAGCATGACAAGCACAGCATAAACAGCAAAGCAAGTTCTATCTGTAATATTTCGTTACTGCATCATCAAGACTGGAAACAAAAGCTGCTGCATTCTCAGATGCCGGAGGAAATTGAGTACCAAACCAGACTGTTCCGAATGCCTTAATTTTGAGTTAAGCATTCAATAAATTTCCAGCTAATAATGTTATAGGGTGTAGATAATCCTGTAAGCACTGTGTTCCTTGAGCTGATACACAGTTAGTGAATTATGTAATGCCCATGAGAACCTAAATTAGGTAGAGGGCTGGAAGACAGTCAGTCTCATCATCCGCTCTGGCTGTCCTGGACCACACACAGTACAGCAGATACATACACTTCAGGTGAAGGCTGCTTCTCTCCATTTTACAAATGGAAACATTATTTCCCAAATGGATTGTCAGCATTAGCACACTGCTTAACAATTAACATCTGTGGGAGCTGTATACCAGTTCCTTTCCCCACAACTTCTTTGGTTACTAATTTGGGGAGTAACATTTCATTAGTTCTGGGACCTGTACCAGACACTCAGGCAAATCCAGGTCCAATTCAACACTTTAAACAAGGCTCTCAGCAACCAAGTGCATACAACTCCACTCAGCTGCCACTGAGACAATCAACTTATGCCCGTGGAGACAGATGTCACTATGTCCTCAATTCAAAGCAGCTTGATGTCACCAACCTTCCCGAAGTACGCTTCCGACTCTTTTACAGGTGGCTTAAGCAAACTTTGGTATCTAAGGTTGCTTTTCAGAGCCATAGGAGCAAGGGAGGTACGGACTTAGGCCTCAATACCGAGACAGAAAAAAAGTCACAAACATGGTTTTATTCAAACAAACAGTCCCCCCAGTTTGAAACCAAACTACTAAAGAATACATATCACACAGTACCTACATGAAATCAAGATAAAAACTTTGTTCCCAGTTTTTGGTCTTTGCTGGTTCTATGAAGGGCATTGCAGCCTCTAAATACCACTTCCTAGGAAATCCCTGTAGTAAACAGTATTAGTCCAGCTGGAAAGACAACACGGAGTAACCTCTGCTACAGACCAGTCCACAGTTTTCCCCAAAGAAAAACAAGCAACAACTGCACTGACTTCAGCAGGGAAACAGGACCCCAGCCTTGTAAACATGCTCACATCTGTTGTGCAACTCAGGCATCATTCTCTTTGCTGCTTCTGAAATGTTCCCTGGCCTCAGAGTCATCTCCCCATCAAAATGCCAAGACCCTTTGGTTTGCTGTTACTGTAAGCCTTAAAAGGAACCAACAGAAACAAAAGGAAGCCAGTGAGTCTGTCTGCCTGTAATAAGTTGGCTAATAGGAAGCCATCTCTTTCAACAAATGCAGAACACTTTCTAATATTCAAGTGATTTCATCACTCCTAGCCTCTGAAGTTTTAAACGCTTCTATTCTGGCCATTAAAATTACCTGAGGCCGGCCTGCCTTCTTTGTGCACACATAATGGTTTACATCTTCTTAAACTGACCCCGCACCCCACCCTCACCTCCACAGGACGCTATCTTAATACCAGTAATGTCTCTACCAAAATTATTTCAAGTGAATGGGCTGCTCTTGCTTTAGCTGCAAAAAATACAATTGAATGAAGGTTAGCATCTTACACAACCTATAGAGTATTCTGAACTTCCAACAATTTCTTCTGCTGGAGGGATAATTTTATCCAAGGTCCTGGTTCTGCAAACAGCTTTATGTCACAGTACAAACCATTTATTATAATAGGGTTCTCTGAAAGAAAGAGCAAAGGTAAAGGTATTTGAAGGACTGAGGAAGGACCTCAGAGATTATTACTCAAGCACTAAAACACTAACAATTCTAAAATTCCTTTGATGATGTAACAGATGTAGCAAAATATTATCACAGCTGAGCTCCTTTAATCAGATTTTAAGCAGGCATCCTTTACCACTCCTAAAAACTGAAATGTGTAAGGCAGACATGGCCCGGAGCCTCATACTGAATATGATTTGGGTCTCTAGCTTGTCCATGGGCTGGCTGGTCCACACCCCTCCAGACACATCATGTATTTCCTCCTACATTTCTTACATGGAGAGAAAGGTGGTTTAATAGCTTAGGCAACAGTTCAAAACTGATGTTCAAGTTCTTATTCTATGCAGTGAGCCCCAAGAAGTCTGCATTTCTCACTTGGAAAGCAGACATAATAGCATTAATAGATATGTACGTGCACACGATACGGAAATTCAGGGCCTTGAACAGGGAATCGCTCTGAAATAAACTGTTTGGATGGTGGGTGGGTGCGTGGTGGACCAAACACTTCAGCATTGGCTGGTGCACGAGAAGGCTAAATTTGCTGTCTCATTTTCCCTTCTGTAACATCAGAGCAAGAGAAATGATTGCACACTTTTCCGTGTCTCTGTAAATAACAAGATATGCAGAACAAGAATCAGGTCCAGCAATGAACATTTAAAAGCCTGTATACCCTAAAAGCCCATCTCTTTCCTCTGTGCTGTATTTTCATCGCTGCTTTAGCAATAGATCAAACTTATTATACCAGAGTGGCCAGGATGACATTCCCTGCTGCGTTTCCAGTCTTTCCCCCCATGCTTCTCAAAAACAGATTGGACCTGGTGACTTCCGAGGTGTGCTGCAGAAAATGGTTGTTTGTTAGGATTCTTGGAGAAGGTACAGGGTACATTAAACGAGTAAGGAAGATCTTGATCACTCAGTACTAGATTAAAACAGTGATTAATTTAAAATTCCTATTTATTTATAGTCTGATGAGTTACATGAGGACACCTAGAGTTCTGAGTAGGCATTGTTACTATCCAAACAAGCTGCATGTGTACATTCAGGTCCGGTTTCTGTCACGGGCTTCATGTACTACTCTAATGCAAGTGGGGGAGGCGGGGGAAAGAGAGGACTTCACACATACCACCCAAGTCAGCAGAAGGACAGGGTCTCTGAAAAACTTAGTTTTGTTGGGTTTAATATTATATTAAATGAACTTACTGCTCCAAGGACATGTCAGAGGAGACTGAAGTCTCCTGTCTAGCAACAGAAGAAACAATGGTCTACTCTTAAACAGATTTAAACTAACAATAGGTTTCATGGTGGCTTCCTAACTATTGTCAGCTGACAAGCACTACAGAATATTCTACTACTTAGTTCAAACCATCAGAAAAAGATTAAAACAAAAGATTTTTGATAAGGACTGAAGTCCATAAAACAGCACTTACTATCTGCATAATGATGATTTTTTTTTAATTTATTTTTTAATTTACACCATAGAACTATCTTACTGGACTACTATTAAAATTACTGCAATAAGGTAATTCACAAGGCTTTTTAGGAGGGTTTTGGTTGGTGTCTTGTGGAGTGGGGTTGTTACTTTAAGCTTTTAACACAACAAAACTAGTAAGTTTACAATTTCTTGCAAGAACTTAGGAGGCCTGGTGTGCCAGGCCACTTACTGAGAAGTACCAGGACCTTCTCTAACTCTCTTCCCTCCCATCTTTTTTCCCTTTTTGGAGGACTTGGTTTTCAGTGTAATTATATGGATCGGGCAGTTACACAGCCTCCACTATTAACTGTCACCTACGCAGAGCTTATCGGAGTGTCCTGCAAATACGTTCCTTTACAAAATCAAGCTATGATCCATCGAAAAGCATTGGCCTGCTGTCTGGAGAATGCTTTTTGGATGACATCCCTCAGTTCCTGCTTGATTCAGCAGGAGCCACATACGAGGGCAGGATTTGGAGTAAAGTGTTTCATTTAACAGAGCTGGATGCCAGAGCGATGTAAGATTTTGAAATTATATACAGCTAAATGTCACAGCAGCCCAGCACTGACCTCAGGTCGCACCATGGTCCTTTCTGACCTCTCCCGCTTGCCTGGCGAGGGATGTATTTTCTAATTCTGGACAGGCCCCGCTTGCCGCGCCGCCTCTACGCGGGCAGCGAGGAGAAAGCTGCCCGGCTGCCACGGGAACGGGCACGCAGGTCCGCGAGGGTGACGACGGCAAAGGCGCGGGCTGCGCTCGGCGCCCACAGGCCGTCACCCCGTCACCCCGTCGCCGGCCGGCGTGCGGCGGAGAGCTGCGGGAAAGGGAGGCCGCCGCCCGCCCGCCCCTCACCCGAGGCAGCGCCCGGGCACCCCGGCGGGGAGCCGCCGCCCCCCTCTCTGAGGGGCCTCCCTGGGCGGGCGGCAGCGCCTCCACCGCGGCCGTCGCCCCGCGCCCCGGGCCCAGCCCTAAGCCGCGGCGGCCGCACTCACCCCCCGGCGAAGAGGTGCAGCAGCGTGTTCTCCTGCGGGGCGCCCGCCATGCTGCCGCTGCCGTCACCGCCGCCTCAGGCCCCGGCTCCCCGCGCGGGAGCGGGAGGCGGAGGCCCGGCCGCGGCGCGCACGTGACGCCAGCGGGCGGTGCGTGGTGCGTCAGGCGGGCGCGTGCGACGGCCCCGCGGGCAGCACCGCCCCCTGGCGGGCGGGCGGGGGCCGAGCGGCGGAAGGACACGGCGCGGAGGCGCGCGGTAGTGGGGCCGCGGAACGTCCCGCCGGCGGTGGAGGTGCCGGCAGAGGGTCCGTGATGGCGGCGGGAGGCGTGAGCGCTGCCCAGCCCCGCGGCCTGGCACTGAGGGACAAGGTGGTCCCCACGGAGAAGCGGCAGCCCCTGTGTACACAGTCCTGCACATCACCGGCGCCTCCCTGCGCTCACAGAGCCTGTTCCTCAGAGCGCACCTACGCTGTGCCCGAGCCGGGGCTGAGGCTCAGGTGGGCTGCGGGCCCAGGTTTTCAGGTGTATACCTGTCCTCAGGTATGGCTGTAAGGTAAACTGGCACGTAAAGAACGCTCAGACTGGTCCTTCGTGGTGTGAGCCACAGACACACACAGCTCTGTCGCTGTCAGCCCCCTCAGCTGTGGCGGTGACATCCCGGTGCAGAGAAGTTGGCCTTTGGTATGTTCTGGAACCCCACGCCGCAAGGGTGGAGGGGTTAGACACCTTATTTAAGCTGAGACCCTGCAAGAAGCGCATAGATGTGCCAGATGGGCTGTTGTGGTTTAAACCCAAACCACACAGCCGCTTGCTCCCCCATCCTGGGGGAATGGGGAGGGATGTGGAGGAGTAAGGGTAAGGAGACTCATAGGTTGAGATAAAAACTATAATTGAAATAAAATTATAATAATAGTCATAATAGAAAATACAAACAAGTAATGCACAGTGTGATTGCTCACCACGCACTGACCGATGTCCATCCCATTCCCAACTAGCAATCCCAGAGAAGAGAGAATCCTGAAACTGCAATCCCGGTAGCAAGAGTGAGCTTCCCGATCAACCTTCCTCTACACACTGAGCACGACGTTCTGTGATATGGAACATTCCACTGGCCAGTTTGGGTCCGTTGCTCTGGCTGTGCTCCCTCCCAGCTTCTTGTGTACCTGCGCACTGGCAAGACACGGGAAGTTGAAAAGTCCTTGATTTCTTAGCAACAACTAAAAACATCCGTACGTTATCAACATTGTCCTCATATCAAATCCCATACTGAATCTAAAACACAGCACTGTTGTAGCTACTAAGAAGGGAAAAAACAATCAGCTCCATCGCAACCAAAAGCATGAGAGTATCCACCCCTTATTCCATACCATATAATGTCATGGTCAGCATATAAAGCTGGAGAAAGAAGGAGGAAAGGGGGGATGCTCGGAGTGATGGCGTTTGTCTTCCCAAGTAACTGTTACATGTGATGGAGCCCTGCTTTCCTGGAGATGGCTGAACACCGGCCTGCTGATGGGAAGTGGTGAAGGAATTCCTTGTTTTGCTTGGCTTGTGTGCACGGCTTTTGCTTTACCTATTAAACTGTCTTTATCTCAACCCATGAGTTTTCTCACTTTTACTCTGATTTCCTCCCCCATCCCATGGGCAGGGAGCGAGCGAGCAGCTGTGTGGGGCTCAGTTGCCAGCTGGGGTTAAACCATGACACGGGCCAATGGCACGGACACATGGAAACATAAAAATCATGCTGAGCCGTAGCCTGTGCTCTGGCACATCTGAATGGTGGCACCCAGTGAGCAGTACAGAAATAGTCCTTCTCCCTCCCTAGTCACCAAGGATTTCAGAAATGTCAAGCTCTTGTTTATGCAAGTGGGTCTTCTGTTTTTATATTAATATTAAGAACAGAGGAAATATCTCAGTTATTTGACTAATCCAATAACAAAAAAAAAATCAGAAGTGCTGTTTACATATTCAAAGCCTGCAGCTTTCCTCCTGTCCTTTGAATGCCCTGGGGGAAAGCTCAGACATCTGCACTGCCAGTAAGTGATCCGCTGAGTATTTCTGAGAGGTGGCTCAACAAGGATCTTCAGAAGAATTTGTATTTAAAGTGCACATGACATGAGGCTTTTAAAACTTACACTCCCCTTAAGCCAGTGGAAGAACTTTGGCCCAGTGCAGTGATTTACACTCATCTGTAGGATAGATGCCATCAATTTATATGCTGTGGGTTAATTTCACAGCCAGGACATTTATGAATGTCTGGCTTTTAAATTTAAAGTTAAAATCCTGAGGAAAACATTAAAATCCACAAAAAGACCCTAGGTCTGCATATTTTCCATATACACGAGTTTTCTATTGTCCATGACAACAGGTTTGAACAAACAGCCTTCCTAGCTTCGGTTCAGATCCAGACATGAACTTCACTCCTGTCACAAACCAAACTTTCCAGTCCTAATACTGCTGGATGCTGGAGTTTGAAATTTGGGTGTGCACATTCCCAGCATTTAGACTTCAGCCTATTCAGAGGAAAAAATGGCTTAAGGGTTAAACCCAAGAGATGAAGCAATGCCTTCGTCCACACTGGGATCTGTGCTGTTTGGATGTGCCTGTCCTGGATCTTCAGTCTCCAAAGAACAGCCAGCCCTTCTAGACCTTTCTGTGTCTTTTTGATGTGATGGTGATGAACCCTAAGGTGCTACAAAGAACAGTTGTCTCTAAGTGATCTTGTGGTGGATGAAGAGCAATGATTTACCGAAGTGGAATCAGTCTAGTGGATAAGGGTGATGGGATCCCTTGTCTAGAAAGTTTGCTGAAGCTAAGGAATGAATACAGCATTAAGTGCAAATAGGATGAGGCAGTTACAACTCTGACCGCCTGGTCCCCATACATCCTGACATCCTGAGAACCCCAAGTTGTCATTGAGATTCTATAAAGTTACTCTGTGATGACGTAGAGTATATATCAGAGATCCAGGCAGCAACACGGATTTGGTAGCTGTAAATACATCAAGGATGGTAGGCCTGTCAAATGGTGAGATAAATGAGTTTTCTCTAAAGTGTAATCCCATCGGATCATGCAAATGAATCTAAGAATAAAAAAATCTGGAGAGGAGATGACTCAGAAGAGAGCTGGTAACTGCTGCAGGTTTATCAGAATGCAGATGATTCCATTAACATATCTCTTTTGTTTGCTTGAGGTATTGATTCAACCACCATGTGATCTTTGGAGGTCCACCTTGTTTATAGTGCCTCTCACCAGCCAAAAGACCCACCGACCTTATCACAATGACAAAAACTTCCAGATAGGTATAAGCATTGAGAAAACACATGATTGAGAAAGCACCTGATAACATCAACACAGCCAGAACTGGCTGTAGGGAGCCCTTGGCTAAGACTTCCAGCCCAGCACAACAGTGGTACACATGCACATTGCGAACAGGTAAGGATTCACACAAGCACACTTATACACACAATGAAAGCTGGGCCAAATATTCTCATTTACACACATAAATAAACTACAAATGCACCAAGGCAGGCCTACTAGCCTTACCTATTCACACACACAGGGCCCTATTACACACACATACACATAGTTCAGTGGGGCTTGGCCAGGTGTTTTCCCACACGCCCAAACAAAAAAGCTCCCCACGCACATCAAAACCAGTTTTGAGCCCCAATCTTATGCTCCCAACTCCACAGAGGCAAAGCAGCCCTTCTCACAGCGGACGAATGTGCACAAACACAATGGTTTGTAGAGAGGTATGAGGTATCTGGAGGTTATTTCTAGCCCACCAGCAAACTTAGAGCTCCTAGATCAAATGGGTTCGTATAAGCCTGGGGAGGTGCCAGACCATGTGGAAATAAGAAGCTTGACATGAGTGACAGAAGAAAATCTGCTTCAAGCAGGAGGCAGAGGAAAGGAAGGAGAAATCGGCCTTCCTGGAGAACAGTGGATGGGGTGACTGTGACATGGGAGGGAGGGGAAGGTGGTGACATGTTCAAGTAGAAAAGGTATTGGTCAGCTGTTTTGGGGGCACAAAGACATGGGGGAAGCTGATCCTGACAGGATCTGACAGGCCAGAGTTGTGCAAACTGTATGAAAAAGGATGGCAAAGGCGGTTGAGGAGAGAAGAAACTCTGCCTTCGGGCACAAAGGAGGGAAAATTCAGTTTAAGTAACTGGACCATATAGGGTCCTTCAGAATATGCACATGGCATGCGTGTCCTTTCCCTCTGTTTTATTCTCTTGCCGTTCCTTTGCTCTTTCCCTGCCCTTAGGCTGCACAAGTTGAACCATCTCTTGTAGCTGTCGGTTGGTAACTGGGCAGTGGGCTTTTGCGTACGGCCAAGGGCCAGGCAGGGGCAACAGCAGCTGCCAGACAGGAGGGAAGCGCCAGGGCCCTTGTCTTGGGTGGCAGCCCAGGTGGGGGGTGTGTGGGAGGCGTAGGCTCAAGACAGCCACTCAACAAACAGCTGCCCAGAAAAGCCTCTGGACAAGGCTTCCTAGCAGGGCTGCCGGTGATCTGAGACCTGGGGGAGGATGTGTCCAGAGCTGTGTTGTTTTTAAACACAGTCATTTGGAGTCGGTTCACTGCCTGGCATGGCAGGGTTAGGTATGCGGGAGGGAGGTCAGGTTACAATTCTCAGCGTTAAAGCTGTAGGGCCTGATTTCTGCTTTCTCTCTTTCCATGTGGGCTAGGCTGAGGTAGGACAGATGAAGGTCAGAAACCTTATACTGTTTATAACTTTGCACTAATGTGTGCTCTGCATCCTGTGGCCCCATACAAAAGCAAAGATGGGCAGTGACAGAAAATAGCCATGAGGGCAGACTGCAGCCCAGCACCTCCCTGTCTGCCCCTGTGTGAGATTTACCAGGCCTGTGATGACTTCTTTAAATACTCAACTCTCACAGAGGCATCTTCACTCACTTTATGCCCCTTGGTACTGCCAGAGACGTGCAGCAGCCAGTGAAATTTGGTACTTGAGCTCTCATAATTCATGTGGAAGCAACTTAGGGAGGAGATGTCAGACTGTGGACAGCAGAACGGACAGAGCTGACTCCTCAGTCATCACATCTACAGCCCAGCATAGCAATTTAACTGTTGATAGATTTCAGTTAAATTTAATACATTGCAGCAGCTAATGTAGGTTTCTTAGGCAGTTACCAAGACTGTCTACCTATGAACATTTTTCTGCTTAGTTCTCCATTTGCTGTAAGGTATGAGACCATGTATCCCAATTTATCCCCACTAAGAATGTTTAGGAACAAGTTACAAGCTATTGAGAGTTTATACGATGTCAGTAAAGTAGCTACAGGCTATTTATGGACAGCACTGCCTCTAAAGAATGCTAAAGGGGAGGACTCAACCATAACGTAACAGCATACTGGTTGGAACCAATATTTTGATTAAAACTACCTTTTCACCTGATTGCTCATCTACACTAGAGGCACTTCTGAACATGAAGATATGTCTGCAGAATCCTCTGGTGAAAGTACCATTTAGGAGCACAGAAAGGTGGGGGTTTTTTTCACCAGGCTACCATTATCAGCTTCTGAAAATGACATACATTAAGGTGACAAAAGTGCTTATCCATCACCAAATCTGAGGTTAGCAGTGCCTTTGCTAGCTAACCTAGCTAGGTGATCAACAACTTATGCTTTTCCATTTTACTAGGTGACCATTATCCCAGTGAAATTTACTGTTTACACTATTTACCATGGGCAGCAGGATAGTGGAAGCAGTAAAAGACACTAATCTAATTGTCTTGCCACGCTCACTAAGGAGTCTGTTACACATGATTCCAGCTGGGTGTCTTGACTGGGCAGCCTGAATGTGCTCCAAGCTGCACGAGAAGCCTGTTTGCCCGGGATCCATTGTCACACCAACAGAACAGCAACAGGTTACTGGCTCCAGACAGTTATGCCACCTGCTTCTGCATTGGCTAGAAACTTATTCCTGGAGCACAGGTTCAGCCTAGTTTGTACGGGTGGGCCCAGAGGATGTTGTATACATTCACTGGAGCAATGCATAAGCTAAATTTGCACATCATTCCTTAGCCTGTGACTGTTGTCTACCTCCTAGGCTAAAGGATACTTGCAGCCATGCTTGGCTCTACCTCTCATTCCCCAGCAGAGAGCACTGTAAGAGCAATGTTAGAAGCAGAGCCACCTCAGAGCAGCGAGGAGTTAGGCATAGAAGGTTTGATCTTTAACAGATCCTGCGCTTGTTCTCTGACTGCACCACCAGTTCTGCCTGTACGTGCCTATCACCCGCCCTGGACACTTTGAAGATGCTCTGTCTTGTGGCTCCTGTTTCGCTTCACAAAACACATCTCAAAGGGGAGATCAGTTCTAAAAAGCTCAGGCCCTGATGGCTTTTTCTGAAGCCCTGGAAAACAAAGCCATTGGCACTGTTTGAGCACCTCACTTTTTTGAGCCAGACAGCAAACGTATTACCTGCTTCCTGGCTGTCATCACCTTTACCTTCATTTTCCTCAGCCAGGTGGAACAAGGAGGAACGTTTGCTTGTATCTGCTTGCCTCAACAGCTGTACAGATGGTCTCTGCGCAGTGGGCTGCCTCTCCTTCCCCATCATCGTTTTCCAGTATTGATCTCAAACTGGGAAAAATATTGACTGTCCAATCTCCCGCACTGCTTCACATGCCCAGTGGGATACTGTTAGAAAGCCAATCTCTTTCTTGCTTCAGCCATGCATTGAAGCTCTTGGGGCACCCCACACTACAGTGTGTCTGCCCTTCTGTCACACAGTGCACTTCACCTATAGGAGCTGAAAGAAAGAGTGCTGCAGAGTGTAGGTATTTAGTCCATCAAGGACTAAAGGATTTAGGAAATCAAGAGGAAGACAGGTTTTGTGGCTATGCTATGAGCATATCAAAGCACCAGATCTGGGAAAGCACTGTGTTCCCGGCACTGTTTTTATAGCATGTTGAGTACTTCTAGGGAATTTCATGAGGATAAATGTGCATACAAGCATCGTGGCCTCCATGGATCAGACACCACAGGAGCCACATCAGGGGAAGTTCCTAAATTACTCCCTTGCCTGTACAGCATGAACCCAACCAGGAAAGGGTTGAGCTGGCTATTCTTGGGACTTGTTTTGTCTGGTGGCTTCCTACAAACTGGAGCAAGGACTCACCAACTTGTTCCACATCATTAGCAGCTGGCAACTTCCCAACCATTACCAGTGTAGTCTGGATTTCATCCAGCAACTTTGAGATGAAAGACATTGCAGCACCACTGCACTCACTGTTTTAGGTCCCAATCCAGCTCCCACTGAAGTCAGTTACTCTTTTTCCACTGTGTGCAGCTGGGGCTGGGTCTGACATTTCTGTAACAGTTCGGTCTCAAGTCCTCGGCTAGCTGAAATATTGGTAAAATAGTCCAACACAACAGATAGATGCCTGCAACTCAGCTATTTTCTGGCATTCAAATTAAAGACAGCAACACAGTCAAGCAAGAGCACGAGGAATTATGTTTCTTTCCTGAAAACACTGAAAGTCTGAACTCAGAGCAGCCAAAGCACCTGGTGGAAGGAATCTAGAAGCCTGCATTAAGTGGGTGTCTGTTAGGAGGCTGATACATCTGTTCTCTACCAAAGTGTATCCCAGCCAGGAGCACCATCAAAGAAATCTCTCTGGCAGTGATGAAGATACTGATAGCACTCAGCTGCCCTAAAAATGGCTGAGGTCATTGCTTGGATTTTGGGAGGAGCCTTGGGAGAAGTGTATGTCTAAAAGAGTACCCAAAGTCCAGAGGTGTAGGAGCATGCAGGACATACATGTATTTTTACAAACATAGCAAGGGGACACCTCACCTGGCTATTCTGCCAGCAAAATTTTGTTGAGAGTACTTTGATTTAATGAACATCCTAAAGGCTGTAAAGTATATACCTATAATGTAAAGTATATACACATAACTTGAATTCCTTCTATCTGTCTCATTCTGCAGTGAGCGATTATTGCCTCCTCCTGTTTTACATGTGGAAAGCCGAAGCACAGGCACAAACCGAGCAAGCAGAGATGAGGCCAGGGCAGAGACTGCCTTGCCCAAAGGTCAGCAGTTGTCTATCATAACCTGTAACTGCCTCCAGTCAGCTGTGCTCAGATGCTACAGACTGGTTTGTTACAAGACTTGGCCACTGTTACTAAACATCTTGTCATTGCTAAAATGGGCTTAGTTCCACTTTCAGGGCCAAGACACCAAGAAGCAGCTACCATTTTAGATACTGTGTCATGCAGCCACTGCAGGGTGACCCAACACTAGGAGCAGCAGGCTGTCAGCACAGGAACACGATGGGCATTCAAGGGAATGAGAAAATGGGTAAAATTAAAACTGGCAAAAAAAGGGTTTTTCCCACTAACATGGAACTGGATTCAGGAGCTTGTGGTAAGATGCTACTGAGGCCAAGAATTTAGTATTTTGATTTTTCTCTCTAGAAGAATAGGAGGTGCAATCAGTTGGAATGAGTGACTGAGAGCCCTGAGAGTCCTTGGTTATTGGGAGACTGTTAAAAGATTGCCTATGTTAAAAGCCTGGCTCAATGCTGACTGAGAGATACGCCAGCCATTGACTCTGGGAAGACCAGGTCTGCTTCTGCTATGAACATAAGAAAATCCTGGTGAGTTTATGCTGTGGACAAGGATAGCCTGTAGCATAGTGCTGAGACACCTCACTAGTTTTCCCTCTAAAGGGTACACAAAACTCCTGGGGGTCTGTGAGTAATACCAGGAGCCCATAAGAGCCTTTTCCCAAGAGCCAGCATTACTGAAGTGCAGTGGGTGAGCAGAGTTCCTCCACCCTTGGCAGTTCAGCACAAAATAGCCTCTATAGCCAAATATAGGCAGAAAGAATCCTCTTTTCTGGAGAATGAAAGGGGAGCAATGGAAAAGAGTAGCAACATCCTTCTCTGAGAACCCACTTCCCTCCATCTCCACAGCAAGCTTCCCTGCAGGCAAGACTAGGGTTAATAGGAAACATATGGGAGGAGAGTCTGTGATCCAGAGCTCCGGGACACTGAGGAGCTACCTGGAGCCCATTCAGGAGTGAGCTCAGGGATCAAACTTCTCATGAATGGGGAGTGGGCTGGGTGGGGAACTTAAAAGGTACAGGCTCCAGTTTGGTGCTTCCACCCTCCCAGGGCAACACGCCAGTCTGAGAGGAAAATTCCAGTTCCAGCACAACAAAGCATGAGAGTCACTAACCATACCCTGCATCTTGCATGCAACATCTCTCCCTCCCTACCCAAATTAAATTGTTAGAACTAGACTCATATTAAGCCATTAGGGTTCCAGTGTGCTAGTCCATTCTGTTCTCAAGCTCTGAAGCCTTAAGGTGCTTCCATGAAGCTATATCTGCAAGCAAGGGACTGATAGCAAAATCAAATGCCCTTCAACTTGGCTGGAGCTGAAGACTGAATTCAGAGGCTGTAGATCAACCCCTCTACGGAATTTGGTGGAGGCAGATTCCCCCACCTCACTGAGGACACAGCCAGGATACACACTGTAAAACAGTGTGTATGTACAAATAAACCCTTATCCTCCTTTCTGCTCCATCTTTTTTTCACTCTCCTTCCTCCTTTTTGGATTTTCTTCCTTTTGTCTATCCCAAGAACAAAACAACCATTATCAAAGCCCATCACTCTACACTTAAATAAAATCCAGCTAAATATCTGACTTAACAGGCAAGGGACAGCTGTAGAAGACCAGCTGAACAGAGTGGAGGGGTCTGTCCTGGATACCAAAGAACTGGTCTGAAGTATCGAGGACAGACCCTTAGACGATGCGAACCAATGGTGCAGTTACAGTGTCTTATGCACCAACTATGAATTTTGTCTTTGGGTAAAAAAGGAGAAAAATGGCCACAATCACAATCACTGAATAATAATATCGCCAAAGCTGGAGAGAGTTTGTATCCACACCCAACCTTCACACTTTATGCCTTTTTCCCCAGGGAGTGCAAATTGTCGACTCAACCACATTTGCACTGAAATTGCACAGACTTGCTTTGCAGAAAATGGCAGCTTCTTCCTGCACCAGTTTTCTCTGAGCCACACTGACATCCTTTTGTTACTAGCATCAATTTGGCCAAGATCCTCTTTCTCTGGGGAGTCCAGAGGCTCTGGCAATCACAATACTTCCTCAGTATGTCCTCATTTCAGTCCTTGAAAGCCAGGGTGGTGTGAGAACGCTGCAATGCATATACAGACAGTGCACCCAGTGCCATTTTCAGCTGTAAATTCACATGAATACCTCAATTCACGGTCCTTTTCATTAGAAAAGCACTGGCATTAGACAGTGTGCTCTGGGTCTGTATAATGACTCGGGGGCTCAGAAAACGTGAGCCATTCCTCATCTCCCACTGACTTTCTGGAAACCTGAAAAATTTTCCTGCATGTTATCTACTCAGGGTGTGATCTGTTTGAAGCAGGTGCTGAATCTCTCCAGAGCTTAGCAAGAGAGGACATTGGTCCTTGCTGGGGTCTTAAGACAATATTATAATGCAAGTGAACAACATAATTATTACACAGAAGAATTGGAGTTGCTTCCAATTTAAACCATAATATCACAGTGACGGACTGCATCACCTACATGCTCTTGTCCAACTGGAATTACAGCAGCAACAAGGTGGGGAAAATTTTCAATGTGACAGTGATCTGAATATCTTTGTTTCCCATGTTTGTGCTTCTCTGCAGTTTAACTAACAAAATGTCTGCAAGAATGAAACGAAATATGCTTCATCTGAACAATACCTCTCACCTCCCTGGATTTGCACATCATCACTTGATTCAATCTTTCCCTTAAAAATAAAAAGTGGGTTTTTCAAGGAGGAAAAAAATTAAGTAAGGGTGGAACGCACAGAGGACATGAGCTCAGTTACCAAACGCTTTGCTGTTTTATTAGCTAACATCAGCATAAAGTGCTTAGTAAAATGGCTGCCCAACCCATCAGATTTACTATCTTCCACATGTGCTTTTTTATTATTATTAGATTAGCTTTAAACATTCCTTTCCAACCTTTCCTGTCTCTTGATTTTTGCTGTCCTCACTCTAGAATTAAGGAACAAGGTTGTAACCAAGCATTTTCCATGCCTCACCATGCAAGGTTAATTGGGTTATTCCAGGACTGCTTCCTTTACATCCTCCCCAACATCCTGATTCTGCCATGAAGTCTGTGCACAGACCCCCTGAAATTAATGAGGCTCTAGCTACAACATTAAAGCTCTGGGTGACTTCCAGATTTATCTCAGTAAACCCTTCTGTCCAACATGGCTTTAAAAAGACTTGGTCTAATAGCCCAAGATTAGGATTAAGTTTTATAGAAACAAGAGCAATAATTGATACAATTTGAACATATTTTTTCCTGGGTTTGTTTTTTCTTCAATGGACGAGGATTTTCATTTAAACATGCTCTGTAATGTTACAATCTGGATACAAGAGCCAACATCCATTTTGCAATACAGCAGTAAACCCAACAAGGACTGAGTGTCCTATTGTTACAGCTTTATCGGCCCTGCCTCTTTTTCTATAAATTTGACACTGTTGATCACCAGATCCTTCCAGAAAGCACCACCCCCTTGCCCAGAACTCCAGAATAAGCTGCAGTCCCCTGAAGTATCTCAGGATTTCCTCTGGGACCGAGGATGGACCCAAGGATCTTTCAAAGCTCAGTCCTTTCCCTTTTTCCTGATGCTGGAGGGCTGCCTCAGTGTCATTGGTGCAATGTGCTTCCTCAGTCACATCAAGCCCACTTAGTGGTATTTACAGAGCCAACATTTTAAGCGGTGGATCCTGTATGAGCTGTGCACGTTCCACTGACAGCCAGGACTCTCTGTGAGATGGGGCTCTACGCTCACTGTCTGTCAGAGGTTGCACTGTTGTGTGTGGTGCATGCAAGACTTCAGAGCTTTTGCTCTGCTGGGGCCACCAGCCTGGAATGTGCTTCCTCCTGAAACGTGTCTCACTGACACTCTACGTTAAAGGAGCTCTTTTACTTTTGCTCAGTTGTGTGTGTGTGTGTGTTTTAATCACAACCACGGCTATTGTATTGCTCTTTTAGCGTGTCTTTGTCTTTTTGTCTGTTTGTAATTTTATTGTGGGCTAGGCTGGTTTTACTTAATGAGAAATGGTTTTATGAATGCTCTGCAGCTTCCCACTCTCTTCCCAACCTGTGTGTTTTTGCAGAAGGATGGTTATTTATAAAGAAAATGGTGCGCAGTGTTATTATAACTCCACATTTCAGCACAGCTGTTGGAAGAGCTGGCAAACCAGCACAGACTGGAGCGCCCACAGCACAAAGACATCACCTGGCTCCATGTTTCATTTCCCATAAACCAGAATAAATGGCATGGTAATAGAAGGGGTGGGCTAGCCATTGACCACAGGCATTCTGTAGGTAGATTTATGCTGCAACTGCAGAGAGCTCAGATCTAGCCTGCTCTGCTTCTCTCCTGCATGTGGTTAAGAAAAGAGCAAGAGAAAGAGAGAGGAAATTAACACAACAGAGAACTTGAAATAAAAGTGTTTTATATCATCTCCTATAAAACAACCCATAAATCCCTGCCCTCCTGCTCCACCCCTCACATGTTTTTCATTTTGCTGGCTGGCTGAAAAACAGAGAAGTGTAGGGTACAAAGCACATATTCTTGGTGGGAGAGGCTCCCCCCTTCCCTATACACTTCCTACTCACACCTTGTCCCTATGCCTACAGCACGGCATTCTCTTCTGGTGAGCAATCAAAACCTGGAGGAATTCAGCATCTGTCTACCATGTGCATAGCTTTAATTCCTCCATCTCGGGGATCTCAGCCCCCTCCCACCAGCATCCTCAGCTGTCTTTGCCCAATGCAGGTGAAAGGCACTCAACTTGGGCTGAACTGCTGGGACTTCTCAGCCACCGGCACAGACCCACAGGTAACTGGAAGAGTGGACCACCAGCAAGGCCCCCAGGCATACACGGTGGCACAGAAGGTCACTACATGGCACATACATGGTACATCCCAGTGGTGGCACAGAAGGTCACTACAGGAAGCTGCCTACAGGACCCCAGAAGGGTTTAGGCAGTGTCTTCCACATCCCACCCCTACACTCAGAGAACTCACAGCTCTTCAGAGACATTCACCCCCCTGGATGGTGCAGCAGTCGCTAAGGTTTTCTGAAGAGAACAGAATTTATTTCTGTCCTGGAATTCACTGACTCATTTAAGTAGCTTTTCAGAATAGTAAGTCTCTAATGCCTGAACATAACCTAAATATCCAAAGCGCTGTGTAAATGCTACTAATTACTTTCAGTAGAGCTGGATAAACGGAAATCCTACTGCTTCAATTCCAGCATTTACAGCTACGAGAGTTTTGCCGTTGGAAAGAAACTGCAGCTCAAGAAATTGAGATCCACATTCTCCATAGAGTTAGAGGCCCAGTGTCCTCTGAAGCTCTCAGGAGTTGCAATGCTGTCTCTCATTGCTAGCACAGACTCTAGGATGGAGGCTTTCTTTGCTAAAAAGAGAAATCACAGACAGCAACTAACCCCCAAGATCAGCTAGGTTTCACTCCTCTCACCTCCACCCCCAAGCACTCCTCACCAGAAAGAATGACCTGATGTAATTCCAGGAGCTGACCAAACAGAGAGGGAATGAAAACGCCTGCCTGACTTGCACAGAAACGTAGTTGCCTTTTTTTTTTTTTTTTTTTTTTCCAACAAGATCTGGTAGGACAAGCTCCAGGCAGACGCCAAGAACATCTTGTTCAGAGGCAAAGATTTGGAGCAGGTTTATTCCCAGTGTCCTGTCCCTCACTGGGTGGGGACTTACACCAGCTGATACCCATTTTCTCCAACCAGCTGATGAGATACACTGTCAGTCCTGGACTGTGTCAGACTTCAGTTGCAGCCCTTCTGGGAGAAGAGCTGGGTTTTGTTACCATGGCAGTTTGGCATGTAGCTAACCTGGTAGTGGCTGTGTGTGTATATAAGAGCCACTCAGACAAATACAGTTCAGACCAAGGTTGCATGCGGGTGGAGCAAACATATTTTAACAGCTTACTGTACAATGGCTTTTGCATTTTCCACTTCTCCCAGTGCTGCTGGGCCTTGTTCTGGCTTTGGCACTTGTATCCAAACCAAATCATATATCCACTACGCTTTGTAAACTGTCATCCTAACACCCAGCCTTTGCTGGCCTAGCAAGCAACAACCTGCTGGCACTTCCCCTCAAAACCACCTACACGTTTGTTAACTTCAGACCTTGCCATAAATGGATTCAGCACATGGATCTGCTGGCAAGCTGGGGAGTTCTCTAGGCTCTTCTTGGAATTCATGCCAGTCACCTCCAGAAGTGGTCCTTCAGCCCATGCTCTGTTTTCTAACACGCTGGCCAAGCCAATCCATAAGGGAAATGTTGGATTGGCCCTAAATGCCATTGCAGTTGTGATACCTTTTGAGCTGATCCTCAGGATCCTACTGTTTTAATCCCATTGTCAAGACCTACATGGTTCACAGTCTAAGGGGATAAAGCAGGTAAAAGAAGGATAACTATTCCTATTTTATGGATGTGTAGAGATGCCTGCAGGAGTTGGCAAGTGGCTGACAGCAGGGTAAGCCAGTGTGTGATCTTCTGGTATGTCACCTACTGTGAGAAACACGCCCGTTGCTAATCTGCAACTCCATGGTAAATGTCATCATTTGATGGAGTTCGCACTTTGTCATCTCCAACTGAAACAATGAGGAAAGGCAAAGGATGAGAATGAGTTAAGAGGGAAGGGGAAGCAGCACAAGCATATTTTAAAAAATAAATTAGTCACTGCATTCAAGGCAAATGGCAGCCTGTTGATATATCCCACCCAAAGGGGACTGAAAAAGTGACCTCATGCTGCTTGTCAAATATAATCCCATCCCTCCCATCACTAATGCTACAGCTCCATCTGTCTGGAAGCGAGTCCCCACTGCACCAGGGCCAGCTTTACCATAGAGACAGAACAGTGCTAGTCATTTTTAATGACTGTGTATTATACAACCTACCCTGGTCCAGGCATTTTCCAGTAAATCTAGGAGCAGCAAAAAATACTAAGTCCTGCATTGTAACATGTACGTGATGCAGAACGGTTGTGTGCTTAGGTACAAGTTTATGTCATGCTATACACACTGCAAAAAACCTGGGTATTGCTATTTTGCCTAAAGACCTAATCGTGGAGCTGGATCCTCAGTGTGCTAGATGCTATGCAACCAGACAAACAGGAGGATCTCTGCTGCAGTTTTGTTGTTCAGTTTGTGCATAATGCCCTTAGGTAACACAATCCAGACAGGGCAAATTGCAGCAGCCATCCCAGCAGTAGCTGATGCGTCCTGTGAATCTGATGAACTGCGCAAGAACCGACCACAAATGATCACTTGGGCAGGGAGGGCAGAACTGCAGAAAGTCTCAGTCCCTCTTACCCAGGAGCACAGGCACAGAAGATAAGGAAAAAAGGCTGCCATTTTCTCCACAGACTGCTGCTCCTTCCTTTCTCCCTCCCATTTCTGAGGCATATAAAAATTCAGGGACAGCTTTCTGTTTCCCATTCAAGCCAAACTTTTGCCACAGCAAAGCAAGATGCAAGTCATGGCTGAGCCATGCTCATAGTCCCCAGGCTACTTCCATGCAGAACAAACTCATACTCTGTCCCTGGCTACTAGCTCACATACCCACATATCCAGCCACAGTACTGGCCCAACATCGGCAGAGTTGCCAAAAGCACCCTAGTGCTTTTTATTTTTTTTGCTGTATGTTTCAAGGATGAACCCAAAAAGCAACCTATCAGTGACTGAAGTCTAGCCAAGGTCTTCGGTGCAAGGGACCTAGATTGCGGCTCAGAGACTAACGAGTGTGCCAAGAGGCTGTACTGCCTTGAGGATCCTTGGGAAATAGTCTGTGTGTAAATCTTTCCCCTTGGATGTGTTTCATGGAGCCATCCAGAGTCTCTTTAAAGCCACAGACAACACAGAGAGGTGGCAGGCAGTAGCAAGCGGCTGGATATGATGATGCAGGAGGCCACCTGAAAGGACCAGGACACCGCAGTGCCTCTGCCTGGGTATAGTCTGTCAAGAGCTCTGAGCACAGGTTGAGCTTCAGCCAATTTGGCTTACACAAGTAGCATTTCACTGAGGATTTTATGGGGCTCCCTGGGGCCACGGGCAGTGGCAGCCCTCCTCTCCCCCCACCTCATAGCCCCGACGCCAAGTTATTTTACAATTATTATCTGAAGTCAGTGTTTAGCTGTTGCCCAGGTAACAGCTCAAACATGCCTCACCTCATGGCCTCCCTGCAGCTTTGCATGGCTGCTGGAGAGCTGGGAAGCAGACTTAGTGCCAGGCGCTGAGGAAATGAGCTCTGCAGCCTCCCCAGGACATCCCAGAATATTGGAGAGCTTGGATGAGAAACATCCCCAGCCAGATTCCTGGGCAGGCACCTCATTCAGCACACAGTGCCTGACACAAAATCCACAGCATCCCCCCCTCCTTTGGTTTCTCCAAACACATGCAAACCCACGAGGCAAATGCAGTCCAGGTCACGCCGCTCCCATTGGCACCTCTCCCCTACCTGCAAAGGCAGGCCCCATGACATATCCTCGAGAAAGTATTTGTCCTCTGACACACTTGAGAAGTGCTTACAGCCAAATATATAATCCTGCAGTACATACTCTGTCCTCCTGAGCCTGAACTGAGATACATGAACTCAACACACACAGCCTTTCAGTCCATGCAAGGGGTTAAGGAGCTGGAATGAAGTCTGTGGCAGGCACTCAGCAATCCTGTACTGCTAATGCAGGCAACTCACTCACTGAAGTCACAAGGAATATCATCTGCATCAAGCGGATAGTGTCAAGCCTAGTCTCCCTGCTACAGCCTTCGTATCAAATGTGCTCATCTCCCAAGTCAACACACAGTTCTAGCAGTGTTGAGGCTCAACCTGCTATTGGGGAACAAAATAAATACATCTGGGTGTTGCTTGGTACATGACAATTGAAATGAGGGTGCTGCCAGAGGGGCAAACGGGCCTTGTAGTGATGGCACCTTCCTTCTATTTCTGGCCTAATACACAAGGAAACAAACAGCAAGTCAGGTTACAAGCAACAGCACGTAGGAGGCAAGTGCTGCACCCCTGGTGCTGCAGGGCATTGCTGGAGCAGGGGTCAGGGGGCACATCAAACAGGGAAACCATACCCATTTAGCAATTACAGTTCCTCTGTGCCCATAAATCTGCAGAGGGATTTTTTTTTCAGTTTGGGGGTGGGGTGGGGGTGGTGTTATCTCTGTGGCAGCAGTTGCACTCTAGCTGATGCTTTAGCTGGTGACTGCAAATAGACACACTTCCTGCCCAAGTATGTTGTTACAGTTCAGTTACGTGCTTGCTGGGTACTTTCAGCACCCCAAAAAACTTTTTCTTTTTCTTTCTTCTCCTATTCTTCCTTTTCTCACCATAAGTCAATAAGTGAGGGATCAGTCCCTGAGTAACTGGGAACATACGTCTTTGGCACCCTGCAGACTCACTGTGAGGTTCGAGGACAGCAGTACCAGATCAAGATTTGCCACCTAGTCACACAGAGACCTGCATCTTTAAGTGTGGTAACACTTGTGCAACAGATCTTGTCTGATATGGGCCAGATCTCACATCTTCTAGTCATCACAAGCACCTGTCAGGTATCCTGGAGAAAAGTACACAGAAATCCAACATGTCACCTTTTGTACTGAATGGATGGAAATCTTTCCTCAGCAGAAATAATCCCTGCTTGGCTGCTTGCTCCCAGTCAGGCACTGGTAAAGCAATTCTTGGGAATTCTTCAATAGTTTTAAATATGGTGAGATGATGGTGGGGTTCCAAAGTATATCTTTTTGAACTGTTACGCAATTCATTTCACTGTCCCCCTGCTGGGAGCCTTGATATGAAGGAATGTTTAACTCCATGAATGGGAGCAGTTTTCAGATTACTGAATAGCTGAGTGATTTTTGCCAGTACAACTGCAATCAAGTTTGCTTCAGATTTTTCTTTGCTTTTTAAGACTAACCTCAGAGGGGTCATGCAAGCTGTGTAGGCGCTAGCACAGTGTGTGGAGCAAAGTACCAGTAACCCCTGCAATTTTCCATGAAAGAGGAGATTTCTCCTGCATGTCTTTGTCTTCTGTTTCCCTCTGAAAGCAAGAGAAGCATTGAGTCAAGACCTCTGTAATCCTTGCAGCTCAACACTGCTGAAAGAGCTGGAGTTGTCAGAAAACAAAACTGCTGGGGCCAGAAAGTAATCAAGTCCTGCAGACTCTTCTCTATGCATCATGGCAGAGACAGAATCTGCCCCTATTTCCTGTTGTTGATAGCCAAATGACCATCCCTCATGACTAAAGCAACTCCATCACCACAGCCAGCCAGTAGCAGCAGCACTGAGAACCCTCTGGTGTGGCAGGATGTAATTTGTCATAGAGCTGAAGACAAGACTGCTTCTGAGGTGGGAAGAGATTCACTGTGGTGCACACAAGATGTGAGAGAAGATTTACAGGCTGCACCATCCCAGTCTTGTTCAGCTAGAGGGGACCATTCCAGGAGCCACTGGTACAGCCAGGCCAGTGCTGCCCCGCTGTGCACACTAGAGCATGATGTTCCCCTCCGTTAGCCCGGCTGAGGCCACCGGGACCAAACCCTCTCCAGGGCAGGACACAGGTTGTGTTCAGAGCTGTGGGTCCCAGCCCCACTATTCCCAAGCCTGTCCTTTCACTGTGCCTGGCTCGCTGTATCTCTTGCCACTGGACAGTCATATTTCTGCTAAGCCATCCCATTTTACTTCCTTTCTTTTTTTCTGTTTTGGCCTTTTTCTCATTCAGCTTTGCCTCCTTCGGCTTGCTTAGAGCAGCTGGACCCACTTGGGGCTGGTTTCGTTTGGATCCATGTGAGAGGCCGGTCAGATGTGATGTGGATAAAAGAAAAGGAGTGCCAGTGCTCCCCAGAATGGGTGTGCACTCATTCTACCTAAGGCCTGTAGAAGCTTAACTGTATCCAATAAATCATCAGGGACTTCTCAGGGACAGACTGGCAGTTCTGTGCTTCCTGCTGTTGGGAGCCCCACATGCCACAACCACATTGAGATGTTCCACATTCACAGTCAAGCCACAAAAAGTCTGTCCTGATTCCTGTTCCTTCAGGGAATGCTGTGGCCTTGCTGAGTTAGAGAGGAGCAATGCTGTATAGCAGTGAGCCAGCCTATGGAGTCAGCCTTTAGCATGCTACTTCCTAAGGTTATGGTCCGGTGAGATTTCACCAAGGTTGGCACAAAATATATTTACAGCCAGTGCTCTGATGCAAGATGTGATCCCCTGTTCTGTCATTCATCCATCATGTAACAGCCCCACAATATGCCAAGAGTGCTCTGAGCTTCCAAACAAAACCCAGAAGTGGGAAGGAGTTCATGTAGCCTCCCTTACATAGACACAGACAATCTGGCCTTAAGTGGTTCACTGTCCTTAGTGACATTTGTCACCCACATGTTGCATGGGGAAATGCATCAGCTTTGCTTGTGACTCTGTATTTACTAGCAGAGGTTCCTGCTGCAGCTCTATCAGCATGGCTTTAACAGGCAGCTAATCCTTGTTTGTTTTTCCTTTCCAGCTCAGTCTTGCAGCAATTCGCATCCCCCCAGCCCCTGGTATCTCAGTCTGCCTTGCCAGCCCAAGCCCAGCCACAGCTTGGATCTGTCCAGGCTAGTGAAGGTGAGTCTGTGATGTTTTGGGCCTCTTGCACTCAATGGTGCATTGAAGCACGTCAGGAAAGGATAAGGTCAGGTATTTCCTTTGGGCTGGGTGCCCAGCAGCTTTGGAGCAGGGGAGGAAGAGAGTTTCCAAGGCCCCTTCAGAAAGCGGGGCCAGTGCTGCTCTGGCATGGCAGGAGGAGAGAATTCTCTTGCCAAGTCCCCTCTGGACCCCTGATCAAACACATTGGGGCACCCCCTTTGTGCTAACAGATGAAACTGCTCCTCTCATGAACTTGGGTACCAATGCCAAGTTTAGATACAGTCTAGACGCAGTAGCTTATTTATAACCTTGGCACATGACGTGGCAGGCAGTGGGGTATAAACAGCATTCAAAAATGATGAGGCGCAAAGTTATTTATACACCAGAGTGTTGAATGTAGGGTACCACAGCCCCGAGGGCAGAAGTCACGACTTACTGGAGATAGGAAGAAGCTGCCCTATCAGTGGGAGTAGGGCTTTGAGAATGGGACACAACAGGAGTTAAAATCACTGTCTAATCCCATACCTGAGCTCCAGCAAGACACCAAACTGACCACATCTCACTGGTAATTTTGAACCGCAGTAGGTTTTTCTTCAGGAATAAATGTGATTTTACCTGTTGCCACAAGAGACAAAAAGAGTGAGGAGCAGGGCTCAACCATTGCCTGAGATCTAGGCAAATCTCCATTCAATCACAACAGCAAAAATGTCCCTATTCAGCAGGTAATAGTCACAATGACACTCTACTGGTAGTTTGACACTGTCCAGTGGATTGAGTGGCAGCAACTCTCTCACAAGCCTAAGAACTAATTCATGACAGTAACAGAAGTCAGCATCTGTACTGCATCTTGAATACAGGAGAACATGAGTGCAGTGAGCCTGCAGGCTGCTCAGGCTGTAAGGGAGTAAGGCATTCCTGGATATACGATCTCAGCAGTTCCTTGCAATTAATTCAATTTTATGTGACATAGATGCAGTCCACTGTCAAGTAAGGCTTGGGCAACATTGTCCTGAGCTGACAATGTCAGCTAAAGACCTACCTGAGGAGAGAGGAGAGTTACAGAACAATTTGTTCCAGAATCTTAGCCTGTTTATGGATAAAAAAGATCTAGTGGAGAGTTTATATCTACAGTCCTCTTTGAGCTCTTGGGCTGAAATGGGATGGAAGCACAAGGTGTTATTATTTGCCCAGGAGTCTGAGCTTTCAGCCAGCTCTTAGGTTCCTTGTAGAAACTGCACCCTTAGAGTAGGCTCACAGGATGATTTTGATTCTATCTTGGCCTTGATGCAGGAATCAGATAGGGTTTTTAGCTGCTTATGCATCTCAGCAGACAGCTGCTCTCTGGTATGTTATTGTAGTGTGGCTGTTAATGTCCCAAGCCTCTTAGAACATGGCGACCCTGTGAGACAGGCTGGCTGACACAGCCCGGCAAAGTGTCGGGATCAGTCAGTGATAACAGGGTGAAGGAAGTCTCCATGTCAAACCTTCCTTCAGCCCTTCAGGGAAAGGAGTGGCACATCAAGAGCTGACACGACTGCTCTTCCCTCTCCTTTCTTCATCTTGCCACAAAGGGGTTTAGGTTACTGCATCTAGGTGGGGAGAACTGGTTCTGCAGGTGGTGATGGGGGAGCAGAAAGGGAAGAGTAAGGTTGGACTCGTGTGGCAATAAATACCCGTCTGTGTCCTTTGTGTGACTTGCATATCATGAAACACCTCAACCTTCCACCCGGAAAGAAACTTTTACAGGCATAATTGGCTTTAATAATAGCTTGCACAAACATAGTACTTTCTCCTGAGAATCCCACGCACTGTGCAAACATCTGTCCTACAAGCCTCTGCCCTGAACACAGAGATGTCACTGTCACTCATAGGTAGAGATGGATTATCCAAGCAGAAAGTATACTGCCAGAATGTTAGCTCATCCTAGAAGTCAGAGAAAGGTCAAAGAGTCAAATCCTCCAGTGCTTTCACTAGGGAAATGTCCCTGCTCCCTAGCAGGTTTTTAAGGAGGCTGTTTTCCTTATCCATGAGATTAGCCTTACTTAGTTCCTCTCTAGTCATGAACATGGGTTCCCGATACTGTGCTGTACAACGCTTAGATAAACTGCGGGGAAAACACCTCCCACTTAGAGCTGTAGTTTTGTATGTCAACTTTGCAAGGGTTCAAAGCAAGACCATCTTTCATTATGTGCAGTGGGAAGAGTTTCAGCAAAATAAGATTCTCCCACACTGCAAGAATAAGCACGTGCCATTTCCCCACGCTGAGTCCCATTTCACACTGGCATGGATGCCAAAGCTCTCTGCTTTCAAGTATCTGCTGCCTGTTCTGTAAAGTGAAGGGGGATGTCATCAGAGACAGGTTTCTGCAGCATCTAGTTTTTGGAGGGAGAGGGACACACAACACAGTCCAGACACTTGAAGATCTTGGAAGCTTTCTGGCAGGAGGCCTCATTATCAGTAATCGGAGCTACAATTTGCCAGAGTGGCCTCTCCCCTCTCTCATGCCAATCTGACCTGTGAGAAATGATGTCAGTCCAGGCACTTGAACTGGATTTAGACAGAGAAAGAAGTGGTAAGTGCAGTGAACCACTGCCCATCTCAGTGGGCCAAATCCCTTATCTGATAGCCATAAATGCAACTGTGAGGAGGAAGTGAAGTGTCAGCGTGGGGGTGCTGAATCATCTCATCCCAGAACAAGCCTTTGAGAGGTCACCTAGTTCATTCTCCCGCATGAAGTGGGGAACAACTACATCAGCATCCTTCCTGGCAGCTTGCTCACTGCATCCTCCCAGCTGCAAAGAACCGAAGACTCTCCCTTCTCTTGAAAAAATGCTTGCACCCTTCTCAGGCTACTACTGAGCAAATGACCCAAACATCTGAATGCCCCACGCTGCACCACAAGCTACAACCCATCTGCACTTTTACACATGAAGATGAGAAAGTACTGTCTCCTTTATCTGAGCTGACCATCTGCATAGCACAGACCATTTCTGTTTTGACTTCCAGCATAACATTAATCAAAGTGTTGACACTTTACAGGTATGAAAAACAGGAAAGCAAAATGTGAGAGAGAGGCAGGGAGAAATTATAAAGAAGATCAACCTGTCCCATGCCTTGTCCTCTTCTTCCCCTCCCCCCTTTCTATCCTTCTGAAGCAGCTGTAGGGCATTATTTGGTTTGTGCTGGACTGAGAGGATGCTGCCAGGTCAGCAGAATATATTGTCCATTTAGGCACAAGGAGTATTATTTAGTCTAGAGACTCTCAAAGGAAATATCCATTTGCACGTGAAAAATCTCTGGAATTCCATTTGCTCTCTCCAGTGTCCCTGTATCTCTGCAACCTCCAAAATGGAATTGCTGCTCTCTCCATTCTCTGCGTCTCTGGACTTCAGCTGCTCTTTGTTCTGCTGAGCTCACAGTGAGTTTTTGCCTGCACCAGGCATGTTAAATAGCAGGTTGAAAGTTTATCCTATACCCCCAACAGATTTACTCATAGATGATTTGCCGATGACTGGTTGAAGGGGAAAGTTTTCAAGCTTCTTTGGAAAGGAGACTTTGTGCTGCTCACCCAGGCCAGTATCCACCCTCAGTGGAAGGTGATGACGTAGCATGGTGCCAGGAGACTTTGTAAAAACAGCCAGTGGATAGATGGGGGTGGGAGAGGAGGCACATGTTGATCTTCTCTCAGTTTGAATTATGGAAATAGAATGACTTCTTTTCCTGGTGGTGGGTTTTTTTTTTTTTTTTAATTCACCTTTGGGTTCTCTGCTTGTATTCCACTCCTGCTCTATGTTCATTTCCTTCATTACAAAAATAGCTTAAAACTATCCAAGAAACTGAAATGGGCTGCAATACCATAGCAGTTGAATGTCCAAGTATCCTAAGTACACTATATTGGTAGTGCCGCTGTGAGGTGGGCCAGTGCGTTGTTCCCACATGTGTGTGGAGAGCAAGAGTGTTTGCCTAAGGTCATACATAACATCTGTGAAGGAGAAAGGGCTTGAATCCAGGTCTCTCAAGTTACAGAGAGAAAATAACAAAGGAGGGAGTAGACAGGGAGAAAGATTTCAACAACCAAGACACATTTGCTCGCCAAGACATCTCTAACTGTCAGGTAGAAAAGCAAACCCACCATTTTGCTTCAATTTTTAAGAGGACCAAAAAAAGCCCAGATATTTTCTTCAGAATACTTGGTTTTCAAACTGTCACCCTCAAAATTTCCATGTTAGAATCTCATCTTCACCCCTGCCCATCAAACCCACAGTAACCCACTGGATAACTGAACATAACTCCCTAATCTGCCAAAGAAATGAACACATCAGCATCCAGCGACGTGTGTCCATTCGGTTTCTCACTGACAGGGTAAAGCTCAGCGGTACCCAGAAATACAAGGTAGTAGGAATAGAAGCGGGGAAAATTCATGTTAACGTTTTCTCTTTCATGGTTTTCTCTTCTCACAGCAGTGAGGACAGCTGGAAAGCTGTGTGAATGCTGTACTTTACCTACAGAGAGGCTCTGGGTCTGGGGAACCACACTGTCCTTGCTAGAAAGCTGATTTCTTTATGGACCAGCCTGTGGCTCTGACTCCCCTCACTGTGCAATGACCGAGGACACTCTGAAAGCCAGGAAGCAAACTGTTAAAGAACAGTGCCACAAAGGACGTGATGGCAAAGCTGAAGCAGCCTCCCTCCAGGTGTCCATTACTCAAATTTTCCAGCCAGACAGTTAGCTCTGGTCTTTCCTTTTCTCCATGACTTGGGCATCCATCGTTCCAAGCTTTCCCTGGAAATCCCCGAGTAATGGACACCTGCTTCTATGTTGCTTCTACTTTGCCATCAATACCAGATGAAAAGGGTGCCTGGGAAGCCTGACAGCATGTCAAATGCATTTTCTCTGACTAGCAAACTGGGCAAGTTCATAAACGGGTAAAGCTAAGAGCACCTGGTTTCTTTAATGAATGCAAGCCACAGGTATATGAACACAATTCACATCTCCATGGGCTTGGATGAAGTGGGAGGCATAACAAAAAAATCAGGGGAAGAGAGAGGCTGCAAGAGGCTCCTGGACGCAAGAGCAGATTTCAAAGACTTCTCCCCCTCCCAACCAGGAAGGGAAGTGGGAATGGCATCTTAAAAGGTCTAGTAGTCTAGCAGCAATTGTGTAGAGAAAGAATGGGCACAACAAAGACTCCCATTTTGATGTGCAGTTATGGTGCAGCACCAGCGTTCCCACACTGGATAAGGGAGGCTGTCCTGTATAGATGGCTGCAGTGCGTCTGGGCCTTGTTTCTCTCTCTGAAAGGCTCCTTTATTTCTGAGGAGAGGGCTGGATGGGGTGCCCTAAACCACTAATATCTGGCTTCCTCCTCCACAGCTCTTTCCTGTGTAAGCATAAGAGACCTGCAAAACCCAAGCATGAATATGTGGGAATGAGGAGAAATGGCAGGCACCCAGGACAAGCTGAGGAAGCCTGAACATGCAATGGTCATAGCTTGTGTTCGCTGCTCCCAATCCCCATCACTGCTTCCTGGTGAACAGATGAACAACTAATCAAAATTTAAACCTGCAAGAACTGGGTAGGTTTATCCCCAACTGCTCCTTCCCACTCCCTTAGCAGCACGACAACAACTGGCTTCAACACTTTAAAGATGGTAAGACTAACAGTATCGAGCTCCTTTGTATGGGGAGATGGATGGGGGGCATTCCTAGCAGCTGCAGCAAGACCATGATGCCAAGTTCAGCAGCTAGATTTCACAGAGCTCTGTGCTAAGCTGTACAGTCTCCATTCAGCTGTCTCTGCAGCTGTGTTTAGGTTTCCCTTATTCCCATCCAGGAATATCAATGACACAACCAGCTCTCTCTGGGCTGTATTAAGTCCTTTCACCATGTATTGTCATGGTCCACCCCTACCTGGAGAACAATAAGCAGCCGTCCCTCCAGGGCCATCCCTCACCAGCACCAGTCCCTCAGCTCAGGTGACAGGCTCCATATGCCTAAAACCACGGCCCAGGCTTGCCTGAGAGCATCAGAGCCAGAAACTAGTGCACAGAAACATGCACGCTTTCCCTTCATCCCTTCCCAAAGCCTTCACGCGTCCGCAGGCTTACTGCTGGAGATCTGTATCATTGTATTCCCTGTCTTGTTATTAAGATTTATCTTTTAATGAGCTTACCGAGATTGCTGTAGTGACGCACTTGCCCAGTGATATCACCACCCTCACCACAGCTTCCAAGGCATTTTTGAGTCATTCCCTTGCCACACAAGCAGAGCTATTTGGCTGAATAATAAAAACACCTTCCCCTCCCAGAACAGCAGACACTCAAGCACTGGGAATGAACAGGCTTACTTACACGCACTTGCCTAGTCCTGGGAGTGAGAAGGCCTGGTGGATTTGCAGCCATCTCTTACCCACTCAGGGCTGGCAAACCTTGACTGGGTTCTTTCCTTTAATTCCTTGCTGCAGTTTTAACCTGTCATTCCCCGTCTTTACCCTCATGATTAGGCCAAGTGTTATTCCTGTTTGAAACAGAAGTCTATGCTAATTTTGAAGAGAAGAAACACTTCCCCCTACTCCTTCACTACCTAAGTTTAGCAGAAGTGAGCAGTACTCTCCAGCTTCTTTAGTATTTGAGCCTAACTGATTCTTATTCTCACCACTGGATCACAGCCTGCATCCTTGACCTTACTCCCCTGCTGCCTTCTCCTTACCTCTTAATTGCTGCCAGCTCTGGTCAAATTCAAACAATATATTAAGCATAGAGGTTATTTAGTGTAAAGACATTAGTTTCTTAATATGTCCGTTTAATTAATAGTAGAGCACAGAAATAAAAATGACAAAAGCAAAAAAAATAAAAATAAAAAAATCTCAATTCAGGTTTCAAATTTTTCCTGACTCAAAATGTAACAAATTCAGAGCTATACTGGGTGTTGTGATTCTCACTGCATTTCACTCCATGCCTGCCAGATAACCAATTTCTCACCTCAGCATGGTACAGTCCTGATAGCTGGGCTAGGGAAGACTCTTCATTAACCGTTACCATCAGTAGATTTATCACACACACAGAACAATGGCTCCAGATTGATGTAAATTAGGAAGCAGCTAGTCCTTCTCAGGGAACCATTAGGAACATCAGCATGTTAAATTACACACCTTGCCCTGGTCTCTAGAAGGTTGCTATTAGTCATGACCTCTGACGCTAGACTGTGATCTCCATCGGATTCCAGCGGCTCCACTGTCTTTTTCTATGGCCTTTCACACAACTTCACTACTACTAAGGGATCTTCACGTTTACAGTACGTAAGACTGATACGTAATGCAGCACAACTTCAGCAGCATGAAAAGATTCCTAGGGAATTTTTAGGATTGGAAGGAAGGAAATGATTCAAACAAACTAGATCCCACACACTTTCTATTGTTAAAGATTCCTGAGAAATTCATACATGCGCACAAGAAAGACAAAACTAATTCTGCTTTACACAGCTACCTTTTGTCTCCTAAAATTTTTCTAGGAATTTTACATCTAAGCTTTGTACATTTCTCATTTTCAGTGCTAGTTATCTGATGCCATAGATGGACAGAAGTAAATTACACCGTAAAGCAAGAACACGTTTCTACACTATGGGCAATCTATCTGTTTAAGCCAGCTCTTGTGACCTTCAAACCACATACAGTCATGAGACACAACACAACAGCAACGTCCCACTCAGACACTTGCTGGCTACCTTTTCATCTCACGTGCTGCTCCCAGCCTAATTCAGGAGTGCCTCCCAAAAGGGGTAGTATCATGGATCTGTGTGCTTTGGTGAAGAGCCATGACAGCTTGTATTGAATTCCTTTGATCTACACAGTATGTTGGTAGCACAAGGGTCCTTTCTCTGAGTACATGTATTCTGCTGGACCATTGCATCACAGAGAAGAGGGTTCTTGGCAATTCACGTATTGCCATTGCAAAAAAACGACTTCTGACTTGATTTCTCCCCCTACTTGGTGCACAGACACTGCCCATAGCCTCATGATAAGGGAATCATTGTTGAGAAGTTATAAATAACTATCAGACAGGGGTCACTAAGTCTGTGTTACTCACAGCAAACGTGTCAGCCAAAGTTCTTCCATCAGGAAACTGCATTTCCCACCCTTCATCTGTCTCACTCTCTCCTCCCTTCCTAGAGGTGTCTGCACCACAGGGTATTAACTCCTCTCTCTCCAGGTTCTTTTCCTCTCCAATTCTCATTCCCTTTCCTTTCTTCAGCGTGGCAGGGAGAGACATAGAGACACTTGCTTTAATGATGACATCATTCATCAGGATCCTCTTCTGTCCTGGCACCATGGTTTGGAAAGTGCATTCTGACATAGAATGGGGAGGTGCCTAACTAGTGCTGCCCTTGTGACAATAATTAGTGTAATTTAAGCACTGTGCTCAATAATGAAGCTACAGTCAGGTCATACTAGTGAGTCAGAGTAGAGAGAAGTGAATAAGAGATGGAAAGTCACAGCACTGAGTTGCTCAGGACAAACTCCCCAAGTCTGGGGAGAAGACATACCGGAGGCATCTGTGAATCCACTGAGGAAAGGGCAGTGCTGCACATGTGTCAACTAGTCCCTTTGTCACAGCCTATGGAACCTCAGCTGGGAAGGCAAAATCGAGATCGGGCCATTTTTAGGTAGCAGAGAAAAGACTGGCAGGGTAACAGGGTTGGTCCCAAAGACACAGCTGAGATTACAAAGAAATTAACATTACATAATTGTCTTTTACAGAGACCCAGGGGCAGGTGAAAGGGAGGGCAGCGTTCTATTTTCCCCTGAAGTATCTACACTAGCTATTCTCAGAAGTTACTGTGCAGAAATCTCAATTACACAAGTTCCTAATATAGCAAGTTCTATGATCACAGGGTATTTTTTTTTTTTTTTTTAATTTTGACTCACCCATTTGTACACTTCTGATGGTAAAGGTCTTTACTCTGTGGAAACTCTTCCTACCAGGACTTGAACTGACTCAAGGGAACATTTATTTTGGGAGTCTGTCCTTTAAAAAGAAAACAACAAAAAAAAAAAAATCCAACTCCAAGCACTATTTACGTTTATTCACGTCTTGAGTAAACTGCTTCCTGTGCAGACAGAGTAACATAAAAACTAGGCAACACCCAAACCCAGAAGCACTGTGCCCCTATGAAGAGAGATCTGGGCTGGAATTCAAGAGACGGTGGCTTGATTTCTAACTCCACACTGGCCTTTTGATTGCCATTCAATGAGTCAATTCATTGATCTGTACCTCAGTTTCTCTACTTCTGTAACAGGCAATGACACAGAAATCTTTAGGGGTCTACACCTGAACACTACTAAGTGTTAAATATTGCTGCTAGTGGGTTAGCCTAACTCAGCCTCAGTGTAATCCCTGTTTCTAATATGTTTACTAGACTTCATTCTTTCTAAAGGATCCTGTACTTCAGACACTTCTCCTTAGAATGAAAGGCAAAAAATATATACTAATAAGTAAACAAACCACAGCTCCATCAGCCAGGAAGAAAAAAAAATTCAGACAAAGAGACTTATTTGGCTAGGTGACATCCTGCCCAGGCAAATTGCTAATTGCCCAAGAAGCATCTTGTGAAAGGAGCTGGTTTTGTGTCCTCAAGTGAGGGTATGTTCAATTTGGGGAGCAGGGGAAGATGGAAACTGCACAGAAATTAACTTTTTTAGCTGGGGAGAAGGAGAGTCTACGTAAAGATGATCCCAACAAGGTCACGGCAGGAGTCAGCCCTCCTTTTTTCAACAACAATCTCATGAAGGTGCAGCAGAGGTTGGGCTGACCCTAGTGTCTGTCTTCTCTGGCACCTCGAGGTGTGTGGTTTCAAATCCTGTCTGCCTACTGAGCAGCAGTGAAAGCCAACAGAGAGAGGAAAAAAAATAAAAAATAAGAGAACAACCTAAACCCACATCTCTTTAAAGGAAGTCAAAGGCCAGATGTTCCTTGCTTCCTGTCCGCTGCTGCCACAGTTACAATAGACTGTGGTTGTGGTTAGTCTGTCTAGAGCTCATATGTGAGAGACCGAAACTGTGTTTACTGGAAACTCCCCCAGCTCTGTGGCTGATCATCTGCAGCAGCACCTGACAGCAGATGGCCTTGCAAAACCCAAGGTTTATCTCAAAATGGGAGGGTTTGTTTCTGCTGCTCATGTTGCTAACATTCAGAAAAGGTGTTGCTCTCTCAAAATATAAGATATATCAGCAGGACATTATTTTTAAAAAGCGTACTTTGGATGAGTTTTAAAACAAATATGGCAGAAAATTGTTAATATCTTTCCGCATGAAGAAGGTAAAGAAGTTGCTGTATTGCATCTGAGGCTTTGATATTATAACTCCTTCTGTGGTAGGGTCATTCTATGCTTTATGCAAGAACAGAGGTCGACCCTGTAATCAAAATTAACCATTTGCAGCAGGAAAATGCTGACAGAAATATCTGATATAATTACAGATAATTCAATCAACCATTTTCTGCTTTAGAAATTACAGAAACTCTTTCTTGACATCAGTGGGCTTTTGGACTGAAAACGATCTTTTGGATGAAGTCCTTTAAAAGCTACTATTTAAGTACACAAAGAGAAGATTCAAATCCAGTCTACTTCCAACAAGTAAAGGGGAAGGAATAAGGGGAACAGTAGAAAAATGATGCTTTTTAAGCACCATATATTGCTCTTCCTAATCCTACTAAGGAAGCATAGGCTAAGTTAGATCAACAAAGGGTGTTTAAGTATAGGATCCACACAACCCCTTTGTTCTTGCCATACCATTTTATAAGTCTAAGTCCAGTTTGGACAGTAGCAGATCATGAGCCTATACCAGGTGATGATATACCTGGTGGAATCAGGATAAACTATTTCTAACTGGCAAGCGAAGAGAGAACACCGATTACAGGATTTTTAAAATGACTACATAGATGCTCAGTGGGTTTAAAGAATCTGTTTGGGTCTTGTGGTAGGGAGTAAAATCAGAGCCTAACAGTCCAGGTAGCTACACTTCTGGTCTGAGCACTCCGTCCTCTAGTTAGCATAGAACACAGAGAATATTTATGTGCCAGACTTGCAGGGTGCCATGAAATGGGAAAAGGGCAGTACACATCTCTATCTGCATTTGTACTGATTAATGAGCACATTCTTCCCTGACAGTAAGTTACGGAAAACCCTCCCGCACAATCCAGGAAATGCCAAGAACGGACACCAGTGCTATTTGCTAGTGCCCATCGTGGGTGCCAACACTGTGTAATAGCCGTGGATATAATGTGCCTGGCAGCTCTACCATCTGGCCAGCACCACACTCTTTGCTAGAGAACACCAGCACAGAAAGATGGTAATAGCAAGCCTCACGTTGCTCCCTTTGGTTTTTTACTCTGAGGAACTGGGAGGATTTAAAGACATTATCTAACAGAAAGAAAGGTGCCTTTCAGGGTCTCTGCCTTTGTGAGTGGCTTTCACAAAGAAGTGATATTCCCATCTCCCCCTACATGAAATATATCTGGCAGGAGAGAAACTGCAATCAATCCCCACACCCTGCACAGCAATCTCTTTTCTGTCTTGTTTTACTATACACAAACATTCTCACTCCCTTTTGTGATGCAGGTGAATGAAAGAACTATGTTTCAGTGAAAGAAATTACAAATGCACATGCTTTGTTGTAGCATAGAGCAATGAGAAGGTATTTCTTTAAACAGTTGGGAAGCTTTCTATTGGCACGATGTCCTGTGCTAGGGAGCCCTCCAGAAACTAGCAGGATGTACAGAGAGAGGCATAAAATGTTAGTGTATGTTTAGTAAACACCATTATAATGGATCATGTTTCTTCACATTGCTTCTCTGTAACTGGTTGCATATGAGCCAAACACAAAAAATAAACACAATTGCGTCTACTATAGAAAATAAGTTATAAGCAGGCAGAGCACAGAAAGCAAAGCAGACCAGCTGCATGGCATATTTCGGTGACTACTGAACAGGTGGAGTGTATAAGATGGGCCAGCATATATAAACATTGCTGACAACTGTTCAGAGGTCTTCTGCGATCAGAGCACAGCAAATAATCCAGAACAGTTTAGAGAGACTGGACAAGTCTGCAGTGAGGTGGAACTAGAAGCAGGACACAAAACATTTATCTAAAATCTTGATAAGACCCTGGTAAACCATAATGGTTCTTACCCTGCATGTAGAAAGCTGTATTTTTTTTCTGCATGAGATACAGAGGGCAGCAATAACAGTCTTAGCGAAAATATGCGCAACGCCTGGGGGTAAAAAGTACTCTAGAATATTATAGCAGTATTTCTCTGTTCAGATTAGGGCCTCAGGGACCTCATGGCCGTTCTTTCCTTTCCTTATGCAGGGCACTCTCTCTCTGTCTTTTATTTAATTGTGGTGTAATCTTGATTAGTTACAGCCCATTCCTTGCTTCTCCACAAAGCCATGTGGGCAGCACCGCTCGCGCAAGGCTGTCTGCCTCAGCTCTCTGAAGCAGAGCCAGAGCAGGAGGAATGAACCACTGCACTGTCTGGCCCCTCTCAGCCAGGAAGCTGTTCTGTTCACAGCACCGGCAGAGGCCATCGAGGTGGCTGCAGGAGGATGTCATCCTCTCCACATGTGGTGGAAGAAGGAAGGGGGCAGAGGAGGAGTGCAGAGCAGGGGACCTGCACAGGGAGGAAGAGTATAAAGCAGAAAAGAGAGGCAAGGAAGAACAAAACCAAGGGGGCAGAGCAGCAAGAAAAGTGAAACCAGCCGTTAGTATAAATCACCTCAGAAATGCTGAGATGAACCAGTCTGAGGGACTGGATCGATTCCATCTGTGGTATCAATCCACTGATGTCAGCAGACACGACTTACTGTGAAGTTGGATTTGGTCACTTCAGTGGCGCAAACCTTGTTCCCTTCAGAAATACCTGCATCTGGTAAATCACAGACTTCTGGCAGCCCACTGCCTTGGGATAGTGGGCTTGGACATTTGTGTGCCATTCTGGCTGGTGCACATGGCCAGGCTCATTCCTTATGTGCAACGTATGCTCCAGTCCATGGCATAATTTTCTCATGCATCACACCTTATGCCCTCTCTTATAGCTGGGGTTACATGAGTGTAAGAGATTGATGAGATCAGTGTCATCCATCACACTAATTTCTACCAGTGCTTTATATCAGACCAGTGGATAAGAAATAAGTAAATGTAATAAGTAGCTTCTTCCGCTTTCTCTTTTTCCTAGTGGTCAATAGCCATGCACAGAGAATGGTAACAGAGCACTGGCTCATGAAAAAGTACATTTTCCCTAGATAAAAAAATGCAAAGGTGTTGCTGCTGGTTGTAGTTGCACACAGTACTTGTGGCACTTTAATCAGAGGGGAAACAAACCCATCCAAAGCACAGCTGCTTGTCCCTCTCTTTTCTGGAACCAGAAAAGCTGCAGAGCAAAATTCAGTCCGATGAACTTCTACAAGAACCCAGAGCTGGATTATTTCCTATAGCTGAAACACTTGTGCCCCTCTGACATTTCTGATGTCACCTCTGCTCTTGGAAGGGTCCTTTCTGCATAAATGTAGAACACCAGCTGCTACAGAGCTCCCAAGACAACACATCACCGAGGTCCCCTGCACATTTAGCTTGCTTCCACCAACCTTGACATATACCTCTTGCTGTGGCCATATGTTGTACCTCATACCAGTTTGTCTAAGTGACCTTAAGAAAGTGATTTCCTAATTAAACATGACATTTTCAACCTATGAAGTCTACTTAACCAGCATGAACTATTCTGCTTTCAAGTGGTTTTGGCTGGAATTCACAATAATTAGGGGGATTTTCCATGCTTGTCCTTCTCTTTTTAAGCAAAGCTGATTGTTCTGCCTCCGATGCTTAGCTTGGGTGGCATTTGGCCACCAGCTATGCGCAGGAATCCTATGTACATCCAACGATCTTAACCTGGCAGAAAGGAGCCAGGAGCAAACGTAGAGATTTGAACTGTGCTGATTCTCCACATCATTCAGCTCACTCACGAAAAAGGAGTCAGTTATGCTGCTGTAATCACCTGGTAGGAACCGACAGCTTTGTAACAGTGTGAATGAGAGCAGCATTGCATTCAAAATCTCCCTAGATAGTGCCTTGGGTCATAGTCCTCTAATATATTGAATCATGTATCCTTACGGTCACAAGCAAAACAGGCAAATTCTTTGGGGTCTGTGTCTTTTGCAGACTTCCTGCTCTGGCTGACCTGTGAACCTGACTTGTCTCACACATAGCAAACTGGCTGTGCAGAGAAAAAAATTCATCACAGACATTTCCTCTGGCAGTTGCAAATAAATTCTGGCCAATTCCATGCCACTAGGAAGCAAAAGGTAATCCAAGGAGCCACTGGATGCAAGGAGTGTCGTCACTTTTTGCTGCCATCTGCCTGAGACAGAGTTGACGCCCCAACATTCAGGACATGTACAGATTAAAATGTTTTGCCTGGTCAAAAATCATCTAAGGAGCTAAGGCAAAAAGCTCAGTCTACAGACAGGCCTCCTCACCTTCATATCCTTTGTATCCAGGACTGAAATGGGCATCTCTGGACCACAGGAAGAGATTCATATGTTTGGCCTTGAGTTTACTGATCATGAGACATAGCTGTCATTACAATCAGCCATCACCACGATCAATCAAGTCCTCCCCACCCCTGCCTGGATGTGCACATTGTGAATAACATCCCCACTATGAATCAAAGCTTGGTGCTAGCCTTGGCAGAATAGAAACAAGCGCTCAGAAGATTCAGATAACAACTGGTGCAAATTCCAGCCTGGGCTGGATAAGACTGAGCTGAGCCAGATGTTTTCATCTCAGAACAGACTTTCTTTCCATGAGCAGCCTGTTTCCACTTACAGCAAGACAGGGACAGTGCACAGTTTCCCCCTCTGAAGGGCAGGAAGGCGCAAAGCTGATTTGTGTTTTCTTCCTGCTCCAGGATTCATAAAGAATGCCACACTGAGTCAGACCATTTTTCTAGCAAGTATCTTTCTTTGACAGCGGCCCGTAACAGATGTTTAAGGAAATAATACAAGGTAGGCTACAAGCATGCTTTGATCCTTCCTCTGGTTTACTCCCTTACTCCCATCAATAGATGGCTTAGATACTGCCAGGTTTCAGGCTTGGGACGGAATACCTACCACCTTTTCACTATTCTGATTCTGCACTAATGTTTGCTTGTGAGGCCCAGCATAACAGATGGAAGAAAGGGAGTCAGATTTCCATGGATTTATTTTCCAGCTTTACCACAGGCTCACTGTGGGACCTTTTGTGTCTCAGTTTCCCCTTCTATATAAATGGAGCTGGTGATTCTTTCTCTAGCCTTTATTATGTGCAAGAGATCTTTGGATGGAAGATATGATATGCGCAAAGGATTGGGAACATGCTGAGTAGCTCTAAGTCCCCATAGCTCCATGGGATGCAACGTGCTCAGCACCTTTGAAAAAATCAAATCAGAAGTGTGTTACACCACTGACTGCACTTGGCAGGAGACAGGGACTCAGAAGACTTAACAGCCAAGCGGTGTGTGTGAGTTAGCCTACAAGTCAAATTGATTCTCTATCTATAATAAACAGCAAACAAACAATTCCCTGTATTTACAAAGATCAGGCGTGTATTATAGGTAGGCATATCTGTACTAGCAGAGGAACTGAAGCCTGATTTCTTGTGTATGTATGTCTTGTGACTGGATTCTCTCATGCCTAATAAGGTGTAGCTCTTCCTATGTTGGAGGTAAAATCCGAATTCTCAGGAACTGAACTCACAAGACCACCTTTCCCAGTAGAGACTATCACAAAGAGGATCTCTGCCCTTGACCAGGTGTCATTTCAATGGAATTTACAGGAACTTAATGACTCAGGAACCTCTTCCTCTCTGTTAGACTCATTTGCAATGGACCAACAGTTGTTCATGCAGACAGACAGTCAAAGGGCCTAAATCCAGGGTAAAACAAACGAAGTGGAAAAAGCTACAAAAATGACTCTCTCTGTAACCAGCACAATTCATGACTGCACTTCTAGGTCACGCATGGTCTTTTGAGGGACACCCACATTTCATATCTGATGCTGTCCACTCTTCATTCATAACCACGACTCGTGTTCTGCATCTCTAACTGTCTCGCACCAGTGCCATATCTCAGCATCACATCTTTAATCACAAATCCACTTCCTGGTCCATGCCTCAGGCTTTCTGCTCCCTTCTGCCGTGACTCATGATTTCAGTCCTATGCAGAACTGCGGGTGGCAGCTAATAGAACAGCCCAAAAGCATTCCATGGAGAGGAAGTTGCACTGCAATTGCATTTCCTCTGCTGGGATTTTTGTCCTCTGTTCTGCAGTACAGTGAAGAAGCTGGGAGTTATTGGCATTGCAAAGCCCTGTGAATTGAGGGGAAGGGCAGAGAAAGTTCTTACACAAAAGGCTTCGAAATCTTTCAGTATGTGGTTTGGATTATGACCCAAAGGCCTCTAAGGCCTATGCAAAAACTCAGAGTTCTTTCAGTTTTCTTTGGATTGAACTTCAGGTGAGCTGAAAAGATTATGCAGGTAGTATTTCCAAAGCCAGGGGTAACAATTCAATACTGCCCTTACACTGAATGGCTCTTCCAGAACTGGTGCTAAATGCAAGACTATCTGTCAATATTTAGTTCTGCTGCATGGGCCTAACAAGCAGAAAATCAGAAAGAAAAGGCAGCGTAAAGAAAGCAACGTGGAACATGAATGTGGCAGAGGGCTGTTGTGATGCTCTGATGCAGATCTGAGGTGGTCTCTCTCTGGCAGCAACAGTTACAAGCTCTTTACCAATAAAAAAACCCCAGTCATGTAGTTCAATGAATAGATCTTCCCAGGACTGACTGAGAGGGGGGATAATGCAGAGAAGGCGGGAGGATGTTATTTCTGTAATCACAACTTGCAAAGCCACTAGACTGAGCAACAAGAACTGCAGAGTATAAAAAGAGACAGGGGGGAGGCATGAACAAAGTCAACCTGAGCAGGTTAAAGCACCAAGAAGGGAAGTCAACCCAGGTCAGGGTGGAATTGAGACACTGTGTGTGCACCCAGGCAGATCTTTTAGCTTCCCCACACCTCAGTTTCCCAACTGTGAAATAGAGATGACAGCCCATCCCACCTACATAGGGGCATTGTGAGGCTGAGCTCATTAATGTTTGCCAAACTACTTAGAAATCCTCCAACGGAAGTTGCTGCACAGTATGAGCACAAAGTTGTTGTTTTTTGGGTTGAGGTTATTTTTTTTTTTTTAAACACTAAAGAGATGAGCAATTGAAAGAGTAACCAACATAGTTCACTGCCTCTTTAGAAATGCCTGGTGAAATCCTAGCCAGCAAGGGAAAAAGGTTTGCAGGGAGATGAGAAGCATGCTGATGCCAAGTCCAGTCAGAGAGTTCTGGCACAAGGGGGATGAAAGCATCCTTTCCCTCTCACACTTGCCTGGTGAGGAGGCAAAAAAGAAGAAAGGAAAAAGGAAAAAATGAAAAAAAAAAAAAGGGAGAAAGGGAAAAAGAAAGAAAGGGAGGGAACAGCAATCCAACGCGGTTGGAATAACTCTGCTCACTGTAGCCTGTCCAACAACAGCCCTGGCGGATCATAAAACAGCCTCTCACATCCATGTGGTTTTTGCTGCTAGGAGACAAGGTACAAAACACACAACCTCACACGGGGCTCTATAAAACCTTATATTCCCCCTCAGACCCAGAGTTCATCTGAAGAATTTGCA